>NC_090929.1:119902414-120509914 GCF_040938575.1 Ambystoma mexicanum
GGTGATTAAAGGATACCATATCTGGAATTTGCAGGAGAGACTCTGGCAAAGTGTTCCTACACAAGGACACAGCCCAGACCTCTGGATGTAGACTGCCAGAAATCGAAATAAGCTGGATATTTAGAATTATACTTTAACATGCACCTTCTTGAACACTGAGGTGACGTGCTCAAATCTCCTGGGCCGGCTACCACCTGACTGCAGAATGGAGAAGTGACTTTGGTGGGCGCAAGAGAGGATGAAGAAAGACCCTAAAGGACAGGGCCGAGTGGCAAAATAGCAAGAGATTAGAAAAGAAAATGGAAATCATAAACCAGACTAAGGTTTACTAGCTCTCGAAGATTTCATTTTCACTAGAGAATTGATGTGAGATGTCTAAAGTTAGGCCAGGAGACTTCCCCGAAGACACAAAGAAAGAAGGAACACCAGCAACAGGAAGATCCTGTAACCAGTAAAGAGTAGGGTACGGCGATCATTCATCGCGAGTTGGACCCACCGACCCCCAAATAAAAGAAAAACTAGAACATTTGTTTCGGCAAAAAATTGTCGCCACAGAACCAAGAGTAGAACGTGGGTTATAATAATGGAGTCTTTGGAGGGCTTACAGTCTGAAAATGAGAATCTATCCAAGATTGCGACCAGAGAAGACAGCTCTTGATCAGATGAATAGAATCTGGAGACGATACCCCGCGGTAAAACTGAGAATCATCAGCATACGTGTGAATGTGAAGGTCAAAGCCTGCAGGAGAAGCCCCTGTGGCGCCATATAAAGGAAATACAACACGGGGGAGAGGCCCGACCCCTGGGGGACTCCATAGGGCATGGGGAGAGAAGTAGACTGACATTCACTCTTACGGACAATAAAGACATTATTTAATTGTACTAACATTGCAAACTGTCTCTTTTCAAAACTTTACAATGCTAATTTGTAATGATCACTTTCAATATACATTGCCATCACAATAAGAAGGTTACACTTGTTGTACTGAGGAAACCAGATTATCAAATGTTTGAATGAACAAATCAATGGTTTTCTGATAAGTTGTCCTTCCAAGAGGGACAGTCTGGTACACTTTTGTTGTACTCTTCCCTATGAGAACAAGTGGACCCATAGAACCAATGCGGTTCCTGGTTGGGAACATCGATATTTCTATTTGAGAAATGTGTCAGTGATATAAGGGTTGTACGCTTGAGTCCCTACATTGGGCTTCATGCTCGTTTACTTTTTCACATCTCCCACCCTGACCTTAACGGGACTGTAACAATGAGTCCTACACCCCCATTTGAACAACTTCAGGATTTGGATGTGAGGCGTAAATGTATGCACCAACGGGCTGTTTCAAAAACCAAAATGAGGGGCGCGGCTGGGGCAGAGGGCCAAATTGACGCCGAATTTTAGAAGAGTGGCATCGTGGCCTTTGGTATGATATGATATATGATATGTTATGATATTTTATTCATATCGCGCCCGTACACAAGTTTTTCAGGGCGCGACGAGGCAAGGGAGGGGTACAAGGGAGGACAAAACAACGATCTTACTAGGCCCAGTAACATTGAGAACGCGACAGTGCAGGGGAGAGGGAAGGGGGAAAGTGCAAGGGAGGAGTGGAAAGTGCTAATCACGTGATCAATACGGGAGTTGTGTACATTCCAAGACGTCCTTAGAGAATTGTTGTGCACGTCTTCACGTTTAATAATGACCCGCTCTTCCAAATGAAAGCAGCGCCTGGTGTCTTGGTTTTCCTGCCTCTTTTCCCCCTTTTCATAGAAAGGGGCCACGAGCACTGCATGCGACTCTCATTACAAGTTTAATTATGAGCATTCTTATTCATTTCAGAAAATGAACCTCCTCCTTTTCTCATAGTGTGCAAGGGGTGGTTGGGTGCTTGAATATACAAGACAGTTCCTTTATAACTAAATAACACAGGAGGGGTACGAATGCATGCACTTAGCATGTGGGCTGCGTCACAGTCACAGTCAGATTCTGTGTGCGGCTGCCATGTCAGGGAATGAAAAGTGCATCCACTGTACACACGTTCCCTGTGGGTCTGTCCCCTACACCTGGTTTGCCATGTTCCAGGCCAGGCACATAATATGGAGGGGGGTGGCGGGGAGCACCCCAGGCCTCTGACTGAATTGCTGTGTCTGGAATAGAAACATTGCCCTGGGGACAACATGCATTCATAGACTCCCTATTAGCACTGTAGAGGCCTTTGGTTCACCAGCTGTTTAAGACCACAACTCTCAACCCCCCTATCCAGCATAGTGAAGGGTAAGGGATCATGGGAATTGTAGTTGAAAGCACCAGGAGAGCCGCCTGTTGCAGACACTTGCACTGGGGCAATGGTTTCCTGACTGCTAATACCATGCACGATTACACTTGCACCACTGCAATGACGCCTAAGGGCTCAATTCATGCAGTTTTTTGCCCGGTTAAAAGTGAATTTGCACTGCTGAAAAGTGACTTTGCACTGCCAACACAAACCCTGATTCATGGAACTGTGCAAAGTGTATTTTTGCAGTGCAAATAATAATAATAAATAATAATAATTTGGCATTTATATAGCGCTACGAACCCTGAGGTATCTGAGCGCTGCTTATTATTACCCACGGTGTGTGGTGCTCATTTATCGACCTCGGAAGGATGAAAGGCTGAGTTTAGCCCTGCCGGGATTCGAACCTGCGTTAGCAGCCTCTGCACGGATGTCAAAGCGAGCGCTCTACTCGCTGTGCCACTTGACCGGCAAAGTCAGCACATAGTCATTTCGTACTGCAAAAAATGGCTATGCACTGACTTTGCCCGGACCTTGCACGGCAAAAATATACTTTGCACGGTTCCATGAATCAGGGTTTGTGTCGGCAGTGCAAAGTCTCTTTTCAGCAGTGCAAAGTCACTTTGAACCCGGCAAATATTCCATGATCAGGCCCTAAGGTGGGAGTTTTAGTACACATTGCAAAATAACAGAACTTACAATCAGAATGATACAGCATTTTTATTGAAAAATTAAAACTGATCCTTGGACATAACATAATACAATGGAGTTATGTCATATGTGATGTTATACAGTGGTTTTATAAAGCGCTACACTCACCCGCAGGGTATCTCGGTCCTATTCAGAAGTTGAGAAAAATGATGACGGCAACCAGAGTGCGGTCCACTCAAAGATAGACTTCATCATAGATTAAAATGGGGGGGGGTTGTTTTTCCGAAAGGTTAGTAGGTTAGGTTGTCTCCGCAGGTCGGGGGTAAAGAATTCAAAAGTCTAAGGGCCTGAACTAGAACTGAACTACCACCAGCCCTCTCTTTCCTACTGACTGACATATTCAGTCTTGAATGAGAGTTCAATGGATTTCATGAAATGAGCCTTAAGTCTATACTGAAACACTTTTAATGACATGGGACCCACGTGCCAGGGTGTGATGTGACATGATTGGAATGTACCCCAAATCAGAGCACGTGGAGTCTACATAGTTGCAACAGCTTGACAACAACGTACACACAACGTATGGACTGAACTTACTTGGGGCCTCATCACGAGTCTGGCCGTAACCCTTAAATGCGGTAGCGGTACCGCCGCATTTAAGGGTCCGCCAGATCATGGCTTTGGCGGATTTCCCCCAGCTTTAAGCTGGGGGGAAATCCGCGGCAAAACTGCCGATTTTCGGCGCCATTACCGCCGGGAAATCCGCCAGCGGTAATAGCGCAAATTTTCCCCATTGGACCCAATGGGGAATGAGGAAATCCCGAATGGGCCCAATGGGGAATGCGCAATAACCTTTCTGCCAAACCCGTGATCTGGTGCTCATAGCGCCGGCGTTACCACCCAACTTGTGTTGAGGCCCTATGCACCCTCAAAGGATGAAAGGTTCACTTGACCCGAGTCAGCCGAGCTGTGACCGTGCCAGTTAAACCACAATCCACCCACTCATGAATGGTTTCCTAAGTTTAAAGGAAATGGGTTCTATTCTCGTAGATTGCTTTTGTGATATTTTCTGACAGCTGCCAATCAAAAGGCACTCCATCACTAATTGCACCTGCACCATGTCCTGAGGCTTCCATGCCAAGGTTTATGAAAGCGATGCCCTCAGAGGGCGCTCCCTACGGCCGTCTTGAAGACAGGAATGGACTTGGCCATGTGCCAGAGCCCCGGATGTCCACTTATCTGGGGAAGCCCAAGTGTATCTGCTTTCTGGGAAGAACACGTCCCAGGGGTCGGAAGGGATCACCTCCGTGAACCTATCCTTGAAACCTAGGACGCCAGCTAGCACTGACTCTCCGTGCTACGAGACAGTTTGCGCAATATCTTTTGCGATAACATAACACATTAAACGTTTTATTGCCCAGGGAAAACGGAATGAAACCTCAATGGTCAAGGCGATGCATTTTTCTATAGCCATTGATGATCATCTTGCATTCATATAGTGCTTTCGCCAAAGCGCTGCACATAGACCGTTTTATACACTGTTATTACCCAACTGGCACTACTCATTTAGCAAACTCAGGAGAATGAAAACCCGAGTTGGCTTTATCTAGATTCAAGCCTGAAACCTGGAGATCGCACACAGATTTCAGCAGCAAGAGGTTATCCTGCTGAGCTATCTTACCGGCAGAGAAATACTACAGCACACACATACTAGAGCACGCTCCAAACATAGCTTGTTTGCCATTTGTAGTTGTTATCATGTGAACGCATAGATTTTGGTATATTTTGATTATAACTTATGTTTGTATTTTGTTGCCAATGTGTACTTTGACACAATGGCAAATAATTCACTGCAGTGTGCACTTTAGACTTGACAATACGCCATGCAATATATAGTCGGTTTAATCTGTTCCATTTCTAAAGATTTTACTTTAAAAAAAAATGTTTTTATGGCTGAACCAAGATTACCTTTAACCAAGAGAAAGCAAATCATCAAGCAATGCAATGAATACAACAAATGGAAAAGGAAAAAAGAAAAATGGAAGGGAAAAAAGAAAGAAAAGAAAAAGAAAAGGAAAAAAGAAAGAAATAATTGCATACAGTTAAAAAAACGCTACTATACTTATAGCCAATAAAATGAATATATAAGCATCTACTTCCTGTCTCCCATCTTATCTTCCCTCGCTCATGCTCTTTCTTCCAGCAGACTAAGAGCCCGATTCATGGAACGTTTGCCTGGTTCAAAGTGACTTTGCACAGCGGAAAAGTGACATTGCCCAGCGGAAAAGTGACATTGCCCAGCTGAAAGTGACTTACTTTGCACTGCTGAAAAGTGACTTTGCACAGCGGAAAAGTGACTTTGCACTGCTGACACAAACTCGGATTCATGGAACCGTGCAAAGTGTATTTTTGCAGTGAAAAGTCCAGGTAAAGTCAGCGCATAGCTATTTTTGCAGTACAAAATGACTTTTCCCGGTCTTTGCATGGAAAAAATACACTTTGCGGAGTTCCATGAATCAGGGTTTGTGTCGGCAGTGCAAAGTCCCTTTTCAGCAGTGCAAATTCACTTTGAATTCCATGAATCGGGCCCAGTAAAGTGTAGATTCCCCTGGCGGGGCACAGTTTGCCGCTCCATGGACAAGACTAGGTGCTCTGCAATGACTGCAGTGGTGATTTGATACAGT
Organism: Ambystoma mexicanum; assembly: GCF_040938575.1. NCBI lineage: Eukaryota > Metazoa > Chordata > Amphibia > Caudata > Ambystomatidae > Ambystoma > Ambystoma mexicanum. The sequence goes on from NC_090929.1 coordinate 119,908,023, forward strand.
GCAAAAGCACATCAGCAGAACATTAGCATAACCTCATGAAAAGAGGGGGGACGAGTGTGTGGATCCGCTGGGATGCAAAGCAGTGCAACAGGGGGAGAATGAGACCAAGGGCAGGAGAGAAGACATGGATCCGGCTGAGAATGGAGCTTAGAGTCAGTCTGTGGGCCTGATTCATGGAAGCATTTTATAATGGTGCTATCCCATCGGAAAACGCTCTGTGAATCAAGCACTTTACTTTTGGACCTAAGTTCTTTTATGTAATGCTTTTCCTCTCAATGATTGCAAATAATAGTCGTCACAAATAAATGCCCTATCTTAAAGCTCCAGTTGCAGCCGCTCTGTTAACAGTTCCTATATGTGCGACAGACATGATTTTAGCAACTCGGGCCTCATTACATGGACGGCGGTAAGGGTTTACCGGTACCGGTAACGGTACCAGTGCCGGTAAACCCTTACCGCCTTACTACGAGTTCCCTCTGTGGGACTCTACCTTAACGGCTGGTTTTACCAGCTGTTAAGGACGGGACCCGCAAAGGGATCTAGGAGGTAATTGCGGTACCGCAATTTGCGGTGCCGTAATTACCGCCTTCCCCATTCCCATTGGGCCCTATGGGGGCAAAAATGGGAATGGGGAAGGGCCATGGTGAATAGGGAATTACCGCCCCCACACACCTTGGAATAGAGCGGTAATTCCGCCGTTCACCATGGCGGACTCGGTAAAATACCGGCGGCAACCATAGCGCCATGGTTTCCGCCATCCGTGTAATGGGACCCCTGGTAAACAGAGAACAGGGTGTAAGGCCGTGTTAGTACCGTTTTCAATCAAACACAATCCAAGTTTTGGTACCTTTTGTTGGTCTAACTGAAAATACTATATGGAGATTTTAAAATACAAACACATAATGTACGAACAAACCCCGCCCCCCCAAACAAAAATGCTAAATTGACAATGATTTTCTCTGTTACTGTACCAATGCACTGGCAACTTCGATGGTCTTGATCTGTTTGTTTTTGCTGTTGGAAAACGAATAAAAAAGAGTTTAAAAACAAAATACATACCAAAGACCCAGAGACAGCTTCTTCAGCTGGTGGTCACACGATACACACCAGAAAGACTAGCCTTTTAGTACACATCTTTATTTATTTATTTAGTGATTTAAATTTTGTACAAGGCGTATCCATGCAAAACCAGGACGTCAAATTCAAACATGATAGCAATCATTGGGGACATGACATGCAAGAAGAGATGGTAGTGGGACCAGTCCCTACGTGCACAGGGCACTGGGCGCCGGGGCGGGGTGCTATTCTCTTTTCCTCCCAGGAAATTGGGAACATATTGAGCGTTTGCTGTAGCAATGGTAGGAAGCACTGGCCTAGGCTTCAGGCTGCTAATTCGTGGATGCGTGGGAGGCGAGGCCGAGGCTTGTCTCAGACATTAGCTGCCCGTTTGCTAACAGCGAAGAAACTCCAATGTGCCGGCCAAGCAGAGCGATGCCGTCTCTCCAAATAGCCAGTTGAAAAGTGAAGTGCGTGAAAGAGCCTGGGTCTCTTAGGTGGCGCTGCACGTGGGCACCTGCTGCTTCGCAGCCCTCTCACATTGCGGACGGCGCATGTATCCGACATGTGTCATACGGTGTAATTGCGAATCCCGCATTACAGGATCGCCTCTTACAGCTGTGTTACAGAGACGCACGGAAAACAGCGTACGGTACTCAATACCAAACTACACACGAGTCATTGAAGTGTTTCTCACGAGCTAAAGGCGTTGATTATAAATAGAAAAAACTTCTCCAATTGAAAAACATATGAAAAAGCCAAAACATCAATTATTTCAGTTCAACATGGAAAGAAAGGAAGGACAATCGTTCCATATCATCCTAGGGCACGCCCTGTATGGCTGGACTGGCCTACAGGGTACTCTGGAGATTACCTGCTGGGCCTCTGCACCCGGGACCTCTTTTGTATTTCATTTTCACATTTTACCATAGGAAAAGGGTTGGGCTTGCTTAAAATGTGTCATATGGGGCACTTTGACCATTATTTCCAGGGCCTCTTTTGGATCCCAGTCCACCGTCGCCCTCGTGCCCCTCTGAGCAAATTACTCGCGTCATCGCTTGATGTTTCTATCCTTCAGTAGTATAGGAGCCGTTTTGCTAATGCGTGGGCCCTGAACTGTCATCGATTGCACAAATACTAAAATTGTGTCTTTGCTTTTCAGGAATTTAGTTTCCTTCCCAGGGCTTCAGCTAATGGTAACTTTGGAAATGTATTTTATTCATTACTTTTATATAGCGCCCAGATCCGCAGGTTTCACGGTGCTTGAACAAAGCAGTGGCAGCAAGACAGTCAAAGTGGAAGTTCTCAAAAATAAGTGGTATTTGTCAAAGAGCCATGGAAATGATATGATATGTGATTTATAACGCGCCTGTGCACAAGGGTTTCTAGGCGCAACAAGACACGGGAGGGAAGAAAGAAGGCAGACAAGACAATCTTACTAGGCCTTGTGTCATTCAGTTTGTGCAAGTGCGGCAACGCAAAGTGCAGGGGGAAGGGAGAAAGAGGGGGAAGTGCAATCAGGGCAGCATTGCTCTGAGTAAGTGCAGCCAGGGCAGCGCGGCTCTGAGTAAGTGCAGCCAGGGCAGCGCGGCTCTGAGTAAGTGCAGCCAGGGCAGCGCGGCTCTGAGTAAGTGCAGCCAGGGCAGCGCGGCTCTGGGTAAGTGCAGCCAGGGCAGCGCGGCTCTGAGTAAGTGCAGCCAGGGCAGCACTGCTCTGAGTAAGTGCAGCCAGGGCAGCGCGGCTCTGGGTAAGTGCAGCGAGGGCAGCACTGCTCTGAGTAAGTGCAGCCAGGGCAGCGCGGCTCTGGGTAAGTGCAGCCAGGGCAGCGCGGCTCTGAGTAAGTGCAGCCAGGGCAGCACTGCTCTGAGTAAGTGCAGCCAGGGCAGCGTGGCTCTGGGTAAGTGCAGCCAGGGCAGCGCGGCTCTGAGTAAGTGCAGCCAGGGCAGCGCGGCTCTGAGTAAGTGCAGCCAGGGCAGCGCGGCTCTGGGTAGTGCAAGGAGGCAGGGGACTGTGGGGTTACAGTTACAGCCCCTAAGTGTGCGGTAGGCCCAGGGGCAGAGCATCGTGGAGGAGCCGCTTACCCAGTGTGACTCAGAGGGTAGCCAGGCAACCAGTCGGCGCAGCAGACAGGTAGGCCAGTAGCGGAGGGAGAGAGAGAAAGCAGAGGAGAAAAGGAAGGTCTTCAGCTGCTTCCAGAACTTTAGGTAATGGCAATGTTAGTTCCCTGCGCCCCTTCCAATGCCTTTAGTTCTTTTGGACATGGGAAGTGTACTCTTCTCTGACACTGAATACATGTTAGCCCTCTCCAACAAGTCACGTGCTTCAAGTTATGCATATGATCATTAAAAGGCAAAATCGATCGTATAAGTTTCATTGCCTGAAATCAGCAGATTCCATGAATCACAGTGGATTCTGTGGTAGGGGAGCATGTGCAGTTTATTTTTAGGGACAGAGGGTAGGTGGGGCCTTGGTTGTATTTGCACTCTTGTGCATATGCAACATTTATTGTATAGAAAACCTAATAGTCTCTGCTTTTAAATAGTCCAAACAAATCTTCAGTCTGTTTTCCAAAGCAGACGTTTCTGAAGGATTTTCTGCTTGGATTTGGGAAGTCATGGTCTAAGTGTCTCCTCAGGGTAAGAAGCAATGATCAATGTCTACATTGGACCAGCTGCGGTGTAGATTTAAACGGTGGGATTACCAGGTTGGCGTTATTTCCTCTGGCACTACTGCATGACAGCAATACCCTTAACTGTACGTGGTAAGTACGCAGTCATACCAAGTGTCAGCTTGATTCTGAGTAATGCTGATCTTTAAATTGTTCCCCATTTGGAGGTTCCATAGAGTGAGACACAGAGAGGGAGACAGAGAAAGAGAGTAGACTGTGGCCCTGATTTAGGAGACCAAGTTATTGCGCAAATACAGGACCGGTCTGCAAGGGCAGATCAGAGGTGTTCTTCAACCTGTGGCTGTAGATGGATTGTGTGCACTGAGGGGCAGTATTTCTGACGAGGCTGGCAGGACCGGCCTGCAAGGGCAGATCAGAGGTGTTTATCGTCCCGTGGCTGTAGATGGATTGTGTGCACTGCGGGGCAGTATCTCCGATGGGGCTGGCAGGACTGGCCTGCAAGGGCAGATCAGAGGTGTTTGTGTGCACTGCGGGGCAGTATCTCCGACGGGGCTGGCAGGACTGGCCTGCAAGGGCAGATCAGAGGTGTTTGTGTGCACTGCAGGGCAGTATCTCGAATGGGACTGGCAGGACCGGCCTGCAAGGGCAGATCAGAGGTGTTTATCATCCTGTGGCTGTAGATGGATTGCATGCACTGCTGGGCTGTATCTCCGACGGGGCTGACAGGACCGGCCTGCAGGAGTAGCCTGCAAGGGCAGATCTGATGAGGCTGGCAGGACCGGCCTGCAAGGGCAGATCAGAGGTGTTTATCATCCTGTGGCTGTAGATGGATTGCATGCACTGCTGGGCTGTACCATCGACTGGGCTGCCAGGACCCGCCACCTCCCTGGCCTCAGCAAACCCTTCAGGTTGGAGAAAGAGATGGGCGTTGTGTACCTGCAGTGAAAGTAGGAACACTGTTGGCACCAACCCGCTCCTCCTACCAAACATTACCCGCTCAGTCTGATAATTCAGTGAGGCAGCTGAGGTTTAGCCAGGAAAGGTTGAAGGCATTTCAGCTATGGAGCCCTCATCATCAGAGCGCACAGTAGCTTGGACTGTAAGTCAGGTGATGCTGGTGAACTACCTCCACCAACCCCTAAATCAAGGTCCAACTCTCCCATGAGATAGAAGAAAGGTCTGACCCAGCGACGCGATGGACTCAGGTCTCTAGTGGACGTCTGAGATCAAGCTGAGCAGCGAGAGCTGACGTCATTCTAGTAAATGCAGCTCTATGCTTTTCCCTTGAAGGTGGCTTGGTCATTTCTACTCCTTGATGCTGTGAGGAAGTGCATTGAGTGGGCAAATGCTGAGCCCTGCTCTCTGTGCATTGCGGCTACTGGCAGAGGCCCAGAAGCATCAAAATCCAAAGCGTACCCACGTGTCTCTTAAGGAAAAGTCTCTGAAGGTACCTTAGATCCACCTTCTAAGCTTCACTGTGGGTGGCAGAGTAGTTTAGCCACCCCAAGGTCAGGTTAATATATAATGTGTTGCTTTAAATCTACTCTTGAAGCAATGGCCACTCTGGTCCTAGTGCCCTTCAGCTACAAGCATGAGTCACCTGGCACGAGGAACTTCACAGAGAGCAACCTTACTATGTAAAGTACTCTCTGCCATAAGATGCAAGGAAATGGCCAGGCACAAGGAGCCAGGTCACCAAAGCGAGTCATGAGGGTGAAGGGTGGCCCATGTGGGATGGTTGTCAATTTGTATTTACTTTAAGGGAGATATTATTCCATCAAAAAGCTCCCATTTACAAGGTCTTCATGGGGCTCCCCTTGGCCCTTGGCGTGGCCAATAGGCCGTGGGCGGTGGGGGTCCTGGAGGGCCATGGTTGCTCCTGCCCCCAGCCTGAGCATGCTTATTCTAGGTCATCAAGACCTGGAGGCTGCAGGGAGGTATGGTATGCACCTTAGGAGGGCGGAGGCACATGAAGACACTGAACTGCGGAACATCTCAACTAGAAACTACTTTATAATAAGCGTTGTGGGATACATTGAGCAATATCTTCTCTGGGTTCCTCAGTTGCTTGTTTGTTTGGTTGTTTTATTCATTTACAAAGCGCGCCTCACCCTGGGGTAAATGGGCGCATTACAAGACAGCTTAGTATCACAGTTTAGTACATACAAGTTGGGATACAAAAGGGGAATGTCACATTGGGGTGATAATCAATACAGTAAGAAATGAGGAATGCATAAGGGTTATAAGCAGGAACAAATCCCATGGAGGAGGGCGGAATTCCATAATGAGAACAGGTCAACAGACAAGTGCATAATGATACAGGATGATAAGTCGGGCTCCCCTGCTCTGGATATCTAGGTATTGTAGAGAGGAGTGTTGTTTGCAAATAGCCATTTTTGTGTGTTAAGTCTAAAGCTTTGGAAAGGTTGATCTGATCGTAGATGTAAGGGGAGAGCATTCCAGGCGAGGGCTGCTTGAACCGGGAAACTGGTCCCTCCAGCTCATCTTTTTAGGTTGAAGCATTGGGCAGTAATGCATAAGGTATTGATGGACCTTGTTGGTGGGAAAGAGTTTTTTCTTATGATCGTCTCGCTCAGGTATCGTGGTGCAGCTATGTTGAGGAATTTGTGCGTAATAGCGACCAGTTTGAAGTTAATCCTATCTTTAATCGAGAGCCATTTAAGGTCCCTTCGAAATTCAGAGATATGGGACCTTGTAGTAGGGCGGTAAGGGATGCAGTTCCCTCCAGTAACGCCTGGTCTGACCAGGCGTTATGGACGGGACCCGCAAAGGGACCAGGGCACAAATAACAGGCTTGACATGCGCGAGCCCGTTATTTGCGCCCTCCCCATTCCCATTGAGCCCTATTGGGGCTCAAAGGGAATGATGAATGGTATTTTAAATGGGGATTTACTGGTCCCGCAAAGGTCGGACTACACCAGTAAGTCCCCATTGAACTAGACCAGTGCCGGACCCGTTATTGGTGGCAGTCATGGCACAAATAGTGCCATGACTACCACCAATCTCGGAATGAGGCCCATGGTCTGTCCTGGGGATACTCTAAGCGCATTATTTTGTAAAGTTTGAAGTTTGTTAAAGACAGGCCATCATGCCCAGATCCCAAGTTTGCCAGCCAGGAAACAGGTAACAAAATTCACATTCACCCTCGGCCAACTAATTCAACGTTTGTTTAAGGACCTCAAGGCAATTATATGATATGATAAGTCATTTATAACGCACCTGTACACAAGTGTTTCTATGGCAGGTCTCTGCCCTGTTTGTGTTGCACTTTTTATTTTTTTGCCTATGTATGCTCCCATTCCTGGTCATAGCTTGCAACATATTCTTATGTGACATAAACAATGCAGACAGGCAGTAAAGCATTTTCTGTCTTTTTCGGATATCCCATCTGCATGGGCTTTGTAAAATTACTAAACCTGTGAATTTTAATTGAGAGCGAAAGATGGTAGCTTGTAATGTATTGTTCACATTGTACCTTTTGTGTGATGATGCAAGTGTCATTTTATGTGTGCATTTGATATAATGTATGTTGCATTGCTTTTGACCAGTGAGCACTGTCTGGTGTTATACCTTAATGTTTTTTTTCTACCAAGTAAGGGAATTCATTGATTGGTGTTACTTATAATAAATAGCCACCCCACCATTCGTTTCAAATACTTGGTCTTGTATTCAAGCTAATGCGGACTATTTTTTTTGTTCACATGCACAATACACGTAGAATATATCAAGATTGTTTAAAATGCGAAAAACCTTCCAAAATGCACAGTGTAACGTGCTTCAAAATGTTATTGAAAGCAGGTTTGTTAAAAATGCATTCAAACGCCATTTCCGTGGTCTAGAGTAGGTGGTAACGTGCAGATCGATTACTCTTCTCCTGTACTAAAGTACAGCCGTTCACCAAATAAACTGAGACCATCAGGGCCTCCTTACCAATGAATGGCTGTGGGTTGTTGCAGAAGAAAGGAATCTGAAACGCTGCTCCAGTGGTAGCAGGAATTCTGTTTTGGGCTTGCTCTTGTAATATGGCATTCATCCCCCGTTCCAGTGGCTGGAACGGGGGGGATAACGGCCCAGAGCCCAGATCCCAATGAGGGATCCAGGCTGTTATCCCCTGTTCCAGGAAGAAGGACATTAGCACCCCAGGTTGCCAAAGCGGTAAGCAGGGGTGCTAAAAAAAAAGGGTTTTCCTTCCTACAACGGGACGCGTGCAGCGTCCCGTTGTAGGAAAGAAAATCCTTTCCCAAGATGGCCACCATGGAAAGGGATGGCGGGGCTATTCACGGAGCCCCTCTTCCCTTTCCATGGTGGCCAGCGTGAGGCAAGGGGAAGGAGCGGATGCGGCAGCAGCATGAACTGCCACTGAAAAAAGGTAAGTAGGAGAATGGGGGAAGAAAAGTAAAATAGAGTGACGGAGGGTAGGGGGAAGATGATGATGGGGGAGCCGGCCGTCAGGTGGCTTGGAACGCGGCCTTGTACCAGTGGTTCAAGCCAACCTTCCTACCCATCTGATTGGCTGGCTCCCACCACCCGGGTTCTAATAGGCATTATGACATCACCCCGACTGTAATTAGTGATGCCTTTTCTTATTACAAATGGCCAGTAATGCCACAAGGAGACTACACTGTAAATCTGCAGTGTAAAACGAAAACTATTTACTTGGTTGCTATTATACAGATATTGGTGGCTTTCAGGTACCATTTTATTATTATTTCTAAAAAGCTCCACACAGTCAGAAGCCCAAGTCAAGAAATGGTCTTCCTGGGAGAAAACTGGAAACTGCTCTGCATGTCAAGCAGGACTGTGGAACTGAAGTGGCCCCATGCGGTAGATAGAATAATGCTATTGTCTATACCACATTGTCTTACAGTAGGCCTGTGTTACTTTCAGCATCTGTGTGGTCTTTTGGCGATAGCCCCATGGAGGGGGAGCGCGAGAGATTGTTGGGATAGGGTGGTCCGGGCCATGTCAGAGTTCCTGGAACACCCACATTGGCTGGGTCCTGTAGAAGTGTGCGTGGTTGGAGAAAGTCCTAATTAGCTGAGTGAGGCCAATCGAGAGCCTGGAGTCAGGACACCAATTAAGGGGGACACCCAGCTGTTGTGCCGCTAGTTAGTAATGCATCAACATTTAGAGACCCCATTTAGATAACATGTACACCATGATCCTGGATAGGCTGCTATGCAATTCTTGCTTCATATCAGGGGACATGAATTATTTTATATTTATTTATTGAGCTAATGTTTAAGACAAGCCTTGCACAAAACGTACAAAACCAAAATGAACCAACATATGACCCCACAAAACGCAATGTACTTCAGCCGCTTCCTTCCGGATCCTATACAAAGGGTAAGACGTGATTACATCGGCAGGCTTTTTTTGTGGCGTTTTTTGCCAAAAATGTTTGGCCGAAAAACTAATCAAAAAATATAGGGGGTTAGCGGTGGTAAAAGGGGTAGAGGGTGTGGGGTATAGAGACTACACAATAGGGAAGGGGACTCCCCCCCCCAAACATAAAAAATAATTCGATTAGTTTTTTCGGCAAAAAAAAAAGCCTGGCGATCTAAGAACATAGAACCATACAAAGTCATATTATATTTCTTAACACATTTCATAATTAGTGAAACTATAAATATTATTTAAAAACACGCTTGTACAGAAATCAATTATTTCCCAACACCAATCCTACATTCATGGCATATTACTCAATTCATTATTAAGAAATTAGTTTTCTACGAAACGGACTGGTGTTAAAATCAAAGAAAGTTGTGTACTTTCAGGATCTTGCCCAAGAACCCCATGTTATGTGCACAACTTGGCAAATACTTAAGTCTTGGATCCTTCTAAACAGGACAGCACAGCACAAGATGTTCCAAGGTATCCTCATTGCCGGACAAACTACAGGTTCTTTTAGTCTTTCCAATTTTTAAGCAACGGCCTAGTTGCAAATTGGATGGAAACATTGCGAATCCCATGAGCAGCGCATGGGGGGGGGTGAAAAGGGGGCCTTGCATTCTGCTTCTGCGCATCTCGTCTCGGGCATCCCGGATTCAAAGCAGGTTTTTGGGGGCAGTGTGTGCGCGGGGGGCGGGAGGATGACCTGAAATCACCCCCTTACACACATACCTGAGTCTTGGCTGCATTCCCAATTCCTAGACATGCAATAGTCAACCGAGCTCCTGTGGGTGAGGGGCATTGTGTTTCAGGGGAGGAATGCAAATATCCTAAGGAATCACTCATGGGTTGCATGCATGTTTGCACCTGGCACTTGTGCATAGTGACTAATGCCATAGGTGTCATGGCGCTTTCCCTGGCACTTGGCCGGGAGACCAGGCAGAGGGAAAACAGCCACAGGGACTGACACAGTTTGCATTGCGTCCCTTTACGTCTCAAAGTGGTCCTCTGACCTGTGGCAATGATATGCCACCACTGACCGCAAAGACTGCAGGTCGGTCCGGTGGATCGGATACGCAAAGACCTGGTCCATCTTGTTAGATTGGTGTTTTGTCCCCGTGCAGTGGTTAATTGTTTCTGAAACGTTGCACCGCACTGCTATTGGCAAATCCTATTTCCTGCGTCTTTTCATAATGGAGTGAGATTTTGAGTGAGATTTTCAGAGTGTGGTAGAGAGGTCTGGTTCAGTGTTCTGTTATGGAGACGGCTCATCTCATGGTTTCATACTTGCTTCAAGGGTCTTCCACTTAGGGTTTGATAGTAGACATGAGGCTTTTTTTTTCACCAGGGGTCTGCAAGCTTTGGCTCTCCAGATGTTTTGGACTCCAACTACTATCTGCCCTAACCAGAATAGTCAACAGTGAGGGATCATAGTCCAAAACACCTGGAGAGCCACAGGTTGCTGACCTGAGACCTTTCTAATGTAGTGTCAGCTGTGTCTGTCCCCAAGTTGGTATATCGCGACTGCAGTTGGCAACGTGAGCAATGACTTGTCCATAGGCTACTATTGTTTCCTGAGGGTTGGAGTAGAACGAGTTCTGGGGAAGATACATTTATAAAACGTTGACTTAATAAACTTTAGCCCCGATGGTTGTCCTCTCTAAGGGGGTTCTTTCTGTTTCAAGTAAGAACTTTCAATTATTTTTGATGGGGAAATTCACATACAATTTGGTGCATGGAAATAGGTTCTATGTGATATCACTGCATTTTGAAGGTCGAACAGCAAAGAGACCAATTTATTTTGGTCGCTTTGGTCTCACTTTCAAAATGCTTGAATATCACGCTGGGCCCGACCCTCGCTGGGCCCTCGGTTTTAATGGTATTTGGTGGGTTTGACCCCCGAACCTCCATTCCACGCCCCCTCCTGTCCCGCACCACACTTTCCCCGTAACACTCATACCACTCATCACATTTTAACTTGCGCCCCGCCCCCTCCCATTCCCACTACATACATTCACCTACACTTCTCCCTCAGATACATGTACAAACACATGCACACACCCAAACACTTACCTCACTTCCACAACATCCCACGCCTGACCGCGCCTGTCAGCCCCTGTGTGCACTTGTGTGCATCTCAGGGAGCAGCTGTCATTCCCAAAATGGTGACGCACCAAGAGCAGGACAGCGTCGACAGAACAAGATAAGTCTGGGTGGGGGATTGCAGGGGGTGAGTGGAGATTGAGTTTGAGGTGGGTGACAGGGGTTTTAAGATTGATTTAGAAGGATCAGATCATCGATTTTTTGTCCTGCGGTACATCTTCACACTTTTTTATAAATGGGTGTAACTGTCCTTTGTATGGTATTGCCTTTTGAAGAACTATTATTTTAAGCCATTTGAGAAGTGCCCACTACACTGTGCACAAAGTGAACGTTATCCGAAGCTGGAATTGGACTATCTTTTCTCCACAATCCCCTCCATAGGTGCACATGCACATAAGATCCACACTCCACAATCTTCAAAGTCTTCCTGGTTGTGATCTCTTGTAAGATCGGTCCGACTCCATAGGCTCACCGTGTTACCGGGTTGGAAAGTTGGCTGCAAGTCTATGGATTCTTGAATGCAAGAACATCTTATCAGGCTGATTTTTCAGCATAGAGGTGATTATGTTTGTAGATATATAAACAATGATTGGTCTGTCATTTTCTTTGCTCTTCAGTATTTGCCCCACAGAGCTTTGGACTGCTATGCCAGAGATGCAGTGATAACTCTTCCATCTATAGTTTAAGCCCAATGGGGATTGGCTTACAAATTGCAAAAATGAACATAAGCATTTCTCTAAAGCCATTCCATTTATACATTTTCCATTTGTATCATAATGGGTTATGCACCATTGTTTTGGAGTTTCTGGGCATATATTAATGCAACATATGTAAATAGACCAGACCTCCAGTCTCTTTAAGGAACGTATCACCTTAAAAAATATATTTATGTATATAGCAGACTTTGCTGTCCACCCCCCCCCCAGATCACATAGATCTTTTATTATCTTCAATTATAACAGGATGTCAAGGATTTAACCCATATGCACCAACAAAATACCCACCTCAACCTCTACCCCCACCAAGTAGGAATTTCACTTCTGCCACCAAAAACATTCCAAAAATTTGCCCGTTCACATTTGATTACATGTGATTGATGTTCACCGAAACATTTTGAATGCTAAGGTCCTTCGGAGATCATGAAAGGGTGTCCTTTGGAAATATTTACATTGACTGTGTAAAAAAAGAACATGTACGTTTTAATAATGTAGTGAATAGATCAGCAGATTACAATATCATATCTAAGGTTTTAATAATACTTAATGTGTTTTTCTTTTCATCGGTTGACAGGGCTTTTTCAAGCGAACAGTTCAAAATAACAAGCGCTACACCTGTACAGAAAACCAAAGCTGCAAAATTGACAAAACACAGAGGAAAAGATGCCCGTTCTGTCGGTTTCAGAAGTGCTTAAGTGTAGGAATGAGATTAGAAGGTAAGACCAATAAAATGTATATTTCAAAGGGTTGTCATTTGCTACTTACAGATGTCTGCTGGCCCACCTGACATCGTCGTATATACAAGGCAAACTATCGAAACGAGCAAAGTGTTAAAAGTGACAATGAAAGTATCATGTTTGCATTTACTCCAGGGAATTCTCTAATGCAGTCACCATTCTGAATTAGAAAAATTCTGGGTATGGTATTGATTTCTGCAGTCAGACGAGTTTGGCAATGATATAGGAAATGTAAACAATTAATGATTGGCGTGAACTTTGATGAAATTGAACGAAAACCTCATTAAGGGTGATTCGGAAAAATGTAATGGGAGAGTTGGCAATAACAGCCTTTGATTTGTTTTAGTGCTGGGAGTGATGCATGAATTCAAACGGGTAATCCAACTTGGAGTTGCTGTGAATGTGGAGGAGATTTTTAGACTTGGGAATGGTGTGAATTGGTTCAGGATTTTTGAAAGGATTGGGATATACCTCCATAAATGTAGGACCTTCACTTTAGGTCAGAGGTTGATGGCAAACATGACACCTCTTTCAGAAATGGTGGTGCAACATCTCTCAAATATTTACATGATCATTGGATCATTGGCAAGAACACCTTAAATCCAATGAAGCAAATACCATTGGATCGCTGATTGAGAACCAGGTAAACACATTTTAATTTGCCTTTTTTACTATGAAACCCTGGTTCATATCATGATTTGAAACAAACCTATCAATATAATGATTTTCTCCGTTGTATGGAGTTATTGCCACAGATTCGAAGACAATGGAAGCAGTTTTGCAATACTTCAAAAATAGTTACATGAGCGCAACAGACTCACAGGACCCCTCTGCTTTTACTCACATTTTCTTAGTGGTACAAGGGCGTCACCTCCCACAACCTGTGTACATGCAGCAAAGTCAGTTTCTCATTGTATTATAAACTCTCGGCGCGGTTAGAGAAGTGTTGTGGTACCTGCACTCATGCAGAAATAGTTACATTAAGGTTGGTTTGGCCCTTCCCTTCACAATGTTTGAAAATGTTACGAAAGACAAATGCTAATGAATGTGTCTAATGCCACCTGACAGTCACATTTGCTACTCGATATTATCTTATCATCAATTAATGAAGCCTATTTAGTGTTCACACATAGCTTAGCTTTTATGTTTTCTTAGAATGCATTATTAGTTGAAGGATATTTTAAGACAATTTTCTCCACAGCATCTTAGAGTTATACTCAATGTGGTGTATAGTGAGTGTGGCAGTTGTTCTCAACAATGTCTAAACACCTGATATAGAGTAAAAGGCAACTATTACTAGCTATGTCATCCCAAAATCATTCTTTCATAATCCCGTTGTCTGCACATAATACACACTAGGTCACAATACAGAAATCCAAACAGTTAGAAGGACGCATGTATGACAAAGTGTCTCACGTTATTTAAATTATTGAATGGGCCAATACAGTCTAGTTCCTACAAGTCTCACTGTTTAGTACTTTATTAGTAATATAACAACTTTCTCCCTCATTTCCTTTGTATGGATGCTCCCTCAATGTATCCCAGTCATTTTCATTTCCATAATTTTGAACTGAGTATTCTCCCAGCATTTCTTTTTAGTTAGACTTTGTTGTAAAGACTTAGGCAATAATATAATGATGGCAGCTGTATTTTTTTATTTTTTATGATGGTTATGTATAGGTTCTATTCATGTTTTAAGTTTTTAATTTCACAACAGCAATTAACAACAAAATATGGCATTAATCTTAAAAAACATACTCCTTATAAATCAAGCTCAGATCATATTAATCAGGTCATCATAAATTATCACTAAATATCCGGTACAAGAAAATGGATAAAGGTACATAAAAAAGAGAAAGGAAGAAGGAATAGAAGAAAGGGAAAGGAATGAAAGCTTAAAAGCCAAAGAACACAATCACAAAAGTAAAAATTCATGCAGCAGATACAAGAATAACACAAAAACATTGTATAAAATCATATGTAATGACATAGGGCAATAATCTACAAAGCCAGGGGCACAGCAACCCTAAATGAAAGTTCAAGTTCAACCACAGACACCAGGAAAACAGCTCCAAATGTCCCAAAACTTTTCATTTTCATCCTTATATTTGTAGATGACTTTCCCAAACGTCGAGACAGTTAGAAGCTCCTCCACCCATTCATTAATAGTAAAAGAAAGGCTTGACTTCCAGAACCTTAATATCATTTTGGTTGCAACCATGCATGCACGCAACAACCACATTTTCTTACCAAAGGCAATTTCATCCAGTATAGAAATATCGCCTAAAATGAGCAAAGAAGCATTCATGGGAATTACAATGTTTAGGACTAGACTCAATCATTCACAAACCTTTACCCAGAACTGCATTGTTTTGGGACATGACCAAATCAAATGACAGAGGGTACCTCTTGAGCGGTTACATTTCCAGCAGAGGTCAGTGTCCAAAAGTTGCCTCCTGAACAACCTCTCTGGAGTCCAATTGGACCTAAACAGTATTTTAAATTTGCCGCCATTTTGCTAATGTTTTTCCTAATATTGGTCGAAGTTTGGCATCCTTAACGCCCAAAAATACGAATCAAAAATGTTGCAAGAAGTTTGTTCCCTGCAAAGCATATACTTGATTTCTTCGACTATGTCCTCTCCATGCAATTCTTGATCAGAGCGTGTGTAGATTTATGCTCTCCAACAGATCCCTGCTTCAGCTTTTTATTCAGACTCTAGATGATTTTTCTGTGAACACAATTTCAAATAATCAGTTTAATTTACTGTTTTGAGTTTTGACGACATAAACTTATCCTCATTATGGAATGTTTCACACAATACCACAAATGTAGATGTGCTTGCATTTGTTGTTAATTTGTTAAACTTTCCAAATGATTCTTAGTTTAGAATAAATTAGCACTGTTTTGCTTTCCGGTTGGTCTCTACATTGACATCAATAAAATTAGCTCTAGGGGTATTTAAAGAATTTGAGGGCTAACAATTGAATATGTGCTAATGTTCAATGCTGTATTATGCTATGGTTATTGATCGATTGTTCTTCCTGTTCCACTCTCTAGACATGGGTAGGAATCTTTTTTGGATGTAGAGGGGAGTCCCAGCAAAGTGGATCTGGAGTACACCTACCTCCACGTCAAGGGTCTGCTCATCCAAATTGTGTCCATTATCCATATGGACTGGATGTTCCCACAGCAATCCAACCGGTCCCCATGTTAATAATCCTCTCAGATCCTCTCAGATCACAACATTGCATGCATGTTCAAACCGACCACAATTAAAGAGTGGTACATTTTCTCGTGCACCCACAAATGCCCCCTTTTTGTTAACGTTGTAACGCCACCCCGACCCCATCCAAACCCATTTTAACCCCTTACCCCACTACCAATTATCTAACTAATGGTTGCAATGTTTTTCAGTATTATGGTCCGCTCTGAAATGTACTACTCTGTTTTGTTTGCAATAACATGACTGGATACCGTTCGAACATGGTGGCTGCCATTATTATGGCTTTCTATAGAGTCTACCGACCCAGTTTGCACGGAAAAGGCTGGGAAGAATCCACAGGGATACATGCGTCTGAAACTGCATCAACATTGTGAAGCAGGTGGAGGCGCATGTGGACTCCTTGTACGGAGTGGGGATATGGGTTAATCAGATTCCAGCACTGTGTCCCACACTGTGCAAGTACTCCGATACAACATGAGTAAATACACACAGAGCATTTGTCTCTGCCTTCTCTTGCTCCTCTGTTCCATTTAACACTCAGTGTAAGAAGGCCTAGAGAGAAACATATACACATCCCTGTTACACTTCTTTTGAGCACTGCATAGAGTCAGGGCTCAAGTCGAGGGTACTCGCTGGTTGGACAGAATCCCCCCACTTTTTTCAGAAGTCCCCCCACTTTTTTCAGAGGGCACCTGGATATGCTAATTTCTGGTGACACCACATTCAATTGTCATGTTAATGAGACCCCCCCACCCCACTTTCTTTTTTAGGACTTGACCCTTGCAAGAGTAAATAAAAACAAAAAGCAGCAAGGTTTGTCCCCACAGGAAGTGGTATAAGGGTAATGCGGTGTACGAATTACCTACATCCCCAACATTTTGTCTGAACCTAAAAACCACAGTGAATGAAAGATCAAGGATCACACCTCTCTAGATGTACTAATCAATATTGACCAGATAGTGTCCTAATATTCTCTGTATATTCAAAGTAACCTCACATGTGTGCAGAAGACCACAATTAGTACCTTAATCTGAGCCTCATTGAGCATATAATTTGACAATAAACTCAAAAGTGCTTTTCATGGTTTATTGCAAACCTTATGACAATTCTTTATACAAAAACTCACAGAATTTTACAAAACATAAGGAAATATTGTTTAAAACAAACTCCACTTTAAACATACTACAAAAAGAAAAAACAACAAATGATCACCTAAATCAGGCAGAATTGTCAATAATAATTAGATATCAACAAATGCAGCAGAAAAAAAAACAAGGAAAAAAGGAAACTTTCCAATATGCATGAAAATTCACTGAAAAATCATAGAAATTAAGTTGGTATCCTAAAATGAGGAATGCTAAAGAATAGCTAAAACAAATGTATTTCTTTCCAAAAGAACCATCCAATGTCCAAAGCGTTGGTAACTAATGGTTCTAAGAACACAGTCTCAGTGATGTTACAACTCAACTTCAATTATGAGAGTTGAAAACATCCCTCAATAGTAAAACCAGGTTATTCAATTGTTTTTGTTGTAGGACTTGAGATTGAATCTCTCATAAAGATTAGTTAATGTATGAGCGCTGTCTCACACTTTCTTACAGTTCTGCAAGAGTAGAGGCATGGATCCCTGAATTGGGCATGGATCGCTGAATTGCAGGCTACTCATCATCTTCTCTCATTGCCAATTATTGTACCCGGACCCCCTTCCCTATACCCAGCCACGTTCTCTTCATAGGTATTACACCTCGGCTAGACTTTCATCCCTCCAGCAAACGTCAAGGCTTCAGTAGGCCACTGAAATTGAACGAACACAGCACCAGCCCCAGGTTTAAGGACAGAGGCATTTTGGGTAATTTAGCCCACTGAGGATAGCTGAGGGGCAACGTGCTTGCTTTGGAAGCAAAACGACAAGGGGCAACACAGGTTCGATCCCCGGGTCCGCTCTTAGATACCTCTGGGTATTAAACGCGTTATAAATAACCTTTCATATCATATCACTATGTACAATTTTCTATTTGTTTGCTAATTCAAATACATTTCCTCACATTACATATATTAAGTACCCATTGTGTGATTTGCTCACAAAAAAGCAAGGGTATTTCATCCGCATGCTCTGATGCAAGTCCAGAGTGGGGACATTGCACGTGTGCAAATACAGTGTCCTCAACATATTTACTGTTAAGAAAGGATCGTTATGTTAAATGGAGAAGAGCCCTTTAAGAAAGCGAATAAATAAAAGCAAAGAAAACTGTTTTACCAGTGCATGTCCCTACAGTGACGCCTTTTGAGGTACCGGTTTACACCGCAATGCAAAAGCAGCAGGGGTGAGATTGGGAAACTGTGTTGGAATGGGAG
The DNA here is from genome assembly GCF_040938575.1 of Ambystoma mexicanum. Lineage (NCBI taxonomy): Eukaryota > Metazoa > Chordata > Amphibia > Caudata > Ambystomatidae > Ambystoma > Ambystoma mexicanum. The sequence continues at coordinate 119,926,257 of NC_090929.1, forward strand.
CGGAATGGGGGAGCGAAGGCCAGGAAGGGGCGGTGCTGTGGAAGGGATGGATTCCAACCAGCATGAGGTGAGTCGATGGTACACTGCAATGGCGGCCCAAGAGCGTGGTAAGGATGGGGACTATGCTGGGTTGGGGCAAAGGGGAAAGTCTCCCATTATGAGGAACACAAAGCTGCGTGTAGGAGGCAGTGTGGGGGGCCCATTTGCATAGTTTCCGACATGATCCATTCCAATCTCTAGGTGCTTATCCAGTCCTGGTTTTTTCTTTGCATTCTAGGGCTTGTAGTCCTACAAGTCCCAGAATGCAAAGAAAAAAATAGGACTGGATAAGCACCCACAGAATGGAAAAGACCATGTTGTCAACTATGCATTCGAAGTGCCTGGTCAGTGTGGGACAGGGGCGGGGAGTGAGGGAAAGAGCTCTCTGGCCAAGGCTGCACAGGAACAGCCAGCAGGGCAGAAGGAGGCATAAAAAACATACTTGATTCCTCGCTTGGTGTCAGGTAAATGCAGGTGTGTTTTACTACCAGGGAAACATGAACATTCCATTCGTGAATCGTCAAGTCTGCTTTGGGAAATGCTCAATTGCTGGTGGATCCGTCATTTGCATTGCTGTCATTGCCCACTGCCTGCGTGCACTGGCAGTGCCCTCGTTGCTAGTTTGGGATATTACGTGGTGCTCAGGCTCCACCTACAAACTGACACTATTGCAATAGAGTACAGCTCGAGAGAATGGCATGGGGGGGGGACACACAATGTTTGTAGGGAGTTGTTTAGTTATTTCCTCACTCATTGACTGCCCATGGCCATGCTAATTCCTATGACATTCCCACCCAGTTCCTGCCCCTCCCCACACAAAAACCTCCTCATGGGAACTATTAGAGTTTCCTTTATTCAAGCCTTACCATCAAACGTTGCACTCGAAGTGCCTGCCAGTGTTTTTTCAAAGCAGTCTTCTGAGAGTTAATGACTTAATTGGAGATGGAAATCCGCTACTGGTGTAATAAAAATGTCTTAACTACGCCTGCCATCAGTCACTCAATTTATAAGCACTATGTGTGTCCTTCACTGAAGTCCTGTCAAAAACAAGCATTGGCAAGACAACAGTCACAACTTGTGTATAGGTATTAGGCATTTGCCAGGCACTGCTATTAGATGCCTAGGTATTTGCACCATTTTGCACCTGCTACCATCAATGGCCAGTTAATTTCACCATGGCAGTGCCCGGCAAGTGACCTCCCATGCATACACAAAAGCCCAAACTGCTGACACTGTCAATGCTTGTTGTAATTTGATTGTAAGTTACTTATCAGTAGGTAACACTTATTCATTTGCACTTCTTTTTCCTTTTGAGAATCTAACACAGTTTAATCATGTGTAAAATGAAACAACTAAAGTGGTAGTATGTGCTCTTAGGAGTAAGGATGCTGTTTGCGAAGCGACTTCTAATTTGTTTTCTTCTTTCAATATTTAATTAGACTGCAGAAATATCTTGTTTTTTTCTTTTGTTGTTGTTGCCACATTCATGACTGTCCTGAACCATTGAGTTTGCATAATCAGGATGAGATTGCAGTGGGGCTGCACACTCCTCCCAGCCTCTCTGTATTCTATGTGTTTCTGTCTTCTGTGATTGTTATTAGTTTCTGCTCCAAGGTACGTTTCACTTATGGTAAACCACAGGTCTCGAGGCAACCAACAAGAAACAGATGTTATCGTGTGCTCATCCTAAACTAGGGATAACTTCCCTTCACTGAGATAAATCGAAGAAATTAGCAGTCCACAAATCCCTCCACCGCACTAAAACTGGGGTAAATATAATGGTGGGAGGCCTGGATGAATGAACGATCACAAAGGTTCAAAATACACATCACACACCGGCTACATATACCAGTATAGACTACAACACCAACACAGCATTCCCAGCTGTGCAAAAGCTATCGTCAAATGGGGCCTTTGGGCAGAATGTAGCAAACCCCCCAAAAGATACAATTAACACAAGGTTTCCCTTTGACAGTTCAGAGCACTCCCTCTGGCGATAGAGGGCCAAGACCCATTTAGTCGAAGCCCCCTTGCCCATTATGGACGAGCCGCCCCTGACAAAAGCAGAACAACCTTTGCATGGCCAGGACTACAGGTCAGGTTCAACAGTAGCCTGAGCTCCCCGACACGGGTCAAGAAGGGAGGCACAGTATTTATATTCTGCTCTTCAATTCATCTGTTAACACACCTCTCTACTTGCATCTTCACCTATTCTTGACTTCAAATCTTTTTTTTACTCTTCGGTAAGGAGGTGAGTCATTGAGAGAGGATGGTATGGTGTTTAGACATAGGGCCTCATTACGACCCAAGCGCTAATGGGTTAACGGCGCCGTAAAAGGCTTCAGCGCCGTTAACCTATTAGCGCCTAATTACGAGGTCCCTTTGCGGCACCCGACCTTAACGGCTGGTTTTACCAGCCGTTAAAGTAGGAACCCGCAAAGGGACCTTGGTGCTAAGTACGGTGCCGCAATTTGCGGCACCGTACTTAGCGCCTTCCCCATTCCCATTGAGCCCTATGGGGCAAAAATGGGAATGGGGAAGGGCCATGGCGGCATGGGGAATTACCGCCCCGCCAACCTCGGAATGGGGTGGTAATTCCCCATTCTGCCATGGCGGACACCGGCATGGACCATGGTGCTAATAGCACCATGGTCCTCCGCCTGGGTCGTAATGAGGCCCATAGTATGGAGCACAACAACTGGGTCACCACCCGGCTCTACTCTGAACTAAAGAGAGAGAAAAAGAGAGAAAGAGAGAGAGAGAGAGAGAGAGAGAGAAAGAGAGTGGGATAGAGAGAGGGGTAGGGGTTGGAAAGATAGCATGCACAAGGGAGAGAGAGGTAGGGAGATGGGGAGGAAGATTTAGAGAGAGCGGGAGGGAGAGGGAGGAAGAGAGGGAGAGAGCAAGAGAGAGATCGTTAGAGAGATAGCATGCAAAAGGTAGAGAGAGGTTGGGAGATGGGGTGGGAGAGAGAGAGAGAGAGCAAGAGAGTGGTGGGGAAAGGCGAAAGGAGCATGTGAGGGTTAGAGAGGCAGGGAGATGGGGAAGAAGATGGAGAGAGAGAGTAACAGAAGGGCAGGGAAAGGGGAAATGAGCATGTGAGAGTGAGAGTGGCAGAGAGATGGGGAGGAAGATGGAGAGAGAGAAAAAGAGGGAAGGGACAGACAGTGAATTAGTGACAGGCAGAGGGGAACAGAGAGAGGGGAGAAAAAACCCTTGCTACCCCTAAAAAATAAATGTTATAAAACGTTGTTTTAAATTGAGGCTCCTGGGCTCAGACCAGCAACATGTGTCTCTTTGTTACTGGAGTGGCTTGTTTTCTGATAGCTATAGCCGGTAGGATAGCTCACTGGGTTGAGCATTTGCTGCTGCAATGTATGTGTGATCTGCAGGTTGCCTGTTCAACTCCCATCAAGGTCAACTCAGTCTTTCATCCTGCTGAGGTTGATAAATGAGTACCAACACATGTTGGGTGATATTAATGATACATATGGTTATCCATTCTGGTATGAAATGTATTAACATTTTACAGGGATATCGTAACCATATTGTTCGCAGTATACTTAGAAACAATGCTATGTGAGGGGTGAAAGGTTGTGTTCCATCACTTCCTGTGATGTCACTTCAGGATGGGGGTCAAATGGCATCACTTCCTGTGATGTCATCAGAGTTAAAATGTCATGTGACGTCGCTTCCCCTACCCCAGGCATTTTGGTGAAATGACGCCCCTGATGGCACCACTTAGAATTCTCTGGCGAGGATGATACAACAAATCTGACCACTGTAGACATGCTGGAAAATTCTACAGGATCACGTGGGCTGGCATGGACAATGTGGAAAGGAGATGCCTCGGAGAACACATCCTCCAGGTGTAGGAAGAAAGAGCTGGTGTGGGCACCAGGAAGCAGGATGTTATCCCACGCACAGGCAGCAGATACATAGTCTGCATGAGTCACTTCCTCGCATTCTAGAAGCATCAACCGACAGTGAGGCGCGTGCCGCCTACACTGCTCCTACACGCGTGCTCTTTGGACTTAAAGCGATTCCTGGCACGCATGTGTTAGTATCATCCTGTATTCATGACCATTTTTAACCGTTTGTTTGTCATGTGCTTGCATAGCAACGGCATACACTGAACCGTGATGTCATAAAGCCAAACTCCATGCCTTGCCTTAAATTCCGCAACCTAGGCATGGCCACTGCTAAACGCCAATAGGATGTGAACCTTGGGATACTAGAGCCTTCAAGCTCTTCACTGCACCATGACTCAAGGATGGAGGCCACAGATTCCCCGAGGCGGAATTGTGGAAATTGACGTGTTCTGATTGCTCCACTCCACCTTTCATGATTTGTGGTTCAGATGCTGTTAATACCCCTGAACCGATGCCAGAACACCGTTGTCCAACCCCAGCAACTGCTGCAACACTGGTTTGATCCATTGATACATAGGTTTTCAGGTTGTACCCCTCTCTGTCACACTGCTTCAATATTGTATGACCTTCGCATGTGTTCTTATTCCCTGTGCATTGCATAATGGTTGTGCATCCTCATGTTCATATGTGTCAGTTATTATTGAAAGACTCCTGGACGCCCTCTTCACGTGATATCACAGTGCACTGGGCCTTGCAAATGTAGACATACACTGTGGAAAGGCAGCCCGGCTTTGAAATGCACCAATGAGAGCGTTCCACTGACCCTGAAAGTTATTATTGTTGGTGCAGAACGTAAGCATCAGGTTACATGCCTCCTAATTCCTGCTTCACACTCAGAAGGTTGAAGTGGGACACCCAAGAGGATTTCTTCCTAAACCAAGCATGCAAGGATGCACTTTTTGTTCAAAGTGTGTACATTGCTATAAGATGCAGGAGCCTTTAGCAGTCTGATCCATTCTGTGATCATGCCTCTGTTTTGATTGAGTCTTTCTTTTATGTCCTTTCTTGCTCTACAAATAGTTTTGAAATCTTTTCCATGATTGTAAGGTTAAATATCAAACCTGCCAAAAAGACATTTATGAAAAATGTGAAAAGGAATATCCATGTAAGTAGTCAGTTTTAATAGGGAGTCGCTTACAGAAGCTTACAGAAGCTCACAGAAGCCTGGTATTTTAGCGCCGAGTGTTACGTCCCAGGTTTATGTCTTCAGCCTGCAAGACATAGCGTTCTGATGATCTGATCCTGGCATGTCCGACTCAGAACATAATCTTCCTGAGGTTGATGAATTGAAGGTCATTCAACTGGGCAATAATAACACTTGTTGTGATAGCGCTTAGAACGTGGAGGGATCTGGAATGAAGCACTACTTAAAAACATGATATTAAACAAACTGTTTGATGAAGAAAGTGTTGAAGGCTTTTTCTTAGCCTCCACAAAGGGCATATCTGAAAAACGCATGCTGGGCAAGAGCCTGTTCATCTACCCAACTAAATTAAAGGAGTAGAAAAACAAGCATTGCAACCCGAGCCACAAGCTCTCGAATAGTCCTGACCCTTAAATCTTCTGGACTTCACAACATCCTTGTGGGGCTTTTCCAACAAGTGTTCGGGGGCTAGCATGAGCCCCTCCTTTCAAATCTGGTCTAGAATCGCTCTGGTCAATAATTTAAAGACTTCACCCATTCTCAGAACCTCCCTGCACCCCCCGCAATCCCCCCACCCCGCTGAGACTTGATTTCTCAATTCTGATCTGTTATATCTTCGTCCACCCAAGCTTCCCGTCCTCATTCAATGACTCCTTGTGCTGCATAGCAAAATGTTTGACCCTCTGCAAGTCAAATTAACAAATCAAGCAATTGACAGAGGCCGTTCATTACATTTGCTTTAATAAGAAAGCCGAGTCCCAGAAAGAATGAACATGGGAAATAGAGAGATCAGTTCTTTCCCTGTAATTACATGGAAAATCAACAATGCGTTATTGGCTGCAGAGAGGTAAGTGGGCGGCCTGATGCGGATGTCAGGTCGCGACCTCTCCTTTTGATAGCCAGTGTGCAAAATGTGATTACTATCTGTACACGTTGCCTCCTTTAAATGCCATTGTTCCTTTTCTTTCCTTACACCTTAAGAAGTCCAGGAATTCATTCTTTAGAAAATGTGAGGTGCGTGGTGGCCAATCAACCGCACAGAGGCTTCAGGATGAATTTTTCATTTAGCAGTCGGCTGGCGGACTCTCTCAGAATTCTAGTAAACCATCGTATGAGCGATTTTCAAGAAGTAACATCATTTTCTTTGCTTGGTTCCTTGCTCGACGGATAGAGAATCTTTGTGTTGAAAGTGGGACCTATTGGTAAAGGTCTGTTATGTTCCTCTGTTGAATAGTTGACATTTGCACCCGGGGAAGGGCCACTAGCCAATCAGGTGGCTGGAACAGCAGGCGAGAATATACATTCTAGGCCCGCTGTACTAGCCACCTGAGGCCCACCCCCGAGTGGCGCCATTTTCTTAATGTGGGAGGCAACAGGGAGCCAAAAATGATATGCCCCCAAAATAATTTGCTAATTTCTTTCAATACATTACACATAACTTTTTCTTACATTGACCCTAAAGTACGTAGGGAGTTAAGTTAGAGTAATTTTGCAAAGATCCTTATCATGTTAACGTTGATCCCCCTTGGGAGTCGGAGTGGGACTGGCTGCGGAGAATTGGGTCCAACTATATGATCCCCAGTGAACCAGCATCAATTTCATTACAGCGTCAACCATCCAGAACCACCCCTATGTGAGGTATAGCCTTCGAAAGCTGGCACTCTCTCCACTTCTTCAATGAAATCATTTTTACATCCCACTACACAGAAAACTGATCCATGCAATTGCATTTTGTCACTGAAGAAGAGTTGTGCATTTGATAAAAATGCATTAAGTTCTTGTCAATTTCTCGCCCTCTTCAATTTCAAGTTCTTCACCGATTCACTTGTATCTCCTACATCGCGGGTCGACATGTTTACAATCCTTCCCCCCGCTGCGTACACATCTACCATGGCAACATACATTTAAGCAATCTGCCTAACATTGGTGGCGTGAACAATCAATGACGATGCGTAGGCCCTGAACTCATGTTTCAACCACTGTGCGTGTGGCGGCGAAGACCCTCTTCAATGGCATCTGTTCAAAGGCGCATCTAGGTTATGTAGAGTTTGGCTACACCTCTAGCGTTTGCTGGAATCAGCAAGGGCCGTATGCCCAAGTCCTTGATGGGCATTGCCTACACCGGGGCAGAGTCTTTGGTCTGTACTGTATTGTGGTGAATTGTGGCAGATCAAAGTATACAGATGAGGGGAATCCCATTTGAAGGAAACTCTAAGCAAAAAGTTGTGGCTACCTTCTCTGGAGAAGCGGATTCTGGGGATCTCAAGGAGCAAACCAGAGGCAGATCCCGGATCTCCGGCTGGACAATGATCTGAAAATCATAAAGAGAGAAAAGCAGATGCATAAAAGGACTAGTGAGCAATACACAGTCCCTGGAACAGAACATGGCGCCTCATTGGCAGCCAATCAAGTGAGTGAGGAAGCGGTGTGATGTGGGAATGAAAAGGTGTGTTAGCCACGACTGTAGCCCGCGGCATTCTGAACCGGCTAGATCAGGAGAAGACTGCCCCCTGAAGGACCCACATAATAGGCATTGCCATACTCTAGACAAGACTGGACAACAGCCGTAACAGTGGAAATTAGAGAAGAGTGTGACAGATATGGAAGTACTTGCCTGAGCAGACAGAGGTCATAGAAACAAAGGGCACACAGGTGGGCAATACAGAAAGAGAATAATGAAGCATCCATCCAAGATACCTGACTGAACATGCCAGCTGTGGGCAGGCGCTGAGAGAAGATGGCCTGAGGGAGGTACGCCAAAGTGACAGTGTGCATTCAACCTACATGGTTTCTGTTCTGTTGGTATTCAATTTCAGCGTGGTAGTATTCATACACATGGTCATTACTGATACAGAGCTCTGAAATGGAGCAGTAATATATGCCTGCTCTCGGTTCACTTCAATGAGGGACTGGAGTCATCGGCATAGGCGTAAAGCAAAAATTGAAAGGGCTGTATAAGTGATTCTTGATTATTGGAATACATAGTAACAAGCATTAGTAAAGCCAACACGTTTAGTTTTTGTGCAGGCATGGGCAGGCATTTGACAGGCACTGACATAATGGTGCTCTTTGACCCTAAGATGATAATAGCTACACAATGGTGTGGGTGCCTGGACATATGATTGCAGTGTCTGCTAAATACCTAATAACTCACAGAAGTCTAACTGCTAGCTTTGCAAATTATTGTTTTAACAGGACCTCAATGCAGACACGCATACCGCTTATAAATCAAGTGGCTAAAGGCACACTTGCTTAAGACATTTTTGTAGCACCATTTATAGCTGCAATTAAGTCATTAACTCTCAGAAGACTGCTGTGAAAATACCTGCAGACACAGCTCAAAGTTTGATGTTTCTGCTGGATAAAGCAAGCTGAAAGAGATCTCCGGAGGATGTGTTTTGACTGGAGAGTTTCAGGTACTGGGTAAGAATGGCCCTAGGGATTAGCATGGCAATGGGCAGTCAATGGGTGGGTAAAAAAACTAAGAATACTCCAAACTACGTATCCCTCCTCAAATGCCATGTCCTTCCTAGCTGTACTCCAACACAATACCTTCAGCTTATAGATGGCACTTTGTCAACTTCTAGTATCCATAACTAAAAAGGAATAGAGAAAAGGAGTCCCCTGTGGGACCGCACCACGGAGAGGAAGTAAGGAAGAAATAAAAGAAGGACAGATACAGGCCAGGAAAAACCCTGAAGAAAAGAGATCTTCCAGGAAAGTGCAGGATTGCAGATGCAGAACTGTTTCTGTTGCTAATAGGGGTATCTTGTTGCACAACATCAAGAACAGGTGAGTGGCCAAGTAGTATAAGCACTGAAAGTCCATGGTTCGCATATGACATCGATTCCCGCAGCAAGCTCAGACAGTGAGATTCCCAGATCTTGGTGCGGTCAGGAAAAGAGGAGATTTTTGGATAAGCCTAGTGTGCAAGGCGGATTTGTACACAGAGAGGAGAGACAATCGCTAGATGAATGGCAGACCGAAGGTCCTAGAAGTACAGGACAGCTTAAATGAATCCAGCAAAGGAGATGACACTAGCTCAAAGCTAAAGAATATTGCCGAGGCAGACAGCCAAGGGAAAGCTGGGTGTGGCTTGCAGAATTTGTGACAGAAGACTGCCAGGAAGTATAGTAAAAAAAGCATTAGGGGTAAAATTGTGAAGTAAAGAAGAGGAAATATGTCTCAAAGGGGAACTCAGGGGTTGCGTTACTATATCAGTATGAAGACCGTATTCACAAAAAGTTGTGAGAATTTATCACAAAGAATTTGGTTTGATGGTATTTGACTCTCTGTCCTGTCCAAGAAGAGAGTCCACATCCAAGCCGTGTCTCTGCGGCATCTAACAACACAGTCAAACTCTTTAAAATCTGCAAGGGACTGGTCAATCCTTCTGCAGTCTCCACCTCTCCTGTTCCCGCCCAGTTCCTCTGTATTTCCAAACAGGAGCTCCCTGCTCCTCCATAACCATCAAGGACCACATGGACACCCTTGCTTCAGCCTTGGTTGATTTCTGCAATCACTATTTTGTCACTGGAACTTTCTCCTCCCTCCTGAAGCACTCCCTTGTGCACCCACCTTGTGCACCCCACCTTAAAAAGCCTTGGTGTCCGGACATTTTGTCGAAAGACATTTCGTCGAAAGTCATTTGGTCGACGGAATTTGGTCGAAAACCAAATGGTCGAATTTTTTTTTTTATTTATATATATATTTTTTAGGTTTTAGTTTAGGGAAAAAAAGGGTTTTTTTACAAAAAAAGTGGAAATAAAAACAAAAAAAATTTGACCATTTGGTTTTTGACCAAATGGTTTCGACCAAATGTCCTGTCGACCATTTGTTTTCGACCAAATGTCTGGTAACCAAAAGCCTTCTGCCTATCATACCTGTCTGGCAAACTATCGTCCAATCTCTTACTCCTTTCCTGCGCAAACTCCTGGAAAACTTGGTCATCTCCCAGTTTACTGTCCACATTGAATCTGTTGGTTGTCACCATGACCATCAGTCTAGCTCCAGAGCAGCCACAGGCTTGGAAACTGGTCTCCTGAACACATGTGAAGGTCTGCTCACTAATCTTGATTCAAGCCTTCCGTCTGTCCTCATCCTCCTTGACCTTTCCTCTGCTTTTGACACAGTCAATCACGCCATCCTGATCAATCGACTCTGTGGGAACATGGACATCATGGATCAGGCCCTGGAGTGGTTGACCTCCTTGCTCCTGGACCGACCCTCCCAGGTCCAACTTGGGTCCCTTCTCTCCAGCACCTCTCTCTACGCGTGTGGTGTTTCCCAGGGCTCTAACCTCTCACCCTGGCTCTTCAATGTTTACTTGGCTTATTTGGCCCACTTGATCTCTACCTTCTCCTCTATCCTTCACTGTTATGCAGATGACACTCAGCTCTCTTTCGGGCTCCCCTCAGCTTCCTCTCCTCTCTCGTTCATTTCTGTCTATCCGCTATTCAGGATTGGTGCACCTCCAATGATCTCTGCCTTAACACCAGCAAGGCTGATATCCTTCTCTTCGGGACCCCTGCTCCTGCTTTCCCTCTTTCACTCTGGCCGCCCTCCTTGGGGCTTCTTCCTTCACCTTCCTGTGAGGCAAAAAACCTTGGTGTCATATAAGACTGCACTCTCTCTTTCTCTCCTCACATCACGGACCTTGCCAAGAAGGCCCACTACCAGCTCCACCTCCCCAGAGGTATTCTTACTGCTCACCTTCCCCCAGAGGCTCACTGTCTCCAGGGGGGCCTAGGTAAAAATATAGTTTCAAAATGTGCAAGCAGAAAAAAGATTGCTTTAGATAGACCGCTTTGTCACCGCCGAGCGGTCTCTCTAAAGCGATCTGCCATGCTAAAGCGACCTGCGCTGCTCAAGCTCCAAGACCAAGGGCCTGTAGGAGCGCTGTGCGCGAGAACGCAGAGGGGGCTTCAGGCGTGCTGCACACGAGGGCATGCAGAAGCCTGCAAGCATATACTAATGAGTGGGAGTCATACCTCGGGCCCTCGTCAGTGTTCCTCAGTGAAACAGCACCATTTCATACCCTCTTAAGCTCCATAGCCCCAGCACCACGTTTTATCAAATCACCTACCTTTTTAAATAAATGCGCTCTCGGGTTTGGCCTGCCATTTTACGACTTAACTGCTGTTACCTGTATTGTGAACACGACTGGACGAAATTGCTCCAGTACCTGAGATTTTAATGTAATAGCGCAGGATATTGGGGGGTAGATGGAGAGTGGGAGTTGGGGGGAAATGGGGGAGGAGGAGGAAAGGTCGTGAAACCCCCTCGAATTGTAAAGCAAAGAAAGGCGAAAGTGCCATTAAAAAAAGGTAATAAAAATCAGCCTTTTTTACATGAGACCTTCATAATGAGGTCTTTTGACATAGAACCCTCCATAGCACTGGTTCTCTCTAGGCTGGACTACTTCAACAGCCTCTTTCTCAATCTGCCCTCCTCTACTCTCCGTCCTCTGCAATTAATCCAGAACAGGACCACAAGACTTGTCCTTGGCCTCAAGCCCAGGGACTGTATCTCTCCAGCTCTGAAATACCTTCACTCGCTCCCAGTGGCTGCAATGATCAAGTTGAAGACTCTCTGCATCATCCACAAGGCTTTCTGGGGCCAGGGCCCGCTCTACATCCAACTCTCTCTATCAAAACATCTCCCCTCTCAAGCCCTTTGCTCAACTATCTCCAACTCTCTGAGGGTCAGACGCTTCTCCAGGCAGGGAGTGGGGGTAGATCTCTCTCCTCTGCAGGTGCATCCCTCTGAAATGGCCTCCCTGGCCCTCTCAAACTTGAGCCGGACAACCTGAAGTTCTGGTAGTAGTTCAAGACCTTCCTTCTTGCCTCTGCTTTCTCTCTCTCTCCCCTGCTGACCTTCCTGGCTGCTGAGCTGACTGGTTGCCTGGCTATCCTCAGAGTCCACTGGGTACCAGGGTCTTCCATGACCAGTCTCACCTGCACTGCCTCCAGGCCGCCATGCACTTAGGGGCTGTAACTGTAGCCCAACAGCCCCTTGCCTCCTTGCACTTATGCAGAGCCGGCCTGCTTGGGGCTTCTTCATTCGCCTTCCCTGGCTGCGCGTCCTCAGAGCCTGCTGCGCTGATGGCATGTCCCTCTCCCTGCACTTTGCTTTGTGTGCACTTTCACGATGTAAATGACACAAGGCCTGGTAAGATTGTTTGTTTTGTCCTCCCTCTGTCTTCCCCCCTTGCCTTGTCGTGCCTAGAAACACTTGTGTACATGTGCGTTATAAATGACTTATATCATATGATTCCGGCCGTCTTGTGACCTGGGCGTTATAAATTAAAAAGTCCTGCATTCAGCCAGGCCGCCTGGCTGAATGCAGGACTGCTGTGCTGGAAAGAGATGAGGAAATAGACCTTAGCGATGAAAGAGAATGAACAGCTGTAGAGTGAGCGAGTGGAGGTTATGATCCACCGCGACAGAGTGGAAGAAAGATTGCGCAATACAACATCCATTAAGGTATAGGATGTATCCTTCAGAACAATTCAAGACAACATTTTACTCTTCACAGTGTCACTGAAACCAGAGTGTCAGGCTAGGATGATGGCCCAGTGAAATAAAGTCCAACCAAGAGCATCTGTCATCGGAGGTGAAAATTGAAGCTCATCGCTCCTCGGTTATCAATATTTACTGGGGAGAAAATCCAAGCTGACATTGAACATAAGACTGTCACAAAACAGCACAAGGATGGCGGGCGCGGAGGGATGAATCTGCAGGCACCGTACCCGAGACCTGCGGGTGGCAGCATCGTTCACTGTGAACATACAGCCCTTCTAAATGCACCCCACCATACAAAGAATATCACACAACCTTTATGTGAAGCACAAAACTCATTTAAAAAAATGCTGTTTGGCATCTTTACTATGCATATGGCATTATTCAATGATATTATAGCTCAGTGGATTGAAGCCCCTGCTGCAGAAGGCAGGTTGTTACAGGGTTTAGCCCACTCCAGACCAAGCTTTCATCTAACTGAAGTTAGCTTTAATACCATTGTATTTGGTAATGTGGACTTCCATTATTAGAGAAGATGTGTGACCATGCTGTATAAATATGGCGCCATCAGCACTGTCCCCTGTCTTGCACAGCAAGATTTTCCAGAGCGTGTAACATGTCTGGATGGATAGATAGATGGATAGATAGGTAGATAGACATATAGATGACAGACGGATGGATTGACACATAGACGGATACGGTGATGAATAGGCAGACAGACAGACAGATAACACGAGGATAGCAGTGGCTTCCTCAACACAAAGGATTCCAAGATTTCTCAAAACTCAGATCTCATTATTGACTCCTGCGTGCCACTGCCAATCTTTGGCCAGGCTATTCATCCAAGGAATGCCCTAAATGCCTAGGAGCTGACCATTAGGTCAGCATGTGATGTCCTCTCTGGAATGTTCTAGCACAAACCTCTCTGCTCTCTCAGGCCACCGGACCTTTAGAACATTAGTTAAATATGAAACTTTAATACCTAAAATGTCGCGTTCCTGTTATCCATTCTGTCCGAGGCTCAATTCAGTGCCAGGAGGCCATAGAAAGGGTCCGTGTGCACTTTAATATTTGGTTTTATCCAACCTGTGACTCTCAATACTCAGAGTGGGATATCTCCCGCCACCGCTGCCTCCTCTGAAGCCTAGTTACCATCATCCCAAATCACAACAGCTCATTGGCCAGATATCTGAGCCTCCATCTTTAGAGCCGCCATCTTGTGGAAAACCCTCTAAACCAGTGGTCTTCAAACTACATGGCTCTCCCCCAGGGGTTCCTGGAGTAGGTACTGGGGTGGTGTGAGACCATTGAAGCATTTTCCTTTCAATAGAAAATATAAGCAGTTAATGCATTTTGGGGCCCCGGCAATCATATTTTTAATCGGGGGAGGAGCGGGTGCCCAGAAACAAAAGGTTCAGGCCTTTAAGCCCTGTATGAAGGTGCAATGCCCAGTGGTGCGGGTATGTTTTGGTGCCACAGGAGAGGAGACGTGAAAGGTGTCCCAGGGGAGGTGCTGGGCCCCACATCCCCTCCCATAAATATGCCACTGGAAAGGCCCATAAGTTACTCAGATCAAGTGAAACTTGCATGACTATAACTTCTCGGGGCGCACAGCTGTGGCTCCACCAACACATTGTTCAAGACGGATCTGCTTTCTCCTCCGTAACCTGTATCCCCTGCCTGATGCCCACCGTGCCCCCCTGAATAGTAAATCATTCTAAGAGTAGCCCTAGTATTGTACCCTACCAGTATCCTTGTGTAAAGTGCTGTGTTGCTTCCCATATGGGGTTTCCCTATATAAAGTCCAGCACATACACACATACACATTCAAGAAGATGCATTCAACACAAGTGAGAATTGCCATGTGTGTACTCTCTGTTAATGCATGTTCCCGTATATCCGGATTGAGCATAGAGGGCATCAGATGCTCGATGCTCTTGTGGCCATTGCCAGTGATTCTAGGAAACCTTTCTGGAGCGCCCAGCATGGAGGCAGACGCTAAGCACTTTGTGTACTAAATAGTGAATCATTGGGTGTTAAAGGCCACTGGGGATTTCTCAGCCAATCAGGGGACTGCTTCTAGCGTTTGAAAGCTGTGCTGTTTGGTGCCCAATGGACCTGTCACTTTCCAATATCTGCATTTAGGACGTTCCAGGTGCAGCTGTCTATATTCTACATGGCTGTCACATCCTCAGCAGCAGCGGGTTGCATCTCCAAATCCACTCCACCGCAGCGCCGGCGCCCGGGAAGCGCTATGTGGTTTCCCAACATTCATGCTAAGGGAAGCTGTGTAGCCCCCACGCATTTCCCCCATCCTTTAGAGGGGCCATCAATCGTTGCCACGGCAGCCTCTGGCAAAGCATCTCGAACATTCTTGGTGGCCCACATGATGGAGAGGATAGACCTCTGGAAGTGGGTGGGGGTGTGCTACCAGCCATGACTCCCCTTTACAGCGGGCGTGGGCGGAGTCTGCAATGATTCCTTGTGGGAATTCAGGATGCACATACTTAGCCTTAGACCTTAAGGGGTTAAACCAAATCTACCATAACTTCAAATATAAAATGTATTCACTTAGATGTAAAAAAAAAAAGAAAAGAAAAAGGGAGTGTCATAGATCCAGAGGGGTTTCCATGTCGAAACATGTGACTTTCTCACACATCTTCCCTGAGGTCATGCAATGCATCTCCATTGCAAGGGCATGCAAACATCCATCCTTCAGAAAGAGCCATGCCTGGGTTTTATTGAGAAATGTCGTGATATATAACTTGAAGAGTCTTAATGGATAGGCTGGGTGATGATATTGTTGAAAACTATACAATTGGGGTTTCAGATTTCTCTTGTTTAATGAGTTATTAAGGCAAGATTCGAAATGGTGTTATAAAATCCCATATATATATATATATATATATATATATATATATATATATATATATATACACACATTTACATATATATTTTTGAGAGTCCTGAAGAAGGATGGTCATTGTTTGAAACATGAAAATAGATTACCTGTTGAAACAGCTCACAAGTATGCACATGCATGAATTGCACCTCCGCAGTCCTCAACACTCAGGCATACTAGAAGAGGTTCTTCCATTTGTGGATTCTTTCAACTTTTGTGTTTCTGGCCGCAGTAGGGTCTGCAGCTTTTGATTTTTTAATTAAGGCCTTATCAAAATCCCATGTTTATTTTTAGCCCTGTAAGAGATTGTTTCTAAAATATTTCATGTTAAATATTTATTTTCAGAGACAGTTTCCCCAACTAGCATCTGACAAAGTAGCAAAAAATAGAACACAAAATGTTAACTAAACGTTTTTCAAAAAGTGTTGGTAAAAATGAGAAAATTCGCATTTTAAAAGCCCGACCTCCCAAGAAGAGACAGGTTCTGCTGCTATAGAAAACCCGAATTCAAGATGACTATGTAGTATGTGATATTGGATACAGTGGCTATTTTGGACTAGCGTCGCTGTGACTGATGGCAGAAGCATCATTCTTCCCTTGTCAAAAGGCTCCGGAATTCTGCTCCATTGTAGTATGATCCCTCTCCTTTATTTATGGCTTGCACTCTACCTTCATTGTGCAAGGGTCAGAGTGTTGGCATCGTACTCATTATTAGAGAAGAGGTTGGCATGAAACATGCTGGTGGTTACATTAGCTATGAGTGTAATTCCTAAGTCATGAAGCATTACCAGAATTGGCATTGCTTTGGACAGTATTTGGTAGTGCCAAGAAAAGACTCCAGGAATTAAGTCAGCGCTATATTTACACCCGGGGAAGGCCGCTCAGCCAGTCGATAGGCTGGAACAGCGGGCGAGAATACACAATCCCCACCCACTGTCCCAGCCACCCGAGTCTCTTCCCTGGATGGCTCCTTTTTTTTTTCTTCTTTCAATGGGTAGAGACAACAGGGAGACTCTCCCTGTGGCCCCCCACACCAAAATGGTTCGATTCTCCACTCTTGCCCCCTCCACTTACCTGCGGAACTGGAGCATTGTGCTCCGGCCCCAGCGTTCCTCCTGTTTGGCTGCCATAGACATGGTAAAGGGACATTGTCCCTTTTCCATATGGCGGCGGCCATCTTTTTTCCCCTTCATTTTTCATCGGGAGATCAGCTACGCAAGCAGTGCAGATCTTCGGATGAAAAATTGTGAAATCCATTCACACACCGGACGAACCATGGGGAGTGAATGGCTTTCATGCCCTGCCAGTCGGGCGGACATGGCCTTTAATGGCCCACTTCGATCGGGCCTGCCTAAGCTCGGGCTGGCGGCCCGTTAAAGGCCATGTCCGCCCTCCTGGCAGGGGATGAAAACCATATTACTATCCACAGAGTAGACTGCCTCGACATTTGCACACCTTGTGAGAGAAACTATTCTTGGTGTGGAGGGGTTCCCTGTCTGATTCTCTCACTGAGATAATTTACCTTTGGCCCAACGGCACGTCTGCCGTCTTGACTGGTTTTTCAATCTCCTCTCCTGTGGTACCAAAACATACCTACACCACTATTAAAATGAAAAATGTCTAACTTACTTAGAAATTGTTTATACCAAAAAAATCACTATATACTAGACTTTTAGGCCACGATTCATGGAATTTTTTTCCATGGTTCAAAGTGACTTTGCACTGCTGAAAAGTGACTTTGCACTGTCGACACAAACCCTGATTCATGGAACTGTGCAAAGTGTATTTTTACAGTGCAAAGTACTGCAAACATGATTTTGTACTGACTTCGCACTGCACAAATACACTTTGCACAGTTCCATGAATCAGGGTTTGTGTCAGCAGTGCAAAGTCACCTTTTAGCAGTGCAAAGTCACCTTTTAGCAGTACAAAGTCACTGTGAACCGTGCAAAAGATTCCATTAATCCGGCCCTTAGTTGTTATTGAAGCAATTAATTGCTGATTATTTTAATTACCTTTCTTAAAGTTTCTTGCTAATTTTATCTGGAAAACCCTTTCCCTCTTTGAATACACTTTTAACTTTCTTTTATGATAATACTTTATTAATATAGCTTCATGCAGGATTTCTCCTGCTTCTAAGCGCTGCAATTATAGTAGTTATTGCCACCGAGTGTAATGGAAGTCAGTGTATTGACCTTAAACAGGGTCGTTTTATGGACGAGCTAAAAAAGGAATGTCGACAACAGGTATCCATTTTACGTAAAGACAAAGAAAAAAAAAGAAAGGTGCACAGACATGGGGGATGCCTTCAATTAGACCCTACATTAGCTTAAGCAGATTAAAATAATTTAAGTGGATTTAATGTTTCAATGCAATTAACAAAGGGCCCTCTACCTTTTACCAGAACCTTAGTGTTCAGGATTTATAGTAACTATTTTTATTTTTTAAATAATGTCTTTGTTAGATTTTACTTGTCTCACGAAATACAAAGAGCCAAAGGTGGCAATGAGTACATTACATTTCAACAAGTTGATGTGTGTGTTCATTGGACTCCCACGTCATTGTATGTCCGCTCGCTCCAGTGTTTCGGGCCCACGCATGTGTGAATTGGCCCAGCCCTGGCTGCTTATCTTTCATTAAATGTCTCTTACAAACATCCAGGGATATGGAAGTTTGTTCTGGCAGCGTTCCCTCTTGTTCCTTTCTCCCTCCACCCGAAATATTAATTAGGGAGCCATGAGCGAATCGCTAGCCATGCATGGGGAGGCTAATCAGCAACCGCTAGCCATGCATGGGGAGGCTAATCAGCAACCGCTAGCCATGCATGGGGAGGCTAATCAGCAACCGCTAGCCATGCATGGGGAGGCTAATCAGCAACCGCTAGCCATGCATGGGGAGGCTAATCAGCAACCGCTAGCCATGCATGGGGAGGCTAATCAGCAACCGCTAGCCATGCATGGGGAGGCTAATCAGCAATCGCTAGCCATGCATGGGGAGGCTAATCAGCAATCGCTAGCCATGCATGGGGAGGCTAATCAGCAATCGCTAGCCATGCATGGGGAGGCTAATCAGCAATCGCTAGCCATGCATGGGGAGGCTAATCAGCAACCGCTAGCCATGCATGGGGAGGCTAATCAGCAACCGCTAGCCATGCATGGGGAGGCTAATCAGCGCAGACATAGCTCATAGGTTTCTGAGCTGCCTCGTCCGCAGGGCGGGAAGTTAATAGATTTGCTTCTCTTTGAGGTTTCGCTGTCTACTTATGTCAAAACGCCATTATGTACCATCTGCATTGCTGCCAACTGGCCCCATCCCAGCAGGGCCGCTGTAGGCCTGTCTCCTTTGCTTGTTTGGTCAATCACACTTCAGCTTCTGGGACTTGTAGTTCTATTTTTCCCATTGTAAATATGAACCTAATTCTACTTGCATGCAGTGGTGTTTGCTGATTATGATTAGTATTCAGGTATTTATCAAGCGCATACCTAGCTTCGGGAAGCAACAGAGTGCTTTACAAACAATTGGGGAATAATACAGTTAGGGAGCAGAGAAACAAGGGAGTGGACATCTAACAACAGGGACAGGGGTGGGGCAAAGGATCTACAAATGACCAAGGGAGGAAACCTAATCTCGGGTATGTTGGGGAGTGGAAGGTGCATGGACCTAGGTGTTAGGGAGGAGCCATTCCTTGAAGAGGAGGGTCTTGAGATCCTTCCTGAACAGTAGAAGTGAGGGAGTGAGTCAGATGTTGATGGGATGGAGGTTCCAGGGTGTTTTAGTGTAGACAGAGAAGGCATGTCTTCTGGTTCTTTCCTTCCCGCACCAGCGTGGTTCAAGTCTGCACATGTCCTTAAGTCTCTGCAGATGCTGGGTTTCTCAGTGAGCTTTGGGACTTCAGTGTGACAGCCTTGTAGATGACACAGCTGGAATTGGAGATGATACGGGCTTGCAGTGGGAGCCAGTGCAGTTCGATGAGGGTCGGGTGATATGGTCGAATTTGTAGAGTGCTTTGAAAAGTCATACTGCAGCATGCAGGACACATCACAGGGCAGCTAACGCAGTCACCGAAAGGCCTTCCAAAAGACATTTACCACTATCCATGTGGGAGAGGATCATTGTTCGTACAGGAGATCTGAAGTTGTTTTCTGGGATAAAGGGCTTTATTTTCCACAGGAGGGAAAGTTGGTAGCAAGCCATGTATCTCTTCCTTCCTATGTGCAGTTTGAGGAGAGGTGTCTGTCAATGTCGAACCCAAGGGACTTTGTGCAGGAGGCTAGCTGGTGTGCGAAGCCCTCGAGATGCATAGCTGAGAGCTAGGTCTAGATCTCTGGGTGCTCAGTAAAAAACAGTACTGCCTGAAGTTGACCCTCATGACATGGGGGGCATTTGGCAGGTATGGACCTGTTCTCAGAAGCAAAAAAATAAAATGGTCAATACAGCTGGCAGGCAAGAAGACATGTTGACATAACCTGACGCTTGTTGAGTGCTTGCCTGGTCATGGCACCTTTTATTTTGTGTGGGACAGACTGTCTGAGTTTGTGGAGGAGTAGGAATGTATTTGAGTCATTTTCTTTTGTGGAAGTCAATATCTCAGGTTACTTTATCCACTCAAGCTCTTCAGCTGTTACATTAGAGAAACATTTTGCAACATATGTAGCCAATTGAGATAAAAAAGCATTGCCTGGTAACATCTTCATAGGTCACATCACATCCAGTCAAAAAGAAAGCAACGCCACATCTAAGAAAAAAATAATACTTTAATCAGATAAATATATAAATACAAACAATCGAAAATTAGCCTCCTGCGTTTAATCTATGTCTCTGTTACATTTTTGTTCACACACTTTTATGTCCCTTTGAAGTGCATCCTATGAATGTGTTGTGTATTTCGCAAAAAGGATACAGGATCTCTTTTAAAATAGTAATACAACATAAATAAATATGTTGTTTAAATGCAAACAAAAGCCAATCAGTGGAAATCACATTTAATGTGCCCTCTTGGATTAAAATTCCAATCTTGCGTGATTAAATTACAAACATAAATGAGCGATAATGAATGCATAGTGATAGCGCAGCCTAATAGAGTTCCTGCATTTTATGCACTGTGCTACTGGCAAATCTAAGGCGCCTAAAGAGATGAGAATTTTAGTTACATCCAAGGCATAATCTACATGACATGTTTATTTATTTGTATGTTTTCTGACTTGCCAAACCTGTCACCTTTCTGACATTTTAGGCCCGATTCATGGAAAGGTGCGCAGAAAGCCTGCAACATCTGCGCGCCGAGAATGTCACAGCGCGAGTCTGCACGCAGAACTTTTACTGCGCACTCAGTGTAGTCATGGAATTATTTGTGCAAAGTAACTGTATACGCAAGTCGTGGACGGAATGCCCCCGACACGGCCCCCCCACAAATCAAAAACAGCCAGTAACAGCCACCTTAGCATGCTCCCCGGGCACAAATATATGCACCTCTCAAAACAGTGTTTGGGGTTCCATGCAAGCAGGCCTGCATTTTAGGGACCCTGCATGGGTTCCTGCATAACTGTTACCAGCTCCGGGACAACATGCGTACAATTTATCGTAACTCGGGTAAAACTCTGAAAATCTACGTGTGCACCCCCATAAGCAGTTCCTGCACCCAGCTACACTGCGTACGAGCACCCATAAGTTAGATGAGGAACCCGGCTGCATGCACACCCCCCTAAATCCGACACCTGATATTACCTCTGCACGGGGATTCCTATGCGCAAGTGTCTGTATACCTGCCTATGGGTGACGGATAGTATGAGGGCTTTGCATGGCCATTTCCCTGCCGGGAGATTGCACGGTCGGATCCCTGAATACGTATTGTTCAGCGCAATAGTGGGCATACAATGGACTGCCTGCGCGCTGTCCCTCGTAATGCCCACTTTTTCACATGTTCTTGCTAATTTTCAGTGTTCCGCCCTCTTCCCCACCCTCTACGCAAGCCACTCTCATGCTCTGCGTGGTGTCTTGCGCAAGATGCTTGTCGTCTCACAAAGACGTGGCGGGGCTGCGCGGAATACTCGCAAGTCCAGGAAAAGTGCAGCGCATTCGGTTCCATGACTCGCTGAACAACTGGCACGTAAAAAACCCAATTTTCCACACAAATATTTCCATTAATTGGGCCTTTTGTACCACTGGTAATGACAAACGGAGGAAGTCCTGAGGAGCGGGGGCAGGGGTTTCTTTGCTCTCCAGCTTGGAAGAAAGTGGGGATATCATTTCAATTCTTTGTCCTCCAACTTGACGGAAAGTGGGGATATCATTTCAATTCCAGATATTGATGGATGGGGAATGGCCAATCCCAAGTTTGGGTGGGATGGGTCCAAGTTCTTGTTTGGACTTCGGGAAAAAGGGGTGGGCGAGGTGTGCTTGCTTACTCTTAGTTGGCCCTTAACATGCATCTTTGAATAGGACGTTATGGATGCTTTCTTGAAGGCAAGTGGGTTGGGGGGGTACTTATTTGGGGATAAGGTGTTGTCCAGGCATGTGGGCCCTACCTTACCCTCTCTGTCTCTCACCTGCCTAAACTTGGCTACTCAGATTTCATTACTTTTCCTTGGTCTGAGATTGCTTGAGGGTAGTTGGGGGGCAGATCATGTTCACATGCAAAGATTTTGAAGTTGAAGCATTGGTCAGTGGGTGACCAGCAATGGGCTTTCAAAGGATCCAGGTTGGGATCTGTTTACCAGGGTGGCCTGGAACCGAACCCTCAGTTGCTTCTGTGGATCCTTTTGAGATGCTTGTGAGTAGACTCTGCGGCAACAGTCTAATTGTGAATGTGTCATCATTCTTGTAGTGTGGACTCAGAGGGTATCCTGAAAGAGTGCAAGGACTCTTCTGAGTTTCATAAAGAGAGTGAGCATACTCTCTGGGTGAGGCACGAATGTAGTGGCTGGATTCGAGGCAGGGCCAACGCAGCGTTTCATCCTTAGGAATTGCATAAAACGAGTACCCTTGAGCAAGGTCGGACTGGGGCATACAATTGTTTCGGGCACCAATGAAAAAGTGGGCCACAGTTGGGAATGCCAATTCATTCCTTTTGTGACAAACGGTTTGAGTTTATCAATAAAATGTGATGCAAATTGTACTATTTAAAGAATATTTTTCCAGCAACAATGGTCAAAACTACTAGCCACATAGTGAAGTAACTTATCAAGCTGGCCCACTTTGGCAAATAAAGTGGCCCACTTTGACCCAAAAAACTGGCCCACATTGACATTTTGTGTTTTTCGTTTGGGCATGGGCCTATTGCTCTATAGGCCAGTCCGAGCCTGCCTGCCCTTGAGTTGAGAGATAATTAAGTCTATTAATTAAGCCCCAAGAGACGCTCACTTGGAACTTTTACACTAGATTGACTGTCAGTTGCGCTATTAGTGCACTCCGAGTTCCATGCTACCTGCGGTGTGGATGGGTGACTGGGCTGGGGTTCGACTAGTCACTCGAAAAGTGGCTGGCATAAAAAAGTTTGTGGTCACAGCATATGCCCTCCGTGCAATTTTCACTACTTGAAATATCGTCAGAATGGGCAGAGGACTGTGATTGGCAGTGCCCAAAGAGATTGCCAGGCGTTAAGTCAATGCTAACTCATTGCCCGCGCAGTAGGATGCCTGCACATTTGCGCATCTTAACGGGAGAATCTTTTGATGGTTCGGAGGCCCTCGCTTGCCAATGCAATCGGTTGCCCATTTGCCATAGAATCGACAATTAACACACTTTAACCACACACCGTTAGCATAGCTTTCTTCGCATACCATTTCAACTAATGAGATTTCACTGAATTTATTTCTCTGAAAATGGTAGGGGAAATGGTATATGTGTAATGCCTACTATGTGGTAAGGGTATGAGTTAGGGTAGTGAGAGGAGAGGAGGGCTGTGGGGGGTCTCCCCCTGCATTATAAAAAACAGAAAAAAGTAGAAAAAGTAAAAAGTAAATTTCGTTTTTCGGTTCAATGGATTTGGTGAAATCTCTATTACGTGAAATATTTTCGAAGAATCACTTACATCCTCCACACAGCCACTGACTCAACGGCATGCGAGTTACATAAGTTCACACGCGGCAGCTTCTTCATCCAGGAGTGGAGTTGGCATGCAAGGACCAGGCTGCGCAAGGTCTACCTTCTTTTGGAAAGAGTAATACAAGCAGACAACCATAGACTGAACACACAGTTGCCATGCCCTGCTGCTCAGCCACACGTGAAAGGGTGTGATTCTGGCCAGGGCACATAGAGTCAATGCACTGTGCATTGTTTGGGGAATGTGACGTCATTTCATTCACTAGCACAGTAACGCAAGAGACAGAAGGAAATGACCAGAATTAAACAATTCCTGGAGCAAAGCTCAAAACGGGTGCCAAGAATGGTGCAGGGTGCGCCGTGCAATGCAGTTAACTTTTACTTTTTTGATTGAGACCCTTGAAACCAGTAAAATGGTTTTACTGGGTGTATTATTTTACGCCTATTCAATAAAAACCAATTCCAAAAAATGTTTTCTTCTTGCATGTACCTCAAAGCAGAATTTATTATTATTAGAATAATTATTATTATATATATTTTTAAAGCTGAAGCCTAGCCCGGGATCAAGAGCACGCTGTTCAGGTAATAGAGCAAAGCATCGCTTGCCAGAATTGACCAAAGTCATTGTGTAAACATTAGTAATATTGATCACAGTACAATGTACGATGGGGTTGTGCGCAAGGTATCTGGAATCAGTGTATGTTTCCATGATGCACCTCTTCATCAGGGTTGAGTTGTAAAAAGTGCATGGCAAATGCTCATGCTCGGTATGAGGTACCTTTTCTGTGCATTGCTGGGGAAATCCCTCCCTCTGGTCAGTGCCTACCCCTCCAGCTGGCTTGCAAGTGATTGTGGCTCAGGGAACCTGCGCCGTAGAATGCACGCTGGTGTGAATAAAATACACTTTCCAGCACGCCTGCTTCGCCGGCCGCCACGCCCCATCCAGCTTCAAGCTCAATGCACGAAGGTTTCTGCAGTCTGTTGTTGTTGTGTGAATTGGTCCAGCTGCAAACGGCACGCATTCTTCCTACGTGCCTGTGCAAAAGCAATTAGGAAAAATATTCCACGAACCGGGCCCAGTCTGCACAGACCAAATATGGGGTACTGACCGCCTTTGCAAGACTGTTGGCAACTCGTGTGCAGTAACTCTCCAGTGAAGGTAATTTAGCCAGCAGAATTGAAAAGGCACTGCTGCTCCTCTGCCTCCTCCTCTTGCAGAGAAGCACCTGCTTCCGCCCAAGAGGACATATTCTTGGGTTTGGCGTTTATGAGCGCTGAGAAAACATCTGTTCCTTGAAAGGATAGAGGTTACCGCACACTCCTGCACTGGGGAGGAGAGGCCGACCCTTTCTGTGCCGTTGCCAATAATATGTACATCCCGCTGCCCTCTCGTAACCGCCTGGCTGTGTCCGCTATGCACAGCGCTCTGGTGCTTCCCAGCTGCCTGTGAGCATTAATATAGCGCTACAACCCCTCAGGCATCTGGGCGCTGCTCATTATTACCCACTGTGTGTGGTGTTCATTTATCGTCCTAGGAAGGATGAAAGGCTGAGTTTGGGCCTGCCCGGATTCGACCCTGCGTCAGCAGGCTCTGCACTGGATGTCCAAGCGAGCGCTCTACTGGCAGTGCTATCTGACTGGCTGACGTACCTACCTACCTACGTACTCAGGCTCCTATCATGTCCATGTACCAGCATCGCTGTGATGAGCATAGCGCAGAGAAGACCTGCCGGCCGGCAGCACCCGACAGTGGGCAGCAGAAGGGTAATGATAAATGGCCTTTTCTTGAAAAATGATTTCATAAACTTATAGACCACTTGAAAGCTTTTGTTTGACAAACGTGAGAGCAGTTAATGATTTCCAAAGGAAATTAACTAAAAAAAATATTAAAGTAATACTGATGGTTAGTTGAACACATGGTAAAAATGTAAGATTGGCAAAATAAAGAAAATTCGAGCACAAACTAAAAACAATATTTACAACAATTGGCAAAAGGTTTTTGGCTTGTGCTTGCTAGAAAACAAACCAAGAAGTGTCGATTGGGGAGGGGAAACAAAGGGAGGGTTGGAGAGTCCGTCCCCTCTTAGGAATATTCTACCGTATCTGGAATTTTGTGGCATTAAAATGGACCACTTAGGCCATACAGGGTCAACAATCCAAATGTTCCAAGGACTGGGTAGAGGTGCTTGAATTTTTACCATCTGACTTTCATTTACAGTATTGTCCTCAACGGTTACAGAGTCTCGATATTTGCTAATGATGTATGATGTTTGCTTCTAAGGTTCCATGTAAAGGGTCAAGGAAGACTATCCAGCTTGGGGGACGTGGGTAGAGGGGTCAAGTTGTAATTTTCTATGAAAAAAAGTTGAGTTCACTTTGGGTCCGATTCCAGTTCAACCATTTTATTTGTGTGCACATTTTAAAGTGGACTGATTAGAAAACTCAGAATATTTGTTTTGCAAATGGTCCTTTTCATTGCAAGCAGTACACGCTCCAACATTTTATTTTGATCAAATTATTTGAAGCTCTTTTCTTTTCAAACCAAACAACACCCCATATCCACACGGGGCCTGATGGAGAGTTTTGCGGTAGTGGCAAAGCAATCCTGCACGTATTACCACTCCGCTATACCCCAAGGTTTGTTACGAAACTCTATTTCCCGCCTGCGTTTCTCTGTAGACATTTTTCCCACGCAGCATCATTACCGCATGCGGTATTACACTTGTAGTATTACTACAAGAGTTAATAAAGCCTGACCCCAATGGAGTCCTCTGGTCTCTGCCTGACTTGGCACAATGAGGACCCTTCCATTTACGTCATTTTTACTACGTGCAGTAATGGTAAATGAGTTTGGCAATATTACACGGGGTAATAACGCTATGCAGGATAATAATAACAACCGCATAATCCAGCCCTATAGTCTTGCTACAGGTGTAATTAGGAGAGCCATTGCTTATGTAGTTTTGTGTTTAAAACCATTTTGCAGAATATTGGATTCTGTGTGATTTCTTCAAATTATTTTCATCGAAGTAGAAACCATCGAATCTCTTCTTTTTACTGGAAGATTTTGGCACAAATATATGTGGGTGGAGACCCCCACAATTCCCCACCCCTTAACCCTCTACATTAATTATGCACCTAAACCCACCCGACCCATATATTTGCATCAAACTCCATTGTAAACATTTGATGATTTCTACCTCGATGAAATCTACCTCAGCAAAAACTCCCTATCCCGAATATTGTACACAGGGTTCTTGACTTTGCAGACAGTAATCTGACATTTTGAGGTTGTACTAACTTCAATAATTACTGTGGCTACGTGAAGCCATTCCCTTGAATCTAATGGTTAGTTTTCTCCTTAAAACCCACATCTCACAGGTTTTCATTCGGTTTTTAAATTTCCATCCTGGCAGCCTAACCTTTCTCTGCTTATCTTGGTTGATCTGAACATTAGAGCGTGAATTTCTGTAACAATGCTTTTCACCCATGTTGATAAGAAATCCACAATCATACATTAGTGCAAGGTTTCTATTAAATTAAAAAAGTGTTAACTCTGATCTTAGATTCATGCTGTAGTATCAGGGGACTGAAACCTTTGGCTCTCCAGATGTTTAGGACTACATCTCCCATCAGCCATAGACAGAACAGCCAATGCTAAGGGATCATGGGAATCATAGTTCAAAACATGTGCAGAGCCACAGGTTTCAGACCTAGTGCAATAGGTAAACATGCTGTCAAATAAAGCGGACATTCAATTTCAAACCTATCTAGATTCATTGCTTCCAGCGAACTTTCACCACATGGTGAACCTACCGTAGAGGATGGCAAGATTTGGCTCTCCAGATGTTTTGGACTACAACTGCCATCATCCTTACCTAGCACAAGCAATGGTATGGGGTCATGGGAATCATAGTCCAACACATTTGGAGATCCAAAGGTTACAGATCCCTGAGCATAGCCTCAGGCTTACCTCCCATTGACTACGATAATAGTTTCTACTTTGGTGCTGCCGAAACAAGTCCAAACATTGGGCTTCATTACAACCCTGGCGTTGGACCATGGTGCTATTAGCACCATGGTCCATGCCGGATTCCGCCATGGTGGATGGCGGATTTACCGCCCCATTCCAAGGTTGGCGGGGCGGTAAATCCCCATTCACCATGGCCCCTTCCCCATTCCCATTTTTGGCCCATAGGGCGCAATGGGAATGGGGAAGGCGCTAATTACGGCACCGTAAATTACGGTGCCGTAATTAGCACCAAGGTCCCTTAGCGGGTTGGACTTTAACGCCTGCAAAAAGCAGGTGTTAAAGTGTGAATCGGGCGTTAAGGGTTTAACGGCG
Organism: Ambystoma mexicanum; assembly: GCF_040938575.1. Taxonomy (NCBI): domain Eukaryota; kingdom Metazoa; phylum Chordata; class Amphibia; order Caudata; family Ambystomatidae; genus Ambystoma; species Ambystoma mexicanum. The sequence continues at coordinate 119,954,179 of NC_090929.1, forward strand.
CCGCAGCCTTTTACGGCGCCGTTAACCCCTTAATGCCAGGGTTGTAAGGAGGCCCATTGACTTGTTCAGATTATTTGCAGTTTAAAGGCACAGTATTATGATCCGTCATTCGACGTAGGTGTTCCACGGCCTTCCAAAGGAGAGGAGGGCAGAAGTTCTTTAAAGGCGTTGTGCTTTACCCAAAGGGTTCCATGGGCCACTGCTCCTAAACACCTATCCAAGATGGCAGCACCAACCATTGCACCAAGCCACCTGAGATCAGCGAAGAAGAGACCAACGTGTAGAAGTCAATTGAGGACATAGCATCTTGTTGGAACCATGTTGTCATCCATGGGTTGAGAATACAGTCCCGCAGATGACTTGAGGCTTCAAAAAAGTTCACCATGATCCCAGGAAGGCGACAAAGGCATGCCTATTCTCGTATACTTTCTTAGGCGCATGACCCTAAGCAATGGCCCTCCATCCCCCTGTTCGTAGTCCCCTAAAAGGGCCATGTGTGCAGTCAACGCTCATAAAACCCCACTCATTAAATTAAAAAATACACAAAGTACCTCTTTTTGTTTCCCCTGCGATGCACTACCGGAACCCAAATTAGGAAAATGAGATCCTGTTCTCTGTGTGATCGGCTTTGAGCAGGATTTGCAGGAAACATGTTCAGTGGTGGGCCAGGTGGATGCCGGGACATGGCAATTTTACACTTCTAATCGCTCTTTTTATTTGGGGTGGGACCATAGTAGAAACTCCATATTCTGGCCCGACAACCATGAGAAAAGGCTGATTTTGGATTGATATTTGGCTTCACAGTGATATATGAGTCCTTCCAACAACTGTGATGATACTGCCCTCATTTGGGTGGTAGCTTATGAGCAATGCATATTTAACCAACATTCCTACTAGTGCACCAAGTGTAAGTCACCCTCCATAACACCATCACCATAGAGAGGTCTTCGCTCTTTGCGTGATTGCATGCGGCAATAATTGTCAAATTTACTGTTTAATATCGCTACAAATCCCTTAGCCTGTGTCCTAATTAGTCTGTAATCCTCCCATTGACAAGTCCACATTTCTGGACAATTTCATAGCCTTGCTAAAAGTGAGGATACTGAGAGGTAGCAGACCCACAACACCCCCATTCATACGTCCACTGCCTCCTCCCCCCATGTCAATAGATTGACCGTATGCCTTGTCAATGGGAAACCATGTTTCCATTCTAGGCACTTTTTTTCAAGCTGGTTCTCCCACTGAGTGATAGCCCTGTTTTATTTAACTTGACCCAGTTGGACTCGACTACCACATTGCAATGGATGAATGAATGCATGAAGGAATGAAAGCCAAAGTTTCTATGTGATTCTGTCGAAAAGATTGTATCATATTCGATTTCACAGTTTTTTTGTGGTCGATTTTGACACAAATGTATCCGTGGCGACCACCCAAACCCCCAATCCCCTATAAGCCCACTACATTATTATTATTTATTTATCTAAACCCACCCCCACATATATTTGCAGCAAAATTCATTGGCATAGATTCGATTAAATTGAATTCGACTAAATCTGCTGCGGGAAAACCTCTCTATCCCAAGCCAAAGAATGGGGACATGAAGGCCAATGTATATCCTATAAACCCAATTTCTCAGGGTTCAGTATTTCAATGGAGCACTGCAGGCCTGACTGTAAAGTTCTACAGCAGATATATGTGTGTCACATGCCACGAGGGGTCCTTTTAGTGGAGGATTCAGTTTCACACGTATGTAATTCTGCTCCTGAAGTCCTCAACAATGGTCAGGTTTCTGCCTACTCCTCCACTCTTTCCATGAGGCCATCCAATACGGGGGACCAGCCGGCACCGGCGCAAGTCTCTAAGGGTCAACTGAGTTAAAATCTTTTGTAAAACCTTGTTTGTGGATACATATTCTGCTTATCAGCCACAGTGGGAATTTGTCGAAGATGTTTATTGATCCAGTCGGACAATTTTCAGTTTGCGAACACACGCTGTTCAATTGGAAAAAAGTTTCCGCCTCTAGGTGTCCAGCATTATTTTTCTTTTGAAATGGCTTAAAAGATGTTCCATTGTCAGCGAGACCATTGACTTCAAACTTCCACCTTTCTAATAGGGCGTTAGAATGTTCAATCCCTAATACAAAATGGGTGTTGATTAGTTCATAAGATAATACCCCTTTGCAAAATTATGTAGATTCAAAAAATGTTAAAAAACAACTTGCGGTGTAATGTGCATTAGAAACATTTAAATCTCCATACTTATGCCTAGATCGCACAGGCCACTACACCCCTTAAATAAGGGTTTCTACCCTAAAAGTTAGGCACACCCTAAAGCTGCGGACACACTCATAGTTACAGATAACCATACACTTTTTAGCTTTGCAGATTGCAAGCAACAGCTCAGAACATTACGATGATTTAAAAGAGGTTTCTCTTTAAAAAGCGATGAGGTAGCTCAGCGAGTTGAGCGCTCTCTGTTGATATCTCTCTGCAACCTGCTGCAAAAGTTATGATCCCTGATAGGGGTGGTTCGGTCCTTCATCCAAAGAAGGTGGGTAATAATAACATGTAGGATTACAGAATTTAGAAACGGGGAAGAATCTGATATGGCGTACTAATAAGAACATGTTACTATGGTACACCGTTGTTTCATCGACAGTCGTTTTTCGACAGGTGTTTTTACGAAAACACTTTGATGAAAACACTCATCGAAATGTTTTGGGGGCTGGAAAAGGGCAGATAAAAGGTTGGGGGGTCGGGAACAGTAAAAAAATAGGTGGGGGAGTTCGGGGATGGGAAGCCCCAACAATAAAAATAAGCACTTTTTGATGACTGTTTTCAGCAAAATGTTTTCGTAAAAACACCAGTGACATAGAACTGTTATTATTATTAATTAATACAACAAAAACAGGCAACCAGTGGATGTTTTCGAGTATGAAATTCTTCAGTTGCTTTCACTATGAGAGGGTCTTTAAAGACCCTCTCCAGAGACAACAGTACAACCTTTGCAAGTCGTAAAGGAAAATCATCCCAGGAGAGCGGTCACGGTGAAAGGTTGAAAGGGAACGTGAATGGACTTGGAAGGATCAGATGAAAAGTCATATGCCGATTATCTTGAGCCTCCTTTTCTTCCCCATCTACTCAAGAATCACCCAGCCCATCGCTACTCCCCCACAACTCTCCCTCTGCCATGACCCGGTGTTGGCTTACCCTCTTTCCAGAGGGCTTTGCACTTTTGCAATTACACATTTCTTTTGCTTAGCAAACTGATGGGCAACCTGTGGTTTTCCAGCTGTGTCGGCCTAAGATTCCCATGATGCCTTGTTATTGAGTATGCTAGGTAGGGCTGATGGGAGTAGTAGGGGGATTGCCCACCACTGGCTTTGAGCTCAGACAAGAATGCTGAGCTTTCTCATCCCTGCAAGAACTGGGAACTTAAGTCTCAGCAAGAGGCCCGAATCCCGAATCCTGTTCCAGGAACTCTTTATGAGTTGCGATAAATGTCTGCCCGGGCCTTATTTCTTTGCTTAAAGGACACAGTGATGCTTGAGCCACACTGAGACCCATCAAGAAGGGACAGTCTCATTTTCTTTGAAAGGGAAAGTAGATGTTTCATTTTCATGACCTGAGCTTCCCAAATACCAAGATACCATGTCATTTCCAATGCTGGCTTGAGTAAATTGGCTGGGATCAAGGATTAAAGCTGCCAAATGCAGTGAGCGATGCAGGAATCACAATGCAAAACAAGAGATTAAACAATGAAATTATAATTGTTCTTTTTTAATTGCTCTTTTATAATGCTCTTAATACCATAGATTGGTTTCTAAGCATGGGATCGGGATTCAGACCTGTGTTGCGCTAAGTTGTCTTGCTTCTAAGACGAACGGGTTGGCCCTGAGCTGTCCGCCCAATGTAACAAAGAGAATTTTAAAAACAGTAAGAGTTTATGAACTTGTTGCCAATATATTGGCAGAAATACTTTGAATAGGACACACACAGTCTTAGGAGTAGTCACTCTTAATGAAGGTTTAATTTAAAAGCCTATTGAAGTCGATGGTAGAGAGACAGTAGTTAAGAACATGTCTAAGACTGGACATGGCCATGCTGGATTGGCATGGGGTATCCCAATCATAGACTTTTCAAGTAATTCCCATGCAGTCCCTCTGGATAATTATAGCACTTACGACTGCGGGGCGTGACACGCTCTCCCCATTTTGGCACCATGAGGGATTTTCGGTCAGCAGCTACAGGGTTTGTAAGCAGCTCCAAGACATTACGTTGATATGGATGTTCCTAAATTTCCCAAGATGTGTATTTTCTGGGTAGGGTGCCTGATCTGTATTGGCCTTCAGGACTAAATTCAATGCTGTCAAATTGGTCAGACCAAAACAGGAGCTGACCAGCACAGCAGCAGTGCGTGGAGCCAGCTGGTGCCACGCCCTGAAGCCGGATTGTTGTGGGAAACATCCGGGTCAGGGATTGGAAGCGCTCAGACCAGGTCTTCCATCGAGAGCTCCTGATTGGATCTGGCCAATCTTCCTCTTTCTCTTGAGTGGTAGGGCTGGACCTGGAGCACCACGGCTAACAGTCGCTTATATGCACAAGGCTTCCAGCTTGGTGTTTGCAAGGTTGAGCTACTTCTGGTGGCATGCAATGTCTTCCGAGTAAGAAAACTGGTCAATAAATGCCACGGTCCCATCAGCTTGCCACTGCATTACTATTTCCCTGCTTGTTGCACGCTGGCCCACAAAAAATAAATGAGTGGAGAAATCTTCATCACGATTTTATTGATGCCGCATAACATGAGCCTGATGTCCTCAAATACTTAGCAGAAATTCTGATTTCAAGCCGGTTGCAGTTGTCTAGACAACAAAGCCAAGACTGACTATAAACCTGAAAAAAAAGCATTTGAGACATTCATTCAAAGCTCCTATTTGAAGCTCTTATGGTAAAGCTCTTATTTTAATGACAATCGTTTCGGCTTAAACGTTGCGCTTTCAGTGCCAGCTAATAGCCAAAACTAAAAATATGGAAATTAGGTGCGTTGATGAAGTGGCCCTGTTCACTCATTTCTTTATGGTTAATGGCCACATGACCCGGTAAGTGGTGATGGCCAGAACGCTGGTAAGGCATTTGAGGACATTAGACTGGAAAGAGTCAGACACCCCATGAGCGTGTAGGGGGCTATACGTAGGGAGAGCCAAGTGAAAATTGCTCTGTGGGAAATGTGGTTCTAATACTCCAGAAGATTGGCACAGTTGAGTTGACTAGGCTACGTGAATCAGAGAAGCATTGGCCATTGGGAGTTGTGGTTCACCCACTAATAAGGTCTAGCTAGCCCATTGGTGCTGCAAAGGCACATGAAACAGCAAAGCACTGCCTTTTGGGAGTTGTGGTTCTAACACTCCAACTACCCAGGACCAGAGCTTTCATCAAACCCAGAGAGACACAGAAGAATTGCAAGCTGAAATTCACTGTCCAGACCCTGCAAGTGCCTTGGACACATCCACGAACAGGATAGTGACAACCCGAAGAGGGTTACAGACTGAGGCACGTAGCTGTCACCTGTGAGCTAAAGCACACGGGCACTCAAGGATCTGAAGGGAGATTTCAGTGTTGGGGGTTCTAGTCCCTAAAGCCGAAGAGATTGAGACAGTGGCATGAAGGACTGAGCTAAAACAAGAAGATCATGGATTGTACAGTCAGACACTAATTTAAAGACGTTGTTGCCCACATCCTCAAAACACAAGAAACCCTGCCCTTACCCATCATAAGTATACACACCTGACAGTCTGTACCCTCTACCCCTGCCCCTTACTAGCATCGTAGAAACCCAACAAATTCAGGACACTGGTAATCTTATCTCTACTATGTCTTCTACATCTACTGTTACTACCCAAACCACCATTACTCCTACTACTACTAGCAATACCACCACTTCTACTACTATTACTACTACTACTGATACTATTACAACCACTACTACCACTCTTACTACTACTACTACTACTACTACTACTACTACTACTAATACCACCACTACTACTACTATTACTACTAATGCTATTATCACTACTACAACTACTATTACTATTACTACTACTATGCCTACTATTACTGCCACTACTAGCACTATTACTGCTTCTGCTACTAACACCACAACTACTACTATTACTACTACTCCTACTATTATCACTACTACTACTACTACTACTACTACTACTATGACTACTACTATTACTACTACTGCTACTATTACAACACTACTATCACTATTACTACTACTACTATTACTAATACCACTACTACTACTATTATTACTACAGCTACTACTATTACTCATACTACTACTAATACCACTACTAATGCTACTACTATTATTACTACTACTGCTACTATTACAACCACTACTACCACTACTACTACAACCACTACTACTACTATTACTCCTACTACTAACATCACTACTACTACTATTACTATTACTACTGCTACTATTCCAACCACTACTGCCACTATTACTATTACTACTACTAATACCACTACTGCTACTCCTACTATTACTACTACTGCTAATATTACTACTAATATCACCACTACCACTATTACTACTACTACTACCACTATTAATATCACTACTACTACTATTACTACTACCACTATTACTATGCTACTACTACTAATACCACTACTACTACCTTTGCTATTATTGCTACTATTACAACTACTACTACCACTATTACTATGACCACTACTCATACCACTACTACTACTGCTAGTATTATCACTACTACCACTACTACCTCTATTACTACTACTGCTGCTGACACTTATAGTGCTACTGTTGGTCGATGTAGCACTGTAACTACTGTTACCCCTTCTACCAGTAGTAGTAGCTTCAGTAGTAGTTCTACTATGAATGTGTTTAATACCATTAGTAATAGCACTAATATTGCTTATACTATTACTAGTACTACTACAACAAATACTACCACTATAACTACCAGGGTACCATCACGATTACCTCTGCTTTAGGTAACAGTATTGTCACTCATGTTGTACTGCTACTTCTATTGATAACGGTACTACTAATAGTAATACTACTGTTATGCATAGTTGTAATATCATTACTGTTGCTAATAGTTGCAGCAGTAGAAAAGCTTTTAGTACCCTTGGTAGAAGTATTGTTATTATTGCATATAGTACTGCTACTACTGTTTGCATTTTCTACTCACACTGCCGATAGTTCTACTACTACTAACACTACTTTAACAAATACTACTGCTACTGTTAGTACACTGATCTTTATTGGTAATAATACTTCTGTTGCTGGAAGTTGTACTAATCTCAGTAGCACTTGCACAACTGCAAGTGGTACAAGTGTTCCTACTATTATGGTCACTACTAATGACAGTATAAGTGTTTCTACTGCTAATTGTAGTGCTAATACTACTACCAGTGGTACTATTAATACTAATACAAAGATTACTACTATTATTATTACTGGTACTGCTTGTATTCTGTAGCTCTTGCTCATATTTATATATACGTGTAACAAAATGACATAATGGATTCTATTTAGCTACATGTACCCAACATGTTTCTGTTCACAGCTGCTCTCAATGATAGAACATTCTTCAGGGGTAAACTGGTAAATTAGTGCAGACCACACTTTCTTCCTTCTTTTGCATTACTCTTGAAAGCTATGAAAGACTACAATAATACTCATACTCCTGAGCAGAGTGTGCCAGTGAAACTTCTTTTACCCAAAAGGTATAACTTATTTTACCTTTTATTGATGGATGTATTAAAATCAATGAGTTGATAACTGCTGAGATAAACTTCTTATAACAATATCTACCCATGGGGAATGTTCTAGCATTGAGAGCTCTTTGAGAAGGTTACCGTGTTCTGTTCCTACCCAGCCCCCAACACTATGCAATACATTTCTGATATGCTATCTAGCATGGAAGATGCAACAAGCTATGGCTTAAGGCAGGTGGGACTGGTTCATCCTAAACAAGCTTTATAGATGGGGTCACCCCACAGTGAAAATAGTCTAAACTAAACCAGGCTGTGTCAGAGTATATGCCCAAAGCTGGACTTCCATTGAGGTCCTTTGGGGAGGAAGCAATCCCAGGCCAAGTGGTAGTTTACTGCAATAATATGCCGCAGTGATCTGCTCACCCTCCAGCCATAGGTCCTGTATTTTTACAGATTTTGTTTTCGGTGTACCATTTAAAGCACTTTAAATCATGCCATACATATTACGGCAGCGGGTTGCGCCCAAGGTTGCCAATCTGCATTAGCTTATGAGGTTGGTTAGCACTGGCATGGTACATAAGGGAGATATTGAAATTATACAGAAAATAGCATATTGCCACGGAATGTCTTTCGGGGCACGAGATGCTGACTGGGTTCAAAAGGTGTACCCATCTCTGCCCTGTAGCTCTTTTGTGACACACACAATGCTTGTGGTGTACTCATTCTATTTATACCTTCTAATGTAGCAATGCTTCCCAGGCTGTTCTGCTGCCTCAGGCATTACAGTAAAAGAAATTAGAAGATGTGCTACAAAGGGGCCTATAAATAGAACAGGGCACAGGCATTGTTTTGTGTTGCATGACATAAGAAGCAGGGTTTGCTTAGGGTGGCATCCTTTCTATGGGGTGAAGCTTCTGCCTCATTTGGCCTCTTCCAAACAAAGCTGTACTTGTTTCTGCGCTCATCATAGAGTCTATTTGGGACTGTGAAGATGCCCGATTGACATGATTCATGAAAGCAATATGCAAGCTGGGTTTACATCAGTCCAATCCTGATCCTTCTACTATATTTAGTTTTTTAATTTTATTGTTCTTTTGTGATGTGTAAACTTACAAACAAGTTGTTACAGAGTGCTAAGTTACTAGGGTGATCCAGAAGTGGAACCCTTGTTCACTGGTCTTAGAGAGGCACAGCTTCACCTCACTGATGAGGCCCAACAAGGCTGAAACACGTGTATGGGGTTGCTGTTGGTACTCTTGTTCAGAAGAGAATTGCCAGGCATTTCTGCTGGACTGCCCTTGGGCGGGACAAAGACTGAGATGTAGTGGACATTTCTCTTCTGTGAAAGGATGGAGAGATAACGACTCTGGTTGAGACTCTAACCCGGGATATGGGGCATTAGAGAGACAATCCCAGGACCCCCCCTTGTTTGTGCGACTGATGAGGGTATGGGGGATGGTGGGAGAGTGAAAGGGATTGCTGTAGACGGCTCGTTAGTGCCTAAACTGGGCCACAGATGTCAGGGTAGTCAAACATACATATACAACAATGCAGCAAAGCAACTTTGGAGACAATCAGTGCATTTAATGTATGCATTAATTCGAAAAGCATCCAAAGGCACCTCTGCACAGGGTAGGTATGTCCTCAATGAGGGCTGGCGTGGGGGTCAGGCAGTGGGAAGAGCAGCTTTGCTTTGTAGGGACAGGACTGGTACGGTGGATGTGGTACACGCCATCGACTAGGCCACGACAAGCGATGTCTCAGGGAAGGCTTTTTTCAAGAAGTTGCCTCTTCACAGAATGTTTGACTTTGTGGTTGTTGGTGTCGAGCCGTGCATCTTTGGGAGATTGTTTCACATTCTAGCTGCATTAAAGGTGACCGTTTTCCCCCTGGCTGTCTTTTGTTGATTTTGGGTAGCATAGAGTGGTTTTCTGTTTGCGCGTCCTGCTTTGCCAGATGACCCTGTGCACCATCAAGGGAACTGCCTGCAAAATGAATCTCTCTGGGCCTGCAACACCCACTACTATGCCTGCACGCGTGGAAGCCATCTTGGATCACTCTGATTGTATCCCACAGGGACATGTGACACACCCCCTGCCCTTATTCAGTCTTCCCTGGTTGTCGAGTCTGGGCACATGGAGCCAGAGGCAAAACGCAGCAAAGGACATCTCCCTGTTTGGGCATTTTGGGGCTGAAAAGGGCCTTGAGCCAAAAGAGCCTGCTCAAGATTGGACCTTGCCGATCTCACCCTTTACCCGACTTCTGCTTCCACGCATAGGGATTCGACCACCCATTGATGATCCATTCTCCGCAGAGATTCTGCTACCTCACAGGACCAAGGGGCACTGGTGTTTTGGGGCTGTTGACTGTCTTTTGGTTACATGTAGCCTGATTCTAGCCCGATTCAGAACGTACACCTTCTTCTTCTCAGCCAACCATCCACACCTTCCCTCTCTGCTTACCCACCTGCTCGCTCTCTATCTTGGGATGCAACTTTTCTTCATTGTCTTCACTTCCCTTTTTCTTCTACCCTTCATCCTTCATATTGACTTCAGTCCAGTCCTGCTTCTACTCACTCTTCTCCTTACTTTCGCTCATAGCCTTCAGTCTGAACTTGGTGTCACATTTGCATCACTCTTTGACTTCCCAATCTTCCTCCTTCCCCTCTGCACCTGCACCCCTTAAATAAAACACTTCAGTTCTCCCAGGATCGCCAACTTCTGGAATGGACAAGCCCTCTGCAACAAGTCTTCTTACATCACTGACCACTTTGCCTATTTTCACCATCAACTTTCACTTGTTTCTATCACAGACACGTGGGCCTCCCCACGTGACTCTGCCACACTAGCACCTCTCTAAACTGATTCTGCGACCTTTTACCACTTGCCCATACCTGTTGTGAAGGGTAGTGGTGTGAGATTCCTTATCAATTACCACCTCAACACTGTCCCTCTTTCCCCTTCTGGCATCAAATCTTCCTCTTTTGCATATGCTATTATCTCTATCGATCACCTGGTCCTCTCAACTCCCTATTCCTTGATCGGACCCTTCTTCTTGAGTCACTTCCTACGATATCCCAATTGTCATGTTGGGGAACTTTAGCCACCCCAGCTCTTTGCAGCCACTTAGCTTGAAACTAACTTCCTTCTATCTGACCACTCCCTCTACTCCCTTCACCACCAGCCTACCCACTATGGTGGGAACTTTCATTACCTGATTTTTCTATCTAATTCATTGAGCCTTCTCCCTCTGATCACTCCACTGTTCACTTTAGCATCTCAGACCCTCCATCTTCTACTCCTCATCTCCCCACTTTAATGACTAAGAGGAAATTGACTCATAACTCTCTTCTCCCTTACTATGATGATGATGCTCTGAGGACCTTTGCCCTGTCTCTTTCCCATATTCATGCCTCTTCTATTGATGGTTCTTTCTCTGACTTTCACTATGCACTTATGACTCCCTTTGACCAACATTATCCTGCTATACATTCACACCTCCTCATCCTCAGCTTTGATCACTTCCGAAATTTAGATCTTAAAAACAAACATGCATGGTGACCTACGATGCTGCGCGAAAATTACAGATACCTACCCTATTCCTTGGCTTCAAAAATGCCCTAATATCTGCACTGGACCTAATCTCCTCCCTTTGCAATCACCTCCGCAAACATGTATCTACCCTCAAATCATATGCCAACATCTATCACCTCCTCCTTTTCTGTTAATGACTTTTCTCAATACTTTTCCTCTAAAATCTCTAACATGTGTGATACTATCACAGCCATCCTCTGTTTTTCTACCCAACCCTCCATCTGTCCACCGACTCCCCCATGCCTCTTCTACTCTTGACTACTTCTCCCTTACCTCTACTGGGGAATAAGCACCCATCCTTCACATTGTCAACCCATCCACGACACCTGTCGACTCTTATCCTCTCCAAATGCTCAATCACTTACCCTTATCTCTCTGAGCTCTTTGTCCTCTGTCTCTCTCCACTGGACTCTTCCCTGCCTCTTTCGAAGCTGCAACTGTCTCACCCTTATTGAAGATCCCCTCTGCTGACCCCCAACATCCCAGCAAACTATCACCCAGTTTCTCTCCCTCCCCATTATTCAAAAGTCCTTGAGTAGATGGTGTTTGAAAGGATCACTAAGTACCCTGAGGATAATGTCCTTTGAGATCCACTTCAATCTGGCTTCCATAGTAAACACTCCACTAAGACTGCCATCCTGCATGTCTTCACCTTTCTAATGCTCAGCACTCAAAACTCTCTTCTATACTCATCCTTGCGTTCCTTTCTGCTGCTTTCAATATCGCTGACCACTCCTCTTTCCTCCTCACTCTGCAGGACGTTAGGTTTCACAAATATGCTCTTTCCTAGATCGCTCCCTGCCTGGAAGTTCGATTCTTTAAAATCTCTTGGAATTCGCAAACCTTTGACCACACCCACTCTCTATTGGCGTGCCCAGAGATCAGTCCTCTGCTCTAGCAAGACTCATCTCATCCATTGCCTTTCAATAACACCTTTTTTCTGATGACACTCAAATATGTGTCTAATTTTCCTCCTTCACCCTGGCCATCTCAGAACGAATTACAAACTGTCTCACTGCAATTTGCCACTGGATGGCTCTTTTTTGCCTCATGCTGAACTATTCAACAATGAAAGTCATCTTTCTCCGGGCTACCATTGCATCCCTTCCCATCTCTCCTTTCTTCTTCCTGCCTCAACGTCTTGCTTCCTCACCCAAGGCTTGCAGTCTTGGGTCCTCTTTGATAGCAATTCAGGACTGCAATAATTCATCACTACCACTGCCTCTGAAGCTCATTTTAACCTCTTCAAAATGTGAACACGATTTCCTTACTAGCCTGCTAAAAGCCTAACCTCCACTCTTGTGCCGGCAAGCTTGATAACTACTCTAGCCTGCTCCTTGGTCTTCCTATCTTCTTCTTTCCCCCTCTAGACAAATCCATCAACTTTTCTACCTGCACTCTCTGCAGCCTACCCAGATGCTCCACTACTTCAACCCACCGACAACAAGCTGGTTGGCTCTCCATGAACAAAACCACTCTCTTTCAAGTTCCTTCTCCTAGTCTACAAAATTATCAATGGTTTTGCTCCTTAGTACCTGTCTGATTGTATCTGAGTTTTCCCCTCTCTCCTCAAGCACTCTCTTGTGCACCCCCTTCTAAACAATACTTCTGCCGATGTGTCGTTTCCGGCAAACTATCGCCCAATCTCCATCACTCCTTTCCTAGGCAAGCTCCTGGAAAAGCTGGCCATCTCCCAGATAACCCTCCCCACTGAATCTGTTGGTTGTCTATATGACCATCAGTCTGGCTTCATAGCAGCCAGATGCACGGAAATTGCTCTTCTGAACACCTGTGAAGATCTGGTCTATAATCTTGACTCCAGCTCTCCCGCTGTCCTCATCCTCCTTGACCTCTCCTCTGTCTTATGGTCAATCACAACCATCCTGAGTAATCGTCTCCACGAAAACCTGGGCATCACGGATCAGGCTCTGGCATGGCTGTCCTCAGGGTTGGACTGGGAACCAAAAGAGGCCCTGGAGATAATTTTCAAATTGGCCCCATATTACATAAGTTTAGCAAGCCCAATGCATTTCCTATGAGAAAATGTGGGAATAAAATAGGTTACCACACAAAAGAGGCCCAGGATGCAGAGGCCCACTGGGAAATCTCCAGAGTTCCCTATAGGCCAGTCCACCCCTGGCTGTCGTCCTTCCTCTTGTTCTGAACCTCCCAGGTCCAACCTGGGTCCTTTCTCTCCACCACCTCTCTCTCCAGTTGGGGTGTATCCCAGGGCTCTAGCCTCTCACCCTGACTCTTCAATGTCTACTTGATCCATTTGGCCCACCTGATTTCCACTCTCTTCCAACTTTTAGTGTTATGCGATTGGCACACAGCTCTCTTTCAGGCTTCCCTCTACCTCCTCTCCTTCCTCGCTCATTCCTGACCGTCTATCCATGATTCAGAAATGGTGCTCCTCCAATGATCTCTGCCTCAACGTCAGCAAGACTGAGATTGTGCTAATTGGGACCCCATCTACCGCTTTTCCTCTTGTACTATGGCCACCCTCCTTGGGCCCTATACCCTCAACCTCCTCTGAGGCAAGAAACCATTGTGTCGTCTTTGACTCCACTCTTTCCTTCTCTCCACACATCACAGACCTTGTCAAGAAGGCCCACTTCCACCAACACCTGCTCAGAGATATTCTTCCTTATCTCACCTTATCCCAGAAGCCTCCTGTCTCCAGAGCTCTGGTTCTCTCCAGGCTTGACTACTGCAACAGCCTCTTTCTCAATCTGCGTAACTCTTCTCTTTGCCACCTTCAACTAATCCAGAACAGGAGTGCAATACTTATCCTTGGCCTCAAGCCCATGGACTGCATCACTCCAGCCCTGAAATCTCTGCACTGGCTACTGGTGGCAGCAAGGATCAAGTTCAAGACACTTTGCATCATCCTTAAGGCTTTCTGGAGTCAGGGCCGCACTACTTCCAACTCTCTCTGTCTAAATGCCTTCCTTTGAGAGCCCTCAAACTCTCTGAGGGGCAGACGTTTCTGCAAGCTGAGAGTGGGAGGTAGATCTTTCTCAGCTGTAGGGACCTCCCTCTGGAACAGGGAACACCCTCCTTGCCCCTCTCAACTGAAGTTCCAGAAGCTGCTCAAAACCTTTATTTTCACGTCTGCTTTCTCTCTCCCCCTTCCTTGCTACCCTTCCTGTCTTCCTGCCCTGACTGATTGCCGGGTACCCTCATGTCTGACAGGGTACCAGGCCAACAGGGTACCAGTGTTTCTGCACTGACTCTGGGCCTACTGAGCACTTAGGGGATGTAACTCCTACTGCCACCTGTCTTCCATGCACTTACCCAGAGCTGGGCTGCCCTGGCTGCATGTACTCAGATGGTGCTCTGACTGCATATTCTGCTTCCCACTCCCCTGCACTTCCCCCTGCACTTTTGTTGTTGCACTTGCACAATCTGAATGACACAAGGCCTAGTAGGATTGTTGTCCTGTCTTCCCTCTGTCCCCCCTTCCTTGTCTTGCGGCACCCAGAAACACTTGTGTACAGGCACGTTATAAATACCAAATCTTAACATATTGTATCATACTCACCGTTTGATTCCATCCGATCCTCCTTTGCTCACAACCTTACCATCCTATAGCCTCCCTGTTCCTCCTCTCGCATCCGCTCTCTCTTCCTACTCCCCCCATTCCACTGGAACCCACTTCCAATAAGAATCAAAGCATGCCCAAGTGTGGATCCCTCAAAAGCTCAGCTTAAACTTGACTTACTTGCTAAAGATGGCATTCTCGCTACCCTATCCTCTGTTCTCCCTACCTGACCCCACAAATGCCTCAGTCATGCTTAGTAATGTACTTTTGTATATTTATTTAGGACTGTTATTTAGATTGAAGCACTTGCCCCTTAGTTAAAGTCAATGTTACCTTCATTGTTCCCTGTATTTTACATACATTTGGTTTCTGTTTGTTATCTCCCAAATATGTCAATATTTTGTAAACTTTGATAAACTGGCTCACTACCTGTTCTAATCGTTGTACTTTTGTAGAGGCACCCTTCGTGAGAATGCCTCCTCCATCTGTAAAAGTGTTATTGTAAGTCATTTCTGATCAGAATTGGCATCCTTCTTCTTCGAATAAATACAAATGTAAATGGTTAGGGGGTAAGCAGTAAAGACAGGTAGCTTGGTCTTTTCTTGGTGAAGCTGCAATGTGTAAAATAGAGGACTTTAAAAGAGATGCTGTCCTGAATAGGAAGCCAGCATAGGGCTTTGAGTCCTGGAGAGAATGATTAATGCAGTATGATTCCAATGGTCCGTCTTACAGTCCTACTTTGGACCAGCGAAGTTGGATCATTTAGAATTTGAAGAAGTAGAAGGCATTACAGTAGCCGAGTTTGAAAAGATCTGGCTGGATCAACTTTTTCTTCTGTCTCAAGGTATGGGTAGATTTTCTTCAGTAAGTGGAGTAAGAAGTTGGACTTTGTAATCACATACTCAATCTGGGGAGTGTAGGACATGGAACCATCAAGGTTGATGCCAAGATCCTTCACTGTCTTAGTTGTGTTGGCATATGGTCGAAGAGCTTCCGAATGCCGGAGAGGTAGACTGGCAGAGATCTGTTTGTTGAAGTGCAGGATTTCTGTCTTTCTTGCTTCTGGGACTAGGTCATTCAATCCTGAATTGCTAAGTGGCAGACAGAGACATTTTCTAGAATGTTCTTGTTCTTGGTGACATTGAATATAATTTGAGTATCGTCAGTGAAAGGAGAAAAGATGAGGAACATTTGAGAACCTGGGTGACAAGTCACTGGATCTAGCTGTTGAATAGCCTGGCTGATAGGGTAGATCCTTGCGGTATCCCAATATTTGTGGATTTTGGGGAGGAAATAAACTCACCTGTTTTGACTGCTGTTACGGGACATGATCCACAATGTTTGTTCTGGAGGATCAGTATTGGAGTTATGTTGTTATCTTGTTATCTCTTCTCTGGTGAAGAGCATTGACTTTTAGGTGCTCCTGTATGGCCTCCCTCCAGAATGATAGTCATAGAAAATTGGAAAGGTTTGACTGTGCACAGATAGATTTTTAGTCTCCCATTTCTCTAGAATTGTAGACATTAATCGGGTGCTTGACTTCGGGTGGTGGTTATCTAGTTATCTAGTGCCTGGAGTCTGTGGATGCCTTCGTCAGTGGGTGTTACTGTGGCATGTGTGAAGGAGGCTGGTATGCACCCTGTAATAAGTGAGTTATTGTATGGCACCCACTCAAATCTAATCTGAGCCCTTCTGATGGAGCAATAGGTTGCATTTGCTAAACCTCAGAAGTCCTGGTCGCGGGCTCTTGGAGAACCATTCTCAGGACTTCTGCCTCTGTGCAGATGGAGCCCTCAGTCACCAGACTGCCCACGCTCCTGTCAGGAGATGGTGCACATGTGGAGTAGCAGTGCGTGCACATAAATAAGTGAGGCCGCCATGCACACCAGAGTTGCTCCTGCCTGCAATCAAATACCAACTGCAGCCACCTTTTTCTCGACTTTTTGTATAATGTCCTGTGGGATAGAGGATATCACAACACCCACCCACCCCGACACCAGGCTTCACCTCATTAGGAGAACCATTCTCCAGCTATAGGGTGCGGCCCATCGTCCCTAAATGACATTGACAACGGGATGGGTATCGGGGGCCTTCTTCTTAGGGATGGCATCCGCATATCCTCTTGTCCGAGAGGAAATGATTCCATCTTCACTGACCTTCCATCAATTTTCCTCTGCAAAATAAAAATTTAATGAATTCCGGGAATCCTAGCACTTGGTAATGTCAAAAGTTGTGTGACTCCTAACTGAAAAAAGTTTTTAAAAAATATGGTGACACCCAATCTGACGAAATTCCCAAATGACAAAACTATACTAGACAGGGAAGAAAAAAAAGGAAAGTTGACAAATGAACTACCACTCAATCCCAGACACTTAAGAAGGATCGAGCACCGTAAGCGCAACACAAAGTGCTTAGGGATTGTGTGTTTTCCAATGTAAGCCAGCACATTCACCTTTAATCATTCCAGTGGGGCTGGGTTTGTCCAAGAAAGAAGACAGTGTAGGTTGCAAAGGAGTGAAAGTTGAGCAGCTCTATATATTTATCGAAGCCAACAAGAATCAAACGTTGCCACCGCGTTTCAAATCCCCACACCAAAAATTTTTAAATTCAGCAGCATATGTCCAAAGTCCTTATTAAGGCATGCCAAAAAGCTAGGGAACCCTGGCACGCTCCTCTCTCCAAACTGAACGCTTTTTCACAGATATTTTCCAACACCCATGGCAGAGAGCAATCTGGTTTCCAATGTATCCGAGTTTGCAAACATAGTCCGTTCTCTGTTTCTACTCCAGGGCCATCTTTGGCTATTTTATTGTAGTAACTTTTCGACCATCTTTAAACGCCACTGGCAGAAGGTAATTGATTACGCTGCATTCACAGCCTTATGCTAAGGTACAGCAAAAACATCATGATTGTAATAGAACATTGTGCATTACTTTCTAAAATTATATGACACATTGTTATAAAAAGACACCATCATTTATCAATATCTCAAACAGAAATGTCTTAATTTTCCAAAATAGAACAGTGTCATGAGCCCCCTAACAACATTATTGACCTGAACACAACATTTGCTTGCACAATAGCTGAACATCCCCTGCCCTGCCACAACTACAGTTTAAAAACGGAAGAAACAATATATATCATTATGTAATTTCAGGTGGTAGAGAAAAAAGGAGCGGGAAAGGAAGTTAACAGGAACAAGCAGGAAACTTAGGGAATTAGGCAACCATTTCAATGTAAGCGCATTTTTTTCAAGAGGACACGCATTTCAGCATCATCAGAACCACTAGATCTTCCAACACACTATGCCTTTCAGTGCCCAGATACTCCCTAAAAAGGGCTGGAGGCTCCAGTTTCACGGTCCTTGCTTCCCAACTTTGGAATACCCTACCATTCAATATCAAATCCAGTGAGTCCTTTCAGTCATTTAGGAAACAGGCCATCGGTTGGTTACTGAATAGAACCTAGCACTCACCCCATCCGCCCTCTCTGTTCGATGCTACTACCATGTGTTCTTGCCCGTAACTATGTTTTGTTGTTCCAACTGCAAATTGTACAATGCATTATTGTATACTTTATTATGTATTTTGTAACCTCTGGGTCTGGAGCGCTATACTAAATAAAATAAACAAACAAACAAACCTGTCGTTAGTGTAACCTTTGCACTGATATTTATTTTTTGCCAAGGATGTATCACCAGCTTTTAATGGTGCTTAATCTCACCGGCACACATGCTGTTCTCAAACGTGCAGCCACATGGGTGTCAGTATCTGCGATGCTGCTAACGTGATTACGCAAATGCAAGCAGCTTTTGTGCCTGTCCTAATATGGGGGCGCATGCGCGTCCGGTGTTTGCACATGTGTAAATGTATGCTTATAAAGCCTCTGCTCTTGGCATCATTACTAATAATAATTTGCATTTATAAAGGGCTACGAATCCTCAGGCATCTGAGCGCTGTATTATGACCCAGGGTGTGTGGTGCTCATTTATTGACCTCTAAAGGATAAAAAGATGAGTTTGGCCCTGCCCGGTTTCAGACCTGCGTTGACAGACTCTGCACGATGTCAAAGCAAGCGCTGTGCATCTTGTGGTAAACTAAGCCTCCTTCACATAACAGAAACACCAGAAGGTAAGTAGTTTACATGTAGGTTTATTTCTTCAGTTAGCAAGTAGAGAAAGCACTGGGACACCCATCCAGCCCAGCACATTAGGTCCAACTGACACCAGTAGAATCCAACACTCTAAACATCCATCAACACTCCACATAGAATGTCAGTGACATCACCACACCAACACTCCACATAGAATGTCAGTGACATCACCACACCAACACTCCACATAGAATGCCAGTGACATCACCACACCATCATAACACACATAGGCATAATCAGGCCCCAGCACAGATTATGACACATCTCCCTCCCTTCCACTGACACAACACTACACCCATATTACAAGAAAAGTTAAATATACATGGCTCATACCAGCTCAGAAACAACTCCCAACTAAGCCAATACCAGCTCACCACACATCCAAGATATTAAATGCAAAACACAAGAAACTAAAAAAAAAAACAACAGGCCCTCCCCAATGCCTGAAAACTCACTCAGCTATCAACACACTGAAGAACAACTCAATGGAAGGAACCAAACAAAACAATGCCACTTTCCCCGGTGGAGACCCCTCACACCACAACCAAAATAAGCCACTCGCCTTCTAATCCCCACACAGACATGTGGGCACCATATCTGTGTCCCACTCAAAAACATCAGCAAAACTCTGATCCTACCACCAGACCTCACAGCAACACGCTTCCCCATAACTTACCTATGACCAGACAGCACCTACCTGCCCCTTAACCAAAACATAGACAGCACCTAACTGCCCCTTAACCACAGCATATAAGCAGTATCACACTGCTCCTTAACCCAAAACATGAGCAGCACTAAACAACACCTCACTGCCCCTTGAAACCACCAGACAGCACCTAACTGCCCCTTAAAATGACCAGACAGCACCTAACTGCCTCTGAACCAAAACAATATATCTCCACACTGCCCCTTAAATGAACAAACAGCACCTCACTGCCCCTTGAAACCACCAGACAGCACCTCACTGCGCCTTAAATGAACAAACAGCACCTCACTGTCCCTTGAAAGCACCTCACTGCACCTCAAAATGACTAGACAGCGCCTAACTGCCCCTTAACCAAAACATAGACAGCACCAACTGCCCCACCAGACAGCACCTCACTGCACCTTAAAATGACCAGACAGCACCTAACTACCCGTTAACCAAAACATAGACATTAACACACTGCCCCTTACATGAACAAACACCTCACTGCCCCTTGAAACCACCAGACAGCACCTGACTGCCTCTTGCAATCACTAGACAGCACCTCACTGCACCTTAAAATGACCAGACTGCACCTAACTGCCCCTTAACCAAAACATAGACAGCACCTAACTGCCCCTTAACCAAAACATAGACAGCACCTCACTGCCACTTAACCCTACGTAGAAAGCACCTAACTGCCCTTACTACAACATAGACAGCACCTCACTGCCCCTTAACCAAAACATAGACAGCACCTCACTACCCCATAAAACCACAACATGGACAGCACAACCTGCCCCAAAAATGACCAGACAGCACCTCACTGCCCCTTAAAATGACCAGACAGCACCTCGCTGCCCCTTAAAACACGAGATAGCACATCACTGCCCCTTACAACCACTGGCACACCCCACCGCCCCTTAAAATGACCAGACAGCACCTCACTGCCCCTTAAAACCATCAGACAGCACCTCATTGCGCCCTTTAAAACCACCAGACAGCACCTCACTGCCCCTTAACTTACCTATACAGCACATACCTGCCCCTTAACCAAAACATAGACAGCACCTCACTGCCCCACATCCATAACATGGACAGCACCAAACTGCCCCACAAAATCGCCAGCCAGCACCTCACTGCCCCTTAAAATTACCAGACGGCACCTCACTGCCCCTTTAAAACCACCAGACAGCACCTCACTGCCCATCAACTTACCTAGACAGCACCTCACTGCCCATTAAAACACCAGACAGCAACTCACTGCCCCTTAAAACACCAGAAGGTAAGTCGTTTACATGTAGGTTTATTTCTCCAGTTAGCAAATAGAGAAAGCACTGGGACACCCGTCCAGCCCAGCACATTAGGTCCAACTGACACCAGTAGAATCCAGCACTCCAAACGCCCTTCAACACTCCACACAGAATGTCTGTGACAGCACCACACCAACACTCCACATAGAATGCCAGCGACATCACCACACCATCATAACACACATGGCCATAATCAGGACCCAGCGCAGATTGTGACTCATCTTCACGGCCGTCAGTTTCCTGCTCTGCAGATGCGCACTACTTATTCTGCGCAAATTGCTCCATGCGCTCCAGGCCGCCTCAGCACCTGGTGCATTGGAAGACATGTTTAGGCAGACTTACCTGTCCGTGGCATTGCACTGGGTTCTCTCTGCAAATCCTGCCGCCCTTCCACTGTGCCCCATTATAGGGGTGGCCCGCACGCCGTGGCCTATTCTCACAGGTGCACATGCGCTCCAATCCATCATCAGGTTGGCCTGTCCTGGTGGCTTTTCCAATTCCGCTCTGTCTCTTTGCGGATGCGGATTTATGATGTGTTCCTGGGTAGATTTGTTGCTCGCTGTGTCCAGGCTCCCGGCTTCTGATTCATAATGAATTTCAGGCGCCATTGCTCAGGCCGGGGAGGCCGGCCATCAGCTGCAGCCAGGGTTTCAGCGGTGGACTTTTCCACCTTACTTTTTCCTGTTTTTTTTAGCAAACCTTGCGCATTGTATCTTCTCAGACACCTGCATTATGGGTCTCAGCCTGCATACTTTCATTATGTGTTTTAAGGCGCAGTGGGGTGGCTGTGTAGCCAGGGGTCAAGTCCTAAAAATTAAAGTGAGGAGACTCATCAACAAACACAATGGGGTGTGACATTGGCAGAAAATAGCATATCAAGGTGAAATACGCACATCGAATTAGATTGGCTTCACATAAACACCCAAATTAAACAGGACAAACGTCATTTGCCTTTCATCAAATCAACACACACACAAAACCAAGACAGAATATTTTCTTCTAATAGTGTTTTTGAAAACGTTAAAAGGTGTGAATGTTTTAAACTCCAAGAACCAATACAAATGTTTTCCCTGGGACTTGCAGTACCGAAATGGGATATTTCAACTTTAGTTGTTTGTCATTTTTCATCAGGTTATATAGTGAAGTGGTGAAGTGTCGGCTTTAATTCATAAATTCAAAGAGGACTTCCAATGTTTCTCTTTTAGCTGGGGGGGACTGAGTCCACCCTCTGAATAAAGTTGGTGGACTCCGTCCCCCCGCGTGTACCCTCGACTTGAGCCCTGTGTGTAGGTTGTTTTGGAGTTTGGGACATGCTGGGCTCGAGGTTGCAGGATGATATGCAACAGTGACCAAGGGCCTCATTAGCAGCTGCATGGATTTGACCGCCTGATTACCACACTTGGGGCCCGATTCATGGAAAAAAGCGCATAGATCCCGCAAAGCCTGCACCCCGAGAATGACTCCGTGCAAGCCTGCACGCCGAGAACAACGTTTTTATGCGCACATCGCGTATTCATGGAATTGTTCCCACAAAGTAAGCCTATACACAAGTCGCAGCCAGAACGCCCTTGAATAAGTCCAACGCAGTAGATTCCATGAATCGGACCTTGATGTTTACTGTTACTACTAACGGTAAACGAATGGACTACTCATAATTATGTCCATACCGCTGTGCTGGCATGTGCATTTTTTGATATACTGCATGTAGCATTTCAGAAAATCTCCATGTCAACTCTAGGGAAACTCAAATATGCCCTCCATTATTCAGGAGATAGACATGGATTAGACATAGTAATAATAATCATGAATAATAATAATACTAATAATAATGATACAAATAATAACTATACATTTAACAATTATTAATACTACTTTAAATATATAAGACATTGATAAATAACAATGAAAATAGTAATAATAATAATAATAATAATAATAATAATAATAATAATAATAATAATAATAATAATAATAACATGATTATGATGATTACTATTATTGGTGTTTTATATAGTATCAAATGCTGGAAATTCCAGTTTCACAGCACTTGGTAAGAGGTGTTACCCACGTTTGTGGTACTCAATTTATGAGCTTGGAATAATGAAGTCAGGAGTTCGCCCAGAGAAGGATCACCCCTTTTTCGAGTGGCAGCTCCTGCTCACCAGAGTCACACGTTTCATGAGTAGAGCTTTTTGCTCCCCCATCAGATCAGCGCGCTGTTATGCCACTTACAATAAAACCAATAGAACATATTTACTGCGGGGTGATACATGTTAGTAGAGACTGTGATGCCCTTACCTTCCTTCAGCATGCACGTGTGTATGTATGGCTTCGATCGTATGTGTGTGTGTGCCTTACTTGCATCCGGTTCACAACCAGAGCCAGCCTTAGGGCAGCGAGGGCCTGGCGACTGACCTGGGCGCCATGCCCACCCCAGGGTGCCATTAGCCCACGGCACGCCAGCTCAGGGGAGTCTTTTAAGGGCTCCCCGAGCTGGCATAGTTGGACAAGGCAAGGCAGCAGCGTTTATGTTATTAAATGCGCTCGCGATGGCGCCTATTCACATGACGATTAACTCCCTGCTCCGACGTTGGAGCGAGGAGGTTTTCATTGGATTAGGACGCTCATGCATTAGGATGCATGAGCGTCCTATTCCAGTGACTAACCACTTGCTGGGCGACGGAGCAGGGAGGGACAAAACAAAGTTGGCGCTCCTGACCCCATACCCCCTTGACCAAGGGAGCGTGGGGAAGGGGGGGCACCCCAATTTGCCCAGGGCGCTGCTGCCTCTAAGGCCAGCCCTGTTCACAGAACACAGGTTTGACTGCTGCTGTCTGCTCACATTTCTTCATGTGCACAGTGCAAGTCTCTGCCCCCGGCAGCATCCGCATGCTAAGGAAAGATGATGGAGGTCATTGGGCATGGCATCACAATCTTACACCCCACAAACATCTCGTCTTAGGCTACAGAGTTCTTACCTTAGAGCTGTTAGGGGGTCTGCTACCCAGTGGAAGAAAAGAGCACCCATTTTATCTTTGTTTAAACACTGTTTTGGCTTTCCATATCGTCCAGTAATGTTGTATGTCGTGGCAAAATCAGATTAAATGTTATTTAGCACTGGAAGCAGTGATTTAAGTGGGCTGGGGCTAGCCGGGACTAATAATAATGACTGGGACAGGGCCCTGACGGGGCCCACTAAAGTCCCCTGCCCACCCCATCCCACTAGAAGCCAAGGGTTTTTTTCTAAATCCTGACGCTCTCACGTATAAGCGAGTGCTTCATGCTTTAGAAAACAAGCCTTGCATGTTTTTTCATTGGGTCACCAAACCTCTGCCAGAAACCCCTTTCATTTGAAGTGCGCGATCATCACGGTCCGGCCGCAGGCACCCTTTTGCAAAATCTAGTTCTGGCTCTCACGTTGCCTAACAGGCGGCATTCAAGTGAGGCAAGTGTTGCCTCTTAATTGAAGTGCTGATATCCTACCAGGCAACATCACTTTTTAGCCACGCCCCCTAAAAGCTCGGTCTCCATTTTACAAGACACTTAAAGCACTGCTTGGAAGTTATTATTGACTTCCTCTCAGCCAATCAGAATCTTCGGCATGCAGTCAAAAACTACTGGCATTGGCTGCGTTGCAGGCATTGTGATTCCAGAAGCAGCCAGGGGAACAACAGAAAGCATTTCTCTGCAGTCATGAAATAGCAATGCAATTCCCAGCAGGGGTTCTTTTGACAAGACACTCCAACTAATTTAGCAAAAGAAATTGAAAACTAAAACATGGAATAATGCTTTCACTTTTTTAAAGGAAGAATTTTCACTTTAACATTGCGCCTAACGCAAACAAATGTCAAAAGTGTCCCACCTCAACCGAGTGTTCAATTAAAATGAGCACCTAATGAAGAAAAACGAGTATTTTGAATATAGCATAATAAACCGCATTAAATTTACTAACACATATGGCACATTCAACTCATTGCTAAACTAACACCATTTGCTTCACAACCTCATCTCAAGACCTTTAATGATGTTAGCAGCTATAGATATTGATAACGGTTATTGGGCCTCACTATGAGACCGGCGGTAGCCACGCCGGTAAAACCAGCACGGCTGCCGCCGGTATCATTTTTTTCTCCGGCAGCCGCGAATGGGCAATTACCGAATTATTACGGCCCTGCCGGACCTGGTAATTGCCCATTTGCCAGCACCGGGATGAAATGCTCCCCATTCTCATTTGAGCCCCATAGGGCTCAATGGGGATGGGGGAGGTCGGATGCACCGGCACCATTCGTGAATGGTGCCGGTGCATCCTGTTCGCGGGTGTCAGTAAGCGCGCCAGGTCAGACCTGGCGGGCGGGAAGGCACCGGCGAGCAGAACTCGTAGTTTGCCGGTCCGGTAACAATGGTACCGGCAAGTTTACCGGTAACGTTGTTACCGGACCGGTAAACTAATAATGAGTCCCATTGTCCTTGGGATAATGACCCTTTCCCAATGTATGGCCCCAGCTTCCCCATAGGCCATAACTTTGAAGCCGGTCATTCTCCCACGATAATGGCCCCTCCCTCCCTCGCTCTGTAAGACTAGATTAACATTCCTAAAGTGCCTCATAATTTTGTGGTCTACCGATAATCTAGAGAGTAAATGCAACCTAATATTTGAGCATTAACCAAAAACATTGCTTCTGCCAGGTGGTGCTCTTTTTCCCAGGGTAATTTTATTGTTTATTTTATATATGCACCATGTTCAGGGCCTTCCCATGCTCATTTACAGTCTGTCCCTGTTAACTCTTGAAATCTACATTATGGGAACCCAGTCAATCTGGTTCAATACATTATTAAAAGTTTGGTCTAGAGTTGAAACACAACATCCATAAATCAGGAGATGTTTGACCGGAGCAGCATTGATGTTGCAAATTCAAGAAACACAGGAAAGCTCTCTTGGAAAATGTCAGATGTTACGGAACATTCCCAGCCATAAAGACAAATTTAGCCACCAGGCGGGCTTTTAAATTGCATCAAAAACCAGAAAGCGAAGTTTGGGACAGATTGCGGAAAATGCCTGTTTCTGGCCCCCTTAGTTTCGATTTGGCCTCGCATTGTTTTTAATTGTTCGTTGTGCACCGTGGTCTGAGCTGGAGGTGCCAGGGTGAGCCAGCTGAGGCGTGGGCTGTGGAGGATGAAGGAGACGAGGGAAGCAGCTGTGCTGTGCTAACTACACACTGCTTGATTCCGAGCAGCTTTGCATTCCATGCTGCTGCACTGCCCTCCGGTTCACCCCATGTGCAGTATTCCCCCGGATCAAACTCTGAGCACTGTCTGCGGGCTCACCCGGCTCACCCTGAAAGCACTGTGCCCTCGATCACCCAATATGCACTGTCCCCTGGCTAACCCCATATGCACTGTCCCCTGGGTAACCCTAACATTACTGTGCCCTGGCTAACCCCATACACACTATTCCCTGCATCACCCCATAAGCACTGTTCCCTGGCTCACCCATAAGCACTGTGACCTGACTCGCCCATAAGCACTGTGCCCTGGCTCACCCCAAAAGCACTGTGCCCTGGCTCCCCCCCATAAGCATTGTGCCCTTGCTAATCCCATAAGAACTGTGCCCTGGCTCACCCCATAAGCACTGTCCCCTGGGTAACCCCAACATTACTGTGTCCTGGCTAACCCCATACACACGAATCCCTGCATTACCTCATAAACACTGTGCCCTGACTATTCCCACAAGCACTTTCCCCTGGCTCGCCCCATAGGCACTGTGCCCTGACTATCCCCATAAGCACTATCCCCTGGCTCATCCCAAAAGCACTGTTCCCCAGCTCACCCCAAAAGCACTGTGCCCTGGCTCACCCCATATGCACTGTTCCCTGGCTCACACCATATGCACTGTTTCCTGGATCACCCCATAAGCACTGTGCCCTAGCTCACCCTAATAGGCACTGTACCCTGACTCACTCCATAAGCACTGTGCCCTGACTGACCCCATAAGCACTGTGCCCTGACTCACCCCATAGGCACTGTGCCCTAGCTCAACGCATAGACACTGTTCCCTGGCTCCCCCCATAATCATTGTGCCCTGGCTCACCCCATAAGCACTGTGCCCCGACTCACTCCATAAGCACTGTGCCCTGGCTCACCCCATAGTCACTGTGCCCCGACTCACTCCATATGCACTGTGCCCTGACTCACCCCATAAGCACTGCCCCCTGGGTAACCCCAACATTACTGTGCCCTGGCTTACCCCATACACACTATTCCCTGCATCACGCCATAAGCAATATGCCCTGATTATCCCCATAAGCACTGTCCCCTGGCTAACCCCATAAGCAATGTCCCCCGGCTAACCCCATACACACTGTTCCCTGCATCACCCCATAAGCACTGTGCCCTGACTAACCACATACGCACTGTCCCCTGGCTAACCCCATAAGCACTGTTCCCTGGGTAACCCCAACATTACTGTGCCCTGGCTTACCCCATACACACTATTCCCTGCATCACCCCATAAGCACTGTGCTTTGATTATCCCCATAAGCACTGTCCGCTTGGTAACCCCAAAAGCACTGTGCCCTGGCTAACCTCATACACACTGTTCCATGCATCACCCCATAAGAACTGTGCCCTGCCTAACCCCATAAGCACTGTCCCCTGGCTAACCCCATAAGCACTGTTCCCTGGCACACACCATAAGCACTGTGCCCTTGCTCACCCCGCCGGCACTGTGCCCTGCCTCACCCCATAAGCACTGTGCCATGGCTCACCCCATAAGCACTGTGCCCTGGATAACCCCAACTGTGCCCTGAGTAACCCCAAACACACTATTCCCTGCATCACCCCAAAAGCACTGTGCCCTGGCCAACCCAATAAGCAATGTCCCCTGGGTCCCCCCATAGGAACTATGCCCCGACTCACTCCATAAGCACTGTGCCCTGATTCACCCCATAAACAGTGTGCCCCAACTCACCCCATAGGCACTGTGCTCTGGCTCACCCCATAGGCACTGTTCCCTGGCTCACCCCATAGACACGGTTCCCTGGCTCACCCCATAAGCACTGTGCCCTGGCTCACCCCAAACGCAATGTGCCCTGGCTCACCCCCATAAGCACTACCCCCTGGCTCATCCCAAAAGCACTGTGCCCTGGATAACCCCCAAAACACTGTTCCCTTCCCCACCCCACAAACACTGTGCCAAGGCTCACCCCATATGCACTGTTCCCTGGCTCACACTATACCACTGTGCCCTGGCTCACCCCATAGGCACTGTTCCCTGGCTCACCCCATAAGCACTGTCCCCTGCCTCACCCCATAAGCACTCTCCCCTGCCTCACCCCATAAACACTGTGCCCTGGGTAACCCCAACTGTGCCCTGAGTAACCCCATACACACTATTCCCTGCATCACCCCATAAGCACTGTGCCCTGGCCAACCCAATAAGCACTGTCCCCTGGCTCCCCCCATAGGAACTATGCCCCGACTCACTCCATAAGCACTGTGCCCTGATTCACCCCATAAACAGTGTGCCCCAACTCACCCCATAGGCACTGTGCTCTGGCTCACCGCATAGGCACTGTGCCCTGCCTCACCCCATAGACACGGTTCCCTGGCTCACCCCATAAGCACTGTGCCCTGGCTCACCCCAAAAGCAATGAGCCCTGGCTCACCCCCATAAGCACTGTTCCCTGCCCCACCCCACAAACACTGTGCCCAGGCTCACCCTATATGCACTGTCCCCTGCATCACCCCATACACACTGTGCCTTGGCTCACCCCATGAGCACTGTCCCCTGGCTAAACACATAAGCACTGTTCCCTGGCTCACCCCATAAGCACAGTGCCCTGGCTCAGCCCATAAGCACTGTGCCCTCTCTTTCACCCCATGTGCAATATTCCCCGGATTAAACTATAAGCACTGTCCCCTGGCCCACCCCAAAAGCGCTGTGCTCTGGCTCACCTCCATAAGCACTGTCCCCCGGGTTCACCCCAAACGTACTGTGCCTTGACTCACCCCCACAAGTACTGTGTCCTGGCTGACCCCCTAGGCACTGTGCCCTTGCTAACCCCCTATAAGCATTGTTCCCTGAGTCACCCCAGGTGTACTGTACCTTGGCTCACCCTATAAGCACTGTGCCCTGGCTCACCCCATAAACACTGTGCCCTGGCTCACCCCCATAAGCATTGTTCCCTGGGTCACTCCAACTATACTGTGCCTTGGCTCATTCTCCATAAGCACTGTGCCTTGGATCACTCCCCAAAAGCACTGTGCTTTGGCTCACCTCCTAGGTACTGTGCCCTGGTTTACCCCCGGAGTACTGTGCCCTGGCTCACTCCATAGGCACTGTGCCCTGGCTCACCCCCATAAGCATTGTTCCCTGGGTCACCCCAAATATACTGTGCCTTGGCTCACCCCATAAGCACTGTTCCCTGGCTCACTACATAAGCATTGTGCCCAGGCTCACCCCATATGCACTGTTCCCTGACTCACACTATAAACACTGTCCCTTGGCTCACCGCATAGGTGCTGTTCATGTGCTCAGCCCATAAGCACTCCTCCCTGGCTCACACCATAAGCATTGTGCCCTGGCCAACCTCATAAGCACTGTGGCCTGAATCACCCCATAAACACTGTTCCCTGCCTCATCCCATAAGCACTGCCCCCTGCATCGCCCCATAAGCACTGTGCCTTGGCTCACCCCACACACACTGTCCCCTGGCTCACCACATATGCAGAGTGCATTGGCTCACCCCATAAGCACTGTACCCTCTGTTTCACCCCATATGCAATATTCCCTGGATGAAACTATAAGCACTGTCCCCTGGCTCACTCCCCAAAAGCACTGTGCTTTGGCTCACCTCCTAGGTACTGTGCCCTGGTTTACCCCCGGAGTACTGTGCCCTGGCTCACTCCATAGGCACTGTGCCCTGGCTCACCCCCATAAGCATTGTTCCCTGGGTCACCCCAAATATACTGTGCCTTGGCTCACCCCATAAGCACTGTTCCCTGGCTCACTACATAAGCATTGTGCCCAGGCTCACCCCATATGCACTGTTCCCTGACTCACACTATAAACACTGTCCCTTGGCTCACCGCATAGGTGCTGTTCATGTGCTCAGCCCATAAGCACTCCTCCCTGGCTCACACCATAAGCATTGTGCCCTGGCCAACCTCATAAGCACTGTGGCCTGAATCACCCCATAAACACTGTTCCGTGCATCATCCCATAAGCACTGCCCCCTGCATCGCCCCATAAGCACTGTGCCTTGGCTCACCCCACACACACTGTCCCCTGGCTCACCACATATGCAGAGTGCATTGGCTCACCCCATAAGCACTGTACCCTCTGTTTCACCCCATATGCAATATTCCCTGGATGAAACTATAAGCACTGTCCCCTGGCTCACTCCAAAAGCACTGTGCCCTGGCTCACCCGCATAAGCACTGTGCCCTGGGTTCACCCAAACGTACTGTGCCTTGGCTCACCCCCACAAGCAATGTGTCTTGTCTCACCCCCTAGGCACTGTGCCCTGGCTCACCCCCGGAGCACTGTGCCTTGACTCTCCCCATAGGCACTGTTCCCTAGCTCACCCACATAAGCATTGTAACCTGAGTCACCCCAAAGGTACTATGCCTTGGCTCACTCCACATAAGCACTGTGCGTAGGCTCACCCCATAAGCACTGTGCCCTGGGTCACACCAAAAGTATTGTGCCTTGGCTCACCCCCATAAGCACTCTGCCCTGGCTTACCCCATAGGCACTGCTCCCTGGTTCACCCCATAGGCACTGTTCTCCGGCTCATCCCATAAACACTGTGCTCTGGCTCACCCCATAAGCACTGTGCCCTGGCTCACCCCATGAACACTGTTCCCTGGCTCAACCCATAGGCACTGTGCCCTGGCTCACCCCATAGGCATTGTGCCCTGGCTTACCCCCATAAGCTTTGTTCCCTGGGTCACCCCAAAAGTACTGTGCCTTGGCTCACTCCCCATAAGCACTGTGTGTAGGCTCACCCCATAAGCACTGTGCCCTGGGTCACACCAAAAGTATTGTGCCTTGGCTCACCGCCATAAGCACTCTGCCCTGGCTCACCCCATAGTCACTGCTCCCTGGTTCACCCCATAGGCACTGTTCTCCGGCTCATCCCATAAACACTGTGCTCTGACTCACCCCATAGGCACGGTGCCCTGACTCATCCCATACGCACTGTACCCTGTCTCACTTCATAAGCACTGTGCCAGTCTCACCCCATAGGCAATGTGCCCCGACTCATCCCATAAGCACTGTCCCCTGGATAACCCCAGAAGCACTGTGCCCTGGCTCACCCCATAGGCACCGTGCCTGGACACATCCCATAAGCACTGTGCCCCGACTCATCCCATAAGCACTGTGCCCTGGCTCACCCCATAGACAATTGGCCCCGATTCACCCCATAAGCACTGTGCCCTGGCTCATCCCATAAACACTGTGCCCTGGCTCACCCCATCAACACTGTTCCCTGGCTCACCCCATATGCACTGTGCCTTTGCTCGCCCCCATAAGCACTGTGCACTGGCTCACCCACATAAGCATTTTGCCTTGTCTAATCCCATAAGAACTCTGCCCTGGCTCACCCCATAGGCACTGTGCCCCGGCTCACCCCATAAGCACTGCTCCCTGACTCACCCCATAAGCACTGAGCCTTGGCTCGCCCCTATAGCAATGCTTGCTGACCCCCATAAGCACTGTTACCTGGCTTGCCCCAGATGCACTGTGCCCTGGCTCCCCCAATAAGCACTTTACTCCAGCCCAGATCTATGCTCTGTTCTCTTGGTCACCCCATATATGCTGCCCCTGGCTCACACTATAAACATTATCCTCCCCCTAACCCTATAAGCAGTAACCCTTGCTAAATTCTTAAGCATTTTCCTACTGCGAACACCATGGAAACTGCCCTCCAGCTCACCCTAAACCACTCTCCTGTAATTCACTCTATGGGCCCGATTAATGGAATATTTGCCCGGTTCAAAGTTAATTTGCACTGCTGAAAAGTGACCTTGCACTTGCGACACAAACCCTGATTCATAGAACCGTGCAAAGTGTATTTTTGCCTTGCAAAGCCCTGCCAAAGTTAGCGCATAGTCATTTTGCAGTACAAAAATACGGCAAAAATACACTTTGCACAGTTCCATGAATCAGCGTTTGTGTTGGCA
This sequence comes from Ambystoma mexicanum, assembly GCF_040938575.1. Classification (NCBI taxonomy): domain Eukaryota; kingdom Metazoa; phylum Chordata; class Amphibia; order Caudata; family Ambystomatidae; genus Ambystoma; species Ambystoma mexicanum. The sequence continues at coordinate 119,986,416 of NC_090929.1, forward strand.
GTGCAAAGTCACTTTTTAGCAGTGCAATTTCACTTTGAACCGGCAAATATTCCATGAATCGGGCCCTATGTGTATGGTCCTCAGGCGCGCCACACAGGCACTGTGGAAAGGCACACCCCATATACACTGTTCACCGGCTCGCACCATTAACCCTGTGCCTTGGTTTAACCCAAAACCACAGTCCCTTAGCTCATCCCATAAGCACTCCCCGCCAGCTCACCCCATAGTACTGTCCTGTAACTCAAAATGTATGGTCCTCAGGCGCGCCACACAAGCACTGTAGAAAGGCACACCTCATATACACTGTGCACCGGGTCGCACCATTAACACTGTGCCTTGGCTTAACCCAAAACCGCTGTCCCTTAGCTCATCCCTTAAGAACTGCCCACCAGCTCACCCCAAAGTATTGTCCTGTAACTCAAAGTGTATGGTCCTCAGGAACACCACACAAGCACTGTAGAAAGGCTCACCTCATATACACTGTTCACCGGCTCGCACCATTAGCACTGTGCCTTGGCTTAAACCAAAACCACTGTCCCTTAGCTCATCCTATAAGCACTGCCCGCCAGTTTACTCCAAAGTACTGTCCTGTAACTCATTCAAAGTGTGTTGTCCTCAGGCGCGCCACACAAGCACTGTCGAAAGGCACACCTCATATACACTATTATCTGGCTTACACCACTAACACTGTGCGCTGGCTCACACCATAGGCACTATGCCCTGGCTTACACCACTAACACTGTGCCCTGGCTTATCGCATGAGCACTGTCCTCTAGTTCATTCCGTGAGCACTGCATTCCGGCGCAGAAATATATACTGTTCTCTGGCTTACACCACTAACACTGGCTCACCCCATAGGCACTATGCCCTGACTTACACCACTAGTACTGTGCGCTTACACCACTAACACTGGCTCACCTCATAGGCACTATGCCCTGGCTTACCCCACTAACACTGTGCCCTGGCTTATCGCATGAGCACTGTCCTCTAGCTCACCCCGTGAGCACTGCACTCCAGCGCCGGAATATGTATTGTTCTCTAAGTCTTCCCGTCATGCTGCCCTCTTGCTCACACTATATGATATGATATGGCATTTATAACGCGCCTATACATAAGTGTTTCAAGGCGCGATGAGGCACGGGAGGGGAAACCGAGGGAGGACAGAGACAACGATCGTACTAGGCCTAGTGACATTGAGATTGCGCAAGTGCAGGGGAGAGTGGAGGGGAAATGTGCCATGCGAAGGGGAGGTTGGGCGAGTGCAGTACATGGGATCAAAAACAACAAGTAGTGCGGCCAGGAGGTATGCACTATCCTTCTGTTAGCAGCATGAGACCCGCTCGCCATCACACCCCAATGTACTGTCATGTGACACACTCTAATTGCACGGTCCTCATGGGTGCCGCCCAAGTACTGTCCAAAGGCTCGCCGCATATGCACTGTTCGTCAGCTACACCATAGACACTGTACTCTGGCTCATCCCTTGGACATTATCTCTTGCTTTAAACATAAGCACTGTCTTCACAAGTACTGTCCAAAGGCTCGCCCCATATGCACTGTTGGTCAGCTACACCATAGACACTGTACTCTGTCTCATCCCTTGCACATTATCTCTTGCTTTAAACATAAGCACTGTCTTCACAAGTACTGTCCAAAGGCTCGCCCCATATGCACTGTTCGTCAGCTACACCACAGACACTGTACTCTGGCTCATCCCTTGCACATTATCTCTTGCTTTAAACATAAGCACTGTCTTCACAAGTACTGTCCAAAGGCTCGCCCCATATGCACTGTTGGTCAGCTACACCATAGACACTGTACTCTGGCTCATCCCTTGCACATTATCTCTTGCTTTAAACATAAGCACTGTCTTCTGTCTCTTGGTAAATGCACTCATTCAGCTCACACCAAAATTCTGTCTTCCAGCTTACTCCTTAAGCAAATGGCTCTCCCGTTGACACTGTTCTAAGGCTTGCAAGGCAAGCAGCATCCTCTTGCTCCTGTGATTAGCACATTGAGATAAGCGCTTGTCCCTGATATCTGTGTGCAGCCTGCTTTGGCAGGTTCGAATCCCGGCAGGGTCCGCTCAGCCTTTCATCCTTCCGAGGCTGATACATTGAGTACCAATCTATGGGATAATAAAGTCTTCTGTTATTTCAGAGCTCTGAGATCTATGGGTGTGTAGCGCTATGTAAGAAATAAATAGTTATTATAAGCAATGTCCTTCTGCACAGCACATTAGACTCTTCCACAGACTTACGCAATGCGCATGGTCTGCAGGTGAACCCCACAACCGTGGCCCAAAGCTGTATTCAGATTCACCCACTAAGCAAGTTCAGGGTCTCACATTGCAAGTCCTGTCCTTGCACAATGAGTCCCATCTTTTTTCTGAGAGTTAAGAATGAGGTAATGGTACCAGGCCCCATTTCCAGAGGTCTGCACACCAGTAGAAGCCACACACGGTCAGGCTGGGAAAAAAGAGCGGCAAGAGGGAATAAACAGGAAGCAGGCCTTTTCTCGCTGGGCATCCTGTCCCTGCAGCAAGTTACCCCTGCCGATAAGACTCTCACCCTCGATCCTGCACTCCAGGAAGGACCAGAAGACTGTGCATTCCAAAGGACATCTCTACCAATTGTTGATGGCTCCGCTCAACCCTACTTCTTCCCCCTTAGAGGTTGCCCTCACCCCTGCTTCCTCATTCAAGTTCCTCTGCTATTCCACCCTACTCCACTGGGTGCGACCCTTTGCATAGCACACCCTAGCTCTCCAGCAGGCTTTGCGCTTCAAAAAGTCCATGCATATATGCATACAATGACTGTTATGGTTTATGTAATTTCTATGTGGATTTGCTGGCCGTCAACCAGAACTTATCTTGCTTAAGAGTGCAGTACACGACTATGGGAGCCCCCATCCAGGTGAGGACCTGAGGGCAAGCTACACAGAAATACATTACACCACTGGATATTTGCCTATGGGGTATCTTGGCTAAAGGAAGATGGTGCCAAATTGCTACATACACAGTACATATATGGTAGTGTTAGGCACATCTTACAACCTTACGGTGAGGGGTAGGACACCTGTATGTAGCATGCTCTGTTCACAAGGTGCAGTGGATACAATATCTCGGTAGGCAAATATGTATTTGTTTTATTTAGGGTTTACAGGAGTCAATGGGAATGAAAAGGTGAGTGTGCTTGTGTGTGTGTGTGTGTGTCTGTGTGTGTGTTGCAAGAGGCAACACTGGTGCATTGGGGTGCAGATGGGAGGGTATGGCGTTCCAAAGATTAGGAGCTTGAACATCAAACCTTTTTTGCTTTTAGAATTTTGGGGTGATTAGGAGTGGAAAACCTAATGATCGGAAGGGATGTGCAGGCTGGGTGTTGTGTAGTTCTTGGATGAATGGGTGGAATGTGTGAGGCCAGAGAGAATGCTGTGAGGTGTTGACATATGAGTGAGGGAACGCTTGTGTGGGGAGGTTCCAGCCCATGCAGTTGGAGAGGTGTGAGCCTGAGTGGTGGTAGCCGTTGTGTTCCTTCTCAGCTACATTCTACAGCATGATCATGTAACCAGATTTAAGGGAATAAAGGAACTGACAAGGAACTCACCTGAAGTGTCACAGAGCATCCTTTATATCACCGGTGTACCTTGGTGAGTTTCTTGAGGGATGCAGGCCCAGGAAATGGACTGTGTTTTAAGCTATGCAGAGAAGCTTTAATGTCTTTTGGAGGCCACTTTGAGCCAATCAAGTTCGGGGAAGGCAATCAAAATGAGATCAAGGGACTCTAGGTTGTAGGTCAGTCTTGAAGCTCTGTTCTGGATGGTTTGAAGTTTCCCAACAGAGGACTGAACAAGGCAGTAGAAGAGGCAATTGGCCTAGGCGATCATGGACTCAATCTTACCTCCCGTGAGAGAATGTGTGTGAGCAGTGGACGCTAACAGTGTGAAGTTGCGAGGCAGCTTCAGTTGTAGTTTGCGGGATTTGATCACCTGCTTGATTTGGTTGTGTAATGTGAGTTCTTCATCAGGGGCTACGATTTCTGATCTGTCTCCATCAAAGGTAAATTTTACTGAAATGTATTCATCCATGGATGGCTCTGAGACAGCTAGTGAGAAAGATAGATGAAAGGCCAATTCTGGAGTATTGTGTCAGTGGTATGCCTAGCCCTCGCTGCCAGTTGGAAATCATCAGCGTACATCTAGAATTCTCAGCTGAAAAACCTAATGATATCCCCAAATCGTCACAAGTAGGCATTGAAAACTATCATGGTGATGCTGGATCCAAAACGATGGAGTGTTTCAGCTGTCGTGGGCCTCTTGGAAGGACTTGTTGAAGATGATTGTGTGGTTGTGAGTTAGAGAATCGACTAGAACCATTGGCACAGAAGACTGGCAGGGGTTTGATGTGCTCCAGAATGACCGGAAGTCTAGATGGCCTTTAGGAATTTTATCTGCTGAAAATTGCCGTGGGATAAAAAGGGCCTTTTGCACTCTGATAATGGGCTTTGTTAGTCTTCTTCGATGGATGGAAGAGGCAGTTTTGCCAACTTGACAACCAGATCTTTCGATGCATCTCTCCAGTCGCTGACACTCTCTTCTAATTCCATTAAGATCATTGGAAAACCACTTGTTCTGGGTGTCAGAATTTCTTATCGAAGTTTAGTTTTGGGTTTGGCAGGAGGTTGAGTGAGTTGTTGAAGGGGGTTACACGTGATTATAACTAACCAATAAATAGTGAACAATACTTTAGTCGAAACATTTATAACGAACAGAAATATTGTTTTTTTAGTTTTTTTAATTCTTTTATTTGGGGGGGGGGCCCTCCCAATTCCCAAGCCCCCCATTTTGCTTCATTAGTAATCCCACCGCAAAAACTCCTCCTCTCCCATTTTAACCCCTTACCCCACCACTCACATAAATATTTTAAAAAATTCGACATTTATTTTTGTTATTAATGTTTAGATCAAATTGCTGTTCTTTATTTTCCATTCATTATAATCACTGCATACCGTTGAGGGGGAGGTTGAGTGAGTTGTTGAGGGATGCAAGTTCGTTCTCCAGCAGATCTTCAGACTTTAGTCGAATTGAAGACTTGTCCAGGCAAGTAGAGTCACTGGAGAAAGCAGCTGAGTAGAGGTTGCACCAGCAGCGGAATATGGAGTTCTGTTTAAGTAAAGTCAGTTTCATGGTCTTTATGCAGAATAAATGGAAGCAAATCAGGAGGTGGTGGAATGAAGAGACAGCCATAGTGGAGTTGTCATTGCCAGCAAGCTCATGTGTGAAGATATCTAGGGAGCGACCTTTGCCATGCATAGCTCTGCAACATGGGGTAGGTGAAGTACAGGTTGTCGAAAATTTCAAGGGCTTCGGAGGGCAATGTGTTGTTTGATTCTTCAGCCATAATGTTAAAGTCACCTGCCACAATGACTTTGTTAGACATTTGAGAGCTTTCTTCAAGTTGTGCGTGAATGTTTGCGGTAAAGAACCCAGACAAATCCAAGATCCTGACATTTAATACCTAGGAAGCAAGCTGAAATCCACACAGTCAGAAGGATCACAAGAAGAAGATTTATACTTTAAAATTCTATCGTTCGGAACTCAAATGAAAAAGATGTATTGACCTTATTGCACATTCTTGATGAGACCCCTACTCAAATATTACAAAGAAAAAGTAGTACAATTGCTTCTTTATGGTTAGGAAATAATTCCAAAAGCACAGCAGCTTAAATGGGAATTAAGAGAAGGAAAAGTCTGGAAGAGCGTCCTGCATCTACCACTGATTTACCCTATGGATCCCTTAAATACGAGCTATGCCTGACTTCCTTAAAAAGGTCCCTAGATGGGAAGACTCTAAATGTTTTCAAGAGTATCGCAACATCAACCGAAGAATCTCTGTATTGGGACATTCAACAAGAACTGAATAAAAAACGAAATGAGTTCCTGATTCAATTAAACATACAATGAGTATCCTGAGGGACTGTGTGAGAGACCTCGAGGATCTCATAATGACTCCAGTAGGCATAAAGCGAGCACTATCCCGCACAGATTGGATCATGAGTATAGCACAAACGAGAAAATACAAAATCTTCCCATCACAGTCGATATTCGGCAAACCAAAACACTTCTTATCAAACTACCTGACATAGTTTTCAGAACCCAAACGAAGGACAGAGTTTTTTTTAGGATTAGTTTAAACCTAGTGAAAACAGCAGTGGTGCAGGCTGTACGAGGCCACTGTTCAGAAAATACTAAATGTGGTACATGTGAAGATAACAAGGCACAGTCTACGCAACATATTCTAATATCATGTCAGGGTACCAGAGAATTATGCGAAAGACGACTAAGGAAATATGTGAGCACAAGCATTTGGCTTAGGACAGACTCATTCTGGCAACGCCTAATGTCAGGTCATGAAAAGGCCTTGACAATTGCAGTAGTAAAGATACTAGAGGAATTGGGGTTTATAGGGAGAGACCAAGCCTAAACTCGGAGTATTTATCCTCGCTTATGCCGGAATGCTACTCCTGTTAATTTTGTTATGATGATTTAACCGTAGCAAAACTTTTAGAAGTTTGTCTGTAAATTTCATAAAGAGCCTTCAACCTCTTTTTCTTTTTAGCAGTGCAACTGTATTATTTGATGACTATGGGCCTCATTACACGGTAGGCGGTATTTTATCGTGTCCGCCTTGGTGGATGGCGGAATTACCGCCCAACTCCAAGGTGAGCGTGGCAGTAATTCCCCATTCACCAAGGCACTTCCCCATTCCCATTTTTGCCCCTATAGGGCATAATGGGAATGGGAAGGTGCTAATTACGGTACCGCAAATTGCGGTACCGTAATTAGCTCCAAGGTCCATTTGCGGCACCCTACTTTAACGGCTGGTAAAACCAGCCGTTAAGGTCGGGTCCCGCAAAGGGAACTCGTAGTAAGGCGGTAAGGGTTTACCGGTACCGGTGCCCTTACCGGTACTGGTAAACCCTTACCGCCTAACGTGTAATGAGGCCCTATATATCATGTTTTAATACCTCTTCGTAACTTTGTATCTCATTGTTCCCACTCCTCTTTTTCTCTTTTTCTTTGTTCTTTTCTCTTCTCTTTGTTATTTTTGATTCCTTTTAATACATATTCATGAAAGTAAGCCAACTGTATAAAAAGCAGGAATGACGGCTAATATGCACAATAAAATAATAAAAAATAAATTCAATACATTTTTAAAAAACTGCTGTTCTATTACATGGTCTTTAGATGCCGTAAATACAGTACAAGCAGAGTCTTTGGGTATGATAAGGCCTCAGCAAATGTCTTCTGATTGGTTAATAGATTTGGAGGCCACAAATTGTTGCTGGTTGAAGGAGAGAGCCGTGATGCAACTCAAGGCCCCATTTATTTGTTTTAATAGAGGTCGGTGTGTTGGGCCTATATTGTTTAGGAAGCTGATATTTTGCTCTAATAGGCATGTTTCAATATTGGGGACCTTACAAGGTCACCCATATAGTTGGCAATGAGGATTGCTTTACTGGTAGTTGATCTTGCATTTAGTAGGTCAACGTGGGATAGTTCCGGAGGTGGATTGTACGGGAAAGTTTGATCCTGGGACAGGAGAAATATTGATGAGCAGATGAAGAAGCATCACTGGGTTGGTGAAGTGACCCTTTGGCCAGAAAAATGTTGTGATCTGACTTTGTTCAGGCCCTGGTGGCTAAAGAATCCAAGGAGCGATGATATGGATTTGCACGTGGAGGCCCCATATTTGAGGGGGTCTTTTTCCAAATGGGCCATGATATCTTCAGGCGAATATGAGTGGCTGAGGAAGCAAGGTTATGCTAGATGAGAGTGGGTACTCCACAGGCTGGAGCAAGATGGGTGATCGTAGGGCCTGATAGGAAGGGAGCTATGCCGGCTGCATGTTTCAGTGGAAAAGGTTGTGATAGTAGTTTGGAGGCGTGGCAGTGTAGGTGGTGGCACAGTGAACAGCTGGGCAGAGCCCCACCCATTATGTACCAGCAGTAATTCAATCTGTGATGCACAGTGCCCCACTTCATGAGTGCTCTGCATTGTAGAACAATGTGCTACTGGCTTCAGGGACAGAAGCCTTGCAAACCCTCACTTGGGATGCTTTCCCAACTGGAGGCCGGCACCTAGCATCGATTGAATTTGTTTTTATTTGCTACCTACAAGACTGATTGTAAATTGTATGACTTTTTGCCCAATTTGTCACTAAAGGTTATGCTGTAAAATGCATCATTTAAACCCATTATTTTCAAAGATTGTTCCGTGAAAAAACCACCCCAGAACCGCTGTTGATGGTTAGGGCTGTCTGGCTATGCTTGATCACTCATACACATTATTGAGACATATTTATGCCCCTCCAATGAATAATGTCACAAACCACCACTTGGTGTAAAGATGCACAGGCTTTTATGGCATATGTAGGGAAGCCACGTGGGAACATTTCATTTGTGGAGGCAGAATCAAGTAAATCCTTTATGCAGTGACCAGGGGAGTTGCTAGGTTTGGAAAAGACCCGGGGCTAAGCTGATGTCGGAACTGTTGGGACTGGGGGCTGGCTAGTCTTTTGGCTGTAGCTCCTGAGATTCTATCCGGGGCTACAACCAAAAGATCAGGGGCTATAGCCCCCTTAGCCCCCCCCTAGCAACGCCCCTGGCAGTGACAACGACTAGATGCCTCTTTCCCAAAACCTTTTCTCTACTTTTGTGACCAATCTGCTCACTTAAGTTGAGGACAAACCTGCTTCTGCAAGTAGAGGACAAGAACGCTTTTTGCTTTTGATGTGATTCACAAAAGTGCATCACTCATTGTGCAATTGGCGCCCGCATGCAATACGGCACATATGCACATTTTACATGAGTTAGCATGCCTGCAGCACTCTCCCCCTCTTCCACTGCCACTAGTCTGTTGCAGAACAGGTGAATTGTAGGGGAAAATGCAAAGTAGACCAGTGTCTTTGCAGAACCCCGAGTGCTCAAAATAGGAACACGTATACACAGCATGAGCACTTCTATTCAGTTTTTACATTTTCACCCGTGAAAATAGGTTGAATAGCATAAACAGCATTTCTGGTGATAGGCCTTTTAAGGCCTGCCACCACCTGAAATGCAAAGGCTGTGGCGTGTTGACAATAACAAGTTCCCAATCTCCAACCCAAGTGGTGGCAGGGGACAAAGCATTTCTGAGTGTTGGACCGACGATCTGCAAAGGTGGTTATGTGCACAGGAAACACACTTGCAGCCTATCGCTCCTTCTACATACAGGTCCGGAATCCTGATGGGTTTTTGGGATATCTCTCATTAATATTCATGAGGAAAAATGTGCATACATTTAGAATCACTGTATGCAAATGTATCTCATGAAAATGAACAAGTGGTATCCTGAAAACCCGACATGGACCCAGCCCACAAGGCCTGGAGTTAGACCACCCTGCTAGGCGGTCTAAAGAGACAGACTGAGAGGGTTGCACATCTCTGTACTTCCCCATGGACACGGTCTCAGTGTCTTTGGGCCCGATCTGTTGGGGGATGGTCAGCACTGTTCATTTGAAGGTATCAGTCATATCACCAAGGTGGTGGCATTACCCGATCCACTGCTGGTGGCATTACCCGATCCACTGCTGGTGGGACACATTTGGGGTAAGGTGGCAGGGAAGTTATTGATATCCCACAATCTGCTTCATGGTCAGCAGTACGCAGTTGCCCTCCTCTTTCTTGGTTAACGATAGAAAGTAACAGGGTTTCATGCGAAAACATCGCCCCTATTTAACATCTCCCCTAAAAGGACTTGTCTTTGGAATCTAGCAGCCATTCTTTCTGCAAGAAATCATCTGGTTGTGTTGACCACCTCATTGTTAGATTATCCCGGGAGGATAGCTCAGCGGCAACGTGCTCGCCTTGGAAGTAAGATGACACGAAGCGACACATGTGCGATCGCCGGGTCTGCCCTTAGAAACCTCTGGGTATTAGGTGCGTTATAAATATGCAATGAAGACATGTGACGGTACCAGCGCCTCAATACCCCGGGCTGTGTGAGCGCTTTAAAAATGCAAATACATAAATTAGAGTTATGCAATTATTTGGTGTGTAGCAATAAAGACAACTCACAACTATGGATCCAGAAGAGTGCCTTTGATTAATATTCTCCACCCACTTTGTGTGTGTAATTACCATGTGGAATTTTGTCCCTATTTTAATTGCCTCGTCCAAAAATGTGTGACGCTTCCAGGGGTGCACTAGGAACCAAAAGAGGCCCTGGAAATAATGTTCAAAGTGGCCCCATATTGCACATTTTCAGCAAGTCCATCGCTTTTCCTATAGTTAAATTCGGAAATATTTTAAAAAAGAGGCCCAGGGTGTAGAGGCCTACTTGGAGACCCCCAAAGTTCCCTACAGGCCAGTCCAGCCCTGGACGCTTCCCTGGGCACCTCTCAATTGGCCAGGAAATTAGACAAAATGTTATAGTTCCAGAATCAGAAGAAGGATCCCCCGAGATTACAAACATCTTCTATTTTCTCAGAAATCTCGCATCACTGGAAATGCACTCTGACATGTTCTCGGTTTTATATCATGTTTTCTGAAAGTGGTAAACTACCTAACAACATTTCAAAATCCACCTGTGTCACGACTTGAATAAAAGAATTGAGAACCGAATATAATGAGAATTGTTCTTTCATAACGTGTTTAACACCAGAGACCAGTTTCTAAGCATGAGACAGGGATTCAAACCTGTTTTGCTATGGAGTGTCCTGCTTCCAAGACAAACGTTTTGCCCGAGCTATCCTCCCGGCCTTTCTTTGTTAACTGGAGATAAACTAGAAGGGTCCTTACTGCAGGGGGCGCTGTGCCTGAGAAATTGTTCTGAAATTTGGTATTTCTTATGGAAGCATATTTCACAAATATCATTCAGTATAAACTAATACACTTGGAAGAAAAATATGTCTCTTCACCCTGTACATGCCCCTTTTCATCTTCATCTCGCCTATGTGGCTGGATCCTATCCCCAGTGGTTATGTAACCTTCTTGAAATTGTATCATATGCAAAATTCTTAAATTACCTATGTATGTATGAACTCTATTCAACCACCTGTAATTGTAATTGTAACTAAGAAGAAACCTTACTGTTGGGCGCCTGCATTGTAACCCTGAACTAAGCCTACCTACATTCATTCTCCTGTAATAGCGCCTCAATGCCTTTGGGATGTAGCGCGCTCTACAAATTCAAAAAAATAAAAATACAAAAAATCCCTGTGGTAAATAAAAAGTCAGAATCTTCGTCCATGCAGTGTGTCAGCAAAGTTCAGCCGCTAGAACACGGGGACACTTCAACTTGTGTTCCTGGCCTTGGTGGGTGATGCACGTGTGTTTTGTGACTGTTGGTGCAGTGATCAGGGGTGGACTGGCCTATAGGGAACTCTGGAGATTTCCTGGTGAGCCTCTGCACCCTGGGCCTCTTTTGTGTGGCATTTCCAAATTTTGTCATAGGAAAAGCATTGGGCTTGCTGAAAATGTGTCATATGGGGCCACTTGAACATTATTTCCAGGGCCTCTGTTGGTCCCCAGTAATTATTTCCAGGGCCTCTTTTAGTTCCCTGTCCACCCCTGGCAGTGATAACCCCCTTCCCTTGTAACATCTTTCTCTAATGGTGTGGTAATAACGGTGCAGTACAAATGCTATACAGTTACAAGCATAACCTCCAGAATCAGCACAAAACTGAGAACCCACAGACACGACACCCATATGGGACAATTACAATACAGGGCTAAATGTAAGCTGTGCCCTCACCAAAAGAGTGCAGTTCTATGGTTATTATAACAATATATTGCGCTTCATGCCTGACTCCACCCTCTGCGCGTGGGACCGTGTATTGAACCTCTGTTGCTAGGCACTGTTTTGTTTACAAGACAAGAATGTTGCCCTTGATCTACCCTCTGTAGCCCAGTTATGAAGCATGAGGTAGTTACTAGGAGGGCACTGAATATGGCACACCAGAGGCGTAGCAAGGATTGTCTAACACGTGGGGACAGAAGATAATGTAGTTGGGCCCACCGCAGTGACATTAACATCTGTAAATGCCCACACAGCACTGCTGAGTCAGCATTTACAGATTTTGGGTTGGCCTTGCCCCTCAGGCGCTACCCTGTCTGCGCGTGGCACACACACACCCACCAGTATACCTTTGATTGTTATCGGAGAACAATTGGGCCCGATCATAAACACGTTTTAACACTTGTGTTTCCAAAGTGCACATGCATGTGGAAAAACACCATCATTGAAGTGTGAGCTGATTCTGAAAGCCCTGGATATATTTAAAAAAGTCTAGCGACAATTGCAGTGACAGTGGCAGCTCTGCAGTGGCAGGTTCAAAGGTCACATGTGCATCCCACACAGCTACTGGAATCACAGAGGCCCTGCAGGCACAGGTAGCATTTAACTCTTTGCATCTCTGATCTAAATTTGGAGAATTGTATGCCTTGGTTAGCCTGGTGGCAGGTAATTAAGTAAATGTAAGCAATGCCTTATTGTGGAATGGAGACTGCTAAGGAGAGACATTGATACAGCCAGATCAATGTGATATAACACCAGTGTCAACTCTGTGAGCGTGGCATAACCATGAGCAGACTGATGCTTACTGGTGTCTTGGCTGACCTTTTTCACAGCTGCGGTGCAGAACAATAGCTGTGTACTGCCCATTTGATTATTTGGGAGGAAGGGTCACATCTTCCTCCCAGGCATAGTAACATCCCTCAGGTAGTCTCCTGGGAGTGGTGATTCTGAGGCAGCACTAACAAAACAAAGCTAGCCTCACACCAGGGTGCTGATCACTGGAGTCTTTTTGAAGCTACCAGCATGGGAAAGTGGCAGTGTTAAAGTAGACAGAGGGTGAATATGGGCCTGGAGAAGGGTCTCAACATCTTGATTTCTATTAGGGTTATCTTCCTTTTCCTGTCCCCTTCATTTCCTTTGAGAAAGTTACTCTGGGTGTGATGTCATAAGTCAAAGAGCACTTATTACAACAATAGGGATTGGACCCCTTACAGCACACCTGCTTGGACACATCCCCTGTGGCAACGTGTCTGACTTCTGCGAGAACAAGAATTTTCCAGCGAGGCATTTTTTGGGGCCACACTCTATCTGAAGGTTGTCTGCCAGGGAGGTGAAGACAGAAGGCATCCAAGGCAGGAGTGAGTACTGCCCAATAGCAATCCGCTGGGAATAGTGGTGGTGACTGCTGTTGGACCAAGGCGTCACTGTGTCTGCACTGGAACCTGGACCCTGTCACTGGAGGTGAAGAACATCCTGTAGGTGCCAGCCAAGTTCTGTAGTGTGGGTGTCCAGCAGATGAACACCTTTTCCTGGAGCCCTGGATGTGGGATTCCAGTAACCAAGAAGTCCAAGAGCCTCAGAAATCCTGTTTCACAGCGTTGAGATTTCTTCAAGCTGCTTTGGCCAGGCTTGATGCCCTTTGGGCCAACATGGAAGCTGTTGTGCTGCTTTTGGCAATCCATGAACTTCGACATGTTTACCTGCATCTTCAAGACATTTTGATGCCGTCTCGCATCAGTGACCATCACTGCAGCCTCGACTCGAGCACTGGCTCACCACTGTGGAAGTATCCAAGTATCACGGCATCCCGAGCAGCGCATCAGGCCAACAGAACCACACCTCAACCCAACTCGACTACTGGCTTGACCTGCTGGAAGACATTGTGTCACTCGCCGACTCAACACAGCTGAAGCATTACTTCACTCGACCGCCATCTCGAAATTGTTGGGCCTCATCGACTTGAACGCAGACGTAATAGCAACTTGGTGCAGACGTGCCACTGTATCAATGCACATGACACTACCTTGACATCGGGAAAGCACGTAGAAGAACGGCAAGATGCCTTGGAGCACCCAAGACATAGAAAAAGGTACTGTGAAGTGGCCCCTTCTCCACCTTTTTCTTACCACTTCTTCAACATTGACATTGTGTCAATTGAGTTCCTGAACACCCATGCTCATATACCCAGTGTGCTATTATACAACAGTGTGCTTTTTCTGTGCTTCTTTGCAGAGTTTAGTTTTTGCTTGTGTTTTTAGTTTAGTTATTTGCCTTTTTATTTTGTTTAGTGAAAAGTCTAATTTTGATAGTACCTTGATTGGACATTCTTTTTTTGCAGAATTTGTTGCTGTTTAGGTTGCCACAGTTATCAGCTCACACATCCTCCTGTATAAACAGCATGCAGTCTGCCTGCACTGCCACATGAGGCAAAGGAGGTTGACCTTTCAAGCTGTGGCTGTTTCACCTTTATGATTGGGATTACTGCTGGTTTATTAGTAGTGTGGGGCTGAGTAGGCGGTTTAGCCACTGTTCATCCTTGCACTCCTGCAGAGCGGCAGCCATTTTGTCACACACAGCCTTAGATTTCAATGTAAGGCCTTAAATCTGAGATGAAATCATATTGCATAAAGTGGCCTACTAATGCGTTGATACACGCCCTGGGATGGCATGGTAATGTGTGTGCGATACCACAGGGCACAGATGGGTGGTGCGCTGACACACCTGGTACCCTGACACCCCTGGGTCTGGAGCGCATTAGAATTGAATAAACAAACAAACAAACAAACACAGTAATTTTATGGGTGATCATGTCATTACCGAATAGCAGATAGCGCGCAAGGTATTGATCCATAGCCTCAAAGATTGACAGGCTCTCGTGGTTTTTATTTTGCGCCCACCAATAAATACAGTCTTTCATCCAAACTGTTGCTTTGCATGCTGTATAGGGTGTATTACACTTTGAGGGCTGGCAGAGGAATACAGACACCCTTTGTGGTTTAAAAGTAACTTGCGAGGTTGGATACAACGTCATCACGAATGGTGACTTGTTCAGTAACCTGTGTGATAAGAGCTCCTGCTCGAGCTGATGTCCCTAGTGAGGCAATCACAGCTCCTCTAAAAAGTCACAACATGTGCCATTAATCTGCACCCTTGTAGGCCAGTGGTCTCCAAGTCGCGCTTTCAAGAGCCAAGCCCACCCATGGTTTTGGGATATAGACACAATACACATTTGAAACCTTCAAATGTAAATTTGGGCTACATACATACCAGAGGTCTTCAACCTATGGCTCTCCAGATGTTTCAGACTACAACTCCCATCAGGCCTAGCCAGCTTAAAGGGTAATAGACCATGGGAGCTGAAGTCCAAAACGTCTGGAGAGTCCTAGGCCCCTGACACAAGGTGGTTATCTTGAAAACCTGGTGTGCTTGCGGCTCTTGAGGACTGGACTTGGATAGCCCTATCATGGGGGTCGCTGTAAGAGTAAATAGTTTGATATAGTGTTGGCCGTTCAGTGAGGGCTTGATAGACTCATGCAATGAGAGTGCTAAAGTGTTCTAAATCCCACACTAAATGTGCCCTGGTTAAGTCTGCAGCATGACTTATGCAGACGATATGCTGTATCGGGATCAATTCTCTGCTCAATTTCTCTAACTGGTTGTTTCTTTTTTGACTAGCTGTGCGAGCAGACAGAATGAGAGGCGGAAGGAACAAATTTGGACCCATGTACAAGCGAGATCGTGCCTTAAAACAACAGAAGAAAGCTTTGATACGTGCCAATGGTTTTAAACTTGAGACCGTGCCTCAGATCGTGTCCCCACTGCAGACTGAATACACCATCCCCTCCAATATCCACAGTATTCACCCTGTATCCAAGACACTGCCTTTGAACACAACCGCAATGACGCAAGTCAACTACCACCGAAACCCGTACGGGGCTCAATCACTGGGTATGAACATGCCAAACCACGGGACACTGCAGGGCTACCACTACCCACACTTCCCGAATCGCACTATTAAATCAGAGTACCCGGACCACTACTCGAGTGCACATGAGCTGGCTGTTCCCGCCTACGGGTACTCTGATGCCTACCAGAACAGCCCTATACCTGAGATTCCGGAGACCATCTTGAACTTGTTGCACCTTGAACCTGAGGAGCCTCAGGTGAAGGCACGGGTACTGTCGAGCCTGCAGGAGGAACAAAGCAAAAGCGAGAACGAGAAGCCGACCATGTTCGGACTCATGTGCAAGATGGCCGACCAAACCCTCTTCTCCATCGTTGAGTGGGCGAGGAATTGCATTTTCTTTAAGGAATTGGTGGTAAGAACTAAAATTACATCTTTCAACTGACTGCTACAGCTATGTTTCCGTAATAGTACACAGTATGAGTTACAAATCAGCCATACTCTTACCATGATAACCCAAGTAATGATTTCTTAACAATTTGTAGATTGGCACGTACCACTAAGATACCTCTTCTAAATACTTAGGAGGCTATTGGGAATGAACGTAAAATAACAATGCCGGAAGTAACACGATAGTGCAACTTGAGGGAAAAGAGGGCACCAACACGTATGCAAAACTTGATTGTTTTGAGCAGGGTTCTAGGACCTGTGGCTCTCCAGATGTTTTGGACTACAACTTCCACCAGCCTCAGACAACATCGTCAACGGTAAGTGATCATGGGAGTTGTAGTAGAAACTATTCAGAGAGCCGCAGTTTGCAGATTCCAGTGATTACAAAGTGATCTCTTCAGAAGTTTGGGTCAGTGGTCTTCTGACCTTTTTCAGTGGAGGCCCCCTTTTGTTATACTAGTCTGAGTCCAGGCCAACAAATGATGTAACACCTAATATGTTTTCATTATTAGTGTCTACTATCGCAAGCATAGAAAAGCAGGAAAAGTCATTTTAGAGGTGATTGTGGGTGACAACTAACACTAACAAAAAGTGAAGTTCAGTGAAGCAGAGGCAGCAGTGCAGGATCCTTTCACACAGTTGTAGCAGGTGCAGCAGTGCACACGTCACTCAAACAAGGCATACACAACAGGGGCAATATAACCATGTCCCGGGAGGATAGCTCAGGGACAAGGCACTCGCCTTGAAAGCAAGATGACGCACAGCAATGCAGGTTGGATCCCCGGGTCCGCGCTTAGAAACACCTGGGTATTAAGTGCGTTATAAATAACCAATTACAATTAAAACCGTCCTTCACATGCAGAACAGGTTCCCCAGAGGCAGCAGGCGTGTGAGTTTCACTTACACTCTCAGAGCTTCTCTCACATACAGTAGGAAGAGGAAGACCTTCACAGGATTGGCCTTTAAAGACAGCATGAAGCAGGGACATCAGTTCACCAAAATTCCCAGGGTAGCGGAAATGACAGCACATGTACAACGGCAGCACAGGACGTGACATCATATAACCTGTGACCCTGACAGAATCACTCAAAGTGGTGTCGCATGACCTATGGCCCTAGTGACATCACAGGAGTTGACATTCCAAAAGCAAAAACATGACAATAAATGCCAATACGCATACAATTAGTATAACAACAAATAGTACTAAAGCAGACACAAGGCTATTTTAGCTTCCAACTATATATTAATTATAGTCGTGCCACAATATGGAATGGCTACAATTAAGATATGGCACGGGCACACCCAGCAATGCCACCATAGGTTGGGAACACTGCTTTCTTATGTCAGTGCTTCCTCATATGGTCAGTTACTGCCATCTTACATCTGTTAAAGCCTTAGATGCCAGGTATAGTCACAAAATGCTATCTATTGCCTCGCCTGCCAGGCACTGCTTTCATATGCTAAGCGCACCCACATAGATCCTAAGAGTGCCACCTTATACCAGGTTAGGCTTCATATGCGACATAGAGCCATCAAGCTACTCGGATGTCCAAGTGCTCGAGTATTGCCAAGTGCAGTCTCAATCACCTAAGTGATGTCATCTTTTGGCGGGTATAGCCTGGAATGCTAGTGACATGGTTCAGCTTGTTTGTTTTATATAGTGCTTTTGATTATCTCAATTTGAGAATTTATGGGAGATTGGGCCATGTGGGGTCAAGTGATTTGCCACAGATCAAACATGTTGGCCAAGCAGGGAAGCCGGGATTTGCACCTATGTTACTGTCTCCAATTTACTCAGTAGAATTAATTTTCTTGTCCATTTTATCTTTACTTTTGCAAAATCACACTAAGATTTTTGGGTTGTGTTATTTCATATCTCTACTACCTCCTTCTTGGGAAAACATTTGGAGAAGCTGGTCATCTCCCAACTTATCCAACCCACTGAATCTGCTGGCTGTCTCCACTACCACCAGTCTGGCTTTAGAGCAGCCAGTGGCACGGAAACTGCTCTCGCCAACACCCATGAAGACTTGCTCTTAAACTTCAACTCCAACTCTCCTTCTGTTCTCATCCTCCTTAATCTGTCCTCTGCATTCGACACTGTCAATCATGCCACCCTCTTAAATTGACTATGTGATACTCTGGGCATCACGGATAGAGCACTGGCTTAGCTGACTTTTTTCCTCTATGATCAGCCCTCCCATGTCCAAATGGGCCCTTATCTGTCCTCTACCTCACTCTCTACTTGCAGTGTCCCACAGGGCTCGATCCTATCACTGTGACTTTTTAACATTTACCTTGCCCCTCTTGCCCACCTGATCACCACCTTCTCTCCTCACTTCCAGTGTTATGCGGATGACACTCAGCTCTCATTTAACCTCCCCTCATCTACCTCCGCTCCTTCCTCTCTCACTCCCGATTGTCTGACTGCTACTCAGGCATGGTACGCTGCTAATGATCTCTGTCTTAACAACAGTAAGACCGAGATCCTCCTTTTTGAAACTACCTCCTTCTTTCCCACCTACTCTGCGGCCACCGTCCTTGGGCCCCCTTCCCTCACCCTCTTGTGAGGCAAAAAACCTGGGTGTCATCTTCGACTCCTCTCTCTCCTTCTCTCCTCACATCAGTGACCTTGCCAAGAAGGCTCACTTTCAACTTCACCTCCTCAGAGGCATTCTCCATTTCCTCACTTTCCCCCAGAAACTCAATGTCTCTATATCTATGGTTCTCTCCAGGCTGGACTACTCCAACAGTCTCTTCTTCAACCTGCCTCTCTCTTCCACTAATCTAGAATAGGACTCTGAGACTTATTGTTGGACTCCAAGCCCAGGGACAACAGCTCTCCAGCCCTCAAATCTCTCCACTGGCTCCTGGTGGCTACAAGGGTCAAATTCAAGACCCTCTGCATCATCCACAAGGTTTTCTGGGGCCTGGGACCGCGATACATCCAACTTTCTCTCTCGAAATAACTTCATACTAGAGTCCTTCTGACCGCTAGTTCCAACACTCTGCATATCACATGTTTCTCCAAGCAGATAGTTGGGGGTAGAACTGGTTCTTCGGCGGGAGCCTCTCTCTGAAATGGCATCCCTGCCCCTCTCAGACTTGAGCCGGATCTCCTCAACTTCAGGAAACTTCTCAAGACCTTCCTTTTCTCCTCCTCCTTCCCTCTCACCCTTCCCTGCTAACGCCTCCCATGCTGCTGCGACTGGCTGCCTGGTCCCTCTGAGTCATACATGGGCCAGGCCCTTCCCTCAACCAGTCTGCCTCCGTACCCCCTTCAAGCACTTGCCCTGACTAGACTACTGAGTCTGGTCCACCCCCTTCCTCCCACTAGTGACCCTCTTCCCCATTCCCCATCGCATTTGCCCTCCAGGCTCCCCCCCTGCACTTTGCACTTGCCCCCTCACCTTCACCCCCCCCCGCACATTCGTTGCTGCACCGGCCTGATCCAAATGACCGAAGGCCTAGTAGGACCTCTTATTGTTCTTTATGCTCCATTGCCCCCCCTCCCTTTTGTCTTGCGTTGCCTAGAAACACTTTCTGATGTAAAGGTGCCATAGAAATGTTCAATAAATTAAAAGAAATAGAAAGCAATTCTTTGTTTCAAAAGTGGATATGTGAAACACCAACAAACATTCTAAATCAATCTGAAAATATAAAATACATCTTTATCAAAACCTGTTGGGTAAAAGAAGCATGATTTATTGTGATGGGTTGCTGGAGGAACACGGTAACTAGTGGTAACCATGCAATTCACAGAGCTCTAGCCCCATCCCTTTTTATTTGCTGCACAAAAAAAGGTATTTTCCTAAACATACAAAAGTACATTTCAAAATTAAGCAATATGCCCTGAGCGGCGGGGGCATTACCGACTCAGGCCCTAGTTATATGCCCGAGCAAAGCGAGGTCGGACTTGGCGGGCAGAAAGGCACCCGCATGTCGGATGCCTTTCTGCCCATTATGTTATAAACGGTGCTGGTGCATCCAACCTCCCCATTCCCATTCGGGCCCTATGGGGCCGAATGGGAAAGGGTAGCATTTTTTTTCTGGGGCCTGCGAATGGGCAAATACCGGGTCCCCTGGGCGGGAATGCCCCGGTAATTGCCCTTTTGTGGGCGCCGGAAATTTTTGGAAGTTTGGCAGCAGCCTGCCCATTTTACCAGCAAGGCTACTGCCAAACTTATAATGAGGCCCATAGTGAAATGAACAGGAACAAGTCGCTTATTGCAACCTAGACTCTGCGTTGTTAAATCTCACATAGCAGTTAATGCCCCAGAAAAGACAACTACCTTTTACACACAGTGCGAGAGTTTGTAATATTACCTCTGATTAGCACTTGAATTGTTAAACATGCCAACATTACATTAGATGATGATTGTTTTAGCCCCCATACTTGAGGATAAAGATAATAATAAGAGTGTATGGTAGGTGAATAATAAATACTAACCCTCTGTCCCCAATTCACAGTGTATTATTGACTTCCAGAATTGGCAGATGCCAAATGGCTCTTCGGACGCTATCCCCGGTTAAACTCTCAAAGATTATTTGAAGTCAAAAAGCCAGCACACTCTAACTGGGCATCTTGGGAACTTCTTAAAGCCATCACACAGCCAAAGAGTATTGGTTATTCAATTCTTCTGCAATCCAGGCGGTGGGGTGATTTCAACGGATCTACGCTTATTTAAGCTATCACACACATTCCTTTCCCCCTGTAAGACCTCCTCCCCGGCCTTTGGATCCCACACATATGGTATCATCCTCTTTCATCGCCAGTCTGCTTTTTCCTTCGGAGTCTAAGGACTAGAGACACCTAGCAGGGCCACACTATGACTCTTTCAGACAGGCGAGGCTCTCTGAAATGGGTACAGTGGGGGGGTCTGGCGCCTTAGAACCAGAGGTCGAAGTGGGTGGCAGCAGTCGGGAGCGATGCTCCTATACTTTTTATTTTTAAGTTTTACTCTTCCTATACTTTTATCTTAAAAAGAAACCGTTCTGGAATGGTTTAGTGTTAAAATAAAGGTGTAGGAAGAAGTTGAAGACTGCACTTCATTGTAGTGCACTGAACATTCCCTTAAATAGCAAGTGTGTTTGTTTGGGGGTTTGGATTGTGTGTGGGAGGGAGCGCAGTGATGGGGTGTATGGAGAGCGGGGGCGGGTCAGCAGGGAACCTAATTCCACTACTTCTTTTATTACACTTCGACTACTGATTAGAACAGCCTTATAAACAAAGCCTGTTAACAGAACATATAGTGCAAAATATTGCTATGCATTTGTCCGTACCTATCAATAACCATTATTCAAACAAAACAAATCCGGAATAAATGCAAAGAGCAAATCCCCCTCCTGGTAACACAAGCCTTTCTAGATAGTATATGTTATCAGGCCTACCTGTGGCATTAGCTTGCGTCTGCTTTTGTGTGTTCTCTGACACTACACGCTGTGGGGCCGAGCCACAAAAGTAATACAGAACAAGAGCAAATTGTGCTATGCAGAGTTTGCTCCGGTAATTAGTCAAATAATGCACACACATGGTGAGTTACAATAAAGAGATCTGCATACAGTGCACAATTTGGACATTAAACAATTTGCAGATGGAACCCTTTGCCAAAGAGAAAAAAGGTTATATGTGATTTTACTGACCACAATTGCAGAGTGGTACATTTCTTTCATCGCAGTCAAAACACCAAAAAACACTGATTTGTTTTGTTTTTGTAATTTGGGGAGGTTCGCCCAAATACCCTAATTTTCCACCCTTATAACCAGAGAAGTTTTTATAGGAGGGCAAAAGGGGCACTTGCCCAGGACCCCCACCTTGGAAGCGAGCCCCTCAGGGCCGCCTGATCTGAAGAAAGAAGTAAGATTCCTTTGCTCACCAGTCTTAAATAGCACACGCCAGGATATTGTACGGGGTGCTGCTGAGGCTCTAAACCCATTGCCTTTCTGTTTAGACAAGTACATTCTGCTTTGTCAATTCATCATGTATTGCTTTCTGTGTTCACTGTCGTATACATAGTTTGTGTGTTCCTTACAGCACAACTCTGTAGCATTCTTTCCTTCCTGTGGGCATTATGTTAATCATGTGCAATAGGCAATTGTGAAATGCATTTTGATCAAATAAGTGCCACAATGGTTCAGAAGTTAGCTCAGAGTGTGAAGCACCCATTGCAGAGATATGTGTTCATATGCAAAAATAGAATATCACATTCCAGCAAGGCTGGCTGAGCCTTTCCTATGTCTGAAGTTTATAAACCTGCCTGCATATGTACTTGTTTTTCAGAACAACATCTGCTATTATCAGCAATGTGCCTGTACCAGATAGAGGTTGCTATAAAGACTAACATATCATCCATATGGTGAAGGTCTAGAAATTGGTTTGTTCAGATGGGGTGTTGTAAAACCTAGGCAATCGCCTCCAATGATGGCATAAACTGTTAGTCCAAGAGGTGAATAAGTATCCAAATTCAAGACTATGGAAAGACAGCATTCATGTCTGTATCCTGGATTTCCCAGCAGACGATACAGTGATCCTGGTCAAATCATCTAATATATCTTACATTACTGTGCTGTCTTCTGTGAGGTGTGCCTCCTCGCATGCTGCTGGTATCGTTTAGCCCATTACTTGATCTTTCTTCTTTGTGTAGGCCATTTGGGTGGAAGGGTTGGTAGACAGAAGAGAGCGGACCATATGTTGCAAGCCTGACGTTTGCTTTTTGGTAAAAGTGAAAGATTTTTATGCATGTTTGTAAATGAAAATGTCACAAGCCATTGCTTGGAAGGATTTAAAGCTTTAAAATACAAGAGACAAACCCAGATTAAATTTGTTAAATCACATCGATTGGTATGCTGGTACTTAAATACTTCCCTTGGTGATGGAGAGAATGAAGCTAGAATCATTCCCATTTTGCATAATGCCCTTCCATAATATTTTGTTAAAAATGGTCATGTTTGGTAATGTGATTTGTGTACTTTCCAAGTCTGTTTTTATAAAACGAGATTGTTTTAGTTCATGATGAGAACTAGAAAAGAAAGTGTTCAAATGCAGAAATTGCACAATTGGCACAGATCCCAGCTTCACCCCTTAACCAATGTGTGATCCTGGGCATCTCATTTAATCTTGTATTGCCTAACCTCTCAATATTAGTCCCTGAACCTTTCAAAATTGTCAGCCCTTCAGAGTGATTTCCTTCTCATGGCAAAAAACCTTATTCATGGTTTCACTGGCTATAGGGTTTCTTCCACTTTAGTAGTGAGCATATTTATACCGCACACCACAGGCATATGTTGCTTTGATATCTAATGGCAATGCTATTTGAAAACCATATCCCACTTCTAATCTCAGTCTGTCTAGATAAAGACACCTTCCTGGTAGCTTCTAATCCTGGTAGCTTCTAATCTGCATCCACTATCCATGTGTAGCTTTCTCCTTCCTTACAATTGGTCTCTCATGTCCATGGATGAGCACTTTTGCATCTGTGAGGCAGCTAATGTGAGTTTGCTGTCTATCATGGGTTACATGTACCTATTACATACGGTCCTGCATTATTAATACAGGCTGCATACCTTCCGGGATGCTATTGATAAAATGCATCCTGTATGTACTAGCACAGTAACCTCTTCGTAGACTGCTAATGTTGGTCTTCAAATGCTACTTGTTTGTCCTTCTGATTAGAGCAAGGATGAAGAGGGTAAGGGGACTTAAAGGGAGTAAATGTGCTTATTATGCCGCGAGACAGCATATCAGCCTATAGGTTGTGCGTGCAACAGGTGGGGGCAGGGGTGCGCGACCAGTATTCTTGAACCCTTATTCCTTTGGTTTGGCGGAGGGGGCCCCAAAGATGTCCGTGCACAGGGCCCCAAAAGTGCTTAAGATGGCCCTGCTTATAACGCCACCCAAACCCCATCCCAACCCATTTAAACCCCTTTAGCCAACTACCCTTTATATATGTATTTAATCTTTTCTGTGTTTTTGTCCACTCTGTTATGTACCACCCTGAAATGTTTGCGATAAAATGACTGTGTACCAGTAAAAGCCACATATTGCTCAATGACCTAGGCACATCTGCCATACAGGACATGAGTTCATGTGGCATCTGTAAAAATATGATTGTAATCCTTCAACTTTTGGTATATAGTGATACAGTCATAAATCATGCATACTTGCCTCAGTTCCAGATCCAGCTGATCGCAAGGTGGATCCTGGGAAACTTACAAACAGGGGAAAGAGGAGCAATCAATTTGCTCTAATTATGTGAATCACTCTATTTCGCATTGCCTTTCCCCCCAAAATAAGATTATCCCTCATTTGCAATGCCCCATACATTGGCCTTTCACCGCCTCCATTTTGGAAATTCACATTGCGGGTAAGAGTGCTCCAGTTCCCATAAATTGCATGTTTGGTTAATTACAAAAACGTGTCACTATTTATGCAGTCGAAGGAAAAGGAGGTGCCAGGTCATTTCAGATTATATTAATTTGGGAAAGAAGCACATTTTTATCAAGCGCAACCTGCACATTTTCTGGGGCGGCAAGACATATGCGTGCCCAATCTTGCTTTGTGAACTGGACCCTCTGTGAATTGCTCTTGCTACATAGTGGCTGGCTACGAGTCTTGCAAGCAAGGAGACTGTACTGGCGCTTCCACAGAAGGTAAGAGGCCAAGCAGCCTGTCTTGTGTGGGTGCATGATAATGATTTAAGACCCGCCACCAAAGGCGGGGGGCCAGGTGTCAGGACAATAACTAGCCAAGTGAGCCGCCGTGTCAAGTGAGAGATATAATTGAAAGATGTAACATGGAGAAATTATAGTTGAGACAGGTCTATCAGCAGGCATCGGGCGGAAAATCAATACCATCTTGTAGAAGCATATTAGCGTTGGACAGTAAAGATAAGGTCACAACTACCCAGCTCGCCGCCACAACGACACCGCTCGCCGCCGCTGCACGGCTGAGCTGTCAGCTTCCCAACTTTATACCAACCAGGCTATAAAGTGATTCCTCTTTTCCTGCACTACACTGAGAAATTAATGTGTTAACATCCTACAAGGTCTGATCCTAGCACACTTGCCAGAAGTCCAAAGTCAACGAAAGATATGTATTTGCAATGCAACACAATTTTCACAAGAGTTCTGGCAGGTAAACTGTTTGTGATTGAGATGCTCGCAAGCTTGCCGCAAGTCAAACGCCCCCCAAAACGTATGTTTTTACAAACCAGCACAATTTTCAATTGAAATTTGGCAGGCCAACTGTTGGTGGAGGAGATGATAGCAAGCTTGCCACAATCTTAAAAGTCATCAAAAGATATTTTTTTTATAGTGTGCTATCATTTTCATGAGTAAGATGCTAGCAAGCTTGTCACAAGTCAAAAGTCATTGAAAGATATGTTCACACAAAATAGCACATTTTTAAAGTGAAATTTGGTAGGCAAATTGCTTGCGAGTGAGATGCAACCAAGCTTCCTGCAAGTCAAAAGTCACCGAAAGATGTCTTTTTACAAACCTCCATATTGTTTAATTCTGATCTAGTGGACAAGCAGTTGTTTTCGTGATGATATCTTGTGAATCTGTTGAGTGCATAGAGACACACGTTGCTGTCTTATGTAATTGCGTTTTAATGTCATCCAGAAAGAGTGTGTTTGTCTCAAGAGATGTATGTAGTTGTAGGCTGTGGTATCGTTCCCTGGAACAACAAAAGAACTATGTAGCTAGTAGAGTAGCACGTAGCATGTATAATGGTTGTTCAAATGAGGGGTCTGCAAGCTGGGGCTCTCCAGATTGTTTGGACTACGACTCCCATGATCCTTCCCCATTGACTATGCTGCCTCAGGCTGATAAGATGTATTGGGCCTCATTACGACCCTGGCGCTAAGTGTTTAACGGCGCAGTAAAAGGCTGCGGCGCCGTTAAACACTTAGCGCCTAATTACGAGGTCCCTTTGCGGGACCCGACCTTAACAGCTGGTTTTACCAGGCGTTGAAGTAGGGACCTGCAAAGGGACCTTGGTGCTAATTACGGTACAGCAATTTGCGGTACCGTAATTAGCGCCTTCCCCATTCCCATTGAGCCCCATGGGGCAAAAATGGGAATGGGGAAGGGCCATGGCGGCATGGGGAATTACCGCCCCACCAACCTCGGAATGGGGTGGTAATTCCCCATTCCGCCATGGCGGACTCCGGCATGGACCATGGTGCTAATAGCACCATGGTTTAGCGCCGGAGTCCTAATGAGGCCCATTGTCCCGAACATCTGGAGAGCCAACGATTGCAGACCCCTAGTTTAAATCTTAAGACAATAAATAACAGTTTGATTACACTCCTTATTTTCTTAATCGAATCATAGGGATTTTGGTGTCATAATATACACAATGACCATTGCATGTTGGTAATACAACATACAAATTAGACAAAGAAAAAAACATATTTTGGCTGAACATTAAGGTTATAGAGTAAAGAAAATGTGCAGGATACAGTAGATTTGTATCCTTATCTGCTCCGATGCCATTCCATGGCCTGGCACATATCACAGCACAGGTAGATGACGTCATCAATTATCTATTCAATGACATCACTTTTCAAAGAACATATGAAATCACAAATGGGTTGTGCCGTGGTTATGAAGATGTACCAAACATACATGGCTGTCTTTGACTTTCAACAGTGGGTGTTGCATGCACACGGCACGCAGAGTAGCCACCCTGCCGCCCCGTCCTTTTGGGTGCCAATCAGAGCGTGATACTGTCATCTCGCTCTAAATGTTTCTGAAGGTTATGCTTATTTGTATATTGCATTTCTTTAGTATTCGTGTGATGTCATCGATGATGGGAATGCTCATGTAAGGTCACGACCAATGCATGGGGAACTTAAGGCTGCATTGCTCAGCCAATCAACCCTGTTGTGGATGTTTACCTTTAACCCCCACGGGCACTCGTTTTTGCAAAACCTGTGCAGATCTAGCAGATCCAGAGTTCCCCTTTTCTATAAAAGTCCTGCTAATTTGCATGCAGACTCCTATTAGGAGTCGTGAATTCTGCGCCTACACATCTCCTGCTGTAACACCGCCAGAAGCGGAGCATACCCACCAGGAGCCCGCCATAACCATCGCACCGCATCTGAGTAAGGGACCCGTAGATCTGGACATGGGTCCATGAATCCAGCCGAGCTGATGTACAGGCAAGTAATGGATAGATGTGCACCATTAAAAGGCAAGTTCTTCTCAGCAGCCTGACAAAATGAGAGGCATCGCTAACTGGGTTAGGGGGGTATAGCCCCAGGTCTTTTGGTTGTAGCCCCGGATAGAAGCTCAGGGGCTACAACCAAAAGGCTAGTCTGACAGTCCATACCTCCATACATCAGCGTAGCCCCGGATCTTATCCAGACCTGGCAACACCACTAGCCCTAACTTGAACAATTTTGGAAACCTTGACCAATCATCCCCAAATTTGTTTTCCCAAATATCTGTTAGAATATTTTCTGTATACTTGTCATTAGCAACCAAGGCTATTGCTCATAAACTAATGTTTTGTGCAAATTGTTGAGGGTAATGTCCTTATGTTGAAGGATTTGAATGAGTACCCAGGGGCAAGTGGGCAGTTAAAATGGGGCAAGGTGCTTTTTTAGAAGAAATCCAAGACCCAAGATTTCTGTTTCGGATGCACTCAAGAATAGCCACATTTGTTGTATTCAGGTATGACCATCAAAATGGCAGCCTCTGATGTGGCTGCGATGTCCGCATTCCACGCTAAGATTTCCAGATTCGTCACACACGTGGGTATGAATGTATGCATTTTAGTGCCACCTGCCTACATTTCATGAAAATGTAAGACTGGGTCAGATGGGATAAGTGGACCACATGTTGTGTGATCTTGCGCCTGCAGTAATGGTGGCCTCAAGTCATTTTATTTCATATCACTGTACAAAGTTAAGAGGGACATTTTACACACAGCATTCTGATACACCGGCAGATGCCACAGTATTGCACTGTGGGTCAGAAAATGGTGGTAGCTGACATTTAGATCTCACAAAACTACAACTTGAATATACAATGTATTTTGCGCAGAGAGATGGTGATGGGAATGTTCTCAATAATACTCAGCTATACCTGGAACACTGGACCTTGACTGTTTGTCTGCAAACCTTAAAATAGAGCTACTGTGCAAGAAATCAGCGGTGGCAGGAAATTGCATTGTGGTAGAACATTTTGTCAAGTGGACATCCTGCATTGAATGGTATCAGGGGCCGCCTTCATTTTGGTGCCTCAAGGATTGTTGTCCCGAGGAAAGGATTGTAAACAGTTCTAGCTCATAACCTTGATGCCCTATTGTCAGCAGGGCTGCTTTGTAATGGAGATTTCCTCCTTATCATATTAACTATCAAGCATTGCCAAAGCCAATAGTTGAGAGGCTTTTGTACAGGTATTTGCTAGACATTCCCCATTTGCTGAGGCATTCACTTGTTTGGCCAGTAATTGTGATCTGGAGTGGATGCTCGTGTCACAAACAGATCAGGAAATGAGCTGGAGAGAACTGGAAATGGCACGTGTTTGCTCATCGCTATATCTGTCTCGTGTCGTGTCTCACCTGGCCTAGTCTTCATTTTAAAGAACAGATTAAAAACATTTTGTCAATCTCATCTATATATCATCTAAATTCTCTTACAGAAGAATTCCTCTGCTGAAGAATGTTATTGCCAGTCAATAGCGGATGCTGAACCAGCATCCTTAGCTTATTTATCCTTATTTATTGATATATTAATTAGAAGGAATTAGTACCAGGTACAATAATAACAATAATACCATCCTGAACGAGGAATGGCCTAATACATACGTATTTGGCTGAGGCACCAAGTGACCTAGGTTCTACTTCTGGCTTGCAGAGTTGGCCAATTGAGGCCGGATTATACAAAGACTGCCATGGCAAAGTATAAACAAGCTGTGGGGGGGTGCAGTCTGGGATTATGCACCCTATTATCGAAGCAGCAAGCTGCTCCCCAGAGCACACAGAGGTTTTGGGACCTATGTAGAACATTTCAGTTTTCCACAGCCTCAGTTTACCCTTGCAAAGCTGCCCGCGCCTCTCTACCACGCTGATAGGTTTGTGAGGGTCAATGGGGAGTACAGGTATGAAAGGTCTTTCTCCAACTCGACATTTAAACAGTTGGCAAAAGACCAGTCACAAGAACATGCAATTATGTGTTAAGCCCCTGATGAAGGTCTGCAAACAGAGAATGGAACTGAAACATGTCAAGATATGTTATCTAGATAGAGCAAGGAATGGAATTTGGAGGGAAGATAAGACACATAACTGACAAGAAAGACACCTCCAAACATTTCTCCATGCTGGCTGGCTTTCACTGGGCAACTGAGCCCTCTTTAAATGCCAAGTGCTCTTTTTCTAATCCCTGCATGGTCTTGCTCCTGCCAACCTAGCCAGCACGATCTCCTGCTGCCCTTCCCCGAGCGGCCTCTGCTCGAGCTCACTCCCTAATCTCTGCGTCCCCATCCTGCCCGTGCTCCCGCTTTAATCCACATCTTCTCTCTTCTTACCCTGCACCACTGGAACTCCCTTCTCCCATGTTAAAATTATTAACAATAGCTGCGTGTTTACACATTTAAGTTTTCCATCCAAAAATAAGAAGCAGCATCATCTTCCCCTGACTTGATCAATCAATTACTCATTCCATCAGTTAACCTATGGAGTCACCAGCCATTCAGTGGATCACTCATTCAACCAATCAATGCATGCCATTGTGCCTTCACAGGCAACCAATGATGTGATGTTAGTAAATGCTATATTACAAGGCTGTGGTTTCAGTAAAGTGCATTTGCCATCGTTCTGCGCAGGGATAGAAGTGAAAGGGAGACTGCATTTCCTAGACCCTCCCTGCCCTGATATTGTGGCATTCTGTCATATGTACAGCGTATGAGAGAGAAGGTGAAAAGTACAAGGTGAAAGGCACACATTTGCTTTCCTGTGTGTCTGATCTTACCATAGAGCAGCTTCAGCCTAAGAATTTGTGGGGGCAAAGGGTTGCTGGGTTACAGTGAAAACAGGCAGGGGTGCTGCAGTGAACCACTGTGAACTCCCCTCTTCCTCGTAAAGTTCGTCCAGGGCTTCTAAGGGCCTCATTACGACCCAGGCGGTAAGTTACCGCCTGGGCCGTGACTTTACCACCATGGCGTAAACTACGTTTACGCCATGGTGGTTGGCGGACTTACCGCCCCATTCCGAGTTTGGCGGGGCGGTAAGTCCCCAATCCCCATTTACCCTTCCCCATTCCCATTTTTGCCCCATAGGGCATAATGGGAGTGGGGAAGGCGTTAATTACGCCACCGTAAATTACGGTGGCGTAATTAACTCCAAAAAGCAGGTGTTAAATCCGCCATGGCGCTAAGGGACCTCGTACTCAGGCGGTAAGGGTCGGCGCTGTTTACGGCGCCGTAAACCCCTTACCGCCTGGGTCGTAATGAGGCCCTAAGCCTGCTTGGACATGTCAGCAAGGGAACAATACCTGCCAGAGAATTGAAACCTGCCCTCCCTCCACCAACAGTGCTGTGCTACTGTATAAAATGACAAGGCCAGTCCCTTTGCAGTGCTCTTTGCTGCTCTCGAGTTAGGTTCACGCTATAAGCAATACATTAAAATTGCAAACAATGGAGAGGGACCTGCAGATAAAGCTGTGTGTGAAAGTGTGTAGTCTCACTTCTAGCTCTTAAAGGAAATGGCTGGGATACAAGAGGCAATAGTTCTGAAGAGAGAGAGAGATATGAGAACGAGCACCATTTCAAATGTCTTCATACTGCAAATTGCCTTTATTTTATGAAATAGCGCCATATTCCCTGGACATCTGGTGAACGTATTCTTTAAAGCCCTATGCGCATTCCACATGAATCACCATCAAGGGGAGGCCGTTAACCCTCGACCCACATTAGGGGTATGAATGATGTCAAGGTTTTAAATCCTACAGAATTGTAAGTATCTCCTGTTATTAAAATGCCGCCTAATTATGAGTTGAGATCACATGGGAGATTTACTGCATGGGGTACATAGTGTTGTGTGAGGTTAGTAACACGTACGCAGTGTCCATAACACGCGTTTACACCACACAGGATTTTCAAAGCACCCCATGCAGTACATATCATAGCATAGTTGCCAACATGACCCATTCCAATCTGTAGGTGCTTATCCAGTCCTGTTTTTTTCTTTGCATTCTGGGACCTGTAGTTCGAGATTTATAATGGGAAATCCCAGAAAGGAAAGAAAAAACCAGGGCTGGATAAGCACCTACAGATTGGAATGGGTCATGTTGGCAAGTATGTCATAGGTGATCCAAAGTGATATTTAGAGGGTAT
This sequence comes from Ambystoma mexicanum, assembly GCF_040938575.1. NCBI lineage: Eukaryota > Metazoa > Chordata > Amphibia > Caudata > Ambystomatidae > Ambystoma > Ambystoma mexicanum. The sequence goes on from NC_090929.1 coordinate 120,017,947, forward strand.
TTAAAACATAGGAAGCATCTAAAATGCTGCAATGTTTTAAAAATAAATTGTTATTTCTATAGTGCTTTACATAGGACATATATTAATATGTGTATTATTACCCAATCAAAATCGCTACTTGATGCCCAGACTTTGCACAGCAAAAATACACTTTGCACAGTTCCATGAATCAGGATTTGGGTCGGCAGTGCAAAGTGACTTTGAACCGGGCACATATCCCATGAATCAGGCCCTTTGAGTTTAATGGTCCAAGGTGCAGTGGTGTACTTTGAGTGTTTGTACCTTCCCATTGTTATTCCCACTCTTTGTAGATTTGACTTTTTGTAAGAGTAACCTTAAATCTTGTTTTTGTATCTAATTATGATTTTATGTGGGGAGTTTGGCATGAAGTGTATGAGTGTATGTCGTATGGTGTCGGCCCATCTGATCGCATCTGTTTCACTGCATTTGATGAAATGGCTGCTTTGCAGGGACATCATTTCATCCAAATGCCAGGGCTACCGGAAGTGACATCAGATGACCCACCCCGAAGTGACATCACGGGAAGCAATGGAACTCGACCGTTTACCCCTTGACAAAACAGGAAGTGGCATCACATAGTATTGTTTCTAAGTACACTTTGAAAAATATAGTTACAATATCACTGTAACATGAAATACAATTCGTACAAGAATGGAACACCATATGTACCGGCAGAAAAAAACATGCTATAACTATGACTTGCGAAAAGCAAAATACATTGGGCCTCATTACAACCCAGGCGGTAAGTTCCCTACTTTACCACCATGGTGTAAACTCTGTTTACACCATTGTGGATGGCGGATTTACCGCCCCATTCCAAGGTGAGTGGGGCGGTAAATCCCCATTCCTCATTTACCCTTCCCCATTCCCATTTTTGCCCCATAGGGCATAATGGGAGTGGGGAAGGCGCTAATTACGGCACTGTAAATTACGGTGTCGTAATTAGCACCAAGGCGGGTTAGCGCCTTGCATTTTAACGCCTGCTAAAAGCAGGCGTTAAAATGATAATCAGGCGTTAAGGGTTAACGGCGCCGACGGCGCCGTTAAACCCTTAACACCTGGGTTGTAATGAGGCCCATTGTCCAAAATGGATGTTTATTCTACTCTAAATGCTTTTTGGAGGATTTTGTGTGCATTGTAAATTTGAGGTGTTTAAGAACAAACTAAATCAGTGCCTCACCCCCTGATGTGTGCCTGGAATAAACCTTCAATGAGTCTAACAGTTACTGTATAGAATTCCAGAAAGACAAATGGTGTGTCATTCCTATTCTTTCTTATTTAGGGTCACTGCTCAATTTGTTACACGAGTGCAACCCCCTGTTTTTTTAAGAAGCTGAACAAGAAAGCCAGCCCCTCTAGAAACAAAGAGGCACATGGCATTGGCCACAGCCCAGGAGCTTCAATTTGCAAACACTTCTTTTTTTTAGGGGAAGCAAGAAGACTACAGGGGTAGCAAGGGAGACCACAGGGGTCGCAAGTGCAACCCCTGGAGACCCCTAAATGACGTCCCTACTGCTTTGCCTTGTTTTTCGAAGTGTATTTTTAGGGGGGTGGCGGGGAAAATTGATTTGAAGTAGGATGGTGTGGGGTGTGGTAGGGGATAGGTAGGACCTCCCCCCTAACCCGCGCGATCAGATGTACCTGATCCATGCCACACAAGTGTATGTAGTATAAGTGTTTTCCATATGAGCGCTTCAGCATGTGAGCGTATGGCGTATGAGCCCACCTTTTTACACGTACGCAATCTATTTCTCAAATGTGCCTTCTATACATATAAAAATCACTTCAAAGTTAGCCCTGACTTAGAAGGCGGGATCATTTGAAATCCTGTGTTGTGAAGTTAGGTAGATTCTGTATAAATTTGCAGCGCTATGTATACCCTTAGCAACGCACGTTTCAAACTGGGCGCTGGGTGATGTTTGCTCCAATTAGCCATGCGCATCAGCCCCTGATGAAGCTCAAGTGGATTCTCAACCTTGTGGTCCAGTCAGACGTTGGATTGGCAGCTCTCTTTTTCCCAGGCTGGATACCACTCCATTTTCAGTCACGTTAACCAACACAGGAGGGGGCGCCACAGCTGCAGTTGAACACATTTTCATGAGTCCGTTTGGAGAGAAGCCCGTTACCCAGCCCTCACAGTGGGGCCGTTCTAAAGCACGCCCAAAGCGCCTCATCTGAAAAACAATACTTTAACCTTTCAAGAACAGCCCAGACGTTTTGGGGAATTTAAAGGACAGTTTGCACCCAAAATATTTTCCTGTGGGATATTCTGTAATTTGACCATTTTTCAAAGTCTTCAGGAATTTCGTATTTCCTATAAATCCGGCCATCTTGATTTTTATTTCATGTTTATTTTGTATATATAGGCATTTTTGACATTGATTCTTCAAGTAGGCATCCGGCAGAAAATGTCCTTTGGTGGTCACATTAAAAAATATGGAAGTCAATTACTTAAACAATAAGCCCTGAGCTGGGGGGCATTAACGCTTCAGGGAATGCCCCGAGAGTGATAGTTACAGGGTCGAGCGAAACGAGGGCCCTAACCAAGGCCCTGCAGCATTACAAGAAGTGGTACTCCCAGCGAGGGGCTTATTTCTATCAGTACTCTAGCCCGTGAGACCGGGGTACTAATAGCAACTTTCTTTCAGTTGCGGGACGCTCTGGGATTTAGCAACCGAAAAAGAAGAAAAATGAATGCCCGTCACGGAACGGGATACAAAGTCCGTTCTCCCTTTCCATGGCGGCATTAAAAATATTGCAAAATATATAAACAAATAAAATTACCCGCCATGTAACGGGGCGAAAGGACTACATGTAGTCCCTTCTGTTTTTCCATGGTGGCCACACGGGGTAGGAACACCGAGGGACGCAGCAGCAACCGGTGCCTTGTTGGGCTGGTAAGGACCCAGCGAAGGCAATTCAGATTGTTTATAACAATCTGATTGTCACTCACCCGGCACTAATTAGATTAATGGGCTCACAGATTCTCCAGTCCCAGGACTACCACCAGTGTAATTCTCAAAATTCAGTGGAATCTGGCAATAAGATGTATTTAATGTGCATGTACCGGGGATGGGTGGCCTAGCTAGAATCATATTCAAAACCAATCTAACCAGTGGTGGTTGGAATTGGCTTGGGTGGTTACTACTATTTGGAGTCGAAACTCAAAATGATTGGAAAGATTAGAGCCCTGATTCCAGTGACACAAATAGATTAAAACACGTATTGATGAACCTGGTATGAACATTTTGTCACTTTTTATGTTAGATATACATTTAATTTGCTTTAATTTTGTTGTATATTTGGTTTTATTAATTTTTTTTATATTGTATTCTGATATGAATGCTTTTTTCAGATGTTAATGTTAATGTTAAAGGATATTTGCACCGCGCACTTTCACCACTGGAGTGGTTGCAAATTCATTTGACTTGATTCACCTATATCAGTACCTAAATGGAAACAAGGCAAAAAAAGCATTTTGGGTCTTGATGCAAATCCCCTCCAAAGTCAGTCCCATAGGGATTTCACTAACTTGAGTGGCTTCAATCCTTTATTTAAATGGTTCGTGCCATGATTTGCATCGATCACTTCAGGGATCGCCCACTTCTAGTTTATATGAGCTCAGTAGGGTTTGGAACTGACTGTGACATGTGGCACTTGTCACATGCAACGTTAGCTCCAACCCCTTCTCCTCCGGCTTCCTTGCAGCTCATATACAGGAGCCAGGAGGCTCTCCCAGCTTTCTGACTCCTGTTTGTGAGCAGAACGGAGGACCCAAGGGTGGCCTGGAGTGATGGACCAAACCTGGAAAAACAAGTAAGAAGGCTTTTAAGATAAATGTCATGTGTATTTTGCATGTGTGAAGTGCGTGTCAGATGTATGTATGTGCTATGGGTCAGTGAGTGGTGAGTAAATGAGAAGAATGATAGTGTGTGTTTGAATGTTCTGGGCGGGTGTGTGTCTGTGTGGAGAATGCAGTGAGAGTGGATTTAAGAGAAGGTGTCTGAGTGAGTGACTGTTGGGTGAATGAATAGGGATGTGATAGTTTGTTTCTGAATGTTCTGGTTGAGTGGGTGTGTGCCTGTGTAGATAATTCAGTGAGAGTGGATGTAAGGAAAGGTGTACGAGTGAGTGACTGGTGGGTGTAAGGAAAGGTGTACGAGTGAAAGATTGGTGGGTGAATGAGTATGAATGTGATGGTGCGTTTTTTGATGTTATGGGTGGGTGGGTGTGTACCTGTGTAGAGAATGCAGTGAGTGTGTATATAAGAGAATGTGTTCAAGTGAGTGAGTGGTGGGTGTAAGAGAAGGTGTATGAGTGGGTGAATGAATATGAATGTGATAGTGTAATCCAATGTTCTGGATGGGTAAGTGTCTGTGTGGAGAATGCAGTGAGATTGGATGAAAAGAAGCTGTATTGGTCAGTGAGTGGTGGGTGAATGAGTAGGAATGTGGTAGTGTGTGTTTTAATGTTCTGGGTGGGTGGGTGCATTCATGTGTGGAGAATGCAGTGCAAATTGATGTGAGAGGTTTATGGGTGAGTGAGTAGAAATGTGTGTGTGTGTGTGCATGCGTATGTGCATGCGTGTGTGTGTGTGTGTGTTTAAATGTTCTGGGTGCCAGTGTGAGCGTTTAAGAGAAAAGGTATATGCTAGAGTGACTGATTGGTGAATGGTTAAGAATGTGATTGTGTGTGTGAATGTTCTGGGTGGTGGGTGCATGCCTGTTTGGTGAATGCAGTGTGATTGAATGTGAGAGAAGATGTATGGGTGAGTGAAATAGGATGACTGCGCGTGTGTGTGTAAAGCCCTGGGAGACTGGGGATCAGCAGAGCATTTTTGAGTCATCCTTTGTTGACTTTGCATGTTTTACGGGTATTTTCAGGCAAAGCCGAGTTCATGTCTGTAATTTCCTGGCTATACTAGCATTTTGGTACAGCCAGTCTAGCCATTGCTTACTGAGGTATGACATTTATTACTCAGCATCTTTGATGAAGCAAGCATGATAAGTTGTATTACCTCGCTAGACTGACGTTTTGGTGTAGAGGCCGCTATATTTCTAACTGTAGCATGACTTTTTATCAATTGAGCATCTATGAGGAATCAGGGATGATAAGTGTTCTTATGGGTCTAGACTGGCTCACATTGGAACCAGTGTGGACATGCTTTCTTATTGTGACATGTCACTTTTAATGGCCAAACCAAAAGGAGTATTTTCTTACATAGGAGTACTGGCATATATTGGCAGAGCCAGCTTTGTGCTTAGTGCCAGTAATGATGCTATAAAAAACATCTCAAAGTGAACATGAGTATGCGGTTATATGGAATACTAGCATATGTTGGTACAGCCTGCATGGAAATGTTTTTTTATATTGGCATATATTCAAGGAACCGGCACGACAATGCATTTAGAAATGCGCGTGTGCAATTTTGTTGACTTGCATCTATTGGATTTATTTTCATGAGTTGCCCTACACAGTACAAACTGATTGAAAACTGTCTGGCCGTCTACCCACATTTTCACAGAAAGTGTGCTGTGTAATGCACCATTTTAACCCATTATTTAAATCATTTTCTCATGGGAGGGGGATGAATCCCCCTAACCCCTACAACCCCGTTTTTGCATACTTTTGGCAAATATTTACACTCTCCAATAAAACAACTCACCATATTTGGGGACCAAGCCCCACCCCCTTCTTTCTACGCTAGGTGAAACATTTAAGCTTTGATCAAAACACATATTTACTTCAGTGCATGCCTGTGCAGCATAAGAATCATAAACATTGCGCACACATAGTGGTCCCGGCCGGCCCGGTGTGTGGCATGACCTGTGCTTTGTTAAGAAGCTGGGGGGACGGGACCCTCAGCATTGCTCGCAGGGGGCCCAAAAATTTTCTGCAATGCCACTGCTTGGGATCTGCTCAACTTGAACTCATCTAAGCGTGATGTGAATGATTGAGAGGGGCCGCAAACTTGACCAGGGCCCTGCTCTGATGCAACACTGTTTAAGAAAATAAGCGCTCCACAGAGAGTCTCAGAAGTGAGGGAGCCATGGAGTTACCCACCCCTCCCCACTCAAACTCCTTCTTGGAAAGGGCATTGTGGAGGCTTAATTCACTAGCCATCCCGGAGGTCATTGAATAACGCACCTCGCACATAGAGCTCTGAAAATTGTAGATGCATTGAGCCCCACTCTTGAGGAAAGTGCAGCCCCCCCTCTCCACACCTGACCCCATTAAAAAGATTGAATAGTCATGTATCAATGCCCAGGACATTAAGGTGTTGTGTTCGGTTCTGGGTTGTGGGGGGCAACATGCGGTTGCTTGTCACATGACTTAAAGATAAATGCACCTGGAGACAGATGGCCTCAGTTTACACCAGCACAATAGGTTTCTTCTATCCTAGTGGTAGCTGACTCATAGATTCCTTTATAAGCAGGGAACTTTGTTGATTCTAAATCCTGGTCAATGATTTAATTTTCAGGCCTTGCTCGTGCAGCATTTGGCACCTGGGTAAACAGCAACGCATGCCTCCCAAGTCAGTGCATTTTTGGTTTGTTTAACACATCAATGCCACAGATAACACATACTCTGTGTCCATTGATCCATCGATGTTTCATACACTAGCTGTAGCCTGCATTAAAGATTTCAGTTACCCTGTTATAAGTACTGCATTATGTATGCTTTACAAATAGGCCCCATGTCGAATCTAGAAAATGACATTCCCCAAATGTGTGATTGTGGACAAATCAGGCCTCCCTCTGTGTCTCGGTTCTGATCTCTGACTGAAATGAGAGCGCCTGGAAACACAGGTTTTAGACACATCTGAAGGTTGTGCGCCATCACCTCCTGTGATGTCACTTGAGGGTGGGGGGGTCAAATGACACCACATCCTGTGATATCAGCAGACGTCAAGGGTCGTGTGATGTAACTTCCGCTACCCCTCTCATTTTGGTGAAATGACTTCCCTGCCTCCTGGGTCACAGATTGCCGTTCTAAGTTCTTCAATGCCCCTGTGACTCTTCGATGATGCCCTGTTCGCTCCCCTGGGTCTGGCTTCACAGCTGTACAACATGTGTCTGTATTCCTACTTCCATTCGAGAAGGCTGAAGAAAATAGTCTCTTCTATAGTGCCTTCACCCGGTGTATTCTCCTTGATTGTCTGGAGTAGTCAGGTGGGTCACTGTAGTGATCTGATTGAAAGTGAGGCTTTGTAGTTCAGAAGCCAGAGGGACGGCGTTAGAAAGGCTAGTGACCATTTTGAATCTGTGGCGTGTGCTTTTGGATTTTTGTGGTGAGTAGCTTGTTTACTTCTCTCCCTGATTTGCTACTTTTTTTAGATAAAGGGGTTAAATCCTGGGGAAATGTGAATTTCTGGAGTCTACTTGGATCCTTTTTTCCTTAGCATTTTCGAGTTGGTATTTCCCGTGCGGTATGAAGGGTAGATACATGAGTTGTATAGATACGCGCACCCCGCTGCTGAATGGAGAAGGGGCAGGCTTTCCACTGCATTGATCTGGGTCATTGAAGGGAGATACTATTTGTACATGAATGGAGGGGTCAGGATATGTTTATATTCCACCCTGCATGTTGTATCACGTACATGGCCTATGTTGGTATCAGGAAATATTTTCGCCACCAAAAATATTGCCGTACATATGGTCGTCGGGAACGGCCATAGGCGATATTTTTGGTGTCGAAAATATTAGGTGCCGAGGTTGCGGGGTGTCCCCCGCACATAAAAAAATGATGCAGGGGTTGCGGGGGTGTCCCCCCCAGGGTCCATGTGTTATTTTCGCTGCAAAAATATGGCGAAATTTTTGTATGGTGATATTTTTGCGGCGAAAATATCACATGGAACCCCTATGTTCTCTTGAGGAGGATGGCTGGTGGTTCTGTTTAAAGGGAAGGCGTAGATTCTTGCTGGATATTGCAGATGTGGTGAGGGGGTCTCCTGCTGTCACAGGCGGATTCTGGGAAGTCCTTTCTCAAGTCGGTTGCTTGCAAAGCACTGCTGCTGGGTCCTCAGGGCTTTCACTGGGAAGGGGATCTGGTGAAGGGGAACCCCATTGATGTCTTAAGGGAACATTCCAACCTTTTAACTTGCTTCTTATTGTCCAAACTACTGACTAGGAGTCATGCTGGAAGTGGGCGGTGGCAGGGAACTGGGGAATCCTCCAGGGGTGCCATAGATTTGAGATCAGTTTCCCCTGGCCCCACGGCTCCGATAGGCCCCAATGGTGGATAATTGATCATTGTGACCTTGTTAGCATGTCTTCAGATCCATCTTGGAGGGAGGCCCACGACTGTCAAAAGCGCACTGGAGATAATGAAATTGCGTATGACGGATCATGCTGTTTAACATTGTACTTGTCTGTAGGTGAATATATAATGGAGCTTGACTAGCCAACTGTGGGAAAATACCTTATGTAAAAAAGTACCTTACGGCTATTTGCGCATCCAACTCAAATGAGACCTAATGCTGATTTAACTACTGATCATAAAAGGGAACTGCATCTTAAGGCCAGAACTGGAGGATGCAATTAGCATGTTTTCAGACGGATGAGGCCATAAACTACTAAACAGTGACAATAGTCCACTGCTCTTAACCCACATCTTTTCAAGCGAAACTCCTAAAGCAATATTTTCTGCCTTCCGATGTACAGCTGCATGTATTCACATTTTTAAATTCATAGGGCTCAGAAATCCTTTTGGATCACAATGGAGGTGTTTGGCCTTCTCCATCACCGTAATAAAATGTCCCCACTCCAAAAGAATAGAAGCATCGTCTGTCATCCACTCCTGCAAGCAATCTCTTTTCTTTCCTTTTAAGAATAGCGGTCATTATCCGGCCTTGAAATCTGACCTTCTCGTTGCAATTTCAATTTCGAATACATTTGATGCCTGCGGCTATTATGCATACGTAGAAGATGGTGCGATTCAGTGTGTATAGAAAATCAACTACAAAAAATCCTTCCTTTTGCATAGACTGAGCTTAGATTGTCCTCCAGTATATTGAATATATAGAAATATACTACACATGCCAAAGTATTTTATGTATTTTCATTTTTTTTTATTCCCTATCTGTGTACAATCTAAAATCTATACAAGGGTGACCCCCGTTTAAGGTATGCTTCATTAAGATCTATAAATATCATGTATTTGAAGAACAAAAATGTATTATAACCCTTGGCAAATACTACAATAGACTATTGAATTTTCAGCTGACATGTAAAAATCACACTTTCAAATCTTGCTTTTTAAAATAATAGTATACATATCACCCCTCCACCCAAAAACAAATTGAGTTATCAAATTACTAAGTACTTTTAAACCAAAATAGTAAAATACACTGAAGGGATGTACAGCAATTAAAGGAAAGCAAGGCGGGGGAAAATTAGTTTTCAACAGGACAGGATGAATTAATTTCGACAGGATGAAGAAAAACTATAAATCTGGCGGATTGAAAGTCACAGGGGAAGCAAGTTCTAGAGCTACTGGGAAGTTCTCCAAATGCATGACCTCAAAGTCAGGCGGGAGACCACAGGGAACGATCTACCTCTTAGATGGAAGTTTAGCTGTTCTTCTAAAAAATAGTTCTTAGATCATACAGATGTTAATAGGTCTTCCAGGCTGTCTTGAAATGGACCACAAATCTCACCGAAAGCCAGAACAGATCATAAGATGTGGGTGTTGTGCATAATTTATGGATCCATCCATGCAGGCAATAATTGGCTGCCAGGCACAAAATACGACATTCATAAGGGTTGGTGCAAGGAGTGGGTACTCTGGTAACAGGGACAACAGAGTGAAATTGGGAAGCAATTAAAGTCATCTGAATCAGTGTGCTAAGGAAGTTATTTTGTAGGATGCATGCAATGAAATTGAGCTGAGGATCAGTGACTAAGCAATGAGACAGATGATCCCGATTATGGAATGTTCGCCCGGCCATGTAAGGAGAGCAACTATCTAACATCATTCAATCTAGACAACTACTCTACCAGGTAATAAATGATGTAGCACAAAGTCCTTGCCAAATGCTTTACATTGGCCAGACCTGACAAAGACTCAAGAATGGCATTGCTAGGCTACAGTCGGATATCAGGCACTAGAACATGAAATCCAGCATAGCAAGGCACTTTCTGTAGGTGCAGCATTCAGCGATTGGAGAAATCCCGATGGACAATGACATATTAAGGAAACTAATTGAATTTAAACTCTTTGTAACCTCTGGAATGAACAATTGGCCTTGGGCATGTGTGTTATTTGAGGATTGTTTAAATTTGTTCTTTATTTTTTTTTCATTTTAATTTTTGCACACTTTTGTATATTCTTTCAAATCAAGATTTTGTTTGTTATATTTGTTTATATTATTTTTGTATTTTTTGCAATTGTTTTCATATTTCATATTTATCAAGTGTTCGTTTTCATTTTTTGCATGATTTCTTTTTATGCTCCACTTTTTCATTTTTCATTACTAGGTTGAATACCTGGAAATTTTACTTTGATATGATGCATATTATTGTTGCCTAAACTCTTTTGGGCATCTCTACTTTATTGTACAATCCTTTCTTTTTTAATAGTGGTAGTTTCATTTTTTCTTTCTTTTTGGATCAATGGTATAACCTTCTTAGATCAATTCATCATTTTCACTTTAGTATATCATGAAACTATTGCAGGTCTCATTTTTGTTTTAGGGTTTTCAAGACAGGAGCATTTGCCCGCTGACCATGGCTGAGTTATGTTGTGGGTTGATGTCCTCATTATCATATGAAAGTCATGATGCTTTTCAACATGGACATCTGCTTCGTATTGATAATGGACATTATCAATGTGAAGCGGAAGAGGTCTGTATTACATTACTATCTTCCTCCTCATGGTCTTCTGGATGCCCTTCCAATGACGAGACCTGCACTCATACAAACATTGATTTAAATGTATGACTGCAGCAAGACATTCCTTTCAACATTTATCCAGTGCCCACAGAAAACCTTTGTGCACTCATCAAACAACAGATGTGTGTAGTGGACCCCAGGTACCGTGAAAGCCCAGGCAAAAGGAACTCTATGTTTAAGAGGTAGAACCACAAAAGAGAGATGTGTATGCGGCCCAAAGCCAAAGCATAATGTCATACTCAATGTGTTCTGCAAATGGTGCTGTTTGCTTAACACTCAAGCACTCCCCGTCTATAATGCGACATTGTACCGAATCCTCAGGCAACACAGACTTTGCATGGCCTCCATACAAATCTCCTTCATTATCCCTCACTTTCCCACCATAAACTATACACTCTTCATGTCACCGAGCCCTTTTGGAATTCCATGGCTGATTTTGCATGCATGTGGCTAGGTTGTGCAGGAAACTCACCACAAGGTTAGAGTTGTAGTAGAGAGACCATTTCTGGACCTCACTAAGCAGAATTGTTTCTGGACGAGGCAATATTGTTTTTATTTTATTTCATTTGTTTCACAAGGTACGTGGTTGTATTTATTTTAACTAATGCATTTATTTATATATGTTTTTGTACAGGGAGGAACAATGCTCTTTTGATCACTAAAGAACGTACAATAGTTAAGACATCAGATTTGACAGGAAGCAGTGAGCTTCTTACAATGGGGTGAGTTCTAGATACATTCTGACCAGGCTGTGGTGGGGAGTAAATGGAACAGTCACCAGGGACAATACATGGGTGGACATACATAGGTTAATGATAACCAACATTAGACATTTTTAAGTGCAGTTTGGCGGTATGGCCAGCTCTGTTAGGGATGTGACCATGATGGATAAAGTGTTAGAGTGGAGGCAGAGAAAGTGAGGTACAGAGGCAGCTTAGAGGGGAGGGGAACATGTTAGCTAGAAGGCAGATGAGAGGTAGGTTAAGAGAGTAACTCAGAGGCAATGAGGTAGGCTTTTAGTATGGTTTTGAACAAATTGGTGTGGACTGTTTCTCAGATGTCCAGGGGAAGAGAATCCCATGCAAGTGGAGTAAGAAGAAAGAAAAAAAAACAGAAGTGAAAGGAAGCACCGGAAATATGAGGTGCCACAAGGGTAGTCAAGGAGGCAGAGCAGAGTGTATGAGAAGGCTTGTAGAGTTAGATAGATGAGGATATATACAGTGCTACCTTTCTGTGGATAGAAATTTAAATCTGGTCCTGTTTTACATCATCAGACATCCAGCTTGGTAATGTTACAGAAATGAGGGAGTTCAAAAAGAGCCCTTGTAGCTGAGTTAATGATCTTGTCGAGAGAACAGAAAGCATAGTTAGGAACACCATAGAGGATGCTGGCACAGTAGTCCAGTTTAGAGAAGTTAAGAGTGGTTAAGAGATGCTTGGCAGTGTTGAAAGGAAGTACGTGCCTGACTAACATTTTAGAGTCTGATGCAAGCCTTTTGGAGATGAAAGTAGAGAAAGTGTGAGAAGAGTCATAGATGACACTGAGGTTCCTAGCTGAAGAAGAATAGGGTAGAGTTTGAGGTACAAACTGGATAGTCTGGGGAAGAGATGAGACAGAGCATTTGGCAGGGAGGAAGAGTGCCTCTGGTGTGGTTGCGTTTAACATTAGAAAGTGCAAAGCCATCCAATATTTAATGGCACAGAGATCGTTTGAAATTTGGAGGGATCAGAGGAGAGTTGTGGAAAAGAGAAGAAGATTTGAGTGTGCTCCGCAAAGTGTTGGTATGAGAATCCAAAGGAGGGGCTTTGTGCCCCAAGAGCAGAGGTGTAGAGTATAAAGAGGAGAGGACCCAAGGCGGAGCTCTGTGGAACACCTACAGTCAGAGGATTCAGTTGAGAGGTGTTGTTGCTCCAGGAGTTTCTGTATCTGAAGTAAGTGAAACACAAACAAGAATCACAAATGGGGTGTGATGTGACATAAAAGGAAGTCTCTACTATGCCAAACTTCAAGGGTTTCTTCCCAGGTTAAAGTTAAGTAGAAGGATTGACTCCAGACATCACAGTCATTATATCCTGAACTGTTCTTCGCTCATTGTGCCATGTGGATGTCCCGGGCAGGTGAGCCCTCATCACATATGATGCCATTACTTTCCCACACACCCCTTAAAGGAACAGTGTCTGATTGCAGTACCCTGCCCGGGCTTTGGGGAGGGAGTGGGGCTTTTAACACTCCTATGTTGTATATCTTCTCTGTGCTCCCTGAAGTTGCTGAATGGGGCTACCAACAAACATGTGGTCTCATCTCGGCCGTCGAGAAATAAGGCTTCAAGCTGGGATGCCTAACATTCAGAACCAAGGGTCTTCAAGAGGGCCTATGGAGTGCCTGGAGACTGCCCCTGGGCGGTAGGGCTGCGGGGAACAAATCGACATAACATAGCATATCAGGGCTTGAACTCATATTGAGCTCTGGGGTTGGGTCTCGGTCAGTTGAAGGTGGGTAACAGGCGTAACAAAAAATACAGACAGCTTAAGACCTTTGACCTACATATGCAAAAAAGGAACCCATATAGGGGCATGCGCCCAAGTCATCCTTGCCTTACCCGGTAAGGACAGGCAAGAATACTGCTGGAATATTGGAGTAAAGCATCCTTAATACAATAATAGCACCTAGAGGGATTGCAAAGTGGAGCTGCAGGATGGGTCATACAAAGGCCTAGCGCTCACTGATGAGATTCAAACTCAGTCTTCGCTCTGATTTCCAGAAACTCTGAAACAGGTCCCCCAACGCCCCCCCTGCCCCTCCTGACCCCCTGAGGTTTCTGAGTGGGGCAGGACATTTTAGGTTTGCTAATAAAATGGTAATAGTGCACTTGGATCCTGGTATTTTTACCCTTGATTTTATGTATCCTCAACTGTTTCATATTTGAATTTTCACCTTTTTAAATCTATAGCAGCAGCAAATGTGTGAGGAAACCCCTTGAATCACCAATTAATCCCAACCCCCCTCCATACCCCTAAAAAACATATATATATATATATATATATATATATTACATGGCCACTGTAGTGGCCATGTAGTTAAGGTTAAGTTGCTGTTTCCATAGGAAGAGCACTTTTTGGGTGGCTTATAACTTCGCTCTCCCTGGACGGATCCTCACCAAACTTTGCAAATAAAAGTATTTGGGTCACTCTGAATTTTTTGCAAAGTTTGGTGAGGATCCGTCCAGGGGGGGCAAAGTTATAGGGGGGGTCCCAAAACTTTTTTTTTCCCATAGACTGAATGGGAAAAATGTTTTGCTCGCGCCTACAGCCCAAACCGCTGGATGGATTTCCACCAAATTTGGACCAGGAGCAGCGGATTGGTCCCGAAAGCGTGCTTTTGCAAATTTGGTGAAAATCCGTCCAGTTGTTTTTTTTAAAATGACCAAAAAGTAGGTAAAAAAAAATAGTGATATCTGTGTTCGGTTCGCAGACACACTTCCCTGTTCGCTCCGCGGACAGTGTCCTGATTGGCCAATCGTCTTGCGTGATGTTCGCGGACATGCAACATGTTCGCTGATTGGACGGCGTGGAGCGTGAAGCGTGTCAGATTTTTCGGTAGCGCACGCCATCTTGGATTCGCGGACGTCCGCGGACAGCGCAGTGAAACTTTGTTCAAAATGTGTATTTAGTAGAGTGTGTTGGTGTGTAGGAGTGTTTGGGGAGGGTAGGAGTGTATGAGATAGGATGAAAGTTGTGTTTTTTATGTGTTAGACGTTCTTTTTGTGTTCGATTTGTTTGCGGACATCACGGGTGTTCTGAAATGTTCTAAATAAACTGACTGGGGGGTGTTCTAAGGACTCAATATGTGTCCGTTTTGTTCTCAAGCAAAGTGAAACTGTTCTAAGAACACTCGCGGTGTCTGGGGAGTGTTCGTAGGGGGTGTCCTGAGGACGCTGTCCGTATTGTTCTCTGTCAAGTTGAATGTGTTCTAAGAACACCCGCGGTGTCCTGAAATGTTCGCAAATAAACAAAATGGGGGTGTTCTGAAGACGTTTTTGAGAACACTCCCGGTGTCCTGAAATGTTCGTAGGGGGTGCCCTGAGGACGCTGTCCGTATTGTTCTCTGTCAAGTTGAATGTGTTCTAAGAACACCCGCGGTGTCCTGAAATGTTCGCAAATAAACAAAATGGGGGTGTTCTGAAGACGCTTCTAAGAACACTTGCGGGTCCGGGGAGTGTTCGTAGGGGTTGTCCTGAGGACGCTGTCCGTATTGTTCTCTGTCAAGTTGAATGTGTCCTAAGAACACTGGCGGTGTCCTGAAATGTTCGCAAATAAACAAAATAGGGGTGTTCTGAAGACGCTTCTAAGAACACTCGTGGTGTCCGGGGAGTGTTCGTAGGGGGTGTCCTGAGGACGCTGTCCGTATTGTTCTCTGTCAAGTTGAATGTGTCCTAAGAACACTGGCGGTGTCCTGAAATGTTCGCAAATAAACAAGATGGTGGTTTTCTGAAGACGCTTCTACGAACACTCCCGGTGTCCTGGAATGTTCGTAGGGGGTGTCCTGAGGACTTTGTCCGTATTGTTGTCTGTCAAGTTGAATGTGTTCTAAGAACACCCGTGGTGTCCTAAAATGTTCGCAAATAAACAAAATGGGGGTGTTCTGAAGACGTTTTTAAGAACACTCGCGATGTCCGGGGAGTGTTCGTAGCGGGTGTCCTGAGGACGCTGTCCGTATTGTTCTCTGTCAAGTTGAATGTGTCCTAAGAACACTCGCGGTGTCCTGAAATGTACACAAATAAACAAGATGGTGGTGTTCTGAAGATGCTTCTAAGAACACTCGCGGTGTCCGGGGAGTGTTCGTAGGGGGTGTCCTGAGGACGCTGTCCGTATTGTTCTCTGTCAAGTTGAATGTGTCGTAAGAACACTCGCAGTGTCCTGAAATGTTCGCAAATAAACAAGATGGTGGTGTTCTGAAGAAGCTTCTAAGAACACTCCCGGTGTCCTGGAATGTTCGTAGGGGGTGTCCTGAGGACGCTGTCCGTATTGTTCTCTGTCAAGTTGAATGTGTCCTAAGAACACTCGCGGTGTCCTGAAATGTTCGCAAATAAACAAGATGTTGGTGTTCTGAAGACGCTTCTAAGAACACTTGTGGTGTCCGAGGAGTGTTCGTAGGGGGTGTCCTGAGGACGCTGTCCGTATTGTTCTCTGTCAAGTTGAATGTGTTCTAAGAACACCTGCAGTGTCCTGAAATGTTCGCAAATAAACAAAATGGGGGTGTTCTGAAGATGTTTTTGAGAACACTCCCGGTGTCCTGAAATGTTCGTAGGGGGTGTCCTTAGGACGCTGTCCGTATTGTTCGTTGTTAAGTTGAAAGTGTTCTAAGAACTATCGCGTTGTTCTGAAATGTTCGTAGGGGGTGTCCTGAAAACGGTGTCCGTATTGTTCGCTGGCAAGTTCAAAGTGTTCTAAGAACACTCACATTGTTTGCGGACATTAAAAGTTTCCCATAGATCATAGTTGAAATGTTTGACTCTATGGATGTGATATGCTGCGGTGGTTGTATGTGCCCATACATTTCCATGCTGGCTCCACCATCAAATGCTAGCATTCCTATGTAAGAACATACGTATGTTTGTTTTAAGATGTTTTTCTATGGTATCATTACTGGATCTGGGCACAAAACTGGCTCTGCCAATATATACCAGTACATACTCCCATTGGTTTGGCCATTCAAAGTGACATGTCACAATATGAAAACCTGTCCAAACTGGTTCCAATGTAAGCCACTCTAGACCCATAAAAACACTTATCATGCTTGATTCATCGTAGATGCTCAGTTAATAAAAGGTCATGCTACAGTGAAGAATATACAGGCCGCTACTCCAAAACATCAGTCTAGCGAGGTAACACAACTTATCATGCTTGCTTTTTTTAAAGATGCTGAGTAATAAATGTCATGCCACAGTTTGCAATGGCTAGACTGCCTGCACCAAAATGCCAGTCTTGCCAGGGAGTGGCACAGATGAACTTGCCTTTGCCCAAAAATACCAGTGAAACATGCAAATTCAATAACGGATGTGTCAAAAATGCTCCTATGATCCCCAGTCTCACAGGGCCTTACACACACATCCATCCCCTTTCACCCACCGGTCACTCGCTCATACATCTCCTCTCACATTCACTCACACTGGATTCACCACACAGGCACACACCAAACCCCACCCAGAACATTCAGAAACACACCATCACATTCATACTCATTCACCCACCAGTCACACACACACACATTCTCTTATATCCACTCATTGCCTTCTCTATACAGGCACAAACCCTCCCACCCAGAACATTTAGAAACACACATCCCATCACTTCTCATTCACCCACCAGTCACTCACACTTTCTCTTGCATGCACCCATTACATTCTCTACACAGGCGCACACCCACCCACTCAGAACATCACTTCTCATTCACTCACCAGTCGCTCACACCGTCTCGTACATCCACTCATTGCATTCTCTACACAGGCACACACCCACCCACCCAGAACACTGAGCAGCACACATCACATTACTTCTCATTCAGCCACTAATCCCTCACATCTTCTCTTACATCCACTCATTGCATACTCTATAAGGCACACATCCACCCACCCACCCCACCACTGATAACACTCAAAAACACACATCACATCACTTCTCATTTACCCACCAGTCACTCACACTTTCTCTTACATCCACTCATTACATTCTCTGCACAGGCACACACCCACGCACGCAGAACATTTGAAAACTCACATCACTTCACTTCTTATTCACCCAGCAGTCACTCACACCTTCTCTTACATCCACTCACTGCATTCTCTACACAGGTACACACCCACCCACCCAGAACATTCATAAACACACATAACATTGCATTACTACTCATTCACTCACCATTTATATACATACATCTGACACACACTTCACACTTGAAAAACACATCATATTACAAAAAAAAGCCTTTTCACCTTTTTCTTGAAGCTTCAGTTCCTCCTTCCAGGCCTGCTCGGCTCCTCCGTGCTGCTCACAAACAGGAACCAGGAAGCTACGAGAGCTTCCTGGTTCCTTCATGTGAACTGCAAGGAATCCAAGGGACAAGGGGTTGGAGTTGAACGTGGCATGAGACATGTGCCACATGTCACGGTCAGCTCCAAAACCTACTGAGTTCCTCCCTGGTCCAGCCTTCACCCTGATGGGTAGGGACAGAGACCGGGACCCAGCAGACCTGGTGGGCGGGCACCCAGTGCCGCGGGACGGCCCGCAACACGAGGATTACAGATTTATCTTTTTTGCAACCCCCAAATGAAGTCCCTGCTAACATGTCTATTCTACAGAAAGTCTGGGATTTTCATGTGCCTCTTAAATCCAAGACTAAATCTAAAAACAAGTACAATAACTGGTACAACAAACTCACTAAAGCTCTAATGAGTTCAGAAAGAGGGAAAATGATATGGGTTAAATCCAGAGACTGCTGTGACCATTAGACTGGGAAACCTGCTCTAAATCTATATAAAAATGGCATTTTAACCACAAAATCTCTGATCCTCCAGACCCAGAAGATACCACGGATAAGAGACATAAGAAACTCTTCAAAGTTACACAAAATGTGTCAATTCCCTCGTATATCTCACCCAGTCTATCTCCTTCCCCTAAACTGACCAATGAATTTAATGAGCTTTTCATGAAGAAGGTTAATGCCATCCAATCAAGTATTGACTTTCAAATTTCGAATACTCAGTCATCCATCTTAGACACCGATTCTCCAACATCTACTGCATTGATCTCACCCACAATCACTTTTACCCCGGTCACCTCTGAGGAAATATGTACACTAATTTCAAAATAATACCCACTAACCACACCTATGATCAAATTTCGGCCTCTCTTGTTAAACAACATGCCCTTTCATTGTGTAATTTCATTACCACCTTTGTTAATGCCTCCCTGCCCCAAGCATTGTGCTGACAGACCATAAAAGATCCTTTTTAACTCTAACTTTAAAACACCTTGGACCATACTTTGCTCTCTAATTACCGCCCCATTCCTGGCCTGGTGTGGTCCACTAAGATTCTCGTGATGATAGTCACCTTACAGCTCCAAAGCCTTCTCAAAGCATGTATATTTCTTGACACTTTCCAGTCCGGGTTCAGACCCTGCCATGGCACTGAAACTGCTCGTGTGATGATATTCTGAGGTCTGCAGATTTATTTTATTTTATTTATTTATTTTATTTTATTTATTTGTTACACGCCCAGACCCTCTGGTGTCACGGCGAGGTTATAAAATAGCTTAGAAATTAGTCACGTTCAAACATTACATTAGTTGCATTACATGAAGATGCAGATAATCTCAGCATGCTCATCGTGCTTGACCTATCGGCAGCCTTAGATACACTTGATTTTGATATTCTCATCTCCAGACTTGCCAAAGTGGCTCTGTTGCCTGAAGTATCACTGAAGTGGTTTGTTTCCTTTCTTATGAATTGGACTCAACAAGTAAAAATGGCTGCCTATTATACTGACTCCCTGCCCAGCCTGTGTGGAGTTCATCAAGTGTCTTCCTTTTCCTAGTTGTCATTTAACATGTGCATCCGGCCACTATTACATTTTTTGCACAATTCAATATAAATTACCATTCATCTGCTGGCCATACTTAAATCTACATCAAGCTCAAACATCCCCAGGATGCAATTCAACAAATATTAGCATGTGCCCAAAAAATAGAAAGTTGTATGCTGTAAAATAGGCTACAACTAAATCCTGCTGAGACTGAAATCATACTGTTTGGGTCAAAAGACCTGTTGGTAGATTCACAGCCAAATCCCCTGCCCTGCTTTATTTGAAGAACCTCCTATCTTTTCCATGAAAGCCAAAAAGATTGGCTGCATTTGACAGTCATACCTAAATTGCAATTTACATGTTAGCGAAACTGTCAAATCTATGTACTACCAACTCAAACTATTGCATTCTTCCCCTTATAGCAGAAAAAGACCATTCTGCTGTTGTTGGTACTTTGGTGAATTCAAAATTGGATTACTGCAATGCCCTTCTGGTCAGCTGTATCATCTTCAAGTCACACAAAATGCGGCCATTAGACTTCTCTACAATCATTCAAGAACTACCTCAATAACTTCCTTCTGTAGAAGTCTTCATTGGCTCCCAGTACAACAGATAATTGCATTTAAGATCCTCTGTCTTGTTTTCAAGTGCCTCCATGGCCTGTCCCCTAGTTACCCCCTCTCATAGATCTTTGACTATTGTCCTAATTGCCTATTTCCATCTGCTGGCCAAAACCTTCTGACAATTCCTTTCTCCCATTATGTTCACCAGGGAGACTGAAGTTTTTTCTATATATGGACCTCGTGCCTGGAATGTGTTGCCCTCTGACCTTTGGAAAAATAAGTCTGTCTTTATTTAGGAAGAAGCTGAAAACCTATCTTTTTTGATAACATTTACATTTTTCATGAGTGCACTGCTTTCCCTACTTTCCCCTGTGCCTAGATGCATTTTCTGCCTGGTTCCTTTCAGGGTGTGTGCATTACAAATAACCAAAATCAATAACAATGGCTGAACCATAAAAAAAAACATCAGGAAACGAAAAAAATGGAGGGCCATCCAATTGTATGTGAGTGGACATGCCCTAGGGGTGACATCACATCTCATCTGTCGCTATGACACTACAAGATGGAGCAAGTCTAAGGGCCTCATTACGACTGAGGCGGAACGGGGTAACGGGCTCCGCTAAAGAAGGCGGACCCGTAAAACCCGTTCAGCCTCATTACAAGCTCCCCTCGCGGGACCCGGTAAGTAACGCCTGGTCAAACCAGGCATCCTTACCGGGTCCCGCGAGGGGAAGAGGGAGCAAACAAGGTGCCGCTTGTAATCGGCCCATTGTTTGCTCCCTCGCCCATTCCCATTGAGCCCTCTGGGGGCTCAAATTGGAATGGGGAAGGTCCGGGCCCGGGTTCCTGGAGGGAGGAATTACCGGGCCCTCCGAACTCGGAATGGCCCGGTAATTCCCCATTCAGGGAACCCGGACCCGATTTTGGCAGCAGCCATGCCGCCAATAGCGGTATGGCTACCGCCAAAGTCGTAATGAGGCCTTAAGAGTAATCCTGTCTCTAGGAAGTGCGACATAGGGGGTCATTCCGAGTTTGGAGGCAGCCATGGTGCTATTAGCACCATGGCTGCCTCCAAATCCGGGTCCGGGTCCTGGCTGGCTGAATGGGGACTTACCGGGTCATTCCGACCCTGGAGGACCCAGTAAGTCCCCATTCAGAAAACTATTCCCCATTCCCATTTGAGCCCCCATAGGGCTCATGGGAATGGGGAAGGCGCTAATAACGGTACCGCAAATTGCGGTAGCGTTATTAGCTCCAAGGTCCCTTAACGGGAACCGCAGAGAACGGGTGGTCAGACCACCCGTTCCTGCTGGGACCGGCTAAGGGACCTTGGAATAGGGCGGTAAGGGTTTACCGGCACCGGCATCCTTACCGGTGCCCGTAAACCCTTACCGCCCAACTTGGAATGGCCCCAATAGACTGTGATGAATGTGTAAATGATGGGGCAGTGGGCTAGCCCCATATCACGATTTATTAGATGGTCACTAATGACTCAGGGGGCCTCATTCCGAGATTGGAGGTAGCTATGGCTTATTTGCGCGATGGCTGCCTTCAATAACGGGTCCGGCACCGGTCTCGTTCAATGGGGATTTACCGGTGTAGTCCGACCTTTGCGGGACCGGTAAGTCCCCATTAAAAAAGCCATTCCCCATTCCCATTTGAGCCCCCATGGGGCTCAGTTTGAATGGGGAAGGAGCTAATAACGGTACCGCAATTTGCGGTACCGTTATTAGCTCTGAAGTCCCTTAACGGGTGCCGTCCAGAACGCCTGGTCAGACCAGGTGTTAAAGGAGGGACCCACTAAGGTACCTCGTAGTAGGGCGGTAAGGGATTACCGGCACCGGTCTCCTTAACGGTGCCTGGTATCCCTTACCGCCCTACTCGGAATAAGGCCCAGGGAATTCCTGCCCCCGCCCAAGCAAGGTGGCGTGCACCCAAAGCACTTATGCAGATTTAAATTTAGTGTGGCCTCCAACCTATCTCGCACCACCCCCACAAATACCCACTGTACCACCAACGAGCTAGGAACCAGGCTGGTGTATAGTAAGGATATATATTTATTTACGGTTTGACAAAGGTCAATCAAACAACCAAAACATCAGCCACCAATGCCATGGCACAACACAATATCACAATTTCAAATTAATTGCACCAATTGACTGAATTGTATTTTTTAAGGAACTTACAGGTTCTACAACACAAAGGTTACATTTACAGACTTTAGATCAAAACACACACAGAAAATTTCTTGCACAATAACAATTATGAAATTTGAAACAACCCCCAGTGATGGCTTGGGGTTACCACACTGCTCTTATCCCAGCAATTCCCATCCCATCCCCAGGCATCATTTATATAAGACCCCTTAATTTGAAGGCAAGTAGAAAAACAATTTTGGCTTTTTATTAAGAAGGCAGCGTTAGAAAAATATACACAATGAAAAACATCATTTTGGGCTTATTATTTGAAAGGCAAACTGTAGGAAAAAAACTCAGTGAGGAAATCATGTTGGGCTTTTTATTTACCTAAAATGCAGGGCCATGGGAAAATCGATTTGGGATTCAAGTAAATAAGTTGGAAATTTCTTTTTGCACACTCTACATTCACTTGAATGGCAGCATTTTAGGGTTACTTATTTTGGGATTATGGACACCCCTCGGGTTTCAGAAAGGTAGAGTCACCCAAGCAATGTATTGTCTATACCGGCTCTAACACACTGGGCATGAACATTGTCAGTTTCGAAATCTAACAACACTCATCCCGTGAATTTCTATATGGGAATTCATTTAACTTCAATTCAATGCACTAAGCATCTACGCAGCTTCCCCCCCTCCACAATTTAATGGAATGGATTAAGGCAGGCAGTTCTCAACACAATTCAATTTAAATGGATACAGTGATTTTCTGTAGTGGAATTACTTTGAGTTAGATTTAATAAAATGTGTCAAGGGTCTCCCCAGGTCCACCTCCCTACCCGCTATGTGAGATGGAGATTAAGGCTGGCAGATTCCCCCCACACTTTTGCTGGCATTTGGATTAATCTACTTACATGGGAGCCTTGGTTATGGGGCATTCAGGGAAACAGCAGGGCTCCTCTGAGGACAGCACAGATCTGGTCAAAAGCTTTGGTCAAGGGAAGTCCCCAGCACCCAGACTTCCTCTGGCTCCTCAAATGGCAGGCTCAGCTAGCTTCTAGATTTCCCAGTCTCTGTCTCCCATCCAATGTCTAAGGCCTTGGTAGCTTCTCCCTGTCTCTCTGCTAGTTGTTCCTTGCAAGAGTCCAGAAGTAGACTACCTCTAGCAATAGAGTTGGAAAGTCAAGGGAAACATCAGAAGTCCAAAGAAAGGGCCCAAGAGTCAAAGCAAAGACCCTCTCAGATTGAAAACTGATCTCTTATAGGTCTTGTGACACTCCATTATTATCATAATTCCCACGCAACAGATTGTCCAGCTCTCTCCCTCTGCCTTCCTCCATACGCCCACTGTCGGTTGATTGGACAAGGAGTTGGGAGGTGTGGATGATGGAAGCTGAGGGAGGAAAAAGATTCACCATCCCAAAATGGTGGGTTTAACTTTTAGTGTTCCTAAAAATCTAACAACATGGCAACTACCCTAATATTTTTGAGTTCTATATTGTATGGCAAGTCGGAAAATACTAATTATATCTCGGCACGCCCTTCCTAAGAGGAGCTGCCATTTTTATCGATTTACTCCTGAGCCAAAATAGTCACAACTCTGACCATTCATGATTCAAACCTTACTTCCATAACCTAGCAACACACCACATTTCCATTCCGTTGGAAATATGAGAAGGCAGGAATCATAATTGTCTTCATTACCTAAATTGTCTACATCACACAGGATCATATCTGGGATGAGCACACCGGGACACACAATTCTCTTTTTATTCAGGAAAAAGGAGTCCAATGTTAATCAATGGCAAGGCATCAAATGTGTCCCTCAGTTTCACATTGCCCCCACCTATTCCTAAATTTAATTTCTCCATTGTCACCTGATAGGAACATCTGCTTATCTGTTTCATAAACAATGTTTGATCATCCATTAGTGGCTCTGAAGCCATTTATTGAGGTCGAGTCAGCCCTGATAAGGTCATTTCTCTTGGCCACTAATGCACAGTTAAAGGGCAGACCTGACCTTAAAGGTCATTTCTGCTGGCTGTGTTAACTGCAACTCTGTCAATTTGGATCTAATTCTCTATTATTTCTTTGTATTTCTAACAGAACCAGGCCTGCATTTCCTGGGGGCCCAGTCCAGGTCTTGAGTTCAAATTTTCAAAGGCACAGACCTTTCAGTACAGTGAGGAAACCACCAGCTGCATCCATAATTCAGAGTATACAGCTTTAAATCGAGAAGATGTGCTTACCTGTAATATTTAACATTATATCTAAACATGTTGTTTATCATACAATCTTTCTTTACACATGGTTTGGGCAGGCACAAGTTCACTTTAGGCATTTTTTACACTTGGGCCACAGTTACATAGAAAATTCAACAAGTGGGCCTTTCCTTTTAGATGTTAGTTTATATGTGAAAAGTAAGTGTATAGTTCCAAAATATGTCACTTGGCTTCACTTTTTAAATGTAAGGCATAATTCCTCGTTGGTATTTTTCACATGCCTATTATTTCGATTAATCTTTTCCCATATGTACTGCTGCAGTTTTGAATCTGTCAAAAGGTGCCTTTACCCAGCCAGTTTACACAAAGTCAACATCTGCAGCACCACACGTTATTTCTTATTCATTGGGCATATGCATCAGTTTTAAGCTCTCAGGTAGATTCCCCTTCACCCGCACCCCTGTCCATTTTAAGGGAGTTGGCTATACCCATTTCTTTCCATTTCACTAGGTATTATGTTGAAATCACTGTTTTGTGCTGGCTTTTGTATTTCAATGCAACTGCACATTAGCCAGCTTCACTCTCTCAATAGGGGCCTAGCATGGCCTCTCCATCTCTGTCACTCTGGGGCTGTCTTTTCACCTCACACCCCAGTAACATACATCTTTAGTGAATGGACGGAAAATAGGCATGGGACCGCCTCCAAGCAGGTAGGATGGAGACCAAAATGGTATCACAGTTACATGACAATTGATAACGCAAACAGAGATATCTTTGCCTTTGTATAATGTGCTCACTGTAGGCACACTCACTCATTGGCTATAAACACTGGTTTATGCTGATATGTGGCTCATGTAGGCAGAAACATCGACCTTAAGGGATGATACAATGGGGGACTTACTTCTTGGAGAGAAAACAAAGTTCTTTTTCAGTACTTCCTGTAATGTCATTCAGTGCGCTTCCCTTAAGTGACCTCCTTGTTACCTTAAAATTAGATATGTGTTTGGTTGATGATGCTCCTTCTAGTGATGCCTAGGATTGTCTGGTACAGAAAGAAAGGGGCAATCATTGTTTTGGGAAAGTCTGGGTTACATAGGAGACCAAGTGCTGTGTGCAGAAGTTCACAGTTACTCTGGACACCCCTAAATACCTCTGACTTACATCACATTCAAGGTTTCCCTGTGTCTGCAGGGACATAATGCAGATTAAAAAGTTTCAATCCTTTGATGCGTTTGGCTTTCCATCCTCTCTCTGTTAACCAAAGGCGTCTCACACGCTACCCGAGAGTGATTTTGGATTTGTGGGTGGCCATTAGTACATCATTGCTCGCTGCGAACGGGCACCTTGAACAGGAAAGAATTATGGGGGCACTGTGACACCTCGGCCCACCTACTTTAATCACAACTGCAAAGCAATCACAAGTAACAGCGCAACAGGACCCCTCGAAACATAAAGGCCCTAAGATGTTACATGGCACCTGTACGCTAGGGGCAGAGTTTAATCACATTTAAGAACAGGAGGTGATAAGCTGTACCATGGGAAAAGCTCCAGCTGTGTATATTTTGGTGTTAGGTCTCTGTCGTGGGTGTGATCAAACTATTTTAGAGATTCATAAATTGTTCAGCCACTTTAATCTTCTGTGCATTAACAGATACCTATTTTTCTTGATGCTGTTATATGAAAAGGTGCCAACGTGTAATACTCTGACCATTTAACAGCGCCCTTCATGTCCTTGCCTGGCCTATCCAAGCAGCTCTATGCACAGGTGTGCCTCCTTACTGGATTTGTTGGCTTGTGTTTCATTATTAATGATCATTTGGTACTAACATCTACTGGCCATTTGGCCAACCTCAAAAACTTGCAGATTTGTGTAGGAGAGTTGGCCTGATGGCAATGTGATGGCCAGAGAGGTAAATCTGTTGGCAAAGGATGATCTTTTGTACCCCAAACTGTGGTCCTACTGGCAGTGGTGGCAGGGCCCACCGTGCAGGCTCCTCCCGCACCCCCATCCTTCCGCTGGCAACCTATTAGCGCCCCCTCATGCACCAAAAGCTGCCTCTGCTACTGCCTACTGGGAGGGCTCTGCCCTGTGGAGGGGCTGCTCTCTCCTGGAGTTGTGGAGTGCTGGTGCTGTGGTTGGTGTCGTAAACCAGATGTGTATCGAGCGCCTAAGCTGAGGCTGGTTTAGTGCTGTGTCTCCTTGACTTCCAAGGGGCTCTATCCTGTCCAGAAATGATCCCCCACAATAAATAAAAAGTAAGAAAAAGCGTGGCACGACAACGCATGTACCAACACCTTCATTAGGTCTGTGTGTTCTGCATATCCAAAGCAGTTACTGATTCAGTTAGATACACGCCTCAATATTTTCGTATATATATGTATAAAAGAGCGCTGCCCTATAAGAAAACCAAAACTAAAATGTTCTCACATGGAGCAAAAATGCATGCTGTTCAGCTAATTTGTATACCCACAATGCAATGCTCAGTGCCTCTGAATTTGCGATGAACTTCCACTGGTGCCTACTGTGTGGTGCTGTGGCATATGTGGCTTGTTAGCTGAAATGGCCTATTATTCAAGTGTCATATTTCAGGTAGACATCTCGCTCTCCCTATCCCTCTCTGTCTCTCTCTCCCTTCATTGAATAACCTTCAAGTTGAACCAGTTCAATACAACAAAACCCTTGACATTCAATGAAAAATAGTTTTTGAAATGGTCTTAAGTTGATGGTTGAAGGAAATAAGCCCCTTGCTATTCGGCAAGTGATGGAAGCTATGCCAGCCTAACTCTAATCCCCTCCCCTCACCGCAAGAGGAAATATGTCGAAAATGTCATACACCTACGTCAAATGTGTAAAACATTGTTAGCAGTAGCATTGTTGCTAAGTAAGTGGACCATAGCTTTTACCATAAGTATAAGGCTTTTGAATGTGTTTAGATTGCCTTGTTATGCACAATAATGCACGATCTAGTGATCTAGTGGTTGGTCAAGAGTATCACCATTTGTTTGTTCCAAAGTAAAAGATTGGTCCTTTCTTGCTGTCCCTAGCCCATTGTTGTGGGTGCTGGAATGGGAGCAGTGAATAAACTGTTGAAGATGCCAACCTGCCTTCTCGTCCAGCATCTTGGTTTCCATCATCAGACCGGCGTCGAGACTCTAGGCTAGCAGGGGACAAAAGGACAGCCTCAGTAGCACCGTGCACACAGTACCAACGTTGAGGGTTTTTACTTCAAACTAAGAATGGCTGGTTTCTCCCTTACATTTCCATGATCTGGCTTTGCCTCCCTTCATTGTCCTAATGGAGAATAACACTTTTCAATTCTGCCCTGAACGCAACACCATGTTCTCTCGGTGACATAAACACAAAGGGCCGATATCTCAAAACATTTTTGCCGCATCTCACACTTGGACCAAGAAAGGAGCATCCTGATTCACCAAGGGCATCTGAATGAGTGCATGTGTAGTAGTATCTGGAGAATTGGTCGGCACTGGGTGCACACTGTGCAGACAGTAGATTGCAGTGATGTCACATAGAACCTGATAAGACATCAAGGTTCCAATTGTTACAGTTGGGATCTTCAGGATGGGAGAGTTTACTGAGAGGATGTGTTATACCTAGCTCCTGTCTCATTTGTCTAAGCTTACTCTGTAACCTACAATAAAGCTTCCTACTTTCATATATATATATATATGCTTCCAGTCTCCTACCTGATTCCTGATGCTTCTCCAGTGTCTTGTATACTACAGTATGCTACACTACTCTACTTAAATCAACCCAAACTACAACCTGTGATGTCCTATGGATTGCCTTTACAAAAGTAGCAAGCATGACCTCATTTGCTTCCTAGCATTGCGTGCTGTCACATAGGCTCCCCATTTCACATCCTCAGCCATTAATAACACCTGAATCGCGCCCTGTGCTGAAAGATGGCGCATTGTGCGTGCACTGTACACACTCCAAGGGCTGCTGACTGCAAACAGAGGCTGATGAGAGACAGGCTCTTCAGTGCAAACACCCCTAGCCGATGTGGAGCGACTCACAAAGCAGGCCGGCCGCCGAGACATCGAGCCTCGCCGTTCACCGCGGGCCATGCATTTCATGCATTTGCTTCCAGGTGGTGTTTGCACTTCCTTATTATGTGGTGTGTTTTCTAAGCGGTAACTGGCATGTGTTTCAGCTCTCCCTTCCCCTCTGTCTCTCTTTCTACCTCCGCTACCCTCTCTCCTTCTTTCCTTCTCTGTGGAGGTGGGTATCATTTTGAGTGCTGAAATATTGCCTTGTACAATCCTGCATGTAGTACTTAGCATTCTGGCATTCAGTACTCTGAGGAGCCTGCGCGATTTTCGAGTATACCCCCAAGTCATGCCAATCAAGCAGTATTTAATGCTAGCCCTTGCAGTGTTTTTTTGAGTCTGAAGTGTTGCAACTAAGTGTAGCACGGTGAGGTAATGCCAGACACACAGTGTTTCATTAATATAGCATGCTAGCCTTTGTCATATTGAAACAACGTGCAGCACGGCAAAGTAATGCCAGATACACAGTGATGTGACACCCCATCCCCCAGGCATCTAGTCTGGATACCACCCCAGACAGCCCCCTCCAGGCTGGACAACACCCACAGCCCCCCTCACCTGTGACACCACCCCAGACAGCTCCCTCCAGACTGTACAACACCCCTCAGGCCCCCACACCTGTGACACACCCCAGGGAGCCCCCTTCAGACTGGACACCACCTTCCAGCCCCCCTCACCTGTGACACCCACCCCAGGCAGCCCCCTCCAGACTGGACAATACCCACCAGCCCCCCTTCAGACTGGATACCACCGCAGGCCCCCTCACCTGTGACATTCCCCAGTCATCCCCCTCTAGACTGGACACCACCCCCTAACCCCCCTCACCTGTAACACCCCCCCAGAGAGCCCCCTCCAGAATGGACACCACCCCCAACCACCCTCCCCTATGACACCACCAGGCATCCACCTCCAGACTGGAAAACACCCACCACCGCCCTCCAGATTGTACACCACCCACCAACCCCCCTCAGCTGTCACCCCCCCCACACCCCGCCGACATCCCCATCCAGACTGGAGACCACCCCAAACCCCCCTCACCTGTGACACCCCCCCTGGCATCCCCCCCAACTTGACACTACCCCCAATCCCCCTGACCTCTGACACCCCCGGGCAGCCCCCTCCAGACTGGACACCACCCACCAGCACCCCTCACCTGTGACACCACCCCCAGGCAGCCCCCTCCAGGCTGGACAAAACCCCCAGCCCCCCTCACCTGAGAACCCCCAGGCAGCCCCCTCTAGACTGGACACCACCCACCAGCCCCGCTCACCTGTGACACCCCCACCGGCAGCCCCCTCCAGACTGGACATCACCGCCCTACCCCCTCACCAGTGTCACCCCCCCAGGCAGCCCCCTGACAGTCTCCCACAATACCAGTTCAATGCATGTCTACAGCTCACCTGAACCTCTGTGGTCTGACAACACATGAAGTGCAACACCAACATGTACACTGCAAATACAACCAACTGGAAGCACCGTAGGTCCATCCATGAGTGGAGCATCTGCTCACACACCCTTCCAGGCCTTAATCAGCCCCCCCATACACATGTGACAAGTGAATGCAAATCCATGTGCATGTTGTCCATGGCACATTGCCAAGACTTTAAAGCACATTAACTGAATGTGTGTCCATGAAAGAAGTGAACCTACCAAAAGATGTTGCCAGATCCACAAACAATGGCCAGGCATGTCACAGCCTGAGCATTATTGACCTAGGTGGAATGGGTGGCAAAATACCTGTCAGGGAATAATCACATGACAGGGCCATGCATGGGTGATGGTAGGGCAGTGAGATAGAGCATGAGTCACAGAGACTGGAGAATTGTTCTGCCACTCTGGAAGAGCAAATATGGCCCAATACTGCATTCCAGTAGCAGAGGTTGAGCGACACATGAGGGAAGGTAGTGTGTGACTGCACATGCTAGTAGTCGTGTCTGCACGACATGGGTTTTTACAAATCAATGACAAACAAACGTGCTATTAACGTGTCAATGGAACTCCTCCACACTGAGCCCACCTCCCTCCACCTCAACCACAGTGATGCCAAACACACAGTGATGCTGCAAAGGTAAATGCAAATGAAAAACACAGTGCAGACCCAGTCATCTGATGGACCCACCCCCACATGTCAGGCACATGTGCATCCTACCATCCGCAACCATCCCAGCAACAACAACACACAAGCATGCACGCCACAAGACACATGACTTGCAATGGAGAGATGCACTGGCTGAACATAGAACTATCAAAGATGCTGACACACAAATGAACTGCATGAAGCGTGGAATGTAACAAACAGAATGATAAAGTGGACATAAATATGTAAAAAAATAAACAGGGAATCAAGCTCAAAGTAGTCCAGGAAAAATATGAAATAAAACTAATATCCTATGTCTAAACAACTATATACAATGAAAACTGTGAAGGAAAGTCTTCAAAGTCTGGGGAAAATAATAAATTAAAAAAATAAACCTACAACTAAATAACTATGTACAAAGGCAGCGCGCTAGTCCTCCTCTCCAATCTCACTGAGCCTTTCCAACAGGGCTGCGTCTAGCGCCACATCCTCACCCCTCAGGTGGGCCTCCATTGTTTCCTGGAGGGCGTGCAGGTTCTCCAGCATTTGTGTCTCTATCACTCATGTGTCCATGCAAGTGGCCTCCACGATGGCAGCCCACCTTCTTGCCCGATACAGCACAATCTCAGCCCTGGCCTTCACTACCCTCGCTTCCCGAACCCACTGCCTCTGTGCCCCGATCTGCTCTTTATATCCTCGGAACACGAAGACATCCTGTGCCTCAGGTCCACGTGTGCCTCCTACCTCACACTTCACACCAGCCTCCTTTCGGTGGTCTGCTCTGAAACAAATAGCCTCCTCCTCATTGCCACCTGCTGCCACAGTGACAACTGACTGGTATGTGGGTACGCCCTCCGAGCTGATGACGATACCCAGGGGCGTACGGCACCTGCACTGCTCATGGGTGCCTGCTGTCCCTCCATTGCTGGTGATCCTGTTGGTGCCTGGGTAGGCACATTGACCACCTCAGCTGATGTGCCTTGGACTCCCAACTAGGGCAGGGATGTGGTCTCCACCAGAAAGGGCATTGTGGGTGGGACTGGTGCACATGGGACCCTGCTGGTATCTGGGCGCATAGAGGAGGAAGACGAGGAGGCGGTTGCAGCACTGAACATCCCATGAAGGACACCACAGAACAGGCATGCTGCTATCCAGCCGACGAGGTGGTGTAGCTCACTGTGATGAAGGGCAAGCAGGCAACGAGTAGCCTGCCCATCATCATGAATGACACCGGCCTGCCTCGTCAACACACCAGATGATAAGGGGGTGTCGGTCTGGGTGGACACATCAGCTGACACCGAGTGGTGGGTCTGGGTTAAGGCATCCTGGCAGGTGCACACTGCTGCATCTGATGACCCAGAGACTATATTTTGCACAGGCACCTCCATGGTGGCCTGCACAGACTCATGCCCCTGGGACAGGACTGCAGTAGGCATGCCCACCTCAACACCCCCACCTGACCCCGTGCACTGGGATGCAATTACCACCTCCTCCCACTCCCCCTCCGTCAATCTGGATGACTCTGGGGCATCTTCCGCCACGGCCCCTGTGTGGCATCACTTACCCCCACTGCTGCTGAGGAGTTTCCTCTCTCCTTCACCTCTTTGACTCACCCCCAGCAACCATGCCCGATGCTACTGGCGCTGCCACAGTCACATCACTCCCCAAAGATGAGCTGTCAAGGGGGTGTGACTGGGGCTTACGCCTCTGCCTGGTGGAGGCATCCCGACAGCCATTCTCCACAGCACTGCTTCCGCCCTCTTCATCAGATGCAACTGTGGAAAAGGAGACACAGAACAGAAACATCAGTGCACTGCACCAAATCGGGTGTTACATCCCCAACATTCACATGAACATGACTTTTTAGGGAAACAACCATCAACCTCCACACCCACACACATGAACATGCAATCCACATCCATGCAGACACCTGCCTGGCTATCACTCCACACAATCACATCAAGCTACTGTCACAAACAATCACTTGCGTATGCTATACACGCATGCATCATTTGCACATGCACATATGAGCATGCCATAGCAACAAGCACATACACATGTCATGCATACACATCAACTGAGAGGCCCGACTCAGTGCGATGGCGAATCCTGTGCACCGCAATGCCTCTACGTGACTAAGCCAGTCATCCAAATGAATGTGTTGCATTCAGGCATGAGTGATGCCCAGTTACACATTCACATTTTTGGCACATACACATGAGAATCATGCATGCAGATGACAAAGGGAACACTACCTCAGCTGTCACACTTGTCATACTGGCACATCTCAAACACAAGTAACATTACATGTGCACGATCTGCAAACCAGCACTACAACGCACAATGCAAGTGATAGCACATTTAAAATACATGTAGGTCTGAATGCACACATGGAGAGCAATGTCTGGGGCATGCACGCAGACATATGTCTCAGAAACATACCTGCTGCAAGCCTAAGGGGGTCACTGCCAACTTGCTGGTACATGCCCAGAGCACATGCACTGTATAGCATTGCACTACATGGCTACTCAGCAGTCGACTCCAGACATTGACGTAAATTGCAGACCCGGGTGGGCAGCGCCGGGTCAAACTTATCCAGGACCAGCAAGTTGTTGATCAACATCTGGCACCTGCGCATACGGGGGAACCTCTGCGGTGGCAGCGGCCTGGACTAATCGCAGGGCCTTGCCGTGGTTCCTGGATTTCAGGACCTCTCAGCACTTATGCACGTTCTTGAAGGTGCAGGATGCCACCCCCTCCACATTGTCCCGTCCCAGATCTGCTGACATCCTTCCTTGCCATGTTGCATCACAGGGTGGAAGAGGGCATCATAATGCTGCTCGACCTTCTCCACCAGGATGTCAACTTCCCAGGCAGTGAAGTTGACAGCCCTCTGCTTCACTGCCAATGCAATTGTCACTCTGGTCAGAGGATGATGGTGCTGACATGGCAACCCCAGAGGCAGGTGTGGGTGAGTAAGGTGGTCCTGGAGCTGGGCTGTGGAGCGGTGGTGGTGGAATGGCATGGTGGGAGTCCAATGAAGCAGCTGAGAGGGTCACAGCACCAAAGACAGGAGCATAGGCAATGGCTAGACAGCAGGCACTCCAAACGCAGTGCAGGTGGGCAGCAGGCACACACACACTGTACAGGCAGCAGCAGATGGCTAAGTTGGAGGTGGCACAGGCCAGTAGTAGGCAGGTATAATGGCACAGAGGCAGGAGCGTGGGGCTTCTGTGTCTTGCAATTTAGGCAACCGGAAACAGAGTGAAGGGACTTTGCGCATAAAAAAATGGGAAAAGCGCGTAAATTACGTGATAAGTACCGAGCACAGGCATTCAGCGTGCCATATTTGGGAATACATTAGTACATGTAGAAGCAACTCCGAACATGCATGAGAAGGGGAGGAGATGGAGAAGTGGAGTACTGCATATTTTGGGGTACCACGCCATCCGTTCACTTCAGGGACTGTACAAACTTCTTATTTTGGTGGGGCATTGCCTCCGCAGATACGCACATCTACTTTTAATTTTTGCAAGGCTAACAGTGAGTCGCTTATTCATTTTTTTTAACTCTGGGGGCCCCTTTGTGTCGCATACCACTATTGTTACCATTCTGGTAGCTTTCCGGTGTTTGCATACTGATTTTTTGTGTAGCTAGGTGCCACTGCCTATCGCATACCGCTTTTTTCTTTTTTTGGAAGCTATTTTTATTTTGGGATGCCTGTGCGTTACGCATACCATATTTTTCACACCTGGGGTACAGGTGAGCCTTGCTGGACCACAGAACTACGTCTTCGATCAGGTAGACTGCCCCCTCACTCAAATTGTCAATGACAATTACTTGGCGTGCCTTCCATATTTCCATTACACCAGGAACATGATTGGAAAGGCCCCAAAAGGGAACGGGCAGAAGGGGCCAGGGTCAGCGACGTGCAGCGGAAGCAGCTGACCTAGCCCGAAAGGCCAAGGGATGTGCTGGGGATTCAGCTGTCCCAGCCCAGGGGGTAATGCCATGCACCAGCTCACTTGTGGTCCAGCATCTGGACCCTAGAGTGGTCCCAGCCACACAGGGGTGGCACCAACACCTCGTGGCAAGAAGGCAAAGCCTGCACAGCATGAACAGGCTCAACCCCATGACACACCACAAGACACTGGCACGTTGAGGAAGAAGAACCTCCATGATGAAGGACTCAAGATCCTAAGGTCCTAATGGACTACATGGCCATTCACCACTGTGACATGTGTCAGCATCAGGGGTACACACATACACCAGCTCAGCATATGGTGCATTGGCAGCATGTCACTGATGAGATCAATGCATTAGGGTTTGAGAAGCTCACTGCTGCACAGGTAGTGAAGTGCTGGAATGATCTCACTCATCACACCAAGTCAAGCTGGGAGCCAATCTCGCCTATGCTCTGGCAACTGGAGGGGGGTCACCAGAGGAGGAGGAGCTGATGGAGCATGAAGAGCCTATGAGCCAATTCATTATACTGGAGCAGGTGCAAGGAGTGGGAGGCCTGGAGAATTAAGAGGATACGTCCGGTGAGTGCCCAACATTAGGCACTGTCCCCTGTAGAGGTGTGAATGGTTGTCATTGTCATTTGTTGGCAGTGTCTATTAGTCTGTGTGCAACATGCATGCAAGTGCATGGTCATTCATACTCACCAATTAGCCATGTGTTGCCATGTTTCCCAGCTTCCAGGGCCCAGTGTAGCGGGACATCTTGAAGATAAAAGTATCATGTGTGCTACCAGGATAGTTGGCATACAATTCAGTAATGATGCCCTTGGCATCACACACAACCTGAACATTGATGGAGTGCCAATGTTTACGATTGCAGTAGATGTACTCTGGTGCTCTAGGTGGATGTAGAGCAATATGGGTGCAATCAATGGCACCTAGCACTTTTGGGAAGTGCGACACCCCATAAAAATCCTGGACCACTGCTTGCCTTTCTGACGGTGGTCTGGGCATATAGATATGCCGGCAGACAGAAAGATGTGCAGTTAGGATTACCTACACCTAGAGTAAGCAGCTAGACTGCTTGCCCCAGGAGATGCCACTTACCATGGCGGTGGTCCGCTGAAATGAGCCAGTGACCAAAAAATGCAGAGAAATTAGTACCTTTTGCATGGGGCTCAGTGCTTGAGAGCACATGGTGTGTGATGTGAGGTCATCTTCCCACTCTGTGACCAGGTCTACGATGATATGGGGGGGAACCTATACCTGCCATAGACCTGGTCATCAGGCATCCCAAAAAGGCTGCCCTTGCCATCCTCCTCCTGCAGTGTCCCTGGATGATTGGTGCAAAAAATGGTGCATTCATTGTGGCTGTATCTGTGCGTTTGTTGAGCATATGTGCTCTTTGTGCATTTGTTTGTGTGCGCGTTGATCTTTACGCCTGATATGGCGTAGGTGTTTCTGGATTTGAGTGTGGTTTTTCATGCACCGGCGTTCCCTGGTCAATTCCATGAATACGTTTGTTTTGCTCGTGTATGAGCGGTGTGGTTGTTTGACGGTGGTACGTACCTCGTAAAGCCCACATTTTCACTTGTTCTTCCTCATCTCACGTGTTCCGCCCCGTTTTAGGTGGCTCCGCAGGCCCGGGCGGCCCTTGTCTTGGAGTCTTGCGCAAGCCCTTCGTCAGGTCGCAGTGACGTGGTGGACCGGCGCGGATTCCTCACAAGTCCTGTGTAAGCCCTGTGCATGAATTACTTTATGAACAGGAACATGTTAAGGGAAACCTGGCCAGAGAGAGAAAGCCCCAATCCCCTTTTCCAAACCGCACACAGACTTAAAGAACATGTGATTGCAGTAAGATCTTTAGTTCATACTCCTATGGCCAAAGCACAAGAACTAAATGGCATTGAACATCTGAGGTACAAGAACAAACAGGCCCCTGTAATCACAAAATGTCACAACCTGACCGCCGACTGAAAACCCAAGTATTCCATATAAATCTCCTTAAAAAGTGGAAAGAAAACTCCACACCAGTATCCTGGCCTGTTTATTGCTCAATGACACTGAGAGAAAATAACTGATTCCGCGCGAAAGTACTCTATTTTCAGCACAGATTATCCCATGAATCGGGTCCACAGTCTTTCCTGAATACAGCATGCTAGCCTTTGTCAGATGTAAACACAATAACTGAGTGTAGCATGGTTAAGTAATGGGTTAGCACAGTGAAGTAATGCCAGACACGCAGTGTTTCATTATGCAGCATGCTAGCCTTTGTCAGCATGCTAGCCTTTGTCCTATTTAAACACAGTAGCAGAGTGCTGCACGGTGAAGTAATGCCAGACACGCAGTGTTTCATTATGCAGCATGCTAGCCTTTGTCATTTTCATACACAGTAAATACAAACGTCTTTCCTTTCATATTTGAAGTATGGAAATGCGTATGTGGCAGAGGTTTTTGGCACTTCTGGTGTCCACTCAGGAGAAAATGCACAGTATCAAATAACATTATCCAAACCAATTATATCGCCATATATATGGTCGCCGGGAACGGCCATGGCCGTTAT
Organism: Ambystoma mexicanum; assembly: GCF_040938575.1. NCBI lineage: Eukaryota > Metazoa > Chordata > Amphibia > Caudata > Ambystomatidae > Ambystoma > Ambystoma mexicanum. The sequence goes on from NC_090929.1 coordinate 120,055,035, forward strand.
TATTAGTGGGGATAATTTTTGGGGTAACTGGGAGCAGGGGTTGCGGGGGTGTCCCCCGCTCCCTTTAAAATAATATGGGGGTTACTGTGGTGTCCCCCGCAGGTTTAATGGGTTAATATTGCCGCACAAATATGGCACCATTCTTGTATGGCGATATATTTGCGGGGATATGAACACATGGAACCAAATGCACTGGAAGGACAGCAATTACCCTTTATGTGCATTGTGCGTTTCGGTGCACTAAAAGCAGTGGGAACGGGAACTTATTAGCTGGTCATATTCTCAAATGTTTGGCCTATTTGTGGACTTATGGGGCAACACTTGTTATGCAGTGGGGCAACTAAAACGTCTCCAGTTTTTGGGTGTCTAAAATGATGGGAAAATACAGTGAATTTCCAGAAGGTATTTCTGCACGTATCCTGCAGTACTTACCACGCGGGGTATTCTGAAATCACTGCACAAGGCCATGCAGCTGGACACTCATGAGTATGGTCAGCTAGCACAGGTGGCATTCTAAAGAACGCCTGTTTCTACTGCTACACTTGGATTCATGCTGAGCTGCTGAGACTTCACTGATTCTGATCCAGCTTGGCCAATTGCTGCAAAGGGAATGGAACTGGTTTGGGGAGTGTTACAATGATATCCTATATTTACAAGTCTTTATGGGTGACTGTGCATCAGAGACTAAACATGTACACAGCCATGTTTTCCCCTGAGACCCACATGTCCTTCTCAGCCCCTCCTCTCACTAAAAAACAGCTTGGGCCAGACCTTGGATCCCAATTGGGAGAGATATGTGTAGCCATTTCCTCCTTACATCCAAATGATGTAGCTGTCCGAATATGTTTGCATAGGTCAAGGTTACCGTCACTTTAAAATATTAGCGTGACAGCTTTTAAAAAAGAAAATAAGCACAAAGCTCATTGTGCAGTAGGTGCTTAGAGATTCAAGCATTCAACCCTTTTAACACAAACATACTTGCTAAATATAAATAACTGTGCTCACTCATATGTTGACAATATGCTGTATGAGTTTATGTAAAGCAGCAACAAAACCTCATTGGTGCTATTTTCCTCTTATTTTGATGGCAGTTCAAAGGAGTATATTATGTAATAATTCAAATGGTTGTTATAGGTTGTAATAATGTGCTTTGCTCGGTAAGGCAATTGTAACATTCTTGTTATGACTATGAGATATAGTGTAATTGAATATTAGAAATGAAGATTACAAAAAAATAAGTGTGTTGACCGAGTTAGTACAATTAAATAATGTCTTAATCGTACAGCTTCCTTTGCCTAGAATATACACAATGTTTTCTCTCAAAATATAAAGTTCACAATCAGAATAAAACTAATTTAAAATCTACTTCTATTGTCTGCATTGTGTGCCCCTGCCAGTACTGTGACTCAATCTCATCCCACCTGTTTTGATGAATGGTTGTATACCTGAAATTTAAAAAACACCGCAATTCTCTACCACACGCTGACGCTAGTTTAAAAAAAAATTAAATGGTGCAGTTGCTTTTTGGCAAAATGCTAAGTTGAAAATGTTTTGTATCTGCATTAATACTTCTTAATGGCGAGTTAAAATCTACCATAATATAAAGTGTATAAAACATGTCCATGTAATTATTACCATGAACATATGCATCAAAAGCTATAACATAAAAAGGAGAAAGAGAAAAGTTGGGGAAAGCTTCGTATAAATACAGCTGAACCTATGTCTTAGACGTTGCAGTATGCATTTATCAAATGTGTGTGTTTTACCTTGATATTTACATACTTTGTGAATCATGTCACTGCACTTCGTAATAATATTGATGATTTTTTGATCCTGCCTGGCTTATCGATGTAACATCGTATTCTGTGCAAGAGAGCAATTCAATTGATCATGTAATAGGATCATTACTTCCATTGTAGATTATCTTCAGTCGTTAAAATGAAAGATATGTTTACCTTTGCTCTTGCTTCCTATGACTCAAGTTGCTAGACTTCATTCTTCATCATAGTTGAATTGTTGATGTTTTGCCTTGGTTACATTTTAGCATTGTCTCGGAAGGATAACTCAGGGGCAACGTGCTCGCCTTGAAAACAAGCCGACAGGGAGCAACACAGGTTCGATCCCTGGGTCCGTGCTTAGAAACCTCTTGGTATTAACCGTGTTATAAATAACCTAACACAGGTTCGATCCCCAGGTCACGCTTAAAAAGCTCTGGGTTTTAACTGTGTTATAAATAACCTATCATATCATTTCTACTTTGTATTGATTGTGCAGGGAAGGTTCCCTATAATCAACACATGTAAACGTGTTCTCTCTCAATTCTTGTCTCATTAAGATCAAATAGTATAATGAGTTCAAAATTATATTCATTATTGAATAGGCCATATACGTATCACGTTCAATTTGCCCTGCAAGTTTCTATTTTATATTGATAATAAATTATAGATCACATGAGCAAACGTACCCGTTGTCGCTTGGTAAAGCAGGATCAATGCAGCTACTGCTGAGAGGTTTCCGTGTGATCGAGGTTCCACTCCACAGTCTTTTTCCAGACTCCAGCGGGTTCGTGTTCCATCAACACTCACACCAACCCTTGATGCTGTGCCTGCAGAGCTCAAGCCAGCAAACCCACGTGCTCCATGGAAGGCTTTTCTTGTTGTACACATTATTTCCCCTACTTGGCAGGCACTTCATAACTGTGTTGTCTGTAACCTAAGCCTTATGTATACTTGTTTCTAAATGTGCCCTGATACCTTCGGGTCTGGCGCGCAATACAAATAAATAAACAAACAAACAAACAAACTATATCTTTATCATCAAGATGCAAAAATAGTGAGTGGCATGACACAACACACTTCAGTGCTCATTACACAAAACATGCATCATTGTGTCACGCAATCCACCATCCTTCACTTGCCACATGACAGAATACCCTTCGGTTCTGCTCTATGCTAACAGTCCTCCACAGTTTCCATGAAGCAAAAGCATGGACAAGGAAGAAAGACTAGACTGCAGACCCAATTACTAGTCCTTGTGGGGACAATCTGTCCCGGGTTTTCTGGATAGCCACTGACCATGTGAATAATCTACAATTGGATTAATTTTGCACACCTCATTTTTTATGGTCTACCTGATATTTGGGGGCAAAATCAGACCTCGAGAATCTATGCTGGACACTTATACTATAGCGAAACGGTGATGGAAACATTTGAATAATGAGTTCCCCCCACCCCAACTTCCATTCATCATTGAAAGGAATTGTGAGGTTCACCGAAAGCGATGGTCACTCCACTGGCTTCCGGTGTCGTTGATGATTACTTCACAAACCCTCTGTGCAATTGATGAATCCATGTAAGGACTTCTTCCTTCCTTCTCCTCCGGTAGATTTCACGTCTATGACCCATGTTGATCTGTGCACTCTTCTGGTGCCCATGAATTTAATGTGCCAACAGAGGCTTTTGCTAGGGGTGGGGATTGAGCAGGCTATAGCCCTTGGTCTTTTGGTTATAGCCCCAGATAGAAGCTCAAGGGTCCGCAACCAAAAGTCTAGCTAGCCCCGAGTCCTGACAGTTCCAACATTAGTGTATCCTTGGCTCTTTTCCAGACCTAACAACACCCCTGTGTGCCGAGGGTAGTGGGCAAGAGAGCAAGTGCCTTCTCACCGTCCTTTCTAGGTGTACAGAGCACTCTTCTTGACCAGTGGATATTATATACATTCCCCGTCATGGCCCCTCTAATCAGGGGTGGTCTGGCCCATAGGGAACTCTGGAGAGTTCCCGGTAAGTAAGCCTCTGCACCCTGGGACTCTTTTATGTGGTAATCTATTTTATTTCCAAATGTTCTTATAGGATACGGGTTGCCTTGCTGGACATGTGTAGTATGGGGCCACTTTGAAAATGATTTCCAGAGCCTCTTTTGCTTCAACAGTCCACCTCTACCTCTAATGAACGAAATAAAGAATTGTCACTATTTTAATTTCGGTCACTGTCGCTATGCAGTAATAGCAGATGTCCATTCTCCAAGATGACTGCATAATAATAATAATAATAATAATAATGTTGCATTTATTTAGCGCTACGAGCCCTCAGGCATCTGAGCGCTGCATTGGCGACCGCAGCACTTTAGAAGTTTATAAAGGTAAGAATTAAAATGACAAACAATGGAGCACACAGCACCTTTGTACTATATTGTAGGTGGATTTGTAGAGCGCTAACTATGGCCAGGAGGCATCTAGGCGCCTTTGCTTCATCGGGAGGATAGCTGAGGGGCAGCGTGCTTGCCATGGAAGCAAGGCGACACAGAGCAACACAGGTTCGATCATAGGGGTCGGCGCTTAGGTTATTAAGCGCGTTATAAATAACATATTATGTAATATAATATTGAATTTCTTTAAAAAAAGGGACTCGGTGTGCGCATGTAGCGTGGGTCAAATGACCAGTGAATACATACGGGGTAGACGAGGGCTTTACTATTGCACAGCTCAATGGGAGCGGATTGCAGAATCCTGCTGAAATGGGAGCACGCGGGCAGACTAGAGCCAATCAGCGCCCTCGAGCCTGTCTTGGCAGTAACTCGAGTCCGGGCATCGGCGTGCAAGCGAAGGCGCAGGGACAGATAAGAGAAGCAACTTGCCCAGCCGGGAAAGAAGCCAGGGCTGGAAGAAACTCCAGGTTCTCAGAGTCATGAGGAGAGATGCCGCCAAGTCGGAAAGGCCCATGTGAGCCAGGCAGCTTGGGGAAATGCAAAAACTTGCCATACACTGAAAAGTTGTAGCAGCTCACAAACCGATACAGGCATCGCTGCGGCCAGGGTTTTTTTTGTTCTGTCTGTGTGCCTCCTTTGTCAAACAGCAAGAAACACATACTCTTTGTTCTTGTTTTCTCTTGAAAAGAAAGTGCAATGAAAATCAAATGTTCCTCCCGTATTATGTCGGGTGTGCGAACTGGCCCTTTTTGCGACTCCCTGAAAAAGGAGCAAATTTAGAGGACATTTTCCATGTTTTCTTTGTTGAGAGTGGGGGTCCATTCGCCTCTGTACTCTCCTAGCCCTTCCCCCGCCCCCTCTCGCTATGTTTGCACCCTCTAGAATCTCTTCCTTGATTCCTACCTTCTCTGGCATTTACATACCAGCCATGCATAGGCATGGTTGCAATGGAAAGTCGGCACGCTGGGGCTGGCAACTTGGAATCCTCTGCATGTTTGTTTTACATTGTTTTGGTAACTAGAATGTGCACATGGACTGCCTCGTATTTCTTGTTTTTCTGCAAAGGAGAATGGAAATGTATGTATTGCATTGTATTGTACTTGTCATTTTTATAGCGCCTTTTACCATTTGTATAGACTCAAGCGCTGGCAGTGGGAACACCCTAGTAGAAGCAAACCACGAAGATCAGGCATGTGGATGTGTGCTGAGGGGGTCTGGAGATGGCGTGAGTGCTAGAGACTCGCTACATGTCCAGCGTGCCAGAATTTGTCATAGGTCTTCGCTGCATACTGTTGTCAGGCGTGTTGAGGCATGGTCTGGTGTAAGTAGGCTTAAAAACATGAAGGGCCCAGCTAACCCGAATGGTGTCATAGGCCGGACATGTGTTCTACTCTCTCTAAAGGTGCTGGAGACTTTTTTAGGAAAGTAGAGATATATGTCTGTCTGTAAGTGTGTATGTATGTGTGTAAGCATGTATGTGTGTGTGTGCATCTGCATATGCATGTATGCATATATGTCTGCATGTACATATTTATTCATGTATGTATGTATGGGATCAAATATATGTATGAGTGCACATTTCTGTGTGTCAGTGTAAGCATGTTTCTGTGTATGTATGTATTTATACATACATGCATGCATTTTTGTGGGTATCTGTATATATATGTGTGTGTGTGTGTGTGTGTGCATGTATGTATCTGCGTATGTATGCAGAGACTATAGACACTTTTGCGTTACTGTAATTGGGGAGAGTCCACCTCGCTTCAAGGCAGGCTGAGGCGGCCATCACGTGTGCCTCATAGAATAGATGCACTTGAACTAGTACCTTACTAATGTGATAGGACATTAATATCAAAAAAGAAATCAAATTACTTCTGTGATGCGCATACTTTTTTTTAAAGAAGTCTTTGCTATGGTGTAGCCATAGCGCCAAGGAGCAGCATAGCGCTTCCCAAAGACCAGTTGATTTAGCAGGAATGCATGTGTGGTGGCACAGTGTAGGATTGAGCCTGGAGTTCTGACATGTGGACAGAGAGCGAGAAATCAATCACCAATACATTTCCACATTTCGCCTATTTACAATATGAGATACAGATAAATACAGTGTTTTTCACAGAAATACAGATTTTCTGGCTACCTAAACCGGGATTACATCCCTGTCCCGAGGCATGCATGAGCAGAAACCCCTCTCCTTCCCTTCCGGTCGCGCGGGCCAACAATGTCTCTTTTAAAGGACTCTGCTACATGGATTATGGCAAAAGCTATGTGCATTTAACGACAAGAAAGACGACATGCATGTTCACCTACAACTCAAGCTCTTCCAGGAAAAAGAATCAGCCGTGTTAAATTGACAAGCCCCTTTCTGAACACTGCTCTCCTCCCACAAAGACAGTCACTCTGACACATCATGTTCAACTTTGACCTTTCCTGCACCATTCAGTGCATCTTTTATGTAAAGTCACATCCAATCATACCAGAGCCCTCGACAAGCTGTGATGTTTCACTCGCAACAATAATGTTATGTTGTTGTACATGGTTCTTCTTTATTGTTTTACACCACTCTCAGTTGCCATTTGAATGGTCTTCAGGCACTCTGCTGCTCGGAGAGGGTTGGGGGTTGGTGAGGTTAGTGTGGAGAGAGGGGAAATGCAAGCGAGCTTTGCTCGTGTGTTGATGCGTGCAGACTGGAAGTACCATGAGGTCTGAATTTGGGTCAGTATCTAGATGTCCCAGGTTGAGAGCATAGAGGCATTAGAGTCCAAAGGGGGAAACGGGGGGGAGGGGCTCATGTGCAGTTGGCCGTAGGAGTCGTAGCAACAAGGTGTGGTATGAAAGTTGGATGTAGAGGTTTAGCGTTCTGATGTTTCATAATTTTTGGGAGAGTTGATCAATTTCCATGTGTGGGTGACTTAGTTGGGTCATGTATTGTGTTGGAACATAGAAGTTGAGCTTGTTAGAGCGAGGAGCAGTCAGAGACCACCATTAGAAGTCAAACCTGAAACAGCATATAGCATATCATAACATGGCATCATGGCCAGTCATGAAAGTCATCACACGGCGCTAGAAGCCAAAGAATCACATGAACAAGTGCCTCAAAATTTCATGCACTTGCAGTGCTCCCGCCACGGGCCTATTGCATATCGTTCCCATCTCACATTCTATCATTGCCTCTGTCAGACCCTCTATACACGTCTCTCTCTTTCTCGCTCTCTCTAAAATATATACATTTAACCCTATGTGCCAGAAGGATCGTGGAATTGGCAGGTATGGAAAGGGAGCAGTATGGAGACTCCACCCTAATGTAGGTGATAAGCGTTATGGGGGGAGGGCAAGAACCGATGGGGATGAAGACCCCAGGCACCCATTTCAACTTGCTTAGTTTATAGTTTGGGGGGCTGAGCACCATTTCGCACCTCACTGTAACTCGTTCCGGTGCATGTGGTCGGTGGCCAACTGAGAAGTTTGCCCATCGAGGTTCGTTGAGGAATCAGACAGCGTTGGTCAGGTGTTCATTAGGTGATGGGGCAGGAACCAGATTCCCTGGTAAATGTTCCCAGAAGTATACCTCAATGTCTCCCACCGCTCTCAAACATCTCTCACACTGTGCACGCAACGTTCATTACAGTACAGAATAAATCACCAGATCAGCACCTGCTTAAGACCGCAGAATGAGACACAAGAACTAAAGCATTTAATGTAATGTCCACAGACATGATTGCGGAGTTTCCACTTTCAAAGGTGTACTGTGTGCTTATGTGCTGTCCTATCCCTTAGATTTATAACTTTCTATGAATCCTTCTAAGAGAAGCTGCTACTTACTCACAAACAAGATCATACCTACTAATAATGAAAAAAATGGGCTATGATTTATTTTGTAATCTAACAAGTGTGCTTAAGTAAACTGTAGTCTTAGTCAAAGTAATGAATGGTCTTTCAAATGTATTTACAAATACATTTTTACTAAATATCAATTGGTTGATTCAATGCATATTGGAGTTGCAAACCTGTTGGTTACATCAAGATTCAACTGTTTCTCAAGTTATAAATCTTTCATAGTGACTTATTATAGCCTACAAGAAAAATAGCTAACATGTGTGTCACACATATGCAGAATTCATTGCTGCTCTAGTGCTTCTTCAGAGCATTATATACTGATTGCTCGTTACTACCATATGCCGTTTGATCATACATGTGTCTATATATATTCTTTAAACATAAGCAATGAAATATCATGGAATTAAAGTAGACAGAAAATTAGCAGAACAAATAAATGAAAAATAAATTAGAATGCTCACATGAATGTATTAGGGCACTGAACTATAAAATAAATTCTCTGTTACTTCATTAATTTTTATCTTAATATTCCTTGTCTCAATTGGTTTTGCCCAATATGCTTCAATCATGTGGTACATGAAAAATTACGTTAATGATTTCTCCAAAACAACTTCATCTGTGGAAGAAACCAGTAGTATTTACATTGATAATATATCCAAAAATGAAATAAGATTTTATTTGCCAAAGCATTAGGCTCTTCTTATAGCCTCATGATGTACTCCCCGTTCCTTCTAGCTTCTGTATATGTCCTATTAATTCAGTTCCTCAGATGCATTCTTTGCTGTAAAAAACAAAAAGAATACGGTTTGCTTGTATTTCTCACTGATTCGAAATTTCTTGAAAAACAGCAGTTTAAAACTTCAGTAATTACCTGGTTACCTTCTCTGTTTAGATGCTGCTTTCAGTATGCCTTGGGGACCACGCTGTAGTTTTACTGCCGTGACATTTTAGAGTAACGTTTAATAGATGCATGGACAAGGAAAGTAAGAAAAGACGTACTTTACCTATATCAAATGCTCCATCTTGGAACATATGTCTGTTAGTTTAAATGGAATTAGTTAGATCCTGTTGCTTCTAACTTGTAGGCTTTTCAATTCAAGGTCAAATAGACTACTTCTGCTTGCTCTGTGATTATGGTTCCTGCAGACTTAGACCCTGATTCATGGAATTATTTGCGTGTGAAACGGGGATTTGTGGGCCAATCTGCCCGCAAATCCCCATTCGTAAAACAGGTATTTGCGGGCAGAATGGCACACAAATCCCCGTTTTACACACAAATGTGAATCAGGGCCTTAGTTTCCAAAATAGCAACTCATTATGAGTTTGCTTGAGTATTTTTGAAGATTTTTCATCGCCATCTGTTTTTAAAACCTAAGTGATCAAACAGGCTCTCTACTCTGGTCGGGGTCAGACTGGGGTATAACATTGTCTCGGGCACCAATGAAAAAGTGGCCCACAGCTGCAAATGTCTATTCATTCCTTTTGGGGCACTGTCTGAATAATAACCAAGGAGGAGCTTTTTGATAAAGTGGGATGCAATTGGGCATTAAAAAAAATATTTATTTAGCAACATTGGTCAAAACGACTAGCCGTAGAGTGAATTAACTCATCAACCTGGCCCTAATTGGCCGAAAAAGTGACCAACTTTGACCAAAAACCTGGCCCACACCATCATTTTGTGTTTTTGGTTTGGGCATGGGCCTTTTGCCCTATAGTCGAACCCGAGCCTGACTCCGAGCCTGACTCTGGTTACAACAAATGGTCTGACAGAAAGAGTCAATAATATGTTACGTTATCCTTTTTTGTACCTAAGTACAGTGCAACTGACACCAACAGGCAACCTGGTGCTAAAGACTGAACACGCACTAAGAGGTTAAGCAGGATTTTAGAAGAGCAACTTTTTAAAGCCCTTCTAACAGCAAGTGGGCAGCCATAGAGCGAAGCAGGTCATTCCACAGTTTGGCAGCACTCACAGAAAATGAGCAGCTGCCAATTCTGTCCCGACAAAATTTCGACACAGCAGGAAGGAAGCGATCCTTCGAGCGCAGCAAACGGCAAGGGACATAAGGTCATAATATCCGCTGTAGATACTCAGGTCGTACTGCATGGAAGGCCCTGTGTATAAGACACAGAGATTTAAACTGCACACATTTCACCACTGGCAGCCAATGTAATGCCCTCAGAAGCGGGGTAATCTGCTCCTTAAAGGAGGAGCCGTTGCAGGCCGAGCAGCTGAGTTCTGTAAAATTTGGAGACGGTGCATCAAATAGTCAGGCTGTGCAAGATAGAGAGAATTACATTAATCAATCTGGCTGAGGACGAATGAAAATGACCATCCTGGAAAACCGAGCTGATCTGAGAAGACATGGACAGACAAGCAGACAATTTAACACCCAGATTCTTTTTTTCATTTTTTACTTTATTTACATTTTCGACAATAAAGAAAACCTTACATATGTATAAACAGCAGATGAATCAGTAATACACTGTCAAATACATTTCATTAAGAGCTTCGATCAAAGAAAAAATCACTTATCCGTTAAAGCCTATTCACATATAACAACCCCACATTCACAACCATAAAAACAACACACCCCATCAAACCAAACATCCTTCACCCATAAAGATCATTAAAATTCCCCCATTGTTCATCATAACATGTTTCTTTGTGCAAGCTACAGAACATAGTCTTTTTGTAGGCAGAAAGAACTTTCACATCAAAAATCCAGTCCTCCACCAAAGGTTTCTTCCTCGTCTTGCAGACTTTCAATATCTGCTTTGTAGCCACCCTCGAGACCTTGACGATCCAACTCAATGTTACCCAATCAATTTTATAACCAGTGGTCAATAATTGCAAAATAATTGCGGATGAGTTCCTTGGATAATTAATGTCCCAGACCCGATCAATCCTATCAACCACATCACACCAAAAGGTCTTAACTCTCTCGCAGCTCCATAACATATAGATGAATGTGCCCTTCTCCTTCCCACAACCCCAACAACTATCACTATCAATCATACCCAGAGCACACATACGAGACGGAGTCCAATAGATTCTACCCAAAATCCTCTGATGAATGTATCTCAGTTGCATATCTACTTTAGCCCTAATCGGGACCTTCCAAACCCTTTCCCATTCAACTGAGGTCAATTCTATACCCAGTTCCTCTGTCCATGCCAACCTCAATTTATCCCACGAATCAGTCCACTGTACATCTAACTTCATAAATTTCAAAATATCAGACACCTTACGCAGTCCACAGACCAATAGGTTAAGAACCTCAGGCTCCTGCAACATCGGCACTTCCAACATTCAAACCGTTTGCGACACCAAGTCCACCAATATATCATATCTCCTTAACTCTCTATTTTGCAACCCAAACTTTTCCACCAGTCTCTCAAATAAGACTATTCCAGTCTCCTCCCAAACATCTCCAACCTTCAAAATGCCCCTACTAATCCAGCCTCCCCAATTTAAAGGTCTATTATTGATCTGGAGACCTGGGTTGAGCCAAAGAGATGCCCCTTTGTAGACAAATAATCCCTGGTCATTTCCCACTATTAGCGATGTCAGTGCCGCCTTTGTCGCCAAAATTGTTTTCAGTGACCTCAATCTTCCAGGCAACTTTCTAAATGAATACAAACATGTAATATCGAAAGGTAGTAAAATCTTGAAATACCCTATCCAACCGCCGCAACACCTTCCCGGTGAAAAGCAAAGGCAATGACTGAATAATATACAGGACCTTCGGCAATAGAATCATTTTGATTGCATTAACTTTAGCCCAAACAGTCAATGTAAACCGCTCCCATTTCCTAGTATCTCTACGAAGAGTCTCTAAAATCTTATCTACATTATAACTAACCAGTTTACCTACATCACAAATAAGGTGCATACCCAAGTATTTGACGCTCACATTCTCCAAATTACAATCCCAACCCAATAGCAATGGAGAATACCTTCCAGGAAACACCACCATCTTCCCCCAGTTAATCTGATAACCTGACAACTTACCTACCTCTTCAAAAATACTCTTCAACAAGACACCTCCCTCAGCAGGATTACTCAATAGACCACCAAATCGTCAGCATAAGCCAACACTTTAACTTCTCCGTCCCCCACACACAAACCTCTGATCCCCATAGGCTGTTGAATATACGCCAGTAAAGGCTCCAACACCAAATTAAATAACAGTGGGGACAAAGGACTACCTTGCCGGGTGCTCCTAAACAACTGCAACTGTCCCGAAAAACCACCATTCAACCATACCTTAGCTGTTATCCCACTTTGCAAAGACTGAACCACCCTGATAAACAATGGCCCAAACCCCAATTTTGACAATGTATAATTTATCCAATTCACTTTATCAAATGCTTTTTCAGCATCTAAAAAAATAAGTAAAACATCTTTGACATCAGACTCCGGTAAACCAAATCATCCAACAATGTTCTAATATTATCACACCCATATCGATTTCCCATAAATCCTGTCTCAGAACGTTCAATCAATTCCCCCATATATTTTTTAAGCCGAGCGGTCAGTATTCTAGTGAAAATCTTCATATCGACATTAAGCAATGAAATAGGTCTATAATAACAGCATTTAGTAGCATCTTTCTCTGGCTTCGGAATCACCGTAATTATAGCCTCCTTCATTGTCCCACATAACCTCCCTTCCTTCAGCATACATACAGATCAAACAAAATCGGCAACAACACTTCCTCAAACTCCTGATAAAATTCTACTGTCAGACCATCCACTACGACTTCCCTTTTGCGAGTTCCCCAATTGCCAAAGAAACCTCTGCATTGTCAATTGGACCGTCCAATAGCTCCCTGCCTTCTTCTGAAACAGAGAGAACATTTTTTCCAAAAAAGTCATCCAACTCCTCCATCTGTGGGTCCATATATTCCCTATACAAGTCTGCATAAAACAAGCGAAAGCAATCCCCAATCTCACCCCTTTTGACCAGGACTTTACCACAATCATTCACAATCTTCTGGATGTATACCCTCTCAGAATAACTCCTCAGTTTATTAGCTAAAACTTTCCCTCCACGATCTCCCCCTTCCGAATATTTTTGTTTCACATAATATAAACCTTTTTCTGCCTGCAAATTCAACTCACTTTGTAACTTCTCTTTTATCACCGCCATTCTAGTTCTCAACTTCACATCATTTGTCAATGCATAGCACCTCTGCAATTTCCCAAGTTCCTTTTCCAATTCCTTCAATTTAGCTCCTTCAACCCTTCGAACCCTAGCAGTCCAATTCATCAACTCTCCCTTAACAGAAGCTTTAAAGGAATCCCACACTATCATGTTATCTGCCGACCCGCAGTTTTCTTGAAAATAAGTGGTGATAAACAATTTCAACGCTACCAAAGCAGCCTCATTTTTCAGCACAAAAGGTTTCATCCTCCATCTATAAATACCTTCCCGCTGAGCAACATCTGACAACCTTGCAGTCACAATTGAATGATCTGAGAGGTGCCTTTCCCCTATCGTCACATCCAAAACCGTCTCCGCACAATCTGTCTGACATAAGGATTTAGTCAAGCCTCGAGTACGAGTCATGTACCGGAGAGTAAAACGAAAATTCCCTATCTCTCCAATGAGAATTCCTCCAAACATCAACCAAATCAAAGACTTCCAAAAATTCTCGGAACTCCCTACTTGACGACTGACCAGTGAAACCACATGACTTGTCTAAGACAGGGTCTATCACACAATTAAAATCCCCACCAATGATAAAAGATTCTCCTCCCATATCACGCAACATCCCTTTCAAAGTCTGAAAGAACATCCCACCTCTCGCACAGGGACCATAAATAGATCCAAATGTTAACAGTCTGCCCTCAATACCCAAATCCAGCAAAATAATACGACCGTCAGAGTCCATACTCACCTTATCAATATGACCATTGAAACCCTTCCTAAACATAATTCCTATGCCCCTGGAATTAGATGAATAGTTGTTCAAATATACTTTCCGGTAATGATTATTAGCCAATACATTTCCAGCACCTTCCACTAAGTGTGTTTCTTGCAACAGAAGTACATCAACTCTTTCCCGCCATATCTTAGACAAGACTTATTTTCTTTTAAGCAAGCAGTTCAACCCCTTCACATTCCAGCTACACACAGACAACGGGCCCATCTCGAACAGAAATCAGCTTCATATATGCAAATCCCAGCAGGTCAACACCAACATTCCTATTTGTATTTCTATAACGTATCCAGTCAGTGTAACAAAATTAAGCAATTCTTCCTCCCACGCCCAGACAACAAGAGACAACAAAAGGCAACACACAAACATAAAATATGAACAATGCTTGAATAAAATCCAAGAAACCCTGGTTTCAACAAAGCAACCTTATATACACAACTACACCATATCCTAACCATCTACCAGAATCTTATACCTGACTGCATATATCATTGCATCCCTCCTACATAATATACATAGTCACTTTAAAACATTCAAAACCAAACATACCAATCAATCTAGCCAAATTCTTTTTTTTTGTTTTTCCCCTCTTCTTTTTCCTTTTTTTTTCTTTTTATTCACCCTTTCATTTTTCTTCCCTTTTTAAAATAAACACTACCATACAGTTCTAATAACTACACATCATATGCTACCCAAAATAAACAATACCAATGTCACTGAAGTTCACCACCTCAAGTAACAAGAAATATAAAATCATCAAAAGAAACCCCACCTGGCAACATCAACACTCCCCCAACCATAACAATACAATCAATAAACACTCATACACTTATCAGATCTAATTGCTCCAAGCAATACACTATAAGAGAGTTAAAAAACTGTCATGACACTCCAAACACACAGCACCAACACCACAAATATGAAGAGATAAATGCAGTCATCGTAATAGCATTCCCCATCCAGATTCCAGCAAAATTAACCCTCTATCATTCAAGCCCCTATAAGGCATCCTCTTCCGCAACCTCCGCAACCCAAATCACAACCCCCCTGCTGATACAACTATCCCTCTCCCACTAGCCCCAACATAGCTGACGTATCACAGTCCACCATGAACTAATACGTATAATAACCACATATGCACCACACACTTTGTAAACACACCACATTCCATGTAACATCGCATACAAAAAGCAAGCCAAACATGTTTTCAAAAGCCACCAAATCAAATGCACACTCAAACTCAGCAGCCCAAGTTACTCCAATACGACCACATTCAGTACACAGGAGCATAGGGCAATGAACATAAACATGAGCTGGGCCAATCTACCATGTCTTCATTGTCATCACATCATCATCAGTTCAAGCAGATCGCACAGACACAGAACGACAAAGCGATAAATACTCCAGAACCAATTAAGCAATGCTTAAGAACAACACTGAAATCAGCTGCAGTCAAAGCGCTTTCCGAGCCCTCATTTCTTTGCTGTTCAAAAAGGCCAAAAGTAGTGAAAGTGCGAGTACTAGGGCAGTTATACATTGGCTTCCACCCCACTCTGAAACTTCCACTGTAGTCTGCTCCCAGGTCCTTCCAATACACTTTAAATGACTGTATTAACATTCCAGAGTCATTAAGCAGGCAACCAAGCTCCAAGACAATACATGCGCATACCCCCCCTGCTTTTCACAGTTATTGTTATTGTTCTTCGTTCTGGCTTACACACATCCCGTTGACATGCCTAAACGCTGAAGTCAGAGTCTCCGAGATTATGCCGCAGTGAAGTACATGTATCCCAAGTCCCGTACAATTCCAGCTCTCTCATGTCCGGCTATCATTGCATCACACAAGACACCCACGTCCTGTCCTCTTCCCCCGCCGAGGGGACAGAAACATCAACTGCCAGCAAAAAGAACACCCACAATTGGTCCAGCAAACCGTTACGTATCACTCTTAGGGCGGTCGAACTCGCCACCAAACTCAGCTGCCCTACTTCACTGTCTACAGCACCCCTCATGAAAGTGTAGTAAGCCCCCATGGTGGTGTGTAGCACGGGGTTAGGTTCAAACAGTGATAGCAGGCCGCTATCTTGAAAGAGCCAGAGTCGTTGACCCAGATTCTTAACAACAGGAACAGCAGCAGGAATAGACCCAAAAGAGGACGGCCAAAACGATCGAGAACAAGGGGACGTGTCAGAACAAGAGCCCACCAACATAACCTCCATTTTATCCCTGTTCAATTTAAGTCAATTGTTGCTCATCCAGCTTCCCACGGCCAACAGACAGTCCCTCAGCTGAGTGGCATGGGTAGGATGGAGAATGTCCAGCCGAACCAGAATCTGGGTATCATCAGCATAAGAGTAACATCTGAAGCCATGGGAACGGGTCGCAGCGAGAAGATGTTGTGAGAGAGAACAGAACCCTGAGCAACCCCACACACCAAAGCAGAGACAGCCAAAAGAAAAGGCTGCAAGGACAGACGTTGTGAACGATCAGACAGAAAGGAATAAAACCAAGCAAGAACGGAGCCCGAGATCCCAGCAGCAGAAAGGCGACTGATCAGGATGGAGTGATCAACAGTATAAAAAGCGACAGATCATCCAGCACTGAGACTAACACAGTCTCTGTGCCACGCCCAGGTCTAAAACCTAACTGAAAGGCATCAAACAGGGACGAGCTTTCACAAAAGCGTCCAAGCGCAGGAGCAACCAGGTATTCCAACAGCTTCATAAAAAACTGGAGAAGTGATATTGGACGAGAATTTGCGAGAACCAGAGGATCAAGAGCGGCTTCTTGAGCAAAGCAATTATTGTGGCATATTTAAGTGCAGAAAGAATAGACTACGTGGAACACGAGTGATTAATAGCAGCTGTGACATTAGAAATGATCAAAGGCTTGGGCGGGCAATCATACACTTGGACAGAATCTGTCTTATTTTGCGAATGGCACTCATTGGAATTGGAGGGCTTTTTTACACAAAGCAAGGGTTGCTTGTAATAATTCTGAGCATTCTGCAACTCAGGTCTCATCTTTCTTTTGCTTGCACGGTCTTTATACATAAACAGTATTTCACTACAGCATATGGTGCCTGCTTCTCGAGACACTTTTTGTGTGAACTTCAGCAGGCTCGTGATCTGGCTAATGAGAATCTTTGTGAACTGAAAACACCCACGAAAATGGTTGCCATTTAACACAAGCCTGCACCTGCATATTCTGTGGGTGACAAGGTTGGTCAGCTGCACCTTATCTGCCTGCTCTGTTGCACCAGTTAAGTTTTCCATTTTCTGGACTTATTTTGGTGGATCAGTTATATAACCCAGCTTAAACTTGTAAGTCAAGATTCCTTATGCTTTCCTTCTGCTCCACCGCCTTTTCTCCAATGATTGGTGATGAGGAATGCTATGTTCCTGAGATTTTTGATGTTTGATTGTTTCTGGCCCTTTTGCAATATTTGGCCCACTGCCAGGAAACGGAAGCCTGTCAGAAAAGCAGACACAAGCACAATCTTGAAATTGTCATTAGGACCACCATGCTCTCAGCCTTTAGAAAAAAAGCCACTGAGGTGTTTTCTGGGCTATTTGCAATATTTGGTCCATGTGATGTTTAGGATCATGATAGCCTGCTTCATTCGCCGATAAGCCTACAAAAGGGCTGGTGCCCCGTCAATCAGCAAGACCAGTTACATTACATTCCCTTTACTACTGTGCCATTTCTACAAATACACCCAGTACTTACTACTTTTACTGTTACTACTAGTGACGATAGTAACAATAATTATAATATTATTATTTGTGAGGATAATAATAATAATGTGCTATTTTATAGTGCTGCATGCCATATTCCTCATCTTGTAAGCACTGCAATAACAGGTGTTATTATCCCCGATTTAAATGCTACTTCAACCTGGGTGTCTCGAGCTTCAGATCTTTTCACATCTTAGCCTCTGAGACCGACATTTTTTGGTATTTATTTTAGATAGACCAGGGCAATGGGCGTGGAGGGGGGGAGGGGGCTGCCTGCATAGCTATACCATCCATCTCAGAACGTATTTAGAAAAGATGTTCATCCTTTAGTGAATTACCGTCTTTCAATTATTTTGTATTTGTTATTTTATTGTTTAAAGTGCTGACCTAGCTTGAGAGCAGCAGAGCACTGTACAGAGAGAGGGTGTGTAGCCAGCATTTGGGCTGGCATCTTTTAAAAATAGCACAGTACTGTGAGGTCTGTGCGTCTTTATGTGCGTCTATTGGAATTAGTCCTTGGTCAGGTGTTGTTGAAAGAGCAATGTTTTGAGTGATTTGCGAAATTTGAAAATTGTGGTGGCATTTTGAGCTGATACCGGGATCGAGTTTCAGGGGGTGGGTGCATTACAAGAGAAGGATTGTTTGCGGGTCTGCTCTTTACGGACGAGTTGTGATTGAAGTTGGTTTGTCGGTTTAATAGTGTATGCCACCACATATGTGAAGCTTAGCCGCCAGATACATTGGTGTGCTACGCGTGAAGGCTTTGTAGCTAATACATGCAGTCTTGAACAGTGTCCTGGCTTGGAGTGGATGCCAATGTAGTTTGTGTAGCATGGGGGTAATTCGGTCACATATCCATGCTCCCATAATAAGTCGTGCTGCAGTGTGGTGGACTGCTTTTAGATGAGCCAAGTGAGCAGCTAGAAGCCCTGTCAGGAGAGCATTTCCCCCATCGATGTGTGAGACCACAAGGGCCTGCTCTATGGTCCGGAAGTCCTGTGGAGGGGTCAAGGGTTTTGAAGGGTCGAGATTCTGAGCAAGGCTATATAGGCTATCTTGGCTATGCGTTTCTGGAAGGACAGGCTGCTGTCAATGGTGGACCCTAAGGATTTTGCTGAGTCTGAGAGTTGTGGATCAAATTCTTCTGGACGCATATTATTGAGCCAATGTTGGACAAGTTGTTTTTTAGCGGGTGGACCGATGAGGACGAATTCAGTCTTGGGTGGGTTTAGTTTGTGGTAGGCAGTCGCCATCCAGGACTGGATGATGGCTATGTAATCACAGAGACGAATGATGTCGTGTGCGCTATTTACTCTCATGTGCAACTGAGTATCCTCTGCATATTGCTGGATGGCTACAATGGGCTCTTTGAGTAGAGGTCCCAGAGGCTCCATGTAAAAGGTTAAAAATTACTGGTGAGAGGATGGCGCCTTGGAGGGCTCTGCAGGACAGCTCGGGTCAGTTTGAATGCGACAGGTTCATCTGTACAGCCTGGTGCCTTCCTGAGAGGTAGGGGGTAAACCAATTCAGGACAGTATCAGAGAAGCCCATTCTGTCAGCAAGGAGGGGGAGAAGGATGCAGTGGTCAACAGTGTCAAATGCAGCCGAGAGGTCAAGGAGGACGAGGAAGCATGAGTCACCCTTATCCATGATTTGGAGATCATCATCCACCAGTTGGATGGGGACTGTCTCAATGCTACACTTTTGGCAGAACCCTGTCTGATTGTCATTTAGGTGGTGTTGTTCGATTCTGGTGGGTAGTTGTGCAATAACTACTTTTTCCAAAATGTTGCCAATTAACGGGAGGTTCGTATTGGGCCTGTAGTTGGCCAGGTCATCTGGATCTAGGGTTGGTTTTTTCAAAAGATGTCGTATGAGACCAATCTTGAGGGTGTCCAGGAATGATCCTTCTAAAACGGAGGGACTGATGATGCTGAGGAGCGCATTGAGCACTGGTCCTGTCAATTGTTTAATGATGGAGGCCTGAATTATATCATCAGAAAAAGAAGTAGGTTTGAGGGAGGCAATCATCTTTAGGAGATCTGGGAGAAAGAGAAGAGAGAATCCTGTCCAGAAGGACAATGAGTGTCCCTGGGTGCATTGGATGTGAGAGGTTGATTCCATGGTCTCTCGGATTTTGTCAATGTTTTCAATAGAAAATATATTGTTTCTGTACAGATGTCTATAAAGCTTAAGGAGAATGGGGGATCATTTTATAAAAAGCCTAAATTGCACTAGAAGGGACCTTGAATGTAATGTTTTCATGGCAAGGCAAAAGCCCCCTTCTCTGTAATTTCCCCTCTGCATCTTTCTTTTTGTAATTTAACATGCAAATGGGTGCAAATGCCTGCTGCAGTTTTGGCAGGAATTTACAATGGATTCCATGGGGATCTGCTGCTTATACCAGTTGGGAAAAAACAGACACACAGCATTGGAATCCACTAGTTTACCTCCAGCATGAAAATCTCATGCTGGAGGTAAACCTGGCAGGGCAGCAAATGGCGCGGACATGTAAAGACTGACATACTCCCAACCTCCGCCTGGAAAATCATGAATAATTCTCTGCATTGGTAACGGTGTTAATCATTATTACCACATTTACCTCCATGTTTTACCGACCTGGGGGTTTAGAAAATGATCACCATTAAGGTAAGCCAATGCTTTCTGCTCTTGCGTCTCTTTCAAAGAACTGGATAGTGGCCCTGGGAGGCTCCGGGACATCATAGGTCACTAGTGCTGTCTTTATTTGTTGTAGCACAGCGGGCAAGAGAACACAATCCATGCCCACGGTCCTACTGTCCCAGCCACCTGAGGCCCTTCCCTGGGTGGTGCTTTTTTTGTCATTTTTGTCAATGCTGGAAGAGAACAGGAACCACTCCCTGTTGTACTCCACCAAAAATAATGATCCGATTACCCTGCACTTACCTGCAGGACCGAAGCATTGTGCTCCGGTCCCAGTGCTCCTCCCGTCTGGCCGCCACCATAGACATGGACATGGGCCACTTTTTGTCTTTTTTCATCGGGAGATCTCGCAATGTGAAATGTAAAAGCCATTCAAATCCGGACGAACCCCGGGATGCGAATTGCTTTCATGCCCTGCCCGACGGGCAGTCATGGCTGGTCGCTTGGGCCTAAGCTTTGCTAAGGCTGGCGGGCCATTACCGACCATGTCCGCCCTCGAGGTAGGGCATGAAAGATGTATGCTGAACTAAAAACATTGACAGAGATGTAATGCTGTTGGGTAATTTCAAAATCCTCTTAATTTATTGTGCTGAGTTTGTGTTTCGCCATCTTTGTTTTCAGGGCATTTTTTTGCTAGTCCTTCATTTTTATTAGCATTGTTTTTTAATATTACCTATACCATGCGGGGAGGAATCTGGTGTCATTTGTGAAGTGCCTGGTAGTCGACGTGTGCATGTGAAGAGGCTGGGCACATTTGGAACAGGGTTTCAGAGAGGCAGAATATCCTTTCTCCTATGGCAGCAAAAGTCCATGTCCGGTCCCTCGATGGATAAGAGAGGATGGGTAATGGATTACACCACAGACTTTCAAAGAGATTTCAGGAAGACCCAACTGGTGATGAGTCAGGTGGGGCGCTTGGGGAGCATGTCCATATTTCGAGTAAAATGATTTAATCAGTGACTGTGCCCAGCTCCCAACTCCACAGTACCTACCCTTGGATTACCCTCAGCCCGGTTCCTCTATTGAAGTAATCGTTGAGGTTCCAAACAGTCATCGCCAAATGCTGTTCTTTCTGGAGTTTTCTCATTGGATGAGAGGGATTAGTGGAGCCAGGTGCACTCTTCTAGATCGTAGGAATGGCTTAGACATGGGTCTCCACAAGGCCTTCTTCATCAGCCACCAAAGACCCCAGAAGGCCTATGCTCATCTATGAATGGGGTTGAGAAGAAGAGAGGACATTGCGCCCTCACTGAACGCTTTGCCAAGAGAGTCACAAGCAAAGCCCTATTGATTGTTCGTAAGGCTCCCCAAATGGAGGTTTTATCTGCTTTTATTTCTAAATGTACCCGGTACAAACTCCTGCCCAAAAAGGACACATAAACTGCAAAGACCTCATTATGAGTCCGGCGGTAGCCGTGCCGGTAAATATTCATTTTTTTTCTGGCGCCTGGCAATGGGGACTTACTGGGTCATTACAGCCCCGGCGATCCCTGTAATTGCCCATTGCCGGGTGCCGGAACATATTACTTCCCATTCCCATTTGAGTCCGATAGGACTCAATGGGAAAGAGGAGGACGGGTGCCGGTGCATCCGTCAAGGCCTGCTAGCAGGTGCCGTTCCGCCCGCCAGGTCAGACCCGGCGGCCGGAAAGGAACCCGCTCGCAGACTTACCGGCACCGTTGATACCAGACCGGCAAACTTGTAATGAGGCCCCATGTCTTTCTGAGACCACCACTTAGTATATATGTAATTTACATGCATGCTGTTAGTCCTGGTGGTAGTTAGTCTCCTGGAGCTCTCACAATTCATTTGGGCAGAGAAAAATAAGGCCCCTCTTCTTTTTCATATACCCGCCACAAACTCAATCAAATACCTACATCAGGTCCGAACAGTTTCCACAAAATAAGCTCAGGAGGCAGGGTGTTTTCTATGCTCGGCGCACCACTACGGAACATCCCCCACCTACATCCTCAGAGAAATTGAAGTTGAATTTTAGTTCAGTAAAAAAACATTGAGACCGTCGTCTTTCCCATATCCCTCCATCTTGCAGGAAATGCGTCAACTCAAGAGCCTCGTTACAGTGCATTTGTTTTTTGTTTTCTATGTGTAGGACATGATGACGTTGTTTGTAACGGCAGGCTCGTGCTTCATCTGTCCTTTGAACACACCCACCCGTCATGTCTGTACGCACAATGTATTTGTTGATATGTGCCAAATGGTATTGAACAATACCTGCAAAATCTTGCATTCTTAGCTTAGCAACGTGATCTGCCTCTTTGATGACAAGTAAATACGCCACTTGACCTTCCCTCTGCGGTTCTAAATAATATGATTTGTTATCACGAGGACAGGAGCCACTAGAGTCATAATAGCATTACTGCACAGGGCAAGAGGATAATTCACCACTTACACATACTGCACTAAATACGTCAGAGTATGTTAGTTTACCCATTGTTCCCCAGTGAGTAACTTGACAGTGGCTTTCTTACGATCATAGTCTCTGGATTTCTACAGTGCAGTGAAAACATTCAGCTGGCATGGGATTTATAATTTTGCAGCTGGAAAGTGCTGCCTGCGACCACACAAATATTTCTACACTAAAATAAATGGAAACATGCAACATGTGTTTCTATCTCTAGCACAAGCAAGACTCGGACTGCAATTACTACACTGTTTTTGTGCAGCAGGCCTGCTTTTGCTGGAAAACGAAAGACACTTTTTTTTTTCTATTTTCAGTGTGAGCACCCCCGTTTGCACTCAAAATAAAATCTGCTTGCGTCAGAAATATAAATGCTTTTTTATATTTCCAACCATGAGCATAAATTGAAAAAGTATTTTTTATATTTTCATATTTATATTTAAATCTTTGTTGTACCCCACTGTCCTGCAGGTTAGAGTTCCTGGGCCATGACTTCCCGCATATCGATTCCCAAGCCTTGTTCCTCCCTCTTCCTCCACACACCACAGTCTGCTTACTCAAGGTGGGCACCATACATTATTTTCTGAGACAAGGCACCAGCACTGTTAGGCCACTCCAGTGGTGATTGGAGCAGTATAAACGCATCATAACAAAACATAAGCGTCCTCCAATGGATGGCCGCCTCCCTTCCTTCGTAGATCCCTTTTTTGGGTGAAACAAAAAATAATTTGGCTGAATCGTTGAAAGTTTTGAGTGTCTGAAAAAGTTTGAAGGTCTGAGGGATGTCAAACCACTAGCAATCCATGTGATTGGTGTCGTTAACATAATGGTTTGCCCAATAACAATCCAATATGAGACAACTTAATGTGCAAATATATAAACACACATTTGATATATCAAGTGGCACAAATTAATTATTCAAAAGGATAAAAAGCAGAGAAAATATGAAAATGTATGCTCTTGGCAGTCTCTAGGAAAATACAGAAACAGGTTTGGTTGGAATATCCTATGGCAGGTGTCTACAACCAGTGGCACCCCAAATGTATTGGACTATGACTTTCATTAGCTCTCACAATTAACTACGCTGGCAAGATCTGATGGGAGTTGTAGTCCAAAACATGTGGAGATCCAAAGGTTACAGAACGCAGTCCTGCGATAATATGGAATCCCAAAATGTTGGAATCATCAGAACTTGCCTACTATACCTGAACAGTCTGACAAACTCAGCAGGTGCAGAACACTGTGTCAGTGCGCACAAAGAAATAAACTCATGGATTGCTCGTTGAGGACTGCAACTAAAAATATCTGGTCATCCTGGGTTTTATTGCAAAACCTAGATACATTCTACTTTCTGGTGCCCACAATGGCCCTCATTACGACCCTGGCGGAAAGTGACTGACCGGACCGCCACAGCGTAAATAGCGTTTCCGCCATTGCACGAAGGAGCAAAGTGCGGCCCATTCCGACCCATCGGGCACGAGCACCACGGCATGGCGGAAGTGCAAAGTCCGCGATGGTGGAAATGACCCCAAAACGGCCCACACCGCCGCCGTACGGCGCCCTAGGTGCAATACCGCCACCCATCTTAGCGGACACCGCAGTGAGCGCCAACCGGAAAGTACGGTGACCGTAAATATACGGAAACGGAAGTAAAAACATGGGCCCGGAACGGGAAACATCCCGCCGTACACCTATAAAACCACAAAATCCACACAACCACTAAAAACACTACCCTGAGACACACCCCAACCCGTCATCCACCCTAGCGAAACCAAGAAAAATGGGAAAAGTAGCGAAGAAAGCGTGCGACCGCAAGCGGCAGGTCCACTTCTCCCGTGAGGAACTCACCGTGCTAACAGAGACCCTCCAGGAGAATGCTGCCGTCGTCTTCTCCACGCAAATGACCAGGACGGCACTTGCGAACAAGAAGGCCATATGGGCCCTGGTGGCACAGCGTGTAAGTGCGGTGGGGACCGCACCCCGCAACCCACAGCAATGCAGAAAGCGATGGGACGACCTGCGGATACGCGTCCGTAGCATACTTTCTGCCAACCGCAACATTGCCACAGCCACCGGGGGAGGTCCTGAATCACCCATCAAGTTGACCCCCTGGGAAGAAATCTGTGCCTCCACCATTGGAATGGAGAGCATAGAGGGAGTCGGAGGGATGGAGAAAGGAGTGCAGACATCCGAAGAATCAGGTAGGTGGCCCAAATAAAACAATGCTAAATCCACAATTTCCAATCATGTGAAGTACCATGTGTCCCCATAGTGCAACAGAAACACATGTCCAGGAGAACGTCCACACACATTGGCCTGATAGCGCACTTTAAAACTCACAATAAATACATAAATAATTAAAAACCCCTAAAACACCCACTACACGTGCAGCAGGCACACCCTAACTGCAGGCTGCCAAACAACTGCACCCTCACTCCACACACAAATGAAAGCACCTCCAAGGCCCCGACCCAAATCACCCTCAGGTACCACCCCAATGCATGTGATACAATGCCATTCCAATTCCCACAGACCCATTAATAACCCTCGCCCTCCTTTACTCCACCACAGGGTCCGATCCAAACGACGAGCATCAGGACACCCCTACCAGCACACCTGCAAAGAGGGCCAAGACCAACGGCCAAAGACCCTCCACCTCAGCTGCACGGATCAAGACACGGCAGCAGCACAAATCAGGTGGCAGCACAGAGGAGGGAACATCAACAGGCACCCCAGCAGCCAGCATGCCCACAACACCACCACCACAGGTCCCCCCAATGGATGCCACAGAAGGCACTGCCTCTGGTGGCAGCAGCACCATAGGTGACACCCCATTGATGGCAGCATGCTCCGACACAGAAAACGGGGATGTCGAAGTCAGATCCATCCATGACCTGTCCCAATCCCCCTGTCTGTCCCATCCCGTACACCATGAGGATACCACGCAGGGCACCCACAAGACGACGACTGGCCATCCCCCACAAGCCCTGTGGCAGGGCAACATGAGGCGAACAGCCACTCTGTGACACCACCGCAAATGGCCATGGCCCAGCAGAGGCAACAGTCCCTCGACCAGTTAATCGTGCAACAGCAGCAACTGGCCACGCTCCTCAAGGACCATGCCGATGAATGTGGGGGCACTAAGGCAGACATAGAAACATCAACTGAGACACTTAGGGCAGAAATGGAGAGAAGTACAGAGACACTAAGGGCACAAATGGAGAGTAGCACCGAGAGCCTGAGAGTACAAATGGAGAGTAGCACCGAGAGCCTGAGAGTCCAAATGGAGAGTAGCACCGAGAGCCTGAGAGTCCAAATGGAGAGAAGCACCGAGAGCCTGAGGGGGGAACTGCATGCGACGTCCAAAGACGTATGTGCCGAACTTGCCGCAGTGCGCCGTGTGCTCACTGAGCTCTCACAAACCCTTAGGGACATGCATGGACGTGAGCAGGCAGAGACATCATCCGTTGCAAGTTCCGTCCAGGGCAGCCCCCAACGTAGATCTGGGAGGAACCTGCGCTCCACAGGCAGGGGTGCCCCTGATACCCGCAGAGGGGGCTTGCAATAGCGACTGCCCACTGACGATGAGCATCTTTGGACACTGGTGTTCGGGGGGGAGGTAGGAGGGTGGAGGGGGTGTTTTGGGCTCACTTGGGTGGCGGGTCGATAGGGTGTTCAACATGATATCATATATGCCATAAACAATGCACGATCAACCAATGAGATGTGTGGACAATGATCTTTGTGTACTAGGCCATCATAGGCGTACAGTCCATATTGTGCATGTACCAGACACACACAGTGCCACGAGTACCGTGTCCATGTATCAGCCACCAGGCGTGAGTGCTAGAAGCATGCATCAATGAGATGCTGACGAATGTCACGGACCTCCGGTGCCTCGCAGACTCCTTGAGGTGCTGCCACATCCCCACCCTCATCATGACCATCTTCAGGTGCTTGCAGTTCTGCGTCAGGGGGCATGGGCACATTTCTACGTACGCACATGTTGTGGAGCATGACACATGCCATCACCATCTTTGCAACCTTCTCATGGCGGTACAGGAGTGCCCCGCCAGACCTGCTGAGGCAGCGGAAACGAGTCTTCAGTAGGCCGAATGCCTGTTCAATGACTACACGGGTACGTGAGTGGGCATGGTTGTAGTCCTCCTCATGCTGGTCCCGTGGGTTCCGGACTGGTGTGAGGAGCCATCTCTTCAGTGGATATCCAGCATCACCTGTATGTGGACGATAAACGTATGATGTGGAATGCCATTGCTACGTACGCACCCCCCCCCTTCCTGCCAGGTCATTGCCGAATCACATACCCCACATCATCATGCATGAAATGAGACTCACCGAGTAGCCAGGATCTGTTCCCTGCGTGTCGCTCCATGTAGCGTGGTATTGTAGAGTTCCTCAAGACCATAGAATCATAGGTTGATCCAGGGAATCGGGCACAACAATGTGTAATGATCCTGTTGGAGTCACACACCATTTGTACATTCAGGGAATGGAATTGTTTTCGGTTGCGGTACTGGGCCTCCATGGCATGTGGGACGACCAATTCCACATGGGTGCAGTCGATGGCACCAATGCAACCCGGTATGCCGGCAAGTGCATGGAATCCCACTTTTGTGTTGGTAATTTCCTGCTTCGAGCGTGGTAGAGAGATGTAGTCGTCTGCGTGCTGCAGGAGGGCATCGAGCACTTGCAATAGTGTCCGTGAGAACAGTGGCTGAGAAATGCCATGCAACTGTCCGACTGTGTGCTGGTAGGTGCCTGTGGCCAGGAAGTGGAGTACAGACACCACCTTCAGTAGGGGTGGGATGGCGGTTGGGCTATCTATCATGCTGACAAGGTCAGCCTGTGTCATGTCCACAATGGCGGCTATGGTGTCCCGGTCCAAACGGTAGAGGGTGTGGATCTGCTCAGCAGTGAGGTTGAATTGATGTGCTCGGAGGCGTGGGATTGCGGGCTGCCTGCATGGTGGTAGTGGCTGTGCTGGCGGCCCTTGCTGGCCCTGCCTTGGCCTCCTCCTGCGTCTCCTCCGTGCGGCCGGTTGTAGTTGGTGTTCGTCTTCTTCTTGGAGTTGGAGTACTTGCAGTGCTATCAGGTCCCCCAGGGCCAACATCGCGAGTCCTGCCGGTAGCATTTTGGAGTGGGTGTGGTTGTGGGAGGAGACTGGGTGTGCAATTTATGTGTTTTCAGGCTGTATGGCCTCCACCTGTGGTGATTCATTCCACCTGTGCAAGCTGCTCTCCCCTTTGGCCGA
This sequence comes from Ambystoma mexicanum, assembly GCF_040938575.1. Classification (NCBI taxonomy): domain Eukaryota; kingdom Metazoa; phylum Chordata; class Amphibia; order Caudata; family Ambystomatidae; genus Ambystoma; species Ambystoma mexicanum. The sequence continues at coordinate 120,083,130 of NC_090929.1, forward strand.
GCACGTCCCGCACACAACGCTGCAATTCGAGTAATGGCATCTTGCTATTGCAATCATGTATTTGTACCCGATGGCCGTGTAACATTGGTTGATATGTACATTCGGCTATGGTCCCATTGTTTCACATACAATCTTTGCAGTCGCGAACAGACTTGTGAAGGGTCAGTGGAACGTAGTACTCGAGTAACGGTGGGCCCTCATGCATCACTGTACCGAGTTGCACCGACGGGCGGGGCGTCCCATTTGTGGGTGAAGGCAGTTGCCATTTTCACACACAGCCGCACTAGATGGATTAATTTGTGATTTCAAACGGCCACAGATGCCTTTTCGACGTGATGTTGCAAATGAGGAATTCGAAGGGTTGCGCTTTCGGTTTTCAGCTAGCGGCGAGGAGATGCCCACAGGTCTGACTGCAAATATAACGTTCTATTGTTCAATGTCCTTGAGACAGGGGCCATGGCGAGGATGCAATGATTGATATGAATAGTTTGGGATGCGCAATAGCGACGTGGGCGATGAGGCCGGACGTTCCCAAATACATGTTACTTCACAACACTGGAATTACGGGCTGGGGCACTGTGGATTTTGCAGGCTGCATAACGCACAGACTCAATGGATATTTCTAATGTTATGTGAGTAAATATTCAGGCGTTTTTATACCGGGATGAGGGAATGATGAATGGATGCATGGGCAGATGATTTGATACAGAGTTTGCCATGTACAGGGCTTCTTGGAATCTGTCCGCCTCCCCTGCGCTATGTGATGCAGGGCTGCCATAGTGGGACCATCGTCTATCTGGCCTTGTTGAGCCCTCCCTGTCTCGACGCGCCTTCAGACACTTGTGTCCATGCACGTTAACATTCCCATCTGATGGATTCTGTTTTCACAGACGCATGCACAGGTACACTCGTTTGTGATGGTGTTTACACCTCGATATAGATGGTTATGAGTCGCAAGTGGTTTTGGGGTGGTGATGATCCTTTGGAGTGGGCTAGCATGCATATGGCTGTGGATTTAGTGTGATCATTGAAGTGAGTTGTTCGAATGTAGTTCTGATGGCCATTCTGTTCTTTTTCTTTTCTTTTGGTTGACAGGTATCTCCTCCCCTTTTGCCACTGCCATCTGTATGCCACTCCTGCAGATGGCTTTTCCTCCCGACACCTGCTGCTTCGTGTTAATCAGTGGAGCAGCATTACGATCTTATGGGACGATCGCCAATGGGCCACATGCCCTTACGCAGTACTAGTGGCTCGGAGCAACATTTCGGCCTTTCAGCTGGACTAGTGCCTCCCCATTGGGACGGCCCTGCGGTTCTGTGCGCTTCCATGTTGCCTTTTCGTACGTGAATGTGGCTCTGTGTACCATGATGGAACAGGGCGTCACACAAGTAGTAGCTGGTCATTTCTTGCGGATGCAGCCCACAATGGTGAAATGTGTTTTGGAGTTCATGGCCTAATGGCTGTATGGGCTTGGTGATTTTGTTGTGCATTAAATTTCTATTCTGATATGGGCCGTGTAGCGTTCTTCTTTGCAAGTGATGTGGCATATTCCTATTTGGGGAGCGATGTATTGTGAGGAGATCTGCATTGGGTTCCAGCTTCGGAGTTTAGTTGCGTGGTACTGTGCTGGGCGCGTTTGCCTACGAAGCCCAGTGTGGTCAGGGATGGGGGCTGCCAATATGACTGTTTGAATGTTGTCATGCTCAGGGGCGGGGGATTGGGTTTTGTGTAACAGATGCCGGTCAGCCAGGTGGACTGGTGGAATGATGTGATTTTCGGAATATTGCTGGTCACAGGTGCCTGTGTTTGCGTGCGTTTCTTGGTGGGGGACTGTGGTCATGTCCATTGGGATGGCTTCTGTATTCGTGCCATCTGTGCCCTGCAGCTCCCATTGGCCCCTCTTGTGATTCTTTTGTTCGTTGGCATGCATGGGTGACTTGTACATTTCACTGGTTGCATTGTGACTTCATTGCACCTACGGGGAGTTGTACTTTGTGGGCAGGGAGCGGTGTACAGGCACTCAGTGGGGCCGTTTACGGTTGATTCGCGATGCCGTACTTCTCGCCATGGCGGAATGGTACTTTCCGCCGTGCTTTATGGCGTTAGGTACATGTCCGCTAGGGTCGGAATTCACGTACCGTTGCGCCATGGTGGTATTTACGGTTTGGCATGGCGCGCGCGTGCGTACTTGGTGCAGTTAGCGTTGGCGTTCACTACGGTGTCGCTAATGGCATCGTACTTTGCGGTGACGGGTCATAGTCGCACCGAGCGCTATTCGATGGCGGTATTGCATTTCCGCCATCGTTTTTCGATTTCCGCCAGGGTCGTAATGAGGGCCAATGTCTTTCAACAGTGCTTGTTTGCAGTGTTATGCTTGGTTTTAATTTACACTTGTGTTTATTTTCTCGGCATACGTATTTATTAAGCTTCGAGAAACTCTTTTCTCTGAATGGCTCGAACTATTTTTTATGAGTAACTGGTGTGCCCAGATTGATAATGTAATCCATCAGTGAGGCCTTTTATTTGTTTATTTAATTGTTTTCATGTTGATTTAATGGTTTGATCGACTGACTCTAAGCTTTCACATGAGCTTGTTCGGATTTGAAAGAGAGAGATCCGAGGTGACCAAAGATTAGTTTTGATGATTTGGGAAGAGAGTACTAGGGCCAGCTAACCTGTCACTCTCCAGATGTTGCAGACCACGGCTCACACAATCCCGACTATGCTGTCTGGGACTAATGGGAGGGTTCCATGTTATTTTGCCGACAGTAACTACTTTGTTGTACTTTACCTTGAAGTAATTACTTCATATTTTTTCATCCAATTTATTATTCAAGTTGGGGGGTGTTCCTTCCCCTGCCCAGCCTTCCCCTTCATTACTGCCGCTAGCCATACCCCCAAACACGTTTTTATCCCTTACCCCACATTTCCCTAAAAACATTTATGAAAATTCAAAGTAATAACTTTTTTGGTAAAGTACCACAAAGTAATTACTGTCAGCAAAATAATGCGATACCAGTGGGAGTTGGGTTCGAAGTTGGCTAACCCCCAACTGTAGACTTTATGTCCATAGCAAGTGGTGATGAATATGACCCTTCCAATACCTTCTATTGTCCGATTCATGCACTGGCGCAATTGCAGGGATGTCTGTAAAGGGAAGCCTTGTGAGTGAAAGCTTATCTGCGCAAAGTGTTTCTATATTATTCTATGTGGCTCGCGTTTGCTTTAGTTTGATTCTCTTAGACTTCTGGGGCCAGATTATCCAATAATTACACTGGCCAAAACAAATGAGCAAATGCACATAGCACCAGTTTTGCTACATTAGTAGTAAGGGGTGGGGCAAGTAGGTGTTGGCCGAACTCATAACATACATTTTTGCACTGCAGCAAAAATGAAGCTGTTTGTATTAGGTTTGCTGTGGGACGAAAAAGAAATAGATTTTGCATCAAACATAGTCCCATCTTTCACATTGGAAACATTGGGAAACTTGTTTTTAGTTCCTTATTGCATAAATAAATCTCAGTTTGTGAGATCAGACTTTTTTGCCTTGCCTCAAAATGTTGCTAAATTAGGAGCAAGCACTGTTTGCTCTATTCCTATGATGGAGGTAACCACAAGCACAATCTTTACCCAATATGGATTGGGGCAAAGTCTGTTTGCCCCATCGCATGCGGCTAACAACCTGTTCCAATGTTTGGATTTGGGGAGAAGGCAAAGAAAGTCAAGGTTGTGAATTGACTTGCCAATAGGACTTCTAACCAATCGGGTGCTCCCCATGTTCTCTGGGTCGTCAACTACTCCTGATGCAAACATGTTTCTAGAGTCGTTAGACTGAATACTAATGTCTCCCAGAAGGGAGGGGTGTTTCTAGGTTGACAGGATAGCAATGGAGAAGGATTCTTTTTAGGGGATGGTACACAGTGGAGGTAAGATTGGAGACATATTTTACGGGTAAGCGTTTCGGTGACTCATATCATTTTTATTGCAGCAAATAGTGCAGGGGGAGGACATTCACCAATATGTCACCTTATCGCGGTGTAGGCAACTGTGGCCATTGTTCTACAGAAATATCAAAGATGTGAAAGTGGGGGAAGGCATATCAGAGTTTTTACCCAAGGAGGTTTGGTCAGAGAGTTCTGATTTTATTTTGCTGGTTTTATTACTGTGACAAATATTCAATAGGGGAGGGGGATCATTTAAAAAAAAGAAACATTAATAGCTTGTGGGGGACCAACAATGTTAACATGCAAATGCTCTTGGGTCCCCTGCAAGCAGTTTTCTACTTTTGCAAGGCATAGTTCAAAGGTAAAGAGTAAAACCAGGCGAAATCGCCTTTACTGTCCAGTTCACTCTCCATCTTGTAAAAAAAGCGAATGATGCCTTCAAATTACACTTTGCAGACAGCATTTACCAATGGATTCCTATGGAATCTGCTTGTGTTTAGCAGGGTCTCAATGCAGGCGGATTCCACAGGAATCCATTTGTTTTACAGCTTAATGGACATCTCTTGCACTTGTAAAATCCAGGCTGGAAAGCAGGCTCAAGATCTTAAGTGTGCTTTGTGCCGCTCCTCACCCTGGAAAGAAACTAAAGTGTGACGGAGAGGTAGATGATGGCGTAAACGCGTTACATCTTGTTTTTATGCCTCCCGTTCCTGCTTTGCGCTGTAGAAAATGACCCCAACATATGTCTTTTGGGGCTGTTTCCCAGGATCTCATCTATGAACATATTGATCCTAGCTTTAGGGCAGAGACTGGGACCACATCCTGGTGGTTCGCACAACCTTCTTTACTGGGGTCATGGATGGCTTTACGATTGGAGACCATGCTCCTGGAGTAAGGTATTCATTTGCAACTCATCTCATGCCGGACTGTGGCATAGATTTTTAATTGTGCAACCATTACCTGAGCAATTAAGTAAGGTCCACCGCAGTTGTACTTTGCTTTGATCATAGTGTATAGAATGATAATTGGGATAATCTCTATTGTTTCTGAATTACTGCTCTTATGAAAATCCATAGGGTTTTTTTCTTGAGTATTTATGTTTCAGCTATCATAGCAAATCATAGCATTGTCCATTGCTGGCAGTATGTATTTAGTATTGAAAGCAACCTTGTAGTATTTTCTTTTGTTTAACTCGTTAAATAGGATTTCGGTTTTTCTTAGGTTTATATGTTTCAACTATTTCGAATTTCTTCAGTTTCTTTATAAGGGAGCTAAAAGAATGTTAATTTCCCAGGTCTTTGGTGTGAGAATATATTGTTTACTATTGTTTCAATAGACATGCTTTTTACGTAAATTCAATGATCAATAGTTATTTATTGAATGTGTATTTTTAAGTCAATACTCACATGTTGAAATACTTGACTTCTTTGCACTGTACTGGAAAATGTATAGTATTCTTTTAGATTTGTTGATATTAGTACTTAAGCACCATTTTTGTTCTTTTATCTTGAAAATAGAAATGTTTTAAACCAGTATATTTAGCTAACTACTCAACATAGAATTAATTAATGCAATATCTTAAGTCAATATACTTTAAGTATTTTTTGCTTCTACTATGTATATTGTAAAAACAGTCTGATTGAGTAAACGTGATTACTTTCAGTCTAGATAGTGGTTGGTTTTGTTCCTGGGGAAGTATTGTTTTCACTGGAGACATCACCGAAACATGTTGATGCTCTACAAAGTTCAGGGATCTTTAGGCGGGAGGCCTTATGTCGCTATAATGACGTTTCTAGAATTGAAGTTATGTGACCTGTCGTTCAAATATTGAGTACAGACTCTCATGCCAAGTGCAGCCATCAAATGCCATGTGCAGTATCATTAACCTCATATGCAGAAGTAATAACTTTATGTGACCAGCAGAAACTGTCATGTGTACTGAAAGCTTTAGTTCATAGGTATTGACTACAAGTTGAGTGAGCACCCCTTCATTCTAAGGCCCTCATTACGAGTTTGGCGGTAGCCATGCTGCTATTGGCGGCATGGCTGCTACCGAAATCGCGTCCGGGTCCTCAGAATGAGGAATGACTGGGCCATTCCGAGTTCGGAATGCCCGGTAATTCCACCCTCCAAGGACCCGGACCCGGTCCTTCCCCATTCCCATTTCAGCCCCCATAGGGCTGAATGGGAATGGGAGAGGGAGCAAATAACGGGCCATTACGAGTTGGTCCGTTGTTTGCTCTCTCTTCCCCTCGCGAGACCCGGTAAGCAAGCCTGGTTTGACCAGGCGTTGCTTCCTGGGTCCCGCGAGGGGACCTTGTAATGAGGCGGTACGGGGTAAACGGCGCCGGCACCTTTTACGGCGCCGTTTACCCCGTACCGCCAGGGTCGTAATGAGGCCCTAAGTGTAGGCTCATATGCCCAGGTGCTTCCATTACCTGCTCTGCACAGATGCCTGGGAGCCATTTCTTAGGAGTAGTTATCCTACGGACGGGTGATCCTTAATGTGCTCGATGAGTGCTAGAATAAACAGTGGAAAAATGGTTCCATTTGACTTTAGCCATTTGAGCATCGATGTGGAAAGCTCGGAAGTAAAATTAAGCGCAGTTAGTAAATGCTCACTTTGACTCATAAGAATCTCAATTTGGCTCGATACAATTTGAGGCAGTAGGTCACTATGGTCTGAAATGGGTTAAAGCATTTCTAAATTGGCTTATTCTTTTTTCGAACCATGGAAAACTATTGATCCGAGCCATGTCGAGTCGGCTTGACTTAGTAAGTGAAAATGAAATGAAAAAGTGCCGGTTATGAACGACGTTCTGAAATTTAGTGTGATATGACAGAACAATAGCAGCGTGCTGATTGGGACTGGCTCAATGTGCTTCATAATGACTGTGTTGGCTCACTAGAAACAGTTGGTAATTCGGTAACTTCCACTATTTTGGCAGTGAAGGAATTACTGCCACTTTAACTGCAGCACCAAATTCCTGGTTTGGCATTAAACTGGATGAGTTACCCATGGGCACGTGTTGGCGGTGCGTACTCCATTTTAATGCCAACAAGTGGAGGAATTACCAAAGGCAGAATTACCACAATGGCACTTTCTCAGAATACCCCACACTCTTAGGGACTCTGAAAGACACCATTACTGCAATCGTGATATCGCTGTAATTCTGCTAGACCAAGTGGCAGTAACGATAATGGGTTTGCCAGTATTTACACAGGAAATGACATCAAACTGATTATGGGACCATATGAACCAGCCCCCGATGTATGTTTTCTTTCTATTAAGGTAAAATAAACCAAATGTGAACTGCAATAAACAGTTGTTCATAAAAGAACAGCATTTAAGTACAAATATAAAGTGCAGTTTTTTAAACTACATGTGGATGTTGAGAAAGGATGGCTTAAGATGACGCAAACGGGGACCAGTGGTTTGTCTCTATGCTCTCTCTGAAACAGAACGGCTCCAGGCAGGACATGATGTCACTATTGCATCATTCCCTTCACCTCCAGCATCCCAGAATTCAGTATTACCATAAAGTTTTTTTCGCTTGAAGGCGGGCCACAAAATGCTTGTATCTATATGAGCAGGTCGAATTCTGGCTCAATGGTTTCAAAGCTCCAAATGGTCAGAATCATTTAAGCCACTTCCAACCCTCATTTAAACTGATTCCCCCATCCCTAATTTGCCCCACAAGATGCCTGCCTGGGATTTATGCTGAGATGAGAGCTCTGTTCCAAGAAGGGTTTCTTTTGGGGAAAATGAGGGAGATAATTTCAGTACAAGTGATAAGATGGCGGGTGAGAGTATAAGATAAAATGACTGACAGAACATTGCACCAAATAAAATGGCTGACACATTATATGTTGCTGAGTCTGGACTATGGGCTGAGGTTGCTAATAGGACAGGAATGCTGCTTTTTGTGGGGCTGCACTGAACATATAGGTGAGCCAAAGTGGAGCAGACCAAGTGAGGCACCGAACAAAACTAGAGGGTGGATGAACGTGGAGAGGTTGGTTAAGAGTCACAAGCTCAATCCGTGTCACAACAGCGCCCGCATGCAGCCCACTACAATTAAGTTGACCAGGCTAGAACCTGTAGACTTTGTGACAGTCAAAGCAAATCGGTGACTCACTTCAAGGAATGGAGAAGCTGGTGTTAGGGCATCTGACAATATAGCTAGTGTTTTCAAGTGTAGGGAGGATGAAGCGCCCAGAGAACCTATGGTACTAGAACTCATATGAAGAAGAACCGTGGGGTGGAAGTTATGGGGGTGTGAGTGGCCAGCCCAGGTATGAGGTGCCAGGGGAATGTCTGCATATGACTAGCCTGATCCGATTTTGAAGGAGGTCAGGAGGGAGAATAAATTAAGGTGAACCCTGATTTTGAAAGATGGGAGACAGGCCTAGGCTAAGATGAATCAAAGAAGTGGGGACGGACGATGCAGGCGATAAATGTAGGCCGCTTAGGATGGGGTAAGCAGTGGTGCCAGTCAGCTCCGGTGGGGAGTGGGTGTGCCTCAAGAGAGTCATTAATGAAGGTCTACTGGTATGACCTACCCTGTGGTGGTACACGACCCTCCATGCCTGAGCTCACATTGGAGGAACTGATCCACGGACAGCAGGAACTGATAACTCTAGTGATCATTGGGTGCTCGTTACATCTTTCATATTCTGAAGCGAACAGCGGAAGGAAAAACAGGTCCTTGGAGTTTGTGGATTGGTAAAGAAGCAGGGTTTTAGGCAAGAAAATTGGGTCTTGCAGACGCTCCACTCGGAAGCAGTTTTGACAGTGGGGTGTGTGAGGGTAAATGCTGTGATGCGATGAGGGGAGTCACCCAGGCCGTGGGCTGGTCTTGGAATATCTTTCCTGTTTGCCATCCTGGCACACAGATTGTGTCAAGCTGCAGTGGAATTTGCAATGAGTATTCTCTGGTGTCCAGGCAGCGCGTCATGGATGTTAGACTGGGATATCCACATATGTCCTGCAGTCATGCTTACAGTAAAGCCATCACAGAGGTACTTGGACCATAGCATGTTTTTGCTTGTTTGTTTTCTTTGTATATGTATGGCACCATTTGCTGCATACGTCACTTTAAAACAAACTTTTGTATTAGCCCCCTTCATTCCAGGGCTTCCTAAAGTGCAACTCACGCCTAATAATTGTCACCTTGTCGAATGGCAGCATTAATTCTAACCAAAGGTTTCAGGATCAGTCATGTTGGATTTTAACACCAACCCATGTGGCCGCACGGCCAGAGAAATCGATTAATCAGAGACACTGGATCGGTAAAGGATGCTTGTTGATAGGAGGGGCTGGTGAGCATGGTGGAAATTCCCCTTCACAGGTTGCAAAGGGTTTCTACTGGATACACTTCCTGGCATGTGGATTTTCTGGCCATCTACCGAAGTGCTAGACAGAATACACCAGGCAATTGAGGAGGAAGGATAGCTCAGGGGAAATGTGTTTGTCTTGGAAGCAATACAACGAAGAGCAACACAGGTTCAAATCCTGATCGCGCCCTTAGCAACCATTCGCTGGTATTAAGCACATTATAAAAAACAATTATAATGCTTCTTGGAAATAATTTAGTAGTAGAAAAGTTTATTTCGGGAATACAGAACGTCCCCATAAAAGCAATTAACAAGGTAATTAAACATCAACACATTCAAAAATGAAATCATTCCACCATCATTAAATCCTTGAAACATTTTTAAAATACGAAAACCTAAATTTCAAACGAATTTCATTAAAGATGTCCTCAGAGTTAATGCATTCTTTAGAAATCATAATAAACTCCAACCCCCACAAGCTGAGTCCACCCAGAGCAAGTAACACAGAGCAGGTTCCTGCTGAAGGAAACCCACGCCCGCAGGAGTGCTGTAAGCGTGTGCTCTCTGATAAACGAGGAAGCTGGGCAAAACAAAAAGACTGGGCCCAGTCTTCCTTAGGCGGATCGCAAAAAATGCATTATTGATTTTCATCACCATTGTACCAGGCCGCCACCACTGCTCTTAAATGGATACAATTAAAACGTTCCCTGATAATAACAACGCGGTGAGAAGGGTTCTGTGCCCACCGGAAAAATGTCTGGAGGCTAGGAGTGGCCTGGCCTATAGGAAACTCTGGGGATTTCCCAGTAGGCCTCTGCACCCTGGGCCTCTTTTATGTGGTATTTCCAAATGTTCCCATAGGAAAATGGTTGGGCTTGTGGGAAATGTGTGATATGGGGCCACTTTGAAAAGGATTTCCATGGCCTCTTTTGGTTCCCAGTCCACCCCTGCTGGTGACCGGGGCTCGCAATGATCGCGTGCTTCGTATTAGGGGACCTCAGGACTTCAGGTGACTCTGGTGGCCTATTGGTTCTGGTTCGTTGAAGTTGCAGAATTGCTGTATTTTAGTCGGCTGAACATTTAAAGTCCAATGTCCGCCCCCAAAAAAACATGCACCACACCTGGATTCAGTAGAAACCATGTAAAAGTTATCAACAGGAGTTATCCACCAGGCGATGTCTGCAGTGGTGTGAGCAAAAAGGTGTGTTTAGGTGCTGTGTCCTCAAGCTATGAAATGACGCCATTAGAATGCGAGCATCGTTTTCCACTGGCATGACCTTCCCGGAGGCATGTAACATGTCCTCATTTCCCTGGGACACACATGATGGGCAGAGGGAAGGAGGTTGATCATATAATTAGGGTCTCAGGTACTTCTAGGCACTGGTGGCGTATGCAAAGCTCATGCCTCCCTCTGGGTTCTGAGTGATCTCACAGAAAAGTTAAGCCTCACTTACTATGTCAGATGTCACTTGGAACCCCTTAGGGTTCTAGGCCCCCATTTTCGATAGTCCCCAAGGTTGCAATTCTAGATATATATTTAATAACGCATTTTTATCAACTGCTGATGGCACCGTGCGGTACAGCATGGGAGGCCTTGAAGCCAAGTGGCCAAGTGGCTGGGATTTAGGCAGAGCAAGAGTTGGCATGCAGCCTTTATTACTGAAACCCTAAAGTGATTGGTCCATTACCTGGTTCACAACAGGCCCACATTGCAGTGCCATAACGGGATCAGTCCTCCAGTTCCCGGCCCTGGTCTTTAAAGACATGCTGTCCGTCCAGTACCATTCTCCCTCTTTTAGAGTGACCAGATGTCCCCATTTTGCCAAGACTGTCCCATAATTGGGCCCCTCTCTCTCGGGAGTTTTTTTTAATTTAAAAACCCTCTCTCGGTTTTTGGAAAGGGATGATGAAGACAGTGTCCCTTTTTAAATAAACATTATCAGATTTCCACAATTGTGTCATCCGAGGGTGGGCTGGAACCCCCAACTTTCTAGGTAGGAGCTGTAAGGACTAACTGCTTGCGCCACAGAGACAAGCTGTTAAGCAAGTAAACAGCAAGACAGGTGATATCAAACCGAGCCACAGCTCCTTTGATATTTAAGTGTTTTTTTTATTAAAGTCTGTTAAAGTTGATATGCACACTAAGTACCAATAACAAACAAGTTCATAGTATACATATAACAATAAAATACATCATTCAATCAGTATTACTTAAAATATATCATGCTTGTTATTTAGGTGCTTTTATCAACAGTATAAACAGCACCATTTGTATGCAGACCCTGTGGGATGGAGAGATGCGAAGGTCGGGTTGGGGTTCGGCAGGCGAGAGGGGTGAGTGGGTTCGTCCTCCTTTTATGTTGTTGGCCGTCCCGGTTTTTTGTCTTGAAAATCGGGTCACCCTACACACTACAACCTTATAAAATGAGAGGTACGTGTTCCTCATTGACTTCCTGTACCTCATGAATATGAACGCCACTTGGATTCTGATGCCAACACCCCCCACCGTAAAAATCGCGTCTTTGTTCCCTTTTGCCACAATGCTTTGCATAATGACCCGCGCAAGGACCTATACCCCCAACCCCCGTTCAATATTCCATTTTGCACATGCCCCTGCCTCCCTTTGGGGACAGATTTGATGTTTTAGATCCAAAGTGGTACCCCTGGGCGACCATCGTCTGGTGCCACCTGAGGCAGGGGCCTGGGATTGCATTACCGCAGCACTGGTGCCTAGTCGTGCCTTGCCCAAGGGCTCCTTAGTTCTGTTATACAAGTTTCTGTAAAAAGAATCTCCACACGCCGGGCACAGACCAAACAACCACAGCCACTGCCAGGCTGAGCAGGCAACAGGCAAATGAGGCCACCTTCACGCTCCCCTGCCTTTTGCAATACTGGTGATTCCATCTTGCTGGAAGTGGGTTACATGGGCGAACGTGCTGGAGGGCTTGTGGCTCTCCAGAAATGGATGAAAAGCCAATGACCAAGCCAAGGATGTGGCTGGTGTTCCTCCAGCGACACCGTGGCAAAATCCACAAAGCAGTGGCAGAAAGTGGAGCACATCTGATACCGGCCTCTGCCTTTACTGCCCAGAATGGGGCCCTCCCAGGCGACCACCTTCCTGCAGAGGGTATGTGACCTGAGGATGGGCTTGGGCTAGACTGGAGGTGTTGCATTGATGCCCTGGGCTCACCGGCCCGCCTGCTGTGGATCTAAATTCCTAATCCCTCGAGATCCGGCAGGATTTACCTGGGATTTAGGCTGCGCTGTCTAGTTTGGTGACACGTACTGTAGCGGAGGGGGGCTTTCACAAATCTCCCCAGACTCACTGGCCTGTTATTGTGAAGGGCGAGCGAGCAGGCTCCATCTTAATGTGGCAGTCGGCATCATCCGCGCACCAGGCCCGTGTCCGGCTCTGAGCTCAGAGTTCCCCAGATTGGAAAGCCATCCTGCGCCCCAGATATATAGTCTCATTTGAGGGCCAGTAATTCTGTCACTCCGGCCACTGACAAACGAGGGCACGCCTGCCAGTCTGCCGCCGAGAGTGATGCGCGCCTTCATCTCGTGCCATCGGGCCACCGAGTTACGGGCCGCGCTGGCCTTCGACTGCGAGACTAATAACGCCGCCGCCGCGCAGGAGGATTTGGGGCCTGCTAGTTTATAGTGGGCTTCTGAGGGTGACACTGAACAACTGCCAGCAAACTGGGGGCGCCGGGGTCAGCGCTGACGCTCATAAATACAAACCATAACCGAGACGAGATGAGATGTGTCAAGCGCAGATTGGCAGCACCCGGACGTGGCAGTGCAGAGGCACGCGCCGCCGCCATGACAGATAGAGCAGCCGCCATGACAGATAGAGCTGAGGCCCAAGCAACGTTGTCCCTTTTTCATGTATTTGTGCAGTAATTTGCTGAGCAGCTATGACACACAGGCAGAACGGCATAACACGTATCTGCTGGTACAGTGCTGAACATGTTCCTTCCCCTGATGTGGAAAAATGTGCCAGTCTCTCTCCAGTGTGATAGCCAGACTGTTCTAACACTTTTACCGAAGATGAAGAGGGCGTGGAAACCTGAAGCAGACACGGTATTGGCTCACCTATAACTAAAAATAAATCAATAAGCACAAGGCCAAGGGCTTTAAGTGGGGCGGGGCCAGCTGGGGCCGAGCCCCGGCGGGCTCTGAAATCTCGTTTTGAGGCGAGGCTCTGCCAGGGCTCACTAATATCCTGGGGCCACTACATGACAAGGATTATTTTCTAAAGCATGAAGCTCTCGCTTTTGTGTAAGAGCTTCAAGCTTCAGAAAATGATGCCTTTCATCCATAATGTTGGGGCCGCAGCTGCGAGGCATCCCTTCAAGCAAGAAATGCCCATGGGCCGACGCCACCGTTCTGGAGAGAAACGTGAGGCCGCTGGAAGCAGAGGCCTTGTTTTATAAATCCTGAAGCTCCCGCGGATTCGCTGGAGTTTCAGTCTTTAGGAAAAAGGCCTCTGCTTCCAGCGGCCTCACCCTTTCAGCCTTAATGGTGATGCTGCCCCTCCCCAGCTGGCGAGGGGCAGCACCACTATTAAGGCTGAATAGGCGAGGCGCTGTCCCCTGCCAGGCAAGCCTATAGAAAATAAATGCAGAGATCAGCACCCTCTCCCTCCTGGGGGGAGGGTACTGATCACTGAAAAGGCTGCCTGGCAGGGGTGCCTGTAGCCCATTGAGCCAGGTTCGTCAAGGGGGCGCGGCCTGTAGCCCATTGAGCCAGGTTCATCAAGGGGGCGTGGCCAAATGGGCCAGCAGGCAACCTCCTGTCATTAAGCCACACCCACTTTATGAGCCCCGGCTCATTTAGCAATGCCACTTAAGGCACTGAAAAGGCCTCTTTACGAGTGCAGCGGTAGAGCCCAAAGTGGCGGTAATTCTGTTTCTGCCACTTTACTGTAACATTGTGGCGCTTACGTACTAGGGTTTTTTGCAGAAAGTTGCATGAGTTACCGCCCGCATAAAGCAGGATGTCAGTCATCCAGTTTACAACCAAAAAGCACCTGCACAGAATGACTGCTCTCGGTAAATACTACACAATTCCCGCTGGACACCACACTGTCACCACTCATAATCACATTGCTAAGTCCACGGGATCGCGTGGCGGTAAGGGTAATTGATTTTTGTGTTAAATCAGCAGATTTACGGCCAGTTTGCCGGCAAACTCGCAATGAGGCCCAAAGTGCCTAAACCCAGGGCTGGACTGGGAACTAAAAGAGGCCCTGGAAATAAAGTTCAAAGTGGCCCCATAGGACACATTTTCCGCAAGCCCAATGCTTTCCCTATGAGAACATTTGGAAATACCACAGAAAAGAGGCCCAGGGTGCAGAGGCCCACCGGGAAATCTCCAGAGTTCCCTAAAGGCCAGTCCACCCCTGCCTAAACCAATTGCAATTAAGGGCTCCTAGGACAGTCTGGTCCATGTTTGGTCGCAGGGCATGGGCAGCATTCTCCCCACATACATTGTACACACATGAGTACATATGAGGTACTCGACAACCAGAAAAGTGACGGGTGGAAGGTTTTGAATAAATCTGAACCACTGGCACTGCTCTGGGCAACCTTCCGCACCACCGTTGTTTATCCCGTCCGCACCATTGCAAAAGGGGTCCAGCCATATGAAAATCAGTCAGGTGAAGCCCCCCAAATGGTGATCATTGCTATTAGAACCCAGAGGCTACCGCCCGGGTTGCAAACAGCAAATCATCTGTGCTAAATAATGGGTTGTAGGAAGCGTGAGACCCATTTTTACCCACCAAGGCACCCTCACCCAACAATGCTGCCATGACAATGGAGGGCAGGGCTCTTTTGGAGCCCTTTCCAATTCCATAGTGGGTAGACCCTTGGGTGGAGGGTAAGTGGTGGCTCCCGGGGATGGGGAATGGGTGGTGAGTGTTAGGGGACCGATGGGGAGAGAAGGGAGCGGGAGGAAACATTACCGGGGGGTGTCTTCACTGCTCGGGTTGCTCCAAACCCCGGCTTAGATCATAAGATTCAGCTCTGGTATGAAGCAACTTGATTGGTAGATGCACACACCAAGGGTGCTAATTAATAATAGAAATACATTTTTCACAACTACTTTCCTACCTTATGCAGACATAGGGCCTCATTACGAGGTTGGGGGTAGAAGGCTACCCCCAAACTCGCACCCGGCTCCGTCACCCACGAAAGGGGAATCACCTGGCCATTCCGACCTCGGCGGACCCGGTAATTCCCCTTGCACGGGTGCAGGAGCCGCTACATCCCCATTCCCATATGAGCCCCCAGAGGGCTCTATGTGAATGGGGAGGATGGTAGCAGCAGTACCGTTTATAACGGTACCGTTGCTACCATCATGTTCTGCTCGCGGGTGCCGGTACGGCCACCTGGTCAGACCAGGTGGCTGCAAGGGCACCCGCGAGCAGAAGTCCTTGTATGCCGGTATGATAGCAACGGTGCCGGTAGCGATACAGGCACCATTGTTGCCTTACCGCCATCCTCCTTATGAGGCCCATAATATTTGTGCATTATGTGTAACAGAGTAAGTGCTCCATGTATGGTCTTGACATTTCTACATAGAAATATTGGTTTAGGATAAGTCTCCCCTGCACTTTGAGGGAATTCAAATATCACATGAAATAATACATTCTATTGCCAAAGGGAATCCCACGCTCTAAGGCTTGCAACTTTGGGATCCTTTTTGACAGCAAACTAAAGTGTCAACAATTCATCACCTCTATTGCCACGGCTGCTCGAACAACCCTACTGAATATAGGGTGATTCTGTCCCCACTCTACTAAAGCATTCATTCCGCTCATGTCCTTCGGTGCCGCTCTTGCCTCCTCCTGCACCATCCGATCTACCTTTCCGCTCAGCAAAGCAATTAACATAGCAACGCCTTCTCTATACAACCTCGCACGTTCCTCTCCCACACCCTCCCGCCACTGCGATGCAGGATCTCATCTCAAACAACTTTGGCCTCTGTTCAGATTCTCCCTCCTTGAATTCAAATCTATCCATGGGCTGCCCCCTCCCACCTGGCTAACTATCGCCCTCGCCAACTCACACCAGGAACTCATGGTCAATCAGTACATTCTCTGGCCCCCCTGCACTGCTCCTCGCTTCGCCTACTTGGTCCTTCTGGCTCCGCTCCACAGGAACTACCTACCCCTGCATATTGAGAACATAGCTACTGTGCATGCCTTCAGAACTGCAATGAAAAGTTCCTCTTGCCCAGAGAGAGGTCTGTGATGTGATCGGGGGTTCTTTATCATGAAAACAGTGTTTTGTTCACACCTAACCCTAATGTATGTTGTTAAAGGTGTCAAACCTGAATGAGGGTCGGTTAGTAGTGGGCAGTGCCACTCCCTCAGCCTCTTTTCGTGTTTAATGCCCAGAGAGAGGGCACCTGAAACATTCTCTGGCATCATGCCTGCATCCAAATCCCCAGCCTCATGCACCATTGCATACTCATATGAACAAATGTCAATCATTTTCTATCTTTTCATGTTTTTTGTCATATGTACTGTGAGCGCCCTGAGGCCTTCATGCGTGTTGGCGCAGTACAAAAACTCTATAGACTAGAATGTTATAGAATGTGTGGCCAGTCTGTGATGTCCACATTCCGTGTTCCCATATGCGCATTCCCTCGTTACTGCCTAGACCGCACTCTCCTCACTGGTCACTATCAGATGTTATGATATGATATGATGTGTCATTTATAACGCGCCTGTCCACAAGTGTTGTAGAGCACCCTGCAAAGGGATTACTCCGCTCACTGCTATTTTGCTTCTGTACAGCTTTGCGGATCAACGCACACGCCTTTATCCTGAAGAAATTTGAATCCAATAAAAATAGAAACATTTTCTTTCTTCATGCAGGGTCTTTCCATATTTAACAAAACTATTTAATCTGGCCCTTAAGCACAATATGGAAGCCGTTTCTTGGACCTAGGCCGAAATAGTGCCCATATTCTAAACTGGTGCAATTGAGTCACCATGTAATTTCCACCCCATCTCTTTATTAGATGTGGGCAGGAAGATACTTTCCCGAGCAATCCTGGAGCACTTGGTCCTCTGGATTGAGGAAAATTAAGTTAGGAGCCATCTCCAGGCAGTCTTTTGTAGCAAGTTGAGCACTATCGACCAGATCCTGTGCCTCCGGTTTATCCGCGGCAGATATGCTGTTCTCAGGAATATGCGCCTCTATGCTGTCTTCATCGACCTGCGGACAGCTTTTGACACTGTTCACAGGGTGCGGCTGTTGGAAATTCTACGTGACCTCAATATACCATCCCCTTTACTGAATCTAACTCAGTGGGCCTCATTACGAGGTGGGAGGTAAGGGATTACCGGCACCGGTAAGGGCACCGGTGCCGGTAATCCCTTACCTTCCTACTACGAGTTCCCTTTGCGGGTCCTTCCTCAACGCCTGGTTTTTGCAGGCGTTAAGGACGGGACCCGCAAAGGGACTCTAGAGCTAATAACGGTACCGCAATTTGCAATTTGGGGGCTCAAATGGGAACAGGGAATGGCCCTGGTGAATGGGGAATTACCAGTCCCTCTGACCTTGGAATGGACCGGTAATTGCTCCATTCACCAGGACGGAGTCGGAAGGGTTTTGGAGGCAGCCATGGAGCTAAGAGCTCCATGGCTGCCTCCAACCTCGTAATGAGGCCTAGTGTCTTTATTCAGAGAACACTGCGGTAGTGAGGTGGGGCATGGATGGAAATATTTCTTCGTCAATAGAGATGGGCATGGGATTACACCAGGGATG
This sequence comes from Ambystoma mexicanum, assembly GCF_040938575.1. Classification (NCBI taxonomy): domain Eukaryota; kingdom Metazoa; phylum Chordata; class Amphibia; order Caudata; family Ambystomatidae; genus Ambystoma; species Ambystoma mexicanum. The sequence continues at coordinate 120,101,194 of NC_090929.1, forward strand.
TGTCTTGGCACCCAAATTGTTCTGTATATTTATCAATGGGGTGATCGAGAATTTACTGGCCTCACAGGTGGATGCCCCGGTCCTAGCGAATGTTAAAATTCCAATCTTAATGTTTGCGGATGAAGCAGTTCTCCTTTACTTAACGCCCATGAGATTTAAGAAACAACTTGACGTATTTGTGGAATTCTGTGACAAGAATAGACTGTAAGTAAAGGTCTCAAAGACCAAATCCATGATCTTTATTACTGGCATAAGGAAGACAAAAAATGGTGCTAACCCTTAAGCGAGATGCGGTCTTAATTGATCAAGTAGATTATGATGATTACTTAGGATTTAGAGTCCAAGCCAATTGTCGGTGGGTTGGTAATTTGGCCAAAGCAGGCATTACCCTGGCAAAGTATAGTGGAGCACTTGCAAGGTTCACTTCTGAACATGGCAATGGGGTGGTGCGGGTTTCCCTTGAGACTTATAAAGAACAAGCCCAGCAGGCAGCAACATTTGGTGCTGAACTTTGGGGGAATACGGGGTGCATGAATCTCTCGATTATTGAATAGAAATATTTGAAGAGCATTCTTTCCCTGGCCTAGAGTGCTCCAAACTCGCCCGTGTTCTTGGAGACTGGCATGCAACGCACCGAGATGTTCTGCAAAGCACGTCCAGCTTACTGTTGGGTAAAGCTTTGGACCGTTGAGCAATTGGGCAAGTATAAGGGAGCCCTTAAGGACCTTGTCTCACAGGTGGGTGGAATGACACTCCTGTGGCTTGCCCACATAAGGCGCAAACTTAATTTGCTAGGGCTGAGTGAACAATGGACTTACCTGGATAATATGACCAATAAAAGCAAAGTTATAATGCAGGTCACCTATGAGGCAAAGGCAGAGCAGGATATTATGAACAAGGTTAGTCAATACACCCTGTCAAGATGCTAGAATTCGAAGCAAGTATTGGGCTATGAACCATAGCTTGACTTTGTTAATCCTAAACACGAAAGATCTCTGTATTTAAAACCCAGAATGGGCACATCACTGCTTGCAAGCATCTGCAACACCAATGTGTCAGCGGAATGCCTTTTCTGCCAGGATCAAATTGAGATCCTTGCTCATTTTGTCTTATTTTCCCGCGGGATTTAACAGCAAGAAGGAGATATCTTAGGCCATTATTTAGAGAAAGACAAATTCGAACAATGATGGGTGCTCTAAAGCTCTGTTGTAGTGCCAGAAACAGCCTGGTAGTCTTCATAACAGAAAGTATTTGGTTTGCGAGTGGCGCATAAGGTTGAATAAGATTAAATTGTTATGCTAGAGAATCGGTGTGTGTATTGTAGCAAATTTTCAACAGTTGGATTGGCTGGGTGAATCAGGTTATCATCCTAGTTTCAAGCTGGTACGCCAGGGTCTTTGGATCTTTGAGCATTGCTTATTGACGGTCTGTGACAAATCCGTGTGACACTAGTAGGTACTTTAGATACATGTACCTGGTGTTGTGCTGCATTGATTATTTTACAAAACTAGGAACCGGTTGCTCTGTCATGGTTTCTTGGATCAATGAGATGTGCTGCTGTTGTTTTATAGATGATTGTATTATGTATTGCTTAATTATTATTGAAACCAAGGATGATCCCTATTGCTAATATTTGTGTGATGTTGTTGCCTGTATGGTATTGTTATATAGATACGCGACCCGCAGGCCATGATGATTTGTAACAAAACCGTACAACATCTGCAGGCATTTTACACATATGTACTCGCTGCTGTGCCGCTCAGAGTCTCTAATTATACTGTGAACTGGTTGTACCTTCATGATCCTTGGATCAATGAAATGTGCTGTGGTATTACCCAAATTGACCTTTTACAAATGACCTTTTGTCCTAATTGACCTAAGTATAGTGGCCCCAATTGACCTTCTGCACAATTGACCTTGACATTATTTTAGTTATTTTATGCATGTATCGGTTTGTTTTTGGATTATAAATAATATAAGGGGACTGGGTGGGGGGTTGCAGGGTTTATATATTAGGTCAATTCTCCCGAGGTCAATCCTCCCGAGGTCAATTGTGAAAAGGTCAATTAGTAAACATCCATGTGCTGTTGCTATTCTATGAAATATCACATTATGCATTGTTTAATTATGATTTTAAACTAAGGATGAATACCATTGTTAATATTTTTATGATGTTTGTTGCTTTTATGATATTTTATATCGAAATAAAGCCATACTGACAGAAATAAGAGTATCCTGCAGGTTTTTCTTTCCAATTCGCTCATTAGTCTTCATGAAGCAAGTGGAATTTCAAATACCTCTTGTTTTTACCACCTCCTGATTATAATTTGAGAGGTACTTACTACATGTGGTATGACAACCTATCCCTACCCAATATGTGATGGTACAATATGTAACACCCCTGACACCCTCCTGCACCCGCAGTGAAAACACAACTTGTGCCCTCTAAGTTAAAGGATGCCCCAGTACATCACCTCAACTTAAGGAGAGAAATGTGCTGGGGGACTCGCACAGGCCGTGACAATATGGGCCCGTGAGAAAGTCAATGCACAGAAGGGTCATTACCAACCCTAGTGTTCTTTACTTCACAGAAGCGTTTTTCTCCGGTACTGTACTAATGTATTTGCATCTCCAAAACAGACAGAAAGGATTTTTAAAAATGTAAAAATATTTCATGCGTAATTTACCCCCATACCAGTGGTAGAGATAAAACGATCGAGAGCTCATCAGATTTCTACGTGCAACAATGGTCATTATCGCTGGTTGAAAGCAGAGCTGAAAATCCATTGGCTCCTAAAGAGCTCATAAGTGTTTTATTGAGGGGACATCTATCCCATTTGGCATATAGGCATAGGAGGTGGAATTTGCATTTCGAGAACACCGTTTAGGGACCTAGTGTGTCTTGATCCATAAGGTATGGTCCATTGATCCAGTCCAGCAGATGAGTCAGCGGCACGAGTTGCTAAGCACTTCGCGTGTGCAATTCAATTTAGAGGACTCCCAGGAAAATAACAATGATCAGCGATGACCTTCATTTTCTTTGTGGCCACACGGCACGTATAAATTCACTCTTGCTAATAACTGTGCAAAATTAGAACCTTTGTTTTGTTCAAATGTACTTCTCAATTGTTCTGCATGCATTCATTTGATGATGGCTTCAATCTTCAGTCTGAAGCTTGAGTGTTGTTTCCAGGGGGAATGTATGCTCGGCATACTACATGATTTGCAATGGCCTTTCCTGGAGCTTTGACGGAAATTGCTTCTCTGTCTATACAGATTGCTGGAGACTGTACTGGAGATGTCACTCATTATTATAACTGTAAATCTTATTTTTTGGATGCCTCTTGCCACTATTTTGGGTCCAAAATATCCCTGTCCACACAGAGAACGCGGTTATCCAACGCATGCATCTTCTGCCACTTGCCACCATAGCCAGATCTTTGGGGGACTAAAGGTTAAACATTTTGCACAGGGAGGAGTAAGTGGCTGCGCTCAAGCCACATTATTGAGGCAGCTCCTTTAATTGTTCTTCAACCATTAAAAAAATGTCAAGTACACTGGGATATATTGCACTCCACCAGCTTGTTATTAATAATACATATTAATTTGGGGGTATTCATAATGCCCTTTCCCTTTATTAAATTCGACATCACTGATGCTTGCATTTAATATATCTTTAAGTCCGGTCAATTAACTGGTACAGCTAGGTCTAGTCATGTAATCATCAATAAACAGGTGTTAGACAGAATTGATCTCTTCCTGGTGCACAAGTTCGAGCAGGGCACGGTTGGCCTAGGGGAACCAGTGAGTTCCAAAAATGTCATCATTATTAGGAATACAAATATTTTAAATGTGTCCTATGTTAGAGTCCGCCATGCTGACCAGTGCTGCTAAGTGACTCTTACTGCATGTGGTTTGCATCATGAGTCAATATTCACAGACCTTTCCTGAGTTCGGTCCCCTTTGGTCAACCAATGCTCTCTTACCTGATGTTCATTTTGGGTAAGAGATCAGTTGAAAAAAGTATTTGAAAGTGATCAGTTGAGTCCCGACACTCAAAAAATAAATATAGCAATATTGAGTATTTGTCAGTGGCTCGAGTGTAGCTAGGCGCTGCAAATCTAACGGCACAAGTACTACAGTTGTCTGGGCGTTTCTCTGCCAAATGCATTATGGGATTGCAGTATTTATTTATTTAGACATTTATATAGCGCACATAACCCAGCGGCATCTAGGTGCTTTTTCGCTAAGAGCGTGGCTACATTAGGAACGTGTTGCCTGAGGTAACAATCGTATGCAGTCCAGCACAGTGGTAGCAGATCACCAGTTACATCATTATTTTACATTATTTACAAGTCTTCTAGTGCCATAATTGGTTTTGCAAGTTAAGTGTGTTACTAACAGCATAGTGCAGCAGGTGAGCACGTTACGGCATTTAGGGTACACAGGCAGTGATTAAGCAGTGACATTGTTATCCTCCTGTGAGAACCCTAAGCTATGGTTAATTCTGAATTTGGTTGAAGAGCCAGGTTTTAAGGCCTTCATTACAGTGAACTATTATTTATTTTACTCTGATTGGTATTATTAAGACACATTAACATGATGGCATTTGTAATGTTCGTTACCAGTATAGAGCCGTCCATCACTGAGGCGCGCACTTGTTACTCGCATAGCGCGCCCCAGCCGAAGATGACTTTATTTTGTTGTCCCCTCGTCACCTGGTCCTTTCTCAGTTATAAAGACTATTCCTAAGTGTGAGAGTAACTGCCCATCAGCCTCTTCTTCCACTTATGTCATGGATATTTAGCCATTTCCCCCTGTAGGCTATCCTTGAGCACAGAGGCCACCTTACCATAAATCCTGAAGTGGTCGAGCAGAACCCTGCAGTCACAAAGAGTAAGAGAAGACTAGATGTTTACAATTTCTCGTGTGCCGATCTAGCTCACTCTGTGCTGGGTTCTCTCGCCCGCACTCTCTTTCTCACCAGACTTTGACTGGCCTATAGGACAATAGGCCCACGGCTGAACCAAAAACACAAAATGCTGGTGTGAGCCAGTTGTTTTGGTCAAAGTGGGCCACTTTTCAGGCCAACGTGGGCCAGTTTGATGAGTTACTTCACTATGAGGCTAGTTGTTTTGACCAGTGTTGCTGAGAAATATTCTTTAAAATGCTCAATTTGCATCACATTTTAGCCCAAAAATCCCACTTGGGTACTAGTCAAACAGTGTCACAAAAGGAATGAATAGCCACCGACGGGCCACTTTTTCATTGATGCCCGAGACAATGTTATGGCCCAGTCCGACCCTGTTTCTCACTCTAGTTTCTGTGGCACGAGAATAACGTTGCCAAATGTGCTTTTGCTTCTGCTATCCCAGCCATCACTGCCAGGCGCTTGACCAATGAAAAAACAGAGATAACTTTGGGGAGGACAGGCCTTCTTTTTTATTCAAATGGAACCATTATAAAAACGATCACATTTTTAATGTTTACTAACATTGCAAACTGGCTCTTTATACAAATGTTACAGTGTTCATGTCTAATGAGCGCTTCAATCATATGTTAGTCGTAAAAAGAAAAATACATTTGTCTGACCGAGCACAACACATTATCATAACCTACCGTAAGTATATTCATTATTTTATGATTGAAGGGTATCATTCCATGATTTACAGTCTGGAACACACACGTTGTCCTCTTTTTAAATACTTCTACCACAAAGGGGACTAAATAGCACCATTGAGAGTTCCTGGTTTGTTTGCGTAAAATCCAATAGTATTTTGGGAACATACAAATGACCACAGATCTTCCTATTTGAAAAATAAATCTGTGATAAAAGGGTGGGATTCTTGACTCACTAAGTACATAATGCACAATTGCCTCAGTGCTCATTTCGTACTTTACAACACTTACCCTAACATAAAATCATTTGAAGCATGGAACCATGTATACAGATTCAAACAGCAGCAGGATTGACTGGGTCTCAGTCTCTTCATTGGAGTCCAGGGGTGTTTTACCACACAGAATGTTAGCCGCGTCTGAGGATAAGGATGACTGTGTACATGCCTAGTTCCCAATTCACAGACACCCTAAAACATTTATATATATATATATATGTAGGATGTGTTCTTGCAAAAGTCATCTACTACTCTTCAGTTTATGCATGTTGTTTTGGCCGAAAAAGAAAGAAAAAAAGAATATATATATTCACATATGTATATATACATATATATATATATATATATATATATATATATATATATATATATATATATATATATATATATATATATATAAAATAAAAAAACTCGTGCAGAGAAATGGCAAGCAGCCCTGGAAGAAGACCCACAAGAAGAGAAACAGGGTAAGAAAATGTGAAATATAACAGCATGACAAATTTAAAAATGAGCAGCCATGAGAATCATAGTGATAATGAAAATGTAAAGCAAATTCTGGAGAAATGTCACCAGACGTTGAAGTGAATGAAATTGCGTTCAAGTGAAAAAGTAATAACTGGAAATGAAAAAGGAGAGGGTAGAACAAAGACAATAAGCCCACAGAGAACGCAGTGAGAATAGACGACCTTGTCTATTTTAATCAAGCATTTAAGATAGTGCACTGTGTCAATGCGCCTGCTGCTGACCTTAGCTAGCAAGCTGCAAGCCCAAGTTGGAGCACTACCGTTTTGTATTCTCAATATGCTTACATAATGTGAGCTCTACTGAGTAGACACTTGCAATAAAGGATGAAAAGTACAATTCTTTCAATGTTTTTGGACTTCTGTAAATTCGAATCCTCGCGCAGCGAGAGAAACGGAAGAGTTAGATGGTATTAGACACCTGACCCCCCCTACAACATGTAATATAGTTTCAGTGGTTAATAACGCAAACCTTCTAAATATATTCTACCAGGAGCATTTTTTAAGTAGCCGGTCTGTTGGGAAAAGATGGTTTTGGACAAGAAATGAACACAAGTTGCAGGTCTGTGTATTTATTTGAAGAGCAGCAAAATGCTGATGTGTATCCAGGCAGCGGCATACTAGAACAGAACCCTGCCTGGCTTACAGTACTCGCACAGAACGCCCTTTATAGTTCCCCTGCAGTCTCTGGTACAATGTAGCCGAGGCAGAGCCCTGGTTGCAGGAAGCCAAACCCGCAGCAGCAATGGAGCTATTCAGCAGGAGTCAGAGAAGGCAGGATGTCAAAGCCTGTATCGGTGAGACAAGCCTCGGAGGACACGCCTGTGGTTCCGCTCAGTGCAAGGCCCGGGGACTGCTCACAGCCGCCTTTCCAAGGGATTTTTTCACTTTCAAATGATACAACGTGTCTGAAGCAGGCAGCATTTGGAGCTGTTTCTAAGAAGAAACAATGTTTCAGGAGCAGGTGTTGCAGTTATCTAGTTGCAATTTGGGCTGGAGAAGACACATTAAATACTATCTTTAACAAAAAAAAAGAAATCTATTCTGGCAGCATCATGCAGGACACACTTTCCCGAATTTGGGGTAATTGACGTTTTAAAGGCCTATATTCTTGGCCTGAATCACAGATGAAATCATTGTAAGCCCCGCCCTCTCCTGCACTTTTGAGAGTGCCCGGCGCACTTCCATTTTATAAAAACATATTGGTCTTTAGAAAGTTTTCAGCAGTAGCGAGCACCTGGGAGTTGCAAGTAGACCTTGGTTTCCGGCTCCTATGCGAGTTGTTCACTGCTGCAGACTGAGGAGTAGGGGGAAACGCGAACAGGGATGTTTGCCAATTTGGTTGCAGGCGAGTGGCAAAGCAAATTCACCCAAAAAAAAAGAGTGGCTGTCAGCTGTCAAAATAGGCCTTACACATGTCGCCTGGATGCTGCCATGACTGTTGCTTGGATCGTAAGCTCACTATGCAAACCAGAGCAGCAGGTGGTGGGTGAGTGCAAAGTCTGAGTATGTTGCGGGGTACGAAATTGAGGGGAGCTGGGAGCTATGTAGCGCCTGCTTGTAGCCTATAAGAGCCTGGCTAACTTACAACCAACAGGCATCAGGAGATACTTTTGCCCTCCCAGGCCAACTGATGCAGCAAATACACCCGTGTAAATGTAATTCTGTTCATTTGGGACAATCTCTAAATAAACATTGGAGCCGCTCTATGTGTAATTTCAAGCATAGGGGGTCATAAGCAATAGACAGAATGATAGGTTTGCATATTATGTGCGAGTTAGATTTGCAGAACAATATGCACTAGCAGCTTCTCCCTGCAGGGGCGTTCCTGGTCCCTGGGTACTCCTGGAGAAAGAAGGATCTTATTGCCTTGACCCAGCCGTCCCCTGTTTCGTGTTCTTTGTGAGTGTTTGTGTCGCCTCTCCCCACGCCCTGATGCCTGTCGGGTTACCGGCGTGTTATCTAATCTTAATTTCGAGCCCTGAGTTGGCACCTGTTGCACGCTGGAGTGGTTCCTAATGCACAGGTTGCCTTTTTCCCATGATCATGTAATTTTGACCAGCCTATGGCGGCATTAGTTGAAGGCGTGACCTGTGCGGCAGTAGGATCCCCAGCGCAAATTACTTAAAATCACTGTAGACTATTTTGGTCATTGTTTTACCCAAACCCTGGGTGTACATCTGCTGGCTTAGCTCGCCCCCTAAGGGCTACGTGCAGCTCAATGTGCCCCCAATGGAGGCGTCCTGCATGGCGACTGTTTTGTGTCATGTAATGAGGAAAGAGGGACAGAACACTATTACACACAAAATTAATGGAGCATAACAGTTGTTATATGGAAGTAAACACAACAGGGTAGTGGGACAAAACAAGTGTGGAAAATATTGGATTTCGACACCATGTGCTAGAGGTTGATTCAATCATCTGCTCATTCACCAGAAGTCTGTTAACAACAGTTTAATGATTGAGTACTTATTTCTAAAACCAGTTCACAAAACAAAAACATCAAGGGTAACACCCGGATACAAAATCAAGTGGACTGCCCAACAATGAATGAATCAAAATGAACACAACAATAGGATAATCACACCATGCGGTTAAAACACGATAGTGTATATTATTCAATACCACATAACATCACACAATACATTGGATTATAACAAAAACAAAACCACATGTTCCATTTCTCATGTACTAGTAAGAGCACTTAGATTCTCTATGTCTGTTTTTTTGTCTCTTTCTAAATGTCACTTGGTTTTGTACACTGTATGGAGACCTAGTACGTTGTGGAGAAAAATCATTAATACTTATAGGAACACTCTAGTACATCTATCTAGTCAGACTACAGGTCGACACACTGTGTTTCTGCCCCTTATGCAAGATACATCTGTCCAAAAACATTCTTGTCAGATCACAAGCGGGGCCTTCATCAGGACAGAATTTCTTTAAGTGTGGATGTAGATATTGAAACCCCTTCTCCTCATATAGGGAACTCTTTCCTATTGGCACTCGGATAGAGCTGTTTTATGGTTTCATCTTCCTTTTTTAGATTGAAGCAAAAAAGCTATGGTTTTCCACTCCTTATTATCACTCTCAAACTCATTTCAAATGTAGTAAGTAAATAATCTTTTTGTCTTCCTCTTTGTGTACTGCTACCAAATAATTGTATCTCTCTTAGGTTGTTCTGACCGACTTGCTGGGAACACGTGAACAGAGCCACGCTTATCCTCCTAAATGCATGAATCTTAATTTTATTAACTAAACAATGAATTATACTCAATTAGCCCCAGGGTCAGAGCACTCTACTTAACTGTGACTAGTGTAGGACAAAACAAATCAAATTACTGATCCCACACCCACATGAGTGAACCACCACCTCAAAGAACACAATCCACCAGAATACTCACAGTGCCATGGAAATGGTGAGAATCTTGTTCAGCCTACGATTTTGGTCCTGGTCTGCCCTTGTGAGTGGGACCGGACTGAGAGGCAAATTATCATTTCTACTCTGTGAAAGGTACAGTGGGAGCTACAATATGATCGTATGCCTTCCTGAGTGGGAAACATCCCATAGAACAGGTTATTGGAGCCATGTTCATTCTCAGTAGAAAGGGTCCCATATGTTTATACATTTCGGAGAACTTGGAGTTTAACCCTAAGTCATTAAGGGTAATCCAGACGTGGACGCGTTGCTCACTTTGCCTTGGAGAGGCACAGCTCCACCTCACTGATGAGGCCTAGCAGGGCCGAAACGTGCTTCTGGGGTTGCGGATTGTACTCATGTTCAGAGGAGAATTCTCTAGCATTTCTTTGCTTGACTGCCCTTGATTATAATATAATTATCATATGAGGCTATAACTGCCATCCAATATGAGGCTACATGTTAGGGAGATTTTTACACAGCCCCCTAGTGAGGGGCGTGAAACCATGTATGCTAATGATAAGCCTGGGTCCCAAGTCCAAACATTAGAGCAAACTCTCTTTGTTGGTAGCAAAGACAGAATAGTCAGGCTATGTCCCACAGGTTTGCTGAAAATATAAATGTTATTATACAATGATATATAGAGTAACTAAAATGAAACATAGAGTGAATATCAGATATCAGTTCAAATAATTGTTTTTGGGCAAAACAAAACTTATAGGAAAACACAGAATAGTTACAAAAGCTACCAAGAGACAAAGGCACACTCTGCTCGTTGCTAAGATATGACTACTAACTGGGGATAGACTCATTGTTTTTAAGGCCAAGGTGCGGGGAGGAAATGTGAACCCCAGACAACAGTATGATGTATTTACTTAGTCTTAAACTGTCTCAATTGGCAAATGAATAGCCAATATCGAGTTCCAGATGACAAAGCAAATCGAATCACTCAAGTATAGAGCATGCGCTATACGTCTAGGGAGTTAAGGGTGTTACAAAGTTTCCAACAAGTTGGAAAAAGCTTTGCATAGGAATCAACAGGACACATTCAGTAGGCAGAGCCGTGCTATAAGAAAAGGGAAGGGAAGTCTTTGGTGTACCCCACAGATGCAGAAAAGGAAGCAACCAATCACAATGGATGCCAGAGGAGACCACCTAGAAGAGCTCTAGATCCAGGTTCAAGTTCCAGATGACCAGAGATGGAAGGATGCAGAGCCAGATTCCAACCAAGAGAAATCATTGGTGAACCACGATGGAGGGGGGAATGCAAAGAATAATCCAGGGCCTCAGGGGCAAGAACTCATGGGTCCAGATGAGGATTACTTTGCTTGGAAACGATGGAACAACCTGCTGATTATAAGGTTTCTTTTGCTGGGCGAGATTCAAGATCTCATAACCAGGGACTCATATCCCGGACCAGCAAAAAAGGCTCAGTTGGCTCACAATAAGAATATTCTGTCTTTCCTGGAGGCTCACCGACCAGCCAGGAGCAGATGCAACAATGAGGAAGTCATCTGAAAGACGGATGAACTCAACAAAGCAGATAAAGAGTTCTCAAGGGGCGAAATGGGCATCCAACCAAGAGAAAATGGTCTGAGGATGGGACAATAATGGAGGCAGCCTAAGACAGCCCAGACAAAGAACAGATGTAGGACAGTGGTGTCCTACTAGCCTTCTGGATGAAGCAGGGTCCCTACGTTGAGGCACGAGGCACAGGAGGTTTGCAAGTGGAAAACAATGCAAAAATATTGCAGAAACAGTCCTAGCATTGGGACCTACAGGCCAGCTAGAAAGGAAGTCCAGGAAGAGGATGAGGAACACCTCAAGAAGGACGTCCAGCAGTCAGTGATGAAACTGAAGGATGAGACCAAGGACCTGAATTTAACATTACTCTATCTTTTCTCTTCCTAGCAAACATTTAGTCATTTTTCTGTATTTTTCACATTAATTTACTTCACCCGTTGCTATTCTTCTGGTGCATTTACTCCAACCTTTCTTTGTCCTCCTGGTGAATTTACTCCAGTTTTACTTTGTTCTTCTCATGAATTTCTCTTCGCTCTTTGAATTTTTACTGTGAGTTTATTCCAACCTTCTCGAATCTCCTAAGAAATATACTTCACACATTTTGTATTGCTCACATGCATCGTCCCATAATTCCCTTGCTGTCTGTCTATTCATGTCCGCAGTTCTGTATTTAGGTAAATTAATTAATGAATTAATCTATTCTAACAGTCTTAATAGTGGCAACCAGTCTCTAAGTGCAGGACCAAGATTCAAACCTGTGTTGCTCTGCCTTGTCTTGATTCCAATTGCTCTGAGCTATACTCCCGGTCACTATTCTCATGAATTTACTCTGCCAATTGGGTCTACTTATCATGCATTTACTCCACTCATTAACTCATTATAGTCTGATCACGGGGTTACTCCATGCTTTCAGGATTCTTCTCATAACTTTTTTCCTCGTGTCTGTGGTCCCATCAGGAATTTACTCCATCCTTCCTGTGTTGTTCTTATTTATTTTCTTGACTCTTTCTTCTTACTACCCAGGAATGTACTAAACTCTCTCAGATCAGCTCATGAATTTGCGTCATTTTGTATTCTTAATTCATCCATCTGTATACTTCTCACGATTTTACTCCACGTGTTCAGCGTTCTGTATTTTTTCTGGAAATCAAATTAACTGTGACAAAGCTTCAGTGGCTTTTTGCTTACCGTAATGAAGTGGGAGAATGGAAAACCAGACTCCCGTCCTTCATCTCTCGCGCTTGGCCTAGAGGGTCGCGGCCCAGACACCCGCCACGAGAAGAGTTTGCCCATTTACCAGATGACCAAATACCCTGGTACAGAAACATACGGATGTGTCCATCTGCCTGCCCAACAGCCCGCACTGGCCATGCCGACACCTGCGGCACGGACCAACTAGACTGAAATCTACACATCGTTAGAGATGCCATGACGACCTAGATAACGGGAAGCACCGCTGAACTATTATACACGCTGAACATTTCCACACCAATCTACACGAAGAACATACTCAGTGCTCTGACGTAGGCGACAGGCTTATTCACGGACGTGCATCTTTATTATTTTTACATAGGCTTTCAGAATGCAGAAACGCAAGACGCACCATGAGCTCATTTATAACGCTTGCTCACGCTTCTCTTGAAACCCGTTACCATCATGAGAGATATAATGGAAACACGATACTGGCCATGAAACTGTATGCCACTATAACCTAAAGCATCCATGCACTAAATGGATTACTCGTGCACCAGGCCCAAGTAGGCCTCAAGCAAGAGTTCCCGTGGACATTAACAAAGCAAAAGTCAGGTTGCTGAGCCTGCAGAAAGAACCCAGTGGAGCAACTAGCCAAGGTCGTAATGTTGCAAACCCACAGTCAAGAAACAAATCTTCAAAGGCACGATGTTGCAACCTCGCACTCCAAGTACCAATGTTAAAATCATATCTGCAAATTAAACCAGACATACAGTGGAAAAACAATATTAATTGTGCAGAATTATGCCTCAAACACGGTCCCTCCCCACGTGACCAAGCCGAACCTGACGAGATGCCAAAACCCAGGAGAGAAAAGGCGTCTGGGTACCTCGCTACGAGACGCAGGCCGACACACTTGAAAGGCTCAATGGACACCTGCTACAGTGGGAACGGTCAGTCTCCCACCTATGAATAAATCCTCACATTGCCTGCACGTACCCATATTGAAACACTGTTGCAACCACAGGTGCACCGTGTGCTGGGAACAACGGTGGTCCCAGGCTGGGGAGCTCACGGATGCACCAATCAGAACATGAGGTTCTTATCTCAGACGTCAGTAACGTTAGCCAATCCTCAGGGGTCTTCATGTAACAATTCTTATGTATCTAATTGTAGGGACAACCCAGATATACCACCTGACTACATCTTAACCACTAATATCATTCTCTATATGCGTACTATACTAACCCCACCACTCGAGCAACCAATCAAGAGTGGCGATAGGTTCTTTTGGTAACTTTTTGGAATGACGCAAGTAGCGCGTCATAATGTAGTAAAAAGGGCCTGCGAGCCCCACTATTGTGTGTGTGTCAGGACGAACGCGTACGCTCCTTGACCCATCCCTGCCGTTTGCATAATAAACGACAGAAGTTGCCTTGCTCCTTGTGTGTGCCTCATACTCTGTCTCGATCCGAGATATACACGGGAGGAGTTGGGGCCTCCCTGCCCGGAGGTCTGCGGACGGCCCGGCCGACCCCGGCAGAATCCCCCCCGACAAGTTGGAGGCACTGCTGAGATCTGTTTAAGATCGACTTTTATTTTTTATTTTTCCAGGCACTCCCGTTGCGGGGAGGCCCGGCGGCGCGGCCCCCTCTGCCGTTGCCCCCTTCTGAGGACTACAGGACCATCGCGGAGCTGCGAGAGGACCGGACAGCGCAATCCGGATATTGGCCCTCGGGAGCCGGTTGAGAAGTATCCCGCCCGCGGTCGGCGAGTGTCCAGACGTGGTCCAGACGAGGGGAGGTGGCGAGCCGCTTGGAGGGGTGCACGCAGTCGAGCGGCCCTGCATCGAGGGAACTTGGTGAGCATGACACGCACAACAAGCAATGCGAAATTGTGAGGGAGGGGGCGGAAGTAAATAAGGGAGGAGGGAGGTATTGTAAAAAGGTGGGGTGAAGGTTTAATTGAGTGATGATAATGGAATGAATGGTAGTGAATTGAGTGCGAGAGAAGGCGGCTAACGTTACGCGAAAGAGGGGGGCAGGGCACGAGAACAACACGTGCAGACGCTCGCAACAAAAAGCTAACGTTACGCGAAAGAGGGGGGCGGGGCACGAAAACATCACGTGCAGCCGCTCGAAAGACACTGATTGGCCTAAATCGCGACTACGTGTGAGGGTGGGTGTGTGTGGTTTCCTACGATTTGACATTTATCATTCAATGAGTAGATGAGGTTCCCTATTGTTCGAGCAAGAAACTCGATAGGTAGATGAGGTTCCCTATTGTTCGAGCAAGAAACTCGATAGGTAGATGACGTTTCCCTGTGGGCGGTGGCTAGTTACGTAGTTGCCCAAAACGGAAGATAATTGGCTGGTTAAGCCCTCCTGTTGAGGGGCGTATCACACGCGAGGCGACGCAGCGTGCGCAGTCCGGTTATAGTATTGATGAGATTACCTTGTTCCAGGAGAGACAGGAAGACAGCTGTAGGGTTAGCGGGGTAGATTGCAAGTGTATTTTGAATTTAAAGAACATAACACGAATATACCAGTAGTTCGAAGAAATAGGTGACGTCACCAGTAGGGATTTAGTAAGATATCGTGAACACAAGAAGCTTTGGGTTTGACATTGGTGGGGAAGAGAAACATGATAAAGGAGCGGACACGGAGATAAACGATAAACGAGTGGATCAAAGAGGAGAAGGGGAAGGGGGCGTGGCTGCGCACGGAGAACGCCGGCCACGGCAAGTGTAAAGGTGGGAGGAGAACGGGGAAAAAGGACGACTGTGTAAGATCGTCGTAAGGGGTACGCAGCTGCAGGGGGCTGCGTGCGCTTCGGCCGCAGGGGGCCGTAGGGGAAGGAATATAATATAACATCATAAATATATTTGTTTTATAATTTTTTTTTTTTGTGATTATTATCATTGGATAATTTGTCAAAGGATTGTCGTAAGTCCCCACACTTGCGGGGCAAGGTAAGCAATAAAAGGTTGTATGTTGCAAACTGGTAGCAAGGGGAAGGGTAAGAAAGGGTGCGCTAGTATGTCATACGGGAGAGGGTTGGGAGGGTGGGGGAATACCCTCACTACCCCACTACAACATATATGCACCACACTGCCACCACATAGGGAGAAGTTAATTAAGTACAGCATAGAGTGGACCCAGGGGACGGACAACAAAATGTTGACACCATGGCCGCCTAATGGTAGCTTTGACCCATATGCCCAACATTCACTATTAAACCATCTGCACAATACATACAAGGGGAAGAAGTTGGCAAACCATGTGGAGGTGTTTAACTTATGGAGGATGTTCCAGGGGTCTAGACCAGGACCAAATGGAATGTTCACTATGGGGGAAACACCGGAAGAAAAGGAGATTAAGAAAGAAGGAACGGATGGGGAAAAGGAGAGTGAAGGAACAAAGAATATGGGGAATGAAAAACTGGGTGGAGGAAAGGTTGATAAATTAGCTGACATAAAACAGGAACCGAGCAATGAGATACCCTTAACACCGGGAGTGAAAACAGAGGGAGGAGGGTTGTACCCTTTAAGAGAATTAGGAGAAATAAAAGGACAGTTAAGGGCGGCTGAAGGATACTCAAACCCGGCATACAGCCCTCCACCATATGTGGCTCATGGAAAGATACCAATGGGGGACGGGAGGAGAGAAGAGCAGACTGTAGAGATAGGAAACGATGAGTGGGTAGCTGCACAGATATTGTTGAAATTACGAGGATCACTAACTGGAGAGGAAAGGGAGGCGGTAAAGAGAACAAACGAGGATAGTGAAAGAGAGAGTGAAATGAGGGGAGAGGAGCTGCTACGGCAGAAGGAAGAGATTTTGGAGGAAAGATTAGCTAAACTAAGGGATGAGCAGAATGAACTGATAAAACAACTTGAGGGGGAGGAAAGAGAGAGAGTGAGGAAAAGGAAAGAAGGTAAGGACGAATTGGAAAAATTAAGGGAGCAAAGTGAGGAGAGAAAGAGGGAAGCTGTAAGGGTAAAAGCAGCAGCAGAAAGGGTATCAAGAGTAGTGATGAGGGAGAAGAAGAAGGAAGAAGAAGAAAATGAAAAAGAAATGGAAATATGGAGGAGGAGGATAATATCAGAGACAGCTAAAAAATATGAAGAGGGGAAGGTAATAGAGAGTATAGTAGAAAGAGAAAGGGTGAAATGGGAAAGGAGGAGAGAGGATGAAAGGATATTGGAACAGATGAGCAACGAAGTAATGGAGGAATTAAAAAGGAAAAGAGAGGAAAATAGTAGGGAGATGGAGGAGAGGAGTGAAGGGGAGATAGAAGAGAGTAAGAGGGAGAGTGAAAGATGGGGAGAAGTATATAAAAATAGAGAGGTAGCAACAACGTCAGCACTAAGGGGAACAGGTGGTAACAACGGAAAGGAAGAGGGAGACCTAATAGACTTAAAAACTGTAACAATAAAAGGAAAAAAGGCAGAGTGGGGGGCGCAATTTATGAATGATTTTTGTAGTGAGGATGGAAGGAAGAGTGAAAGGGAAAGCTTAGATAAGCTATACCTCACTAGAACAAACATAGATTCGCCATGGGTGAGTAGAAGATGGGAGGAGCTGGAGAGAAGTAAGGAGGAAGTGAAAAGAATGGGAGAAACACAAACTAACGAACACACGCCACCGACGCTCACCAACCAACACACGCCACCCACATCACCATCACGCTCTCTAACGCCACACCCCACATGTTCAACAACTGCACGCTCTCTGCACAGAATAAAGCTCGCACCCTTCATGGACGAAGTTACACCTTATGCATGTCGGCTTAGGGACCTCCCTAGTCGCAGGCAAGACAGGCAAACAGACGTGACAATATTGAACACAGGAAAGGATGAAAAAAGGGGAAAGGAAGAAGAGGGAGGTAGGAGAAGAGGTAGTAAGGAAGGATTTGAAGTAGTAAAAGGAATGGGGGAAGAGGAGGGGTGTGAAGAGTTAACATCATGGAGCATAAAGGATGACACAAGACAGAATGTAATGCCACTGCTGGAGAGAGGAGGGGTTAGACCACAATATGTACCTTGGAAACATACGGATAAGGAAAACATAAAATGTAGGCTCCCATCATTAAGTGGAGGTGCGGGTAAATGGATATATGAAATGGAAAAACACACCGCAGGACAGAAACTAGCAGTGGGAGATGTTAAGGGCCTGTTAATATCAATATTAGGGGATAGAGCGGATGACATTTGGAAAAGAGCGGGATTCCATGGGGTAACAATAACAAACACATCGCATGATGGGGCACCATTTGCAAACTGCAGACATGCGCTATGGCAGGCACTAAGAGTGCAGTACCCAGACACATCAGACATAGGAGCCATTACTTCCCGTAAGATGGGTGAGAACGAGGATCCTGTTGATTATATCCAGGATATTCAAGAGAAGTGGCGCATGGAAACTAGAGAACAATGGGACAAAACACCAGCCATATTTTATCATATACTAGTACAAGGGCTCCCAGAAGGAGTTCAGAGACAATTAAAGAAAGTAGTGGGGATGGAAGCAAAACCATGGCCGGAAATACAACTGACTATAGTACATCACTGTAGAACATGGCAAGGAAAAATGAAACAAAAGGAAGAGGACAGGAAAACAGAAGAGGCCAAATTAGTACAGAAAAAACTTACTAAATATACCATGGAAGGGGCACTAATAACTGCGCCAACACCAATGGCCCAAAGCCCAACGCAAGTAGTGGCTGCACAAAATCCAGCTCAAATAGCGCCTCCACAAGAGGTAATAGAGCAAGTGCTGCCTCTGCAATCACACGCACAGAACATGGGAGGAGGGTACCCAATGCAAGGAGCTGGGTATTATAATTATAATAGAGGGAGAGGAGGGTTTATGAGGGGAAGAGGATACGGATATAATACCCAACAACAGGCTGGGGGACTCAGAAATAACTACCAGACAGGGCAACCAGTATACCAGGACAACACAGGGAACTTCCCATGGCAAAACAGGGAACCACCCGTGTGTTGGAGCTGCGGACTATTAGGACACATGTCACGTACATGTAGGGTCAGGCCAGGAACACCAGCATGGAACGAACAAGCACAACATAGGACATCACAAGAACAGCAGGGCATACAACCACAGCAGATGTCACCACAAGGGAGTGACCAACACTATTCCCTACCACAACAACAAATAAAACAATACCTGCCACAAGTAACTGGTGCAGCGTTAATACAACCACCACCACAACCTGAACGAACGCAATTGGGTGGGGTGACGGTGTTGGGGCACAACCCTTACACAGGGAATGGCCAGTCATTGTACCCCCAATAGGACAGCCCACAGACGGCCTTGGTGTGTCCCATCCTGTCAGTAACACCTAATAGTGCGGAGGAGCCACGCATAGAGGTAACGATAGGTGACAAAAAATTATCATTCCTTGTTGACACCGGGGCAACCCGGTCTTGCATAAGGGAAGGTAAGTTTAAGATGTCAGGCGAAGCCATGAACACACAAGGGTTTTCTGGGGCTAAAGGGTTGGTTCCATTTACTGATAACGTTCCGCTATCTATTGGAGATTACGATCTGTCAGTACCACTTTTGTATTATAGTGCCTCACCAGTAAACATACTGGGGAGGGACATAATGAACAGATTAAATATGACGATCTCCTTTACAGAGGATGGCATAATTTGCTCTACTCCAGGGATTAACATGCTTGCAGCACGACAGATTTTGCAAGCATACTGTGGACAGATAGCGATCAGGGCGGAGCCGGTAGACGGCGAGCTATTCCAGTACGGAACAGACATGGCATTTGCATGGATGCCAGGGATAGGAGGGAAAATATGGAGGAGACCAGCAGCCTATCTATTCCGACCAGAAACACCAGCTAATGAACTGGAAGGGAAGGTCATTGCAGTGGACATTGAGAGCATTATTGCAACAGCTGATTATGTTGCTGTGCACGCCCAAGATAAAGAAGGGAGAGCATGGAGGGCGGTGATAGCACTAGCAGAAGGATGTAGGCTGACCCAGGTGTCAGATGAAGAGTTGTTTTCAGAAGAAAAGGAGGAAAATGAAATGGTGTTTATGATGAGTGTAGAAATGTGGCTAACAGTGGCTCACAAACAAGTGGCACAGAAAATTGCAATGGCACTTGAGGCACCCGCTGGCACACCAGTCCCATTTTTTAAAGAAGATATGTCAAAGGTGCCAAAATCATTATGGACTATTAGCCCTTATGATGTAGGATGCATTAAAAGCATAGGGGGTGTAAGGATAAAATTAAAAAAGGGTGCCATACTACCAAGAGTGAAACAATACCCATTGTCAAGAGAGGCAGATGAGGGCATATACGAAACCATAACAGCCCTTATAAACAATGGCATATTGGTCCCCTCAGAATCCCCATGCAACACAGCTGTGTACCCGGTGCGCAAGGCTAAAGGAGGGTCTTGGCGGTTCATACAGGACCTCAGACCGTTGAACAACATAGTAGAAGCAGAGTATCCAGTAACAGCAAACCCGGCCACAATTTTGTGTGGCATTCCAGCAGAAGCATCACGGTTTACAGTGATTGACCTTAAAAATGCTTTTTTCTCAATACCATTACACCCAGACTCACAAGACTTGACAAGCTTCACTTACCGAAATAGGAAGTGGAAACATACCAGATTACCACAGGGATATTGTGAATCACCTTCAATTTTCAATAGGGTAATACAGATGGATTTGGGTAACGTTGAGTTGGAAAGCACAGTGTTACAGTATGTGGATGACATAATAATTTGCAGTACAAATGAAGATAAATGTAGAGAGGACTCATTAAAAATGTTGACGATATTGGCTGAAAAGGGGTACAAGGTAGACATGGAAAAGATACAATACTGTCAGGAACAGGTACTTTACATTGGCCAACTGATATCACAATATGGAAGAAGGATTGCACCACAAAGAGCACAGGCAATATCAGGCACTCCCGTGCCACAGACTGTAAGAGAACTGCAGCAATTTCTGGGACTGTGCAACTACTGTAGAGCATGGGTATTTCATTACAGCTCTTACATAGGACCCCTGCTTGAGGGTTTGAAGGAAGCAAATAAAGGGGAGAAAAAGTTGGGATGGACTATGGAAATGAAGGAGGCATTTGATGAATTAAAAGAAGCAATATCAACTGCTCCAGTACTAGCATCCCCAGACTATGAGCGACGATTTTTTATATTTTCACATTGCGACTCAGCAGTAATGAAAGCAGTATTGGCCCAAAAGACTAGCATGGGCTATAAACCAGTAGCATTTTACAGCGGTCACTTAGATCCAATAATGTTAGGACAATTCTCTTGCGAACAAGGTCTTGCTGCAGCTGCATTTGCAGTAGAAAAAGCATCATCAATAACTATGGGGTGTCCAACTACACTATTTGTAGAACATGCACTATTTGCGATATTGAATAAACCTAAGTCCACACTGACGACACAGAGGGCAACAGGTTATGAGATTATTTTGTCCAAAGCTGAACTGGCAATTGTTAGATGTAGCACGGTTAACCCTGCAAGGTTCCTAGCAGAAGTAATTGAAGAGGGAGATTACGCCCACGACTGCACCCAAGTAACTGAGATGTACTCATGTACTAGGAAAGTTGAAGAAAACGCACTAGAGGGAGGTGAGCTTTTGTTTATTGATGGGTCATCAACTATTGATCAAGGAGACGGGATAAGGAGGACTGGGGCAGCAGTAGTACAAATGATGGAAGCGCCAGTGTGTGTGGCTATTAAGTGTGTACAATTACCACAGCATTACTCTGCTCAAGCGGCGGAACTGGTTGCACTCATATTGGCACTAAAGGAAAGTTTTGATAAAAAAGTTACTATATATTCCGACAGTGCATATGTTACATCCACTGTCCACTCAGGGCTATCAAAGTGGAGAAGAAGAGGGTTTAGGAGAGCTGACGGAACTCCAGTACAACATGCCCTCTTGTTGGCTGAACTAATTGAAGTAATAAACGATCCCCAAGAACTAGCCCTAGTAAAATGCACAGCACACACCAATGGAGAAGACTATATATCAAAAGGAAATGCAGCAGCAGACGCACATGCAAAATATGCTGCATATTTTGGTGAGATATGGAACCCCACAGACTCACAGAGAGGGAGAGGGAGGGGAATAGCGAGGGAGATGTTAATAAAAGAAGGGTACACCCATCTCCCAGCCACCCAGATTATGGAGTTACAAGCGGCTGCACCAATGGCCGAAAAAGAAGTATGGGTGAAAAGAGGATGCACAATGTCACCAACCGACGCACTATGGCGCCAGGGTGGCACTGGGAAAGTTGTAATACCATTGGCATTGTTAAATACCGCCTTGAACCAATTACATCACCCTGCCCATACAGGCAAAGAAATAATAGCAGCACGAATTAGAGAAGATTGGTTCTGTCCCGAGTTAACATCCCATGTGTCAAAGTTTATCAGCAATTGCCTTACATGTCAACAGTTCACGGCCGGTCATACTTTAAAGGTGATAAGAGGTACCATACCCCGACCAGAAGGACCTTTTCGGCACCTCCACATTGACTATGTTGATATGATCAACATTTGTCAAGGCAATAGATACATGATAGTAGTAGTATGCCCATTTTGTAGGTGGATCGAAGCAGGGCCCTGTTCACACCCTGATGCGTTTAGAGCAGCCAAATTTATAGTAAGGGAGGTATTCCCCAGGTGGGGAGTGTGCGAGGTGTTAAGATCAGACAACGGACCCCATTTCGCAAATGAAATGTTCCAGCATATCACATCCCTACTGAACATTAAACACAAATTTGCATGTGCGTACCACCCACAGGCCAATGGTGTATGTGAACGCCTAAATGGCCTATTGAAGGAGGCAATTGCTAAAATACAGCAAACAACAAAGAAAAGTTGGTTGTATTGCCTTCCGTTAGCACTGTTCGAACTTAGAAACAGGCCAGGGTCCGACCACCACCTCACCCCACACGAGGTGGTTACTGGACGCCAAATGCGCCTTCCCCTAACACCAACGTCAAGGGCATTCACCGACCAAGAAAGTTCTGCGAATGTGTTAGGTGATGAAATGTATCAATATGTGTCTTCTTTGATTACTAGCGTTGTGTTTGTGTCTCAACAGCTCGAGCGCACACGGGGCGGGTCCACCAGCAACCAAGAAATAGACGAAAATACAGAATTGGGAAAGGAGAACTTGTGCCAACTTGCCAAAGGTGACCACGTACTACTTCGAAATTTTAATAGAAAGTGGAACCAGCAGAGGTTCACTGGCCCCCATTTAGTAGAGGACGTATCAACAAGAGCAGTAAAACTAAAGGATAAGCGTGCGTGGAACCACCTGCATGATGTAAAAATCTACAAACTGCAGACCCGCCCCAGCGCCAACGACAGGTCCATTGGAAAAACGCCAACAACATCCCCGGCAGCGGAAGAAAACACAACCACAGACAACGACCCAATTGTTCCCTCGGAGAGAATAACGGACGAAGAAGGGGGTGATCCCCACACTGCCCACCCCATGGTCACACGTTCAAAGAGTAAAACTGCTCCCGCCATCTGAGCAAACCCCCCCCCCATTGACTACTAAATACAATTGTAATAAAAACTAAGGACTTCGCTTGCACCAATACACATGTAAACACGTGAATGTTCTCTTTTTCTCTCGCACATACAGGAGCTGCGTAATATTGTATTGTTAAGAAAAGTTATCTAACAAATTCAGTGTGCAGGCGTAGATGGTGCTGCCAGACGATAGTTACCCAGAAGAATTGTCACACCAATTTGTATACGAAATAAAAAGGCCAACATACTTAAAAAAGAAAAGGGTACGTGTATACTACACGGCCTTCCTCCTGGCCATAGAAAATTACATGCCCCACCTCCGCCCATACTTGCCGGTCTTGAGAGACCGATCACTTAGAGTAGCGTGGGAGCAACTCTTCACCTGGGCACTGAATGACTATTTGATAGGGAGAGCTTAATGAAACAAAACTAACATTTAATAACAAGCACTTTTTGAGAATTTTTAGGCGGGCAACTTTAACGTCGCAAGAATACGCTGCCAGGACTGCAGCAAGGTAAGAGCAAAAATGTCGGTGAGGTTAGCATATGTAATAAAAATAATAGGGATTTTTATGATCACCGGAGTTTTGGCTGCCTCTGTATGGCAGTACAGCTATGCTATGAGTTTTTTTGCTGCACCCAAACCTAATGTACCCCACCTCCCTGCTGCAACAGGTGTTACGTCAGGTGGTAACAGTAACAATGAACAAAAGCGAAATAAAGTTAAACGCAGCACATACTCAGACAATAAAGGTATTGATAATTATGTACAAGATTCAGCACACGTCACAAACAACATATGGTACCAGCACATGACCCGCATTGGTAAGCAGACAACTGAGGATAGCTGTTACGTTTGCTCATTAATACCATACGCCATGAGCGCTTCACGAACATTTGTTGCCACAGAAATAGATGAAAAAACAGCACAGTGCATAATATATTTGGCCCTGTTCCAAACGAAAGGAAGATTCCAAGGAACAGTAGTGCACATGACATGGAAAACACGAGACTCATACCCATATGAAAACAACTTCCTCAAGACCTATCTGAGTTATCACAAGACCAGTTTACATGCTGAAGCATTCAGATACATAACAAGTGGCCCTGAAAAAGGAGAAACAAAGAAGGTAACACTGCAGTATCTACCATGTGATTGGTACGCCACGGAAGTTCCGGGTAAACAAGGATGCTGGGAGAGGCCATTACTGACGATAACAGGAAAGGTGTTCCTGGGTACCAGCTGGGAGATAGGAGTGGTTGGCAGCAACATGGTAACAAAAGAAACTATCTCAACCATCGAGACACACAATCATCGATGTTGGACGACATGGATCAAGTATGTACCAATGCTCACGTGGGTAGAAGAAGATGAAGACCCGATAACTATATTACCATTGACTGCGCCCAAAGTATGTTACCAGCATAAAGGAGAGGTGGACGTGGGATATAACACCAATTGTGCAAGTGTGATGGAGTTACCTGAGGGGGGAGCGGGAACAGCAGTAATAATGGACCATTATTGGGCCTGCGGAGAAAAGGCATATCATACACTGCCTCCCCTGTGGAGTGGTGTGTGCACAATGGTACACGTCAATGTACCATCACTAGTGGTACCTAAGAAGCATGTCGATGTGGCGAAATTTCCGAAAATGGATGAAGGAGACAGGAGAAGAAAGAGATCTGCACCACTCCAGAAGGAGCAAGAAAACAGGACCAACAGCAATGATACTGTCCTAAACAGGAGAAAAAGACAAGGAGAGCGATTAACAGGAAATTATCTGTGGGGAAGGTCGGAAACGGAACTAACCTCAATACCGCCAGAACACAGACTATTCAGCAGAGCAGCAATGTTCTTCTCCTCAATAATACATCCGGGACTGCAGGCATACGCAAACGCAAAATGGCTGCAAATAACCAGATGGGAACTAATGATGACCATAAATTCGACAGTAAATGGGTTTAACGCAATTAAAGAGGAGCTGCGAGCTGTAAGGATGGTAGCACTACAGAACAGATATGTATTGGACCTTCTCACAGCAATGGAAGGAGGAGTTTGTGCAAAGATAGGACAATCATGCTGCACGTTCATACCTGCCAACGATGCCGACAATGGTACACTAACAGAAGCAGTTTCACAATTGGCCCAGATGCACTCCAAAATGATGGACGAAAGTAACGGCGTAAACAAGGATAAAAGCTGGTTTTCACTATTATGGTCATGGATGCCATCTTGGCTGTCAGATGGACTGAAAATAATAGTGGGATGTGCTATTTTGGCTGGAGCTGCACTGATAATAATTAGATTTTGGAAAGCCCGGAAGGCGCGCTCAACTGATGAGTTGCTGGAAATGGTGGGAATGCACCCCTTGATGCCAGCGGATGACGGCCAGCACACAGGTGTGATAATACACGAAAGGGAGAAGTTGCGCACCCAAATCATCGCCAATCATCTAGACCCACCATCAGTGAAGATCGAGAACCCAAGGAACCCTAGGAGCTACATAGGAAGATGGGTGTACTGTACTCCTGGAGGAACATGCGAATACATGTATTGGTCATTTGAAGATCACGTAAACCATTATGGACATCTCGGAGGGATAACCAAGATATGGAGAGTAAGAGGAGATAACGAGAAGGATATGTTTGTGGTCGACAAGTCGACCAGAGGGGGGACTGAAGTGGGAGAATGGAAAACCAGACTCCCGTCCTTCATCTCTCGCGCTTGGCCTAGAGGGTCGCGGCCCAGACACCCGCCACGAGAAGAGTTTGCCCATTTACCAGATGACCAAATACCCTGGTACAGAAACATACGGATGTGTCCATCTGCCTGCCCAACAGCCCGCACTGGCCATGCCGACACCTGCGGCACGGACCAACTAGACTGAAATCTACACATCGTTAGAGATGCCATGACGACCTAGATAACGGGAAGCACCGCTGAACTATTATACACGCTGAACATTTCCACACCAATCTACACGAAGAACATACTCAGTGCTCTGACGTAGGCGACAGGCTTATTCACGGACGTGCATCTTTATTATTTTTACATAGGCTTTCAGAATGCAGAAACGCAAGACGCACCATGAGCTCATTTATAACGCTTGCTCACGCTTCTCTTGAAACCCGTTACCATCATGAGAGATATAATGGAAACACGATACTGGCCATGAAACTGTATGCCACTATAACCTAAAGCATCCATGCACTAAATGGATTACTCGTGCACCAGGCCCAAGTAGGCCTCAAGCAAGAGTTCCCGTGGACATTAACAAAGCAAAAGTCAGGTTGCTGAGCCTGCAGAAAGAACCCAGTGGAGCAACTAGCCAAGGTCGTAATGTTGCAAACCCACAGTCAAGAAACAAATCTTCAAAGGCACGATGTTGCAACCTCGCACTCCAAGTACCAATGTTAAAATCATATCTGCAAATTAAACCAGACATACAGTGGAAAAACAATATTAATTGTGCAGAATTATGCCTCAAACACGGTCCCTCCCCACGTGACCAAGCCGAACCTGACGAGATGCCAAAACCCAGGAGAGAAAAGGCGTCTGGGTACCTCGCTACGAGACGCAGGCCGACACACTTGAAAGGCTCAATGGACACCTGCTACAGTGGGAACGGTCAGTCTCCCACCTATGAATAAATCCTCACATTGCCTGCACGTACCCATATTGAAACACTGTTGCAACCACAGGTGCACCGTGTGCTGGGAACAACGGTGGTCCCAGGCTGGGGAGCTCACGGATGCACCAATCAGAACATGAGGTTCTTATCTCAGACGTCAGTAACGTTAGCCAATCCTCAGGGGTCTTCATGTAACAATTCTTATGTATCTAATTGTAGGGACAACCCAGATATACCACCTGACTACATCTTAACCACTAATATCATTCTCTATATGCGTACTATACTAACCCCACCACTCGAGCAACCAATCAAGAGTGGCGATAGGTTCTTTTGGTAACTTTTTGGAATGACGCAAGTAGCGCGTCATAATGTAGTAAAAAGGGCCTGCGAGCCCCACTATTGTGTGTGTGTCAGGACGAACGCGTACGCTCCTTGACCCATCCCTGCCGTTTGCATAATAAACGACAGAAGTTGCCTTGCTCCTTGTGTGTGCCTCATACTCTGTCTCGATCCGAGATATACACGGGAGGAGTTGGGGCCTCCCTGCCCGGAGGTCTGCGGACGGCCCGGCCGACCCCGGCAGAATCCCCCCCGACAGTAATTTTTTAAAAATGAGAAAAGATAAGAAAAGAATCTACGGTCTGTCCTGTGCTCAGTTCCCTGATCTTGCTCAGATGCAGTTCCCCATTGGTAATTTCCCACCATGAGCGTCCCATCATTCCTCAGCCCGCGGGTACCTACATCTCAGTGGACTTATCTGCCAGGCCCTTGTGCACCGATTGGGTTTTGTAGGCATGGAGATGGTACACACTTCCAAGTTGGCTACACAGAAGGTGTGTGCTGGCGCGTGTGAGTGTGTGTTTGTTTGCGTGAGCTGGTAACATGCATAGTGCAGGGTGTGTATGTGCGTCTGTGTGTGTGCAATGATTCCAAAATGCTCCTTGATGCACTTAATGTACTCTATAGGTGATATGTACATGTTCACTCATGTATTACGTTTGATTTCAAGGCTGGCTCCAATGAACACTGCTGCCAACTGCAATTATTTGCGCATGTCGCACCTATCCCAGGATCATAACTAGGAATCTTGACACACAACACGTTGGGTTTTCACGCGTACTCTGCAGTGTAAGCCTATATCCAATTGAATTCATGCATAGTGCAGAGTCCTTCATGAAACCGTTCTTTAACTGTCTGCTAATGGGGCATTACCATAGCTTTCCGTTTTTAAAGAGAAAAACAAATGGTGTACCTTACAAAATGCCCACAACTGTCTTGGTGCTTTCGTCCACCCTATCAGAGACTCTTGCCTGGCTCCTGAACGCCGCTTGATGGCTAACATCTAACAATTAACACCTCGAACTTGCCAAAGGCTCTGCTCAGGATCCATTGGCGGATAAGAAGCTCGTTCTATCACTTCCCAATTGACAGCCGCACTCACTGGCTTCACCCAATAATTGTCTCGGGTAATTGTTACTTCAATTCTCCAGCGCCAAAGAGCAATTTCAGGAAATTCTGCTCCACTGGACAAATCCGTACTTACTTTGATACTGGTGTATTTTTAAACAAGTGCGCAGAGATTTTTTTAAATCTTCGGCTTACTTGTTTATTTATTTATTTTACATTTATAAAGCACGCTAAGCCCGGAGGCATCAAGGCACTGTTACAGGAGCAGATGCAACCAGAGATAAGACATGTGTAATCGTCATATGTTCCAGGTCGGGCAGACGCCAACGTTTTTTGCAAAGTGGGTCAGGCCCATTTGTCTGGGCGACCAAGAGGAAAAAGACAGTTGGGTGAATAGCTCTGTTTTCTGCGATTTGGGAAAGGAGCAGTGGGAGTGTTCAGCTCTCATGGCAGGGGGGGAGAAGGTTCCGGTGTTTGGCAGCAATGGAAGGGAAGCTGGATCCTCCCACTTTGGCCCATTTGCCTTTAGGCTGGGTGAGGCGATGAGCGTAGGCAGCCCTCGTCGATCTAGAGGGGACAGCTTTCCAAACAGTTTGGGATAGGTAAGGAGGGGCATCATTGCAAATGCCTCTGTGGGTGATAGAGAGCGTTTTAAAGAGAATCCGCTCACAAATAGGGATCCAGTGTGCTTTTTTTCTTGCTGTTGTGATTTGCTCCAATTTAGGGACCTTCAATGCCGCTCTCAATGCCGCTCTTAATGCATTGTTTTGTATAGCCTGACTCTTTCGGATGTTGTAGGCAGAGGTGCCTGTGAATAGGGCATTGCAGTAGTTGAGTTTTGATCCTGTTGTAGCCCGGGCTATAGAGAGGCAGCTCTCCGGGGAAAGGAAGGGTCTTGCTGCATTAATTCATTTTGTTGAGTAGGTGGCTGAGGAGGCAATGGCGTTAACTCGCCATGTGAGGGAAAGGGTGTCATCCAGGTATGGTCCTAGCGTTTTCACAGAAGGTGAGACTGGTATCACAACGCTGTCAATGTTAAAGGAAGAGTATCGATGACCAAGCTTCTTAATCATCGACGGGGTGACCACCAGCAGGATCTCATTCTTTTTGTCATTTAAACAAAGACAGTGGGTGGTCATCCAAGCCCGGGTGGTGGAGTAAATGGAGTTTAGAGTAGCAGAGTCTTGTAAATAATTGCCAGAGAGGGGGCGTAGACTCTGTGTGTCATCGGCGTAGTTTGTGTACGAGATGTCGATTGAGTCTAGAAGGTCGAATAGTGGTTTTGTAAAAATGTTGTAAAGGGTTGGGGATACACCGGATCTCCTTGAGGTACCCCGCACATGATGGGCGCAGGGGGAGGGGGGGCACTGGCATTGTCTGGGTGCTGTAAAATTGCAAATGATGGACTATTTCACCAGTCAGGGGAACTATGGTTTATTATGGCAGAGATCACTATAGTGTTGGCAAATAATCTGATTATTGGTAATTATCTTTCAGTCACTGCATACCATTTAGAAACTGGGCAAACATTGGCCATTCTAGCACAGGCATAATGTAATCATTTTATTGTTTCTTCTGCTTGTATTTCAGGGTTCCTCGAGGATTGGGGCGCATGGTGCTGCCTCTTGATCTGTTTGTTTTCTTGTCATGAACCCCCAGGGGGAGATGGCCTGTTGTGGGTGAGAGAGAGGAACTACCAAGGAGTGTGTGTACTTTGTATGCTCTGATCATGTATACATTTGGAATGGCCATTACCCGTGTATTGGGGAATGCATTATTCCTGCACGAGTCTGGCACTTTTTCTAATGGTAGTATGATAATCAGTGTTTAGATCATTTTTTGTCTTCTGGGTTCGTAAATGACAGCCGTGTGCATGGTTATATTCAGAAGGAGCATGTTTCCCTTTTTGTGGAGCATTGTTCAACACATGGAAAAAATAAATAATAAATACACAAATACAAAATACACAGTGCAAAGCTGGCAACCTCATAATAGCTTTTCTATTTTATTGAAGGTCTTGTGCTGTTTTTGAAAATCATGAATTATGCCTTGAGAATTTGTCTGGCTCCACACATTTCCAGCAGCTGTGAACTGAGATCGTCTGTGATTCCACTGCTTTGTGCCCATCTCTACTTGTCTAATTTTTTTTTACATGCAAAATGTTACACACTTATTGGAATGCTGTGTTCCCATGGGAAAGTATCAATGGGAAGCCGTGGAATAAAGCCTGTGAAGTCTTTGCCAGGTTTCAAACATTCTGAACACATTGCAACCTGCTCTGGGTGCCTGTATCTGTGCCTGAGGGTTTCTCGGGTGGTAGCATTTAAGCCTGTCTTCCATCACGATTTCAGTGCTCGATTATAGTGAACTATCTACTGTAGTTCTTTCATGTCTATTGATGACACATCCTTTAAAATTTGGCACCCACGTGTAAGGGGCTGGAGGTAATGTTGTTTCTAGTACTATGTTTTGATTTCTGCAGTATTTCTTTAATGTCTATGATTGGTTGTGTACCAGGCATTTATAACACACCATTTTAGTGTCAGACAAATGTGGTATCTCAGTTGCATATCTTTTTTCCATTACAGTGAGCGCCGCTTGTGGTGGCGGCTGACACAATTTTGTTCTGCATGTCACTATGCTTGAAAGTTGCCATTCTTCTATTGTTGTTATAATATTCATCTCGGGTCTTGGGAGGATAGCTCAGGGGCAACGTGTTCACCTTGGAAGCAAGACGACACGGACCAAGGTTCGATTCCCAGATCCACACTTAGAAACCTCTGGGTATTAAGCATGTTATAAATATCATATCAAATCATATCATACATGTCTATCGGAGGGCGAGCGAAAACTTGTGAGATGCAACCCTTTCCCAGATCCCTGAGTACAAAAGTGGTTGTAAGCTGTGACTCATAAGCCTAATTGCTAGTTTTGCGTAAGAGCATCGGGTCAGGGGTGCGCAACTGCGGTATCCGCGGGCTGAAAACAGGTCAGGTTTTCAGGATCTCCAACATGAATATTCAGAGCTACGTTTGCATTGAATGGATCCAAATAGAAATTGATTTACAGATTCAGTGCTTCTCCCGATCATACAATAGGCGGTTGGATCGATGGCTAGAGTTTTGCAAAACTAATCTATGGGACCAGGTGCCATTTATGATATAATGCCTAGCAGTGCTGATGGTTCGAAACCCTCAATCCAGCTGCTGCTAGTTTGCTGCCCCGTCTATTGCCACATAGGTGTGAAGTTAGTGTAACGCTGATTTTAAAAATTAAAATAGAACCCCACATCAGTTTGTGGACCTCGGATTCCCTTGCCGTGTTTGTGGCTTATCTGGTCATGTATATCACTGAATGCACGCCCAGAATAATAACAGCACAGGATAGGCCCGCAGTAACCTTGCGAAAGGACTTACGGGGGTAAGCGTTACATCATGGATGGCCGATACGCAATATGGTCTCCTCTCAGTGCTGATATGGTTCCTGATACCCCTGGGGCCTCAATACACGCACAACCTGCATAGGCTGGAGGTCTTGGAGCTCCGCTAAGCAGAACAAGGGAACCAACAGCTGTCTTTGAACTAAAGACACCTTTTGCTTTTGGAGACAGAAGAGGGGCCAATGAGTTTACTAGCCTGACTACGAGAACAAGTATATCTGACACTTCTGGGCAGTGACCTTCGCGTCATCTTCCCTTCTCCGAGGGAAGCTAGAGGATTTCATTGGGTGTCCAGTTAAAGGCTCAAAAGCAAAAGGGTCAAATGCAAAAGGGTCGAGTGCATTCGACCGAAAACAAAGAATCGACATTTTTTTTTAAAATATATAAATTTTTTTGCTCTAGTGTAGTTTTAAAAGGGTTTTTTTACCCCAAAAACAGGGGTTTCGGGGGGAACCACCCAAAACAAAAACAAAAAAGAAATGCAATCCTTTTTTTAGGTCGAATTGACTCGACCCTTTTGTCATTCGTTCCTTTTTTTCGATCCTTTGACCTATAACCATTTCATTGAATGTCTGGCAGTACTTGGGGCTTATTATCCCAATTATCATCCCCATTCCCTACCCTTCAGACCTATATGTAAGCCCTTAATTTCATAGCGAAGCGTTGCAGTCCCGTTAGTGAAGTGGGTTAAAGTAAAGTCAGTGAAACCTTCACTAGGGTTTTGGTGGGAAACCCATGATGAAAAGTAGCAACGTGCTGTGAAATGACCTATTAGTCAAGGCAGACTCAAAAATTAAGAGTAATTGACACAAGCCCCATTGACTTGACTATTTAGTGCAGTTTTGACAATTACATCCAGCCTCTACTGTCTATTCCAGGTCTAGTGCTTTCCCATTGTGTACAGTGCAGTTTCGCTAGTCCGAACAATCACTAATCATGGCATACCACTGATAGTGTCTCACGCTCCTTTGGAGTTGAGCATCACCTTTAGAGCACAGGACGTGATGTGAACGAATAGTGCCACTGTGGGATGCAACTAAAGGTCGCCATGTTTCCTGCAAGTGTTGTGGACATACACCCAGTATTAGACTCCGGATGGGCCTTACGGGCAGATTTACTCCAGCCAATACTCAGGACTAGTATTACATACAGAACCCATGGTATGTTAAATTTATAAGTGGCAGGACCCCCCCCCCTGTTTGTTACATTTCAAATTGTTGCCCACAGTCCTTCCACATAGGGCCTACCCTCCAGTTACATCTGCGGGTTAAACCGTGGCTGTCACACTTGCATTTCCATCCTGCACACAGAGACACAAATGATTTTTGTCGAAGTCATTTCACTGTGACGGGCCCTTTAACGGCTCGTGTTGGTTAAATGCCCTTGCTGGGAGCCTGTAATACATTAGTGTCAGGAGCACACTCCCCACACTAATGTATGCATGGGGGGGCTACACCTCACACCTTTGCAATATCATCCACCAAGCTCCTGATATACTCAGGTCAAGTAATGAGAATAAGCAACGATCGCAAATCAAAGAAGTGCATTCTCTATGCTCCTTCCATTTGTGCTCATTTGTGAGAATCTGGCCCACAGATTATTAAACCTGTGGAACCTCTTTGTCCCGACTGGGTCCATCATTCCTTCTGTAAGCTTTATTCCTGCCTGTAACCCCCCGACACCCTCGACATATCCCTTCAAATCCTCAAATGGGCATCCATCTAATTGTGTCCATGGTGTTGTATCCTATTACTGTTTCCTCTTCTTGTACAGTACTCCATTGCATCCCCCCTAGGATTGTGCTATATACAATCCAAAAGATGCAAACATCCATACATGCAAACACATGTGTGAATGACACTGGACAAGAGTCACATATGGTGGTCAAATGCTTTTAGCATTTGAGAGATGTAAAGGACCTAGTCTCACAAAAACACACTCAGTATGTGTTAGTGCACAATTGGCTATATTGGCCAAGTTGCTAGAGGTAGGAACTGCCCTTCTCATAGGAGAAACTAAACTGGTGCCCAGTGGCATGACATTACAAAATCTAAACTGTATCTGTACAATGAAGTAATGAGGTAGGCATAGCCTTTTGTTGAGTACAATAGAATATCGGTTAAAATTATAGTGAATTTGCATGTGTGCAAACATAATTTGCACATGCTCAAACTGCACTTGCAATTCTATTAAGGCCAGTGCAAATATATTTGCACTACAGTTGCTTTTCTGTTAATACAATTGTCCACGTGTGTGCAGTAATTACACCCAGCTTGTCAACGTGCTGACTGGCTATTTTCTCTCTCTGGTTCTGCAGGCATGCACATTGAGAATGTACAATTAGTTATTTATAATGCACTTAATACCGAAGAGGTTTCTAAGAGTGGACCCAGGATTCGAACCTGCTTTGATCTGCATCGTCTTGCTTCCAGGACCAGCAAGCTGCCACTGAGCTATACTACCCGTGTCGAGGAACGGATCTTATACATCATTCATGATACATTTATACCGATTATAATTCTGTTGTAGCCCAACTATTAGCAGAAATAGTTTATTGTCATGTTACATTTTAGATCCATGTCTAGATGAATGTAGCCCCATGGGCTACACTCCAGCATCCCTCCAAATATAGCAAATGGAACATTCCAAAGCTTGCAGTACAAAGGCCATGAAGGAAGTGAATAGCTTCAGGTGGCAATTCTCCAACAGGAAGTGAGCATCTTGTACTGGCTGCTGTCAGACAAGAAGTGAGTAGCTGCGATGCCAGCTTTTAAACAGGAAGTGAGCTACTTGACTTGGCAGCTGTCAGACATGAAGTGAAAAGCTTCAGATGTAAGCTATCAAAAAGGACCTGAACTACTTGAGTTGGCAGCGGTTAGACAGGAAGTGAACAACATTGGTTGCAGCTATCAAACAGAAGGTGAACATCATTGGATTGAATCTGTCAAACAGGAAATACACTGACTGACTGAGCTGGTCGCTGTCGGACAGGAAACCAGCAGCTTCAGATGGCAAGATGGCAACAGGAATTAAGCTGCTTGAGTTAGCAGCTGTCAGACAGGAAGAAAGCTGCTTCTGATGTCAACAGTCACAACAGGAACTGCACTGCTTGAGTTGTCAGGCAGGACGTGTGCAGCTTCAGACGGCAAATGGCAAACAGGAAGTGAGCAGCTTCAGCTGGCTACTGTCAGACATGAAGTGAGCAGCTTCAGATGGCAACAGTTGAAAAGGAAGTGAACTGCTTCAAACGGCCATTCTTATGAAGGAGGTAAGAAGCTTGACATGGAAGCTGTCAATCAGCTATCAAACAGGAAGTGAACTACTGGAGTGGACTGATGTCGGACAGAAAGTGACCATTTTTGATGGCAGCCATTAAACAGGAACTGAGCTACTTGAGCTGGCTGTTGTCAGACAGGAAGTGAGTGGCTGCAGATGGCAACTGTTAAGCAGGAAGTGAGCTCCCTGAGTTGGCAGATGTCAGGCAGGAAGTGAAAAGCTTGAGATGGAAGCTGCCCAATAGGAAGTGGGCTACTAGAGTTGGCAGCTTTCAGCGAGGAAGTGAAGTGCTTGAATTGACACTGTAAAAACAGGAGCTTAGCGGCTTGAGGTTGTAGTAGTAAACCTATAATTGCGTGCCACATGGAGAGAGTGCTGAATTCTGATTGGCTTATTCTTGAGGCATGTTTTGTGATACGTGATAATGTCACAGTGCACTTTGCCTTTATATTTTTTAAGTGTACGCAATGAGTTAGAGGCAGCTCAAAGGACCCATGCAGAATGTTCAAGTGTACTCATTCTTACATTTAACAGAATAGTTAATGGCTAAAGGCCTCCTTAGAAAGTTTGTTTCTTGACTCTTGACTTTCTAAGTGTTTTCTAGATCACAGTTGTGTAATTTCTATTGCTGTTGTCATGGTGTTTCGATCGCTTGTCGCTTTTCTTCCCATTCTTTACCGATCATAGGAAAAACAGCTTAAAGGTTTTTTTTTTGTTGGCTTTGTTTCCCTTGCCTGACTGCTTTGCATTTAAGAGTTTGCTGTCGTAACACATTATTCTTTGTGTTTGCACCTCCGGATGAATAAAATTGATGGAGCGATGTCCACCTCGAATGATAAACGAATTGTGTTTTATTCAAGCCCACATCTATTCAGAAGTATCATTTCTTTGGGAGAGCATAAATCTGTCCGTCGTCCAGGACCTTTCGACGCCGCGTGCCCTCTAACGGCAACGACAGCGGATGGCAATCTGTTATACGCAGCATGCAAAAGAGAGCGCCGGGCATCTCGCAAGCACTCCATGTTCCGGTACCGGCGATTTATCAAAGGAAAAGTAATTTGTGCGTGGAGCTTGAATTCTACCAGGAGGAACCCTTACTCAATCATAAAAGAATTACTTTCTTTCTCCTTGTGATGCACAGAGTCAAAGCCTCCTTAAATGTATGTTTCGTGAATAGACGACAGTGATCCGTCAGCATGCATTCCAGAAGGATTGTGTTTCAGCGGTCTTTGGAAAAAAACACCTCTTTTTTTAGAAATGTCCATAATAATATTTGAGCTGACTTAGGTCCTTAATAGCAGTATACAGCTATTGAGTCCTTTTTCGAAGATAGTTATATGAAAGTGAATTGTAGTGGCTTTGACAGCCAAAAGGAAATCTACCCGATCCCCCTTAAATTGGGATAAAGACGCTAGAACATTGGTGCAATCCAGGACAAACATTGAACACCGTAGATCTTGCCTAAACTTAAGGATACAGTTGTTTTTTAATTTTCAGATTTGGTATATAGCTAGAAGACAGACCTGTCACAGTCGCCATCAGTGCTGGCGGGGCTGGGCCCTGGCAGTCTCCCAAAAGTAGGGTTGAGCCGGGGCCCTGCCGGGGCCCCCATTCCCACCACAACATTGGCGTGATGCATTATCCCGTTGCGGCCGCAGCCGCTAAGGGAGATGCGCCTGCCATTAGGTCAGGCACTCTGATAGAAGTGTTAGCCAGCCATAGCATGCTGTAGCTGGCTGGCACTTCTGTCAGTCACTGTAAGGTCCTATGGTGACCTCTCGCGCGAAGGGTCACCAGAGGAAGTAACTGTGTCTTTGTTTAACCAGGTCACCGAAGTGTCTTTAACCCTCGGTGAACCTGGGGACTCCTCGACGAAATATGTTTATAAAAGATGGTTTAAAGTGCACAATTCAAGCCATCTTTTATAAAGCTTTGCCGACGGACAAATACGCCTCAGGCTTTGTCCATCAGGAAAGCTTTATAAAAGATGATTGAATTGTGCACTTTTCAAGCCATCTTCTATAAACATAGAAATGTTTAACAAAGATGGCTTGGAAAGTACACAAACCATAAGGTACCCAAACAAATATATAAATGCTATATATTTGTTTGCATACCTTACTATGATTTATGTACTTTTCAAGCCATCTTGAAGTACACAAAACATAGTAAGGCACGCAAACATATATTTATGTGCGTACCTTACTATGGTTTGTATAGTATGCAAGCCATCTTTTATAAACATAGAAAGATTTCTATGTTTATAAAAGATGGCTTGTATACTACACAAACCATAGTAAGGTACGCATACAAATATATAAAATGTTTGCGAACCTTACTACGGTTTATGTACTTTTTAAGGCCACGCCCATCCCACAAGCCACGCCCCCAAATGAGCCCCCCTCGATTTCTTACCCCACTTAAAGCCCTGGTCGCCATTTATACGC
Source organism: Ambystoma mexicanum (assembly GCF_040938575.1). Classification (NCBI taxonomy): domain Eukaryota; kingdom Metazoa; phylum Chordata; class Amphibia; order Caudata; family Ambystomatidae; genus Ambystoma; species Ambystoma mexicanum. The sequence goes on from NC_090929.1 coordinate 120,138,519, forward strand.
AAATTACAAAATCATGTTCATGAAGATTTTGTGAGCTTGCCAATCCAGGATCAGCACGTCATCCATCGTTTGTTGATGCGGTTGTGATTCTTTTCACCCTTCATTAGCTGTTACTTTACACTGCTTGCAGTAGAGAAGTCAGAGAGGTCGGGGGATGTCAATTACATGTTTGCAGAGTTAGCAGCTCCCACCTCTACATCCGTGACTGCCACTAAAACCCTTAGCCACAGAGAAGGTGCCATTGACAAGCCGCCTGTTCCCTTAAATGACGAACAGTGATGTGCTTCAGCCTTATGTAACACCACAAACCCAGTGAAAGTGCAATATTCAGGCAGATGCCAAGATTTCCCATCATTTCTACATGTAGTGATTGTCTGAAACAGTTCACTGTCCTCAGCACCGAAACAACAAAACAAGCCACACATAGCCTTGTCCAACAGCACATGGTGGCTACCAACCAAAAAACACATCTACGCTTAGCGCTTAGTTAACAGTGTAAAACAACAGCACATCACAGCTCTCTTGCTCTTTCCTTCTGCTTAGTCCTACTAAGTTAACCCCCTCCTCCCCAATTAACAGATCTGCCACAGTGCGAAAAAACCACGCAGGTGGCAGCAGAGTGTGGTATAATAAACTTTTAAATAACATGACATAACATAATGGAGGCCTACTGTGTGCATTCCTTTATCTCAAAATGACACTTGGTCAAGCCACCACCACATTCAACTCGTGCAGGGGTGTGAGATGCATCTATGGCTTAAGGAATCTGAGATTTCCTTATTTGCAATTTGTTTAAGTGTGACTTTGAAGGCTAAGTGTTGAACGCTGATTGCATGAGGGTGCTTCAGCCCTGAGCTCTGGAAGTGATCACCTCTGATCCTTACTTGATCCTTGTCATACAATGAAAGGAACAACAAATTACAGCTGTGGAAGGAGTAAGTATGTTGGTGGGCCTTGAGACTTCATCTAAAATTTGAGGGAAATGCAAAAAACTCTGCTCGAAATACACAACACGCAAAGAGATCCAAGATGGCACTGAACGGACTTGTGAGAATGCGGGCATAGGCGGAGAAGTGCGGTTGGAGGGGTTCAGAGTGGATCGCCTCCTGGAAATTGAAAAACAGATCAACAAAAACAGATGATTGAAGGGGACACACTACTATGACAAACCCTTGTTTGGTTTGGCTTTGAGACTACAAGAGTGGAAGAGAGACAAGCTATGGATGAAAGAATAAGGTGGGCAGCACCATTAGCAGCAGACCACCCATGTTAGAGGCAACTAAAAAGGAGATGGCAATGAAGTGATTATGAGCAACATGGCATACAACTTTAATTAGACCATGTTCAAATATAAATCATTGGTCAAGGTAGGATCTCCCGGGACAAACACATTTTATTAATTAGTAAACGTTAGGGCTATGTGGATGCTTACATATGGGTCGACATATGACAAGAAATTGGGTTGCACTGGGTGAAACAAGCATAGAGATGACCTATTATGTGTTAAATATAGATACTAGGATAGCGCTACTAAGTTTGGAGATGTGAGAGCGACCTCGGATGGCCTTCCCACACAGAGACCACCAAAAATAATAAGAGCTCAAATAATGTACTGCCCCTTTCAGACTGTTTTAGCCACAGCTTATTATAAATTAAGGAAATCGGACTAGATTTAATATCCAAAGAGGCCAAAATGGATACTTGTGCCCAAAAAGTACAACAGAAACAAGACAAGACAAGATCAATGCAGCTGAGAAATCAACAAATATTTGAAACAAAATGGTGGCGTCCTGCCACGTACATTTACGTCAGTTTGCATTATAATTTCCTGCAAATATTATCTCATTTGTCATGCTGAATATCAGAGACACTGTATACTCGTGATTATAAGAGATGTAAGTACAAAAGGAACCCCAAGTTTGACTTTTAGCTTATTTATTTGGCTAAGGTCAAAACGAAGAGGTAGAGTAAGGGTACAGTTTCCCTTAATATTTAGTGCTTTTTACAAACCAACACTTGCCTCTAGGTTGGCAAACATGTTCGAAATGGAGTGAAACAGAAAGCAAATTATAGACATAATTCACAAACTTATTGTGCATAGTCATAACATTGTTAGTGCATGAGCATAAGAGCAAGACAGTTATTTCAGCAATTATGATCAAGACAATACATAGGTGTGAGCCATGAACTGAAGTTAGGTTTTCACATAAAACATCCTGGTAGTTATTTCCAAGCTGTATTGGATTATTTTGAGGGAGGTAACCAAGTCTTTGGCCAGTTTAGGTGTCCCTATTATAGCTGATGCTATATCTTAAAAGTGGGTAACAGGAGGGACTGCTCAAAGCAAGTGGTAGGACTTCAGAGCTACAAGTATTTGAAACAAAATGGTGGCGTCCTGCCACGTACATTTACGTCAGTTTGCATTATAATTTCCTGCAAATATTATCTCATTTGTCATGCTGAATATCAGAGACACTGTATACTCGTGATTATAAGAGATGTAAGTACAAAAGGAACCCCAAGTTTGACTTTTAGCTTATTTATTTGGCTAAGGTCAAAACGAAGAGGTAGAGTAAGGGTACAGTTTCCCTTAATATTTAGTGCTTTTTACAAACCAACACTTGCCTCTAGGTTGGCAAACATGTTCGAAATGGAGTGAAACAGAAAGCAAATTATAGACATAATTCACAAACTTATTGTGCATAGTCATAACATTGTTAGTGCATGAGCATAAGAGCAAGACAGTTATTTCAGCAATTATGATCAAGACAATACATAGGTGTGAGCCATGAACTGAAGTTAGGTTTTCACATAAAACATCCTGGTAGTTATTTCCAAGCTGTATTGGATTATTTTGAGGGAGGTAACCAAGTCTTTGGCCAGTTTAGGTGTCCCTATTATAGCTGATGCTATATCTTAAAAGTGGGTAACAGGAGGGACTGCTCAAAGCAAGTGGTAGGACTTCAGAGCTACAAGTATTTGAAACAAAATGGTGGCGTCCTGCCACGTACATTTACGTCAGTTTGCATTATAATTTCCTGCAAATATTATCTCATTTGTCATGCTGAATATCAGAGACACTGTATACTCGTGATTATAAGAGATGTAAGTACAAAAGGAACCCCAAGTTTGACTTTTAGCTTATTTATTTGGCTAAGGTCAAAACGAAGAGGTAGAGTAAGGGTACAGTTTCCCTTAATATTTAGTGCTTTTTACAAACCAACACTTGCCTCTAGGTTGGCAAACATGTTCGAAATGGAGTGAAACAGAAAGCAAATTATAGACATAATTCACAAACTTATTGTGCATAGTCATAACATTGTTAGTGCATGAGCATAAGAGCAAGACAGTTATTTCAGCAATTATGATCAAGACAATACATAGGTGTGAGCCATGAACTGAAGTTAGGTTTTCACATAAAACATCCTGGTAGTTATTTCCAAGCTGTATTGGATTATTTTGAGGGAGAAATCAACAAAAACAGAGACACACTTGGATAAACTGGAAGAGGGTCAGATATTGACAGCAAAAGCGGCACTGAGAACCTCCCAAGAAAGCATGATCAGAGAGGTGTGGAACTGTTGATTCAAGATTTGAGATCACTATCAGAGAGAGTGGGGACCTCTGAAAACATATTACTGAAACTGCAGAACAAACAAAATGTCTAATAAACCAGGTGTGAAGGAACTAACCAAAATAACAACACAACTGGAAAACAAGGCTGATGAGACAGAAGGCAGTACGAGAAAAAATAACATCAGGATAATTGGGGTACCGGAGGTGGAGGAAGGAACCAACTCCACCAACTACATTGACAATCGGTTGGAGCACGAAATAGCCCCTGGTAAATTGTCCCATGTTATCATATAAGAAAGGGTGCAAAGACAACTGATGAAAATATCCCCCTTATGAGGCTTCAAGACCAATAATATAGAGGGTTCTCAAATAGAATGATAGAGAAATAACCCTACGATTTTCCAGGCAAAGAAGGGCGAATCAGAATAGCTGCTTCAGAACTAGCTATACAGCTGGATTGCATGACACACATACAAAAACACGGTGGCACGTTCACATGTATATAAGAGCGACTGCAGCACCATCTGTGTAAATACATGCTAATGTATACTGCTAAATTGAAATTGCTGCACAAAGGCAACTCGCTATTCTTTCATGACCTGGAGGAAGCATGCCAATGGATGAAAAACCACAATATGAAAGCCCAGCAGAAATCATATAACTCCAAAAACAAATACCCAGAAGAAGACAACAAGCAAAAGAGGACACAGACACAAAATCAATTTAAAGACCAGCAGTGCCTCCCAAACACTTCCAGAAGTGTGGAGAGCAGGTCTAACACAGCTATGTAATGAGGTGCATGCTCTCAACCCCAGAGAACAGTAACCGATGAAGTGAGGAGGAGATACGATGACATCACCTAGGAATTTGCTGAAGACAGACAGATCATGGACATTTTTAAACCTTTCTCAAGATTTTGACAAATTCAAAATGATGAGGTTTGCATGAGATACCAAAGGAAAACTGGGGCAATACTGGAGCGACACAGGACCCTGATAAGAGAAATGATAGTCTTGCTATACAGCAGAAAGGGGAAGCTAACACATAGTTCCTCAGAGCCTCCCTCTCCTTGCATTGTGATAAAGGGCTTGCACTCATATATGTTACTTTCACATGGCTTTGCTGGGGAGGGTGCAGACATTCATGGTGTCCCTTCTCCTAGAGCCGTAGATGGATGGTAACATATGGTGCACAACTCAAAAAGTCTATGAATATTGAGAACTGGTTTAGATGTTTTTTTATTAACATATATTCACATGACATTTAAACATTTTGACACATTTTAAATGGCTCAGTTTGTTGACTGAGTGACATGAGATTGTATACATTGTTGTTTGCTCTGAGTTTATGTTCTTCAACACTGGTGAAAATTTGAACCTGCCCGATATGAATGGGAAAATGAGGAGGAAAACTGCTGCCAGAGACCCCAAGAGATTACTCTTATGAATCAAAATCTTAGGTCCAATTGATTTAATAACTAGGATTTGCAGAAGTTGATTGTTTGGGCATCAGATCCTCTAAATTGAGATCTGATTGCATATTAAAATCCTCCAAACATTGCAGGGGAACACAGAAGTTAACTTTTAGATTATTGTTAACAAATGTCACTTAACATTAATGTGCTTACTTTGAATGTTGGAGGACCCCATGAATGCATAAAGAGGAATAGAGTTCAGACATATCTAAAGAGGAAATATACATTGATTGTGCTCTTCCACGGTCTATTCAAACTAAACAAAGTGCATAAAGACGAAGAGGGACACACCTCTCTTCCGCTAGGAAATTGTGACAAAATGACTTCTGCTCCACAGGAGTACAAGAATGAAAAGTGGCTAAACCGCCTACTCAAGCCTCAACACTTCTGCAAAACAAGAGCGATCCCAGCCATAAAGGTAAAACAAGCACATCTGAGAGATATGCTTTCTTCACCTTTTCTGATAAGGTGGGTCGATGGAAGGCTATCCTCTCAGAAGGGGTGTGGAGGGTGCAAGCACGATGGGTAATGTAGCATGGGTGAGTGGTAAAACATTGCAACAATGTCACTTTAAAAGGATATGTCTTTTGAAGACAAAGGTGCAACAAGGTGGCTTACTAGTCTCAAGGGTCGCAAAAGTGGTCAGCGGTGCAAGGCCTCTTAGAAGTGCTGTATTCTGTTCTTTGGTGGTTCCACGTCGTTGAGCAATGCTTCTGGGACTGTCCTGCAGGTAGAAACAAATTTGAAGGTTGCTACCAGCGGTTTAGAGATGAGAAGCGTGCCAAAGCAGCACTGCGGGTCCTGTGCTGGTTCGAAGGGTGATGACCTCTCCTCGAATTCACTTTGAACCTGTGTAAACAGGGGTGCTTTATTGGTCGAAGGGCTTTCAATGCGGTTTAAACATGGCTTGTTCCTGGCTGAACAGATGTTCTGTGTTGGTTCGAATTCTGTTTGAACTTGTATAGACAGGGGCCCTCTATTGGTTAGAAGTGTGTTGAACATGGTTTGAATTCAGTTCAAGCCTGTGTGAACAGGAGGTCTGCATAGTTCTGTATTGTTCAGATGTGGTCCCAAAGCAGTTCAAAGGCAACTCAAATGTATGCAAACAGGATCCCTGCTGCTTTGCCTTCTCAGGTGCTGTGAGTCCCAGTCTAGTGGCTCAGGTACAAGATAGGCCCTTTTCCTCTTCACTGCCACTCCAGGGAGGCTAGCTCGCTCCTGCAGGGGTTCTTCACATGTATTGAGGAGCTTGGCTACGAGTGCAGCTGGCATAGAGTGCAGATCTTGGTCCAACAGCAGTCACCCCCCACAGTTCCCTGGGGCTGGTTAGGGAGCAGAGCTTGCTTCTGCCTTGAACACTCAGTCTTTGCCTCGCTGGCAAAATTATTTGGCAGTTAACTCATCCATCAGAGGTCCAATTCATTGATGTATAGAGGTAAACAAGATGGCGGAATCTTCCTCCAACTATGCTGAGCTCTCTCTGTCTGCACTAACTCTGCCCCCTTTTCTTGTCCACAGCATCAAAGGCCCCTTTGGTCTGTAGTACACTGGTGGGAGGCTAGTTCTTTTGGGATGGGTATGGTCTTTGATTTCTGTTTCCCAGGACAGCTCCTGCAGAGAGAGATGTGTTAGCATACTTCACAAACGATCAAAGGAGAGACATAGCCATTCAGTCTCTCACCTTGAAGGCTGGCAGGACCAGGCAGTCTTACCAGAACACACACGATCCTCCCACAGCTGTCCTGGGCTCACAGCGCTGACATATGCATGCTATACATCTGTTGTGGCTATGTATAGTTGTGTCACTAACTATCCACCATGCTTTAAACTCAGATATGGCTTTATGTTTAAAGATAATAATTCCTCATGGCTTTGTGGTTTTGGATCAGAGGTGCAGACTTCAAATGCAACCTCTGGTTGAAATTCCTTTGCTGTCACATCAGTTGTCAATTGGGCACCTGTGACCTGTGGACCTTATATGTGCTACTGGAGAGCAAGTAACACAGATCAGGCCATTGATTCAGCAGGGCACATGTGTACACTATGCTTTTGACACAGAGCTTATAAAAGGGGATTCTGATTACCAGATCACCCTTTCTGTGATGGAATTACCCATTTCATTTTATACAAATCAAAAAGCCAGGGCTTCTGCACCCTTGCCAGGTGGCAATTCCTCACACACACACCAACCAAAAATGTTGAGAACCGTCCTCAGGCTCATTCTCAAGGTGGGAAAACATCTGGTTGCCATCTGCACTAGCATGTTGAGATCTAGACGTAGACAGTATATCAATTTTAAATCTCTGTAGAGCTATGACCCAATGGCTAGGCTCTGGATTTTTCTCAACTATCGCCCTGTTTATATCTGACCCCATCAGTCACCTGTGAAGGTAGGTAATGGGCGTATAAGCAAATTCTGAACCCAGCTGTATCGAATCTGCTCTAATTCCAGTTTTACAGGGACCTGTCTGTCTTTCACTTCCCTGCCCATAGTCTGGGAGTTCTAGAACGGAGGCCCTGCTCTATCCAGCTTTCCAGCACTGGGAAGGTGTTTGGCAGGCAGAGTCCTGCTGATTTTCAGTGGCACCTGCACAACTATGGCTATTGCGTGGGCTACCTTGTCAACTATGATATCTTAGGGGATTCCACCTGAAATACGTTACTTTTTCTCTCACAAGACCACTCAACCACAGACAGTGTATTCAACGGGTCCTGGTGAGCCTCTCCTGCCTTGTCAGTACCTAGTAGGAAACATTTGTGGCCTGGTAAACAATTGACGCCTGGCTGTGCACTGCCTCAGAATAATTGGCCTCCTTGTCTTTGAACTGGTCAGGGCTTTCGTCTTGCACCTGTTGTTCCTGGTTTAGGACTAGGCCAGGTCTTTCGCTCTGTGCCTGTTCCCCTTTTTGGGGCGACTCAGGACCTCAGCCCTGCACCTGCTCCTCTAGCTTCCTCAACAGACCTGCCGGAGTGAGATATTGCCTCTGCACCTGGCAAGAGTCAACCGGTCATTGGACTACAGCCAGAGTCATCTCTTTCAGTTCTGGTAGGCCCTTCAGGTCTAATGCTTCCCTGTCCACCCTCACAGATTCCTTTTCTATGCCAGTTGGCAATGCTGAAACTACTGAGTCTCATGCTAACCCTTGAGTCACCTTAGTGGCCACTGAGTCCTTCTTGGTAAGAGTAGGTGTCGCAAGGCAATTGAGACTTAGATGGGGAGCTGCCGGTGAGACAGGTCTCTTGCGCCCTACAGCTAAGGAAGCCTCAGGGCCGCAGCCCTGAAGCACTTCATCCTTGCTGCTCTCAAAGCTTACACTCTCATAACAGCCAGGACTATGCTTGGGTCAAGATGTCTATTACCCAAAAGACACCCTACTGGAATTGAGTCCTTAATTGCAACACTGTTCAGGTGGGAGTGGCAGGGCAAACAAGTGTCACAGGACAATGTTGTAATTGTAATGGGTTATTTATAACGCGCTTAATAACCAGAGGTTTCCAAGTGCGGACCCGGGGATTGAACCTGTGTTGCTCCGCATCATCTTGCTTCCAAGACGAATGCGTTGCCCCTGAGCTATCCTCCCGAGACAGATGCTCAAATTCAGTGTAATGTAGTGTGATGTAAAGTGGTCTTAAGTAGCACACTTCTTCCACCAGCCGCTTTGCACATGTGTCTGCAGAAGAAGAGGAGAGGAAGGTTAGTGGGAAGCCAGGGAGAAGCAGGTGCACATACTGTGGCTTTGATGGGTGCAGGCCGGAAGTACCAGGCTCCTGCATACCAGTGTGTTTCCTGACGAGACCTGAAGGTTAAGGTTATACTCTTGGGTTCTTTATATCCAGAGGGAAGGGCCCATGTGGCAATAATGTGCTCGATCCACCCCAATGCAGGTGAGCTGGGGTAGTCACTTGTCTGGACTATGAGGGGAGTATGTGCAGTAGGAAGTCAAAGTGTTGCAGAATCATGCACAGAGAGCTCTCTATGGCGCCACCCAGTTTCTAGGGTGGTGAAGAATGCATTGAGGCAATAGACTGAAGTGTATATGGGGAAATGTGTTTGTGGTGAAAGTTGGGAAGAGGAACCTGTGGGTAGGTCAGTTGGGGCGGAAGTCTAGGACTGACGGTGTTGATCAGACTTTCGAGTCCTTGTGCTTGGAGCGGTGGTCGTTTATGCATGTTCAAGTTTTCTTTTGCCAATGCCTAGGTGAGTGCATAAGGGGAGGTCTTGATGTCCCGTGACTGTGGATGAGGGAGAGACTGAGCCAGTAGGGTCAGGCCCCCCAGAGCAGGAATACCATTAATGTTGTGATAGATGAAAGGTCCTAAAATCCTGTCTCTGATGTAGAGGGTGCCTGAGTGAAACCTGGGTCGATTGCAATAGTCTTCCTGTTATGGTGGTCCTAAGTCCAACATGGGCCTATGCTAGAGGGCGTCATTGTTTTCTCATGTATGTTATGGTGGACGAGTGGGCAAGACGAAACCATTTGCGTATAGCCTTAGGAGTGCCTTTGTCAGTGTCACTGTGCACTTAGAAGGCTATTGGGTCACATGCCCATATTGGGCCTGATTGGGCTATGCTTTCCGAGTGTGTGCTACCAATGATCTCTGCCTTAATGCTAGTAAGACAGAGATCCTTCTCATTGGGACTCCTGCTCCTTGTTCCCCCCCCACTCTCTGGCCAGACTCCTTGTGTCCCCTTCCCTCACCCACCCTTGAGGCAAAGAACCTTGGGATCATCTTTGACTCTTCTCTCTCTTTCTCTCCACACATCTAGGACCTTGCCAAGAAGTCCAACTTTCAGCTTCACTTTCTCAGAGGCAGTCTACCTTTTCTCACTTTCCCCCAGAAGCTCAACATCCCCAGAGATCTGGTTCTCTCTAGGCTAGGCTAGGGCAACAGCCTCTTCCTCAATCTGCCTCTTTCCTCCCTTCATCCCTTTCAACTAATCCAGAATAGGTCTTTGAGACTTAGTTGTGGCCTCAAGCTCAAGGACTGCATCTGTCCAGCCCTAAAATCTCTCCACTTGCACGCTGTGCCTGCAATGATCAAATTCAATACCCTTTGCATCATCCGCAAGACTGTCTTGGGCCTGGGACATCTCTACAACCAGCTTTCCCTCCCTAACTTCCTCCCGGCCAGAGTCCTTAAATTCCCTGGATCCAACTGTCTGCAGGTCAAATGCTTCTCCAAGCAGAGAGTGGGAGGTAGATCCCTTTCCTCAGCTTGCTCCTCCCTCTGGAACATCCTCCCCACCCCCCCAGACTTGAGCCGGATTTTCTTAAGTTCCAGCAACTTCTTAAGACTTTCCTTTTCTCCTCTTCCTTCCCTCTCCCCATCCCGTACCAACTCTCCTTCTGCCTCTGCGATGGGGGCTGGTCCCTTCAGAGTCATACAGGGCCAAGACCACAAGTCCCCCCGGCATCCTTTGCCAGCACTTGCCCTCGCCCTCCCTTTCCCATAGTAGCCCAACTTGGTTCTCCCTGTCCACTGCACTCATCCTCCCTTTACTCCTTTTCCCCAGGCACTTGACACGTTGGCCCGCCCAGCACTTGCCTGTCTCCCGTCCCTGGGGGCACCCCACTCCTGCACTTCCCCGTCCACCCTCTACCCCTTGCACTTACCACCTTGTCAATCACTTGTATGGTAGGATTGTAACAAGGCCAACATAACCGTTTCTGTTGTTCAACTTTTGCGTTTTCCATGTCCCCCCACTCCATATTGTCTTGTGGCATCTGGAAACCCTTGTGTATAGGCGCCATACAAATGTCCAATAAATACAAAAAAATGAAAAAATCAATGCTATCGTACCTACCGTTGTCTGGTAAACAGTCATGGTTTAAAGGACTTCAAGGGTGCCCCTGCCAAAGGTACACTGGGTGATACTGATGCCTTTAAATGGATTTTGTGTTTTTTATTGGGAGCCAGTGGAGTGTCAGGAGTGTCGGTGCAAGGTGTTCCCATCTTTCCAGTCTTAGAAGTAGTGTTGCTGTTGTTTTTTTGGTTCTTTTGAGATGGCTCAGCAGCTATTATGGGAGGCCTCAATAAAGGCATCTGGCATAATCCAATCCTGAGAGTCTTGTTTTCCATGGGCACAACCAAAGGGAGCGCATATATAAGGTACGGAGTATTATCTGGTGTTGACTACAGTCAACTCACCCCAACCAATGACTATTGAGGAAGAGGCATCAGAAAGGGTACCTGAACCTGTAAATCCTATATCCCAGCACATGATTTAGCAGACATGGAAAGAGTTAGCGACAGACTTTGGGAAGAAAACACATCCATCATGATGCACCTATATAATGATGGGATGGGGGTGTTGTTGAGGTATGTATATCTCAGAACAACACATGCTAGCCATGTGTGATTTGAACAACCCGAAATCGCCAATCACAAAGTATACAGGAGGTAACATTAACATTAACCATTCCGTCAACCGAAAGTGAGTCAAACCTACGTAAGCAAGAGAGTGACTCAACTGAGCAAGGAAAATAGCAACAGATCAAACAAAGCACTAGCACCCTAGACAGTGTGCCACCACTACTCCATCCCTAGATGACATTAATGGTTGAATTTCTAGCTGGGTAGATCCATTTACTCGAATGAATACCTCTCCCTTGTCAATTCAGATTAAAGACCCGATGATCTTTCAATCTCCAAATGGAGACAGAGTTCTTTTGTCTATATCCTGGACCATTGCTGCCCTTTCCTCAAGGTTACCAGGTGACCAATGGTACAGGTGTTGGAATAGGCGGATGTTATTTCCCTTCATGATATAAGGCATGTACACCCACTTAAATATGGAATATGTCACAATGTCTGTAATACTTTCAATCAGCCCTACAGATAAGGGTTTTATCGCCCACTTTTACTCACTAAAAATAGGAAAAAATACTCCCCAAAAAATTAAAATAGGGAGTAAAAATACTCCCAAGAAAAATCAGGAAACAAACACGTAGGGCATTGGCCCATCTTTCACCCACACAGCTCCATGGATATGTTTAGATGAGTCGTGTATACAGTAGCACAGGCAGAATCTACTATTATTACTGACTTTAGGGTTAAAACATATTTTTACTCGCTCATAAAATACTCCCACCGGGAATAGGATTTATATTTTTACTCCCTAAAAAATAATTTTACTCTCAACTTTAAAAACTAGGGAGTAAAGCACTCCCGCTTATATCTGGAGCACTGCTTGCAATCAAGAGCGGGGGAAACATCCCTCAGTGAGTTTAGCCATATGGCTCTCGAGTGGACTGGCATGAGACGTCTTAGAACTTCACACCGGTTCTGATGATCGTACATGTTCACATGGAATTTCACGAATGTTAGTGCATCTTTAATGACTTATATCCTATCATGTCCAACAAAGGCTGGTCGAGGGAATAATACTCACAGAACTGGACAACTTGATATGTTAATTGGACATCTGGAAATTTAAATAAACATATAAATTAGGTATACCATAGGGTATTGTCCTGATGAATGATTTCCACTACAGATCGCGGCATCTGGTAGAAGTTAGTGAAGCCAATCCCCCAGGTCGTAGTGGGGTGGTTTGTTCCAGTAATGACGTCTACCTTTTCCAAACCACGCTAAAGCAGGGAGGTTGTGCTCTACTGTCCTTGTCCCTGGTTTGTTTCTACCTCCCCCGCTTCATCTGGTCTTATTTTCACATCCTCTCACCTACTGTTAATGACACTGCTCCTATGCTCTGTAAATCAATGTTAAAAGGTTTTGTGAGCATTTTGTGCCAAAAAAGGGTTTGGAAAGCAATAATAAACACAAAAGACTAATTGGTGTCCAGGCCCACATGGTATACCGACCAACCTTTTTAATGCTGAAATAGGCCTCTGGACCCTGTTTTACTAATTGTATTTGATGCCATAGCCTGTTCTGGACTCATACCAAATTAGTGGGGCTTGGCGATCATTCAACCAATTTATAAAAAAAGGCCCAATAGAGTCACCAACGTCATATGTTTGGCCATGTGTCGAGCAGTGGGTAAAGCAGAACAATGTACTCTCCCTGAGCCAATTGGAATTTTGTGATGGCCTGGTTGTGTGTGAGCAATCCCTGGGCGTTTACCTGGTATGGGCTAATTCATTGTATATGAACAATGAACCAATGTATTTGGCCTACATGGATCTGAGCATGGCCTTTGACAAGGTTAATCGTCATAAATTGTGGTTCAGGTCCGTGAATTATCTTGATGAAATTCTATCTTTCTTGAAAGCTATCCACCAGCATACAAACACATTCGTAAAAACTGGTTCAGATGGTCATTGCACAGACTCTTTTGTGATAAGAACAGGGGTTAGACAGTGCTGCGTGCTGGCCCCATTATTGTTTAACCTTTATATTAATGGTCTTTAGTCAACTCTGGTTTCAATAGGTGCAGACATACCAACATTGGGACTATGACACTGCCCACTGTAGCTAATGCAGAAAACATGGGTTCCATGTCTTAAAATCACGGCAAAAATGGAGGTGAATACAAAATATCGCAGCAAAAATGCTGTGGCTTTTTTGTGCCACAATCATGTAAAGGATGCAGGGGACACCCCTGCACCCTGCTCCCCTTAAAAGGTATAATGGCATTTCCTTGGAAACGGAATTCGATTTTTTGGGGGTCTGGTTCGCCTCTAACTTTTCTGCTGCCCCCCATATCACCACACAATGTAGGCACTTTAAGCAGGCTATTGGGGGGTGTTGCCGTTTTATGAGCACGTCTAACGTTAAACCTGTAGACTTCATGATTAAAGTTTATTTGAGCAAAGCCATAGCCGTTGCCAAGTATGGCATGGAATTATGGGGCTTTGGGAAGGCCTATGGAATCCAAGTATGTGAAAATGTTTTCTTTAAGAAAATTCTAGGTGTCCCCCGATCATCGGCTAATTATGGGGTCCATCTGGAACTTGGACTGTCATATATTGACGACGATGTAGGAATATTACCGGTTCTTTACTGGAATCGTCTATGGAGCAATGATCAAGCAACGCTCACTTAAAACTATATAGTTTTATGGGCAAGGACAAGTCACTGGCGATACCTTGGCTTAGACGCATAAAAAACTATGCACTGAATTGAATGCACCAATTCACTTTCTTGCACCTGGCACTTTACCACATGTAGTGGCTGAGCATTTAAATAAGAACATGGCTGCTCGTATCCAAGATAGTAGAGAAGGGACTGAGCTTTTAAAACCTTTCAGCTGTAGCCATAGTCATTTCCACAGGTGCTTTACCAAAATACCTGGGGTGGGCCAGTGATCATGCCCAACACGTTTTGGTGACTAGGGCTAGATTTAATTGCTTGCCCTTGAGAGCTGTTCAATCTATATGGGTGATTCCTGTAACTGATATATCATGTCTTTTGTGCCAAGCACCTAAAGAACACTTATTATGTTGTATACTATTTTACCACGCCTCAGGATTTGTACCTTGAAATTCATTTTAAGAGAGGCGGTCTTGAGACAATGTCGCACTGCGTTACAATACTTGCTGTGGGAAGATTCTATAAAGGTTGGCGGGTTCGTTTGTCCTATTTAAAGATGGCACTGTATAAAAGGAAACAGTTGTTGAAATCTACAGGAGTGGACATTGGGCCTTGAAACAATATTACAAGCTGAGAGTTTTTTTGTATGATAATTTATTTATAATGTTGATATCTGCAATTTTGATTTTTGGTATAGAATGTAATTTATATAATTAACTGTTTTTATGACGGTGTTTGTGTTGTGATCTTGCACTGTATTGAATCAAATTTGTTGCTTTTATGGAAATGTTTTGTTTTCTCCGAAATAACATGGTATGGAATGCATTGTTTTCCCTGTAATGTCCATTAAATAAATAAATAAATACATTATTAATGGACAGTGCAGTACATGGATAATAGAATAAATAAACATTAAGTAAAAGTACGGCCAGCTGGTGGCAAGTGCAATGGTAAGTGCAGACATCGGGTATTAAGTGCTGGTAGTGGGACTGTAGGGATACAGAAAACAGTCCCCAAGTTCCAGGGTTTGCCAGGAGGGCAGTGCAGGTGTGCGACTGGCAAGGGATGGGACCTGGGCCCGAGGTCAGAGGGTGGCCAGGTAACCAGTGCAGTTTCAGTTTCAGCCAGGAAATTCAGCAGGGGAGAGGAGGAGGGAAAGCAGAAGCAAAGAGAAAGGTTTTGAGGTGCTTCCGGAAACAGAGATGGTTCTCCTCAAGTTTCAGGGAGGTAGGGAGCCTGTTCCAAAGGGAGGCCCCGGCCGGAGAAAGAGATCTACCACCAACTCGTTGCTTGGAGAAGCGAAGTGACCCTGAGGGAGTTGGAGGCAGATGAGCGAAGAGTTTGAGGAGGAAGATATTTAAGAGGAGGGAGTTGAGTTGTTCTTCCTCTATCCTGCTCTTCAATGTTATTAGTTTTGTGAGATACTACATTTTTCAAGTATGTCACTGTTACGTCTCATCAATGATATAAAAGTGTTTCTATATATAAGACTCTCATAGAAACCCATACTTTTTTGCAATGCAAGATCTCTCTTGTCATCACTTCCCAGATGCAAAAGAAAACACATTTGTTTCATTATTGTTCCAAATCTGACCCCCAGCCACTCCTCTCCCTGAAGTATTCCTACACAAATCTGGGACAGAAATATGTTGGGGTTTCTCACACACTAAGCTCAGTCGATAGTGTGCATAACATAAAGAGTGTAACAAATATGTACTTGTTGTATTATGTTGAGATATATATGTTGACAATGATATGTATGTTTTATGTAAATTTGGACACATCTTGATTGTTGGCATCCTGACTAGTGTTCCTCACTATGTCTAGGGAGTATTTGTGCTTTGTTAATTCATTTTTGAGAAATGTTAGGATACATCAATAAAAAGGGAAGGTTGTGATAAACCAGTGGCTAAGTTATCATGCAGGCTTAGAGATCTGCCGTAGTAAGCAATATAAGTAGAACTCTATTTTGCAAACAAGGGTCTTATCTGTCTGTATTTCCTTATTACTTGGAAATAGGCTAGGACTGGCCTCTATGTCAATAGTCCCATGGCCGAACCAAAAATGCAAAATGCTGCTGCAGGCCCATATTTTGGGTCAAAGTGGGCCACTTTTTTTGGCCAATGTGGGCCAGTTTGATGAGTAACTTCACTTTGCGGCTAAAAGTTTTGACCAGTGTTGTTGAATAAATAGTCTTTCAAATGCACAATTTGCATCACATTTAAAAAACTCCCTCTTGGGTACTATTCGAACAGTGTCACACAAGTAATGGATAGCCATTTGCAACGGACTGCCACTTTTTCATTGGTGCCCGAGACAATATTATGGCCCAGTCCGACCCTGCTTGGAACGGACTTGATTTGCGATTAATGCGACTCCCTTTCTTTTTGTATTGAAACTGACTGGGAAACATTGTATTTAGAATCTACCAGGCCTCTCCCTTGCGAGAAATTCAAGAAACTGTCCAACAATCATGCGATTTGTCTGGGTATGTTTTTTTGTTGCAAAATGTAAGGCAGTTCTGTCCATTGGGGAGGTGGGGGACTTAAAAGGGAGGTTTTTTTGGGAACCAGTTAAATGTACACAGAAAGGTTTAAAGTGGGCTGCCTGTGCATATCATACATACATCGACATACCACTAAGCTGCAGAACAGCCCCCGGAGGCTTGATGTTACACCAAGATTGCGCGGTGGAGAGGACTGCCCCAGTGAAGTGGGGAAGGCTTCCCCGTGCTATAGCCTATATAGGATATGGGCTCAGACTTCTTTGGGGGCAAGAGCCAAAACGAGAAGTCCACTGAAATGCAAGAAATCACTGGACATTCCACAAATGCAGATACGAACACTCCAGAGTTAGAGTTACAGAGTCGAGTTGGAAACATTTGCCCTGATATAAAATCCAGTGCTGACATGGCGGGTGGTCAGTGTCGTGCATTCTTCCCCAAGTACACGAGCAGCAGCAGCAGCCGTCAGCTTTCTCCGAACAGCCTTGCCACCACGCCATCAGTCCCAGACTGAAATGGCTCTGTATCGTGCTCTTAAATCATGAAAGTAGCAATAGTTGTGCTCTGCGAGACAGACGCCCTTTGTCCTACGGGAGCCCTTCGGCTTTTTTCTGCCCCGTCTTTCTGCGTGTGAAGCGCCGCAATCCTTGCTCCTGCTCCCGCTTGCCACTGGGCTTTGTTTCGGGGAGAATGGAGGTGTTGATAAGAACATTAACATGAAACGGCATTTATCGTGCCCGTTGTGCGTGATGCGTGTGGTTCCCAGGTTTGTGGGGACAGGCTCTGTGGCCTCTATCATTGTTTCATGTCATTGTCCTTCTTTCTGTTGATTAATGTGCTCATGGATGTTTGGTTCTCCCCTTACCCTTGACAGCGCGCTCAACTGTCATGCGCCGCCTGTGCCATACATGAGGTTACTCTTATCGGACGCCATTATCAGCTACAGAAAGTTCCAAATGGAATATTGATATGATATGATATGGCATTTATAACGCGCCTATACACAAGTGTTTTAAGGCATGACGAGGCGGGGGGGGGGCAAAGGGAGACAGACAACGATCCTACTAGGCCAGGTGTCATTCAGATCGCGCAAGTGCAGGGGTGGGGGAGGGGGAAAAGTGCAAGGGGAAGGGGAGGGGGGAAGTGCAGTACAGGTTTAGTAGAACAAGATAAATAATAAGGGCCAGCTGGTGGCAAGTGCAAGGTAAATGCAGACAAGTGCTGGGAGGACCGGGTGCAGGGATACAGAGTCAGTCCCACAGTGCAGGGGAGAGTGGCAGGGCCACGGACTGGGATAGGTGAGTGGCCCCGTAGCAGATTCAGTGCAGTTTCAGTAATATTAACAGGGGAGAGGGGGAGAGAAAGCGGAGGCAAAGAGGAAGGTTTTGAGGTGCTTCCGGAACCGGAGATGGTTCTCCTCAAGTTTCAGGGAGGCAGGGAGGCTGTTCCAGAGGGAGGCCCCTGCTGCGGAGAGAGATCTACCCCCAACTTGTTGCTTGGAGAAGCGGCTGACCCTGAGGGAGTTGGAGGTGGATGAGCAAAGAGCTCGAGAAGGAAGATATTTAGGAGGAGAGAGTTGAAAGTATTTTGGCCCGAGGCCCCAGAATGCCTTGTGGACAATGCAGAGGGTTGCATGGGTCTAAAACCTTTGGATCTTCAGATGATCTGGACTCAAATCCCCATCAGCCCTAGCAAGACTAGTGTATAGTGAGGGCTCATGGAAGTCGTAGTCCAATACATCTGGTGAGCCGCAGGATGGAGATTATGGCTTATGCCTAGCTGGGCTATTGAACTGACAGGTTAGCAGGCCTACGTCTGAACATGGCACTGCTCCCACTGTTAGGGGGACCAGATAAAAAAAATAAAAAAAACGGCCCAGGCCATAGAGGTAGGACTAAAGTGAATACAAATAAAACAGAAGTTCTACTTCTATGTCGCTATCCTGCTGCAGGGGACGGGAGGGGTGTGCTCACAGGCACACTCCTGTCATTGGAGGAGAGCGCCGTGGAGGGGAAGGGGTAGGCAATGGGGGCGTGAAAAACATTTCACGCCCCCATTCGCACAGGAAGAGTCGCGCTGGGTGCGATTTTGGGATTTCGAAATCAGGTCCAGGCAAAAACTGAGACCGTAGCCACCCACTCTTGCAAACCCAGGATGGGGTTAATACAATTAAAAAACTCCTGGGACCCCGGGATGGAGGGCTATTTCCCAGGACTGTCCCAGGAAAACTGAGACATCGGGTCACCCTACCCACTGTGTCATGAACTAAAGCTGTTCGCGGAACTAGGCCTACTAATGCTGTTGGCTTCCTGCCGAGCACGGCCCTACTCCCTATCACGACGTAAGCGGCACAGTGCTCGGAAGTAGGCCTGTCTATCTGGTAGTCTAACTGACAGCATGGGAGTCTCGGGCTTACCATTGTGGCAGTCCTCCAGCTGCAGCTGTGGCAGTGAGCAACACCACACCTGCGGCGAGGGGGAATGTAAGCTTCAGGAAATTTGAATGGAGACAAGTCAGCAATGGTTTGCATCATGAGGCAGAGTAGAAAGGGGAGGAGGAGGGGCAAGAAGCGAGGATTTCTTTTTCTTTTTGGAGACACTGGGTGCACACATATGAGGAATATGAATGATTTTGTCAGGAGGCAATGTTTCTTTTTGTATTGAAGGTTGGAGACACCCATAATAAGTGGGTGGTGGTGGTGATGCTGTGTCCGGTTCCCTCAAAGCTTCCCACCCCTTTTGCACAGCTTATTGCACAGCTGGGAGGGGGAAGGTGGGTTAGGGAAAGGACACAGAGGTACTAGTCATAGTAGTCATTTATATAGTGCCTTTTCCAATTTGTATGGCCTCAATGAGCTAGTGGTAGAAACGTCTTCGGGGACCGAGGCCTAGGTATGAGAACATTCTCAGAAAAGGCTTAGAATGTGTGTGTGCATTTGTCCAAGATTAGGAATTAGTTGGGCTGGCTAGGCTCCAGTAAGCAACCCAAGAGGTCAGGCATGTGGATGGGTGCTGAGGGAGGTCACGACAGAGCGCTAGTGCAAGAGACTCGATATATGACCAGCTAGACAGAATATCTTCGTAGGTCATTCCTGTGTTCTAATGGCAGAGGTGCTGAGGTAAGTCTGGTGTAAGGCGTGAAGCCGTTACTTGCCCAGCTAGACCGAATTTGTAGTAGTCGTAGCTGTATTCTAAAGTGCGTGGATGGATAGCCGTGCATGAGGCAGATATCCAGCGAAGTGGTGCGTTTATACGTAGCTTAAGATCAGATGGAGCTTATTTTTAATGTAGCTGTGTGAACCAAACGACATAGCAGCCATCCAGCCTATAATTATCGATCGGGAGCTATCCACTGACGGTGTATTTCACTTCACGGTTCCGAATAAGATCAAAGACAATTCAGGTTTTCCTCTTCTTGTCTATCATGTCGCTCCAGCTGCATCCATGGAATACTTCATTATGTTGAAAGTTGAAGTTGCCTCCTAACATGGATGGATTTCTTTCTAATTATCACACCCTGTGGTCAATTGGTCTTTTGCTCGGCCCCAACTGATCCACCCTCCAGGGGATTGCCATCCTCTAAATCTAATGAGAAGTTGCATATTGGTCAACCCCTGGTGGTCAACCTATACCATTTCTTGATCGTTCTTAAACCCTCCACCTTCGTGGCCTACGACCTCTCCCCTCCCACACTTACTGTTCTCTTCTTTTAGGGAGGTTCTCCCTTAACCCCATTTTCCATGCCACCTCTTGCCACACATTCCCTTTCACAATTCCTTCCCAATGTCCTGGGCTTCCCCCACAACCTCACTGTTCATACAACCTCACCCCAGCCACGATCCTGTCCCCACCTCACCCTGTACATTTTTAAACACCTTAACACCCCTGTGCATTACCACCTCTCCCCATACCCTCACTGTGATATTCTTTTGATGGGGCCCCACAAAGCCCTCATTCCAAACACCTACTATTCCTTCCGGATTCCACCCTCTGCATCAGTGTTCCACCTCCCATGGACCCCACCTCATTTTACATCTTTATGTCCCTCCCTGCTCATCGGAATCCGATTGATCAGGTGGACAAGTCAACCAAATTTAAAAGCCGACCTTTCAAGCGTGTCAACCAGTTATTGATGGCCATGTACAACCAACTATAATTAAGGAGTCGATCTAGTGACCTAGAAACAAATTAAAGAGGCTTCCAGTGCTACAGTGAAGAGCTTACACAGATGGAATCCAATGAGTGAACCATGGTGGCCATTTCTGCTCTTGCCCTTTTCTTGGGCTGGTGGAGTCTTAATAACTGGCCAGTTATTTGTGGATAGCAGCATGCACCCAGTCCTCATGACATTGCAGAACATATGGGAAGGTATGCTAATTTTGAGATACTACAACGATCGGACGTGGGGTTGATAGCGCAAAGGCAGATAGGTAACTGAGAAGATGATGGAGCTATGTTCCGGCAGGAAGCAAATAAGCTGCACAGGGGGCAAGTAGCAGGAAGGATAAAACGTTAGAGTGCACAGAGATTAGCATGGCCCTCACAGCAAGGGATCTCATGTTACTGTTATACTCATGTGGGCGGGGTTTCTCTCAGACTATCGGGCCCACTTCTGGAGTTACATTTCCCAGAAGAAACAGAAAGGCAGATGTGAAACTGACAAGGCCTAGCAAAATAGCGCTTAGTTTAAAGTGCAAGTTCTCTGTGGACAGATTCAGGAGTGTATACATGAACAGGATAGTAAAAAAGAAGAGAAATGGGAATGTCAGAGAATGTAAACCCATGAAATAAATAAACAAGGTAGGCAAGGAAAGTCGTTTTAAGTGAAAAGGTCCTCAGGATGTGCAAAAGCACCTGGAGCAAAGAATATTGAATAATACTACTTTATTATCAGCGAAACCTGGTGAACAACATGCAGCGCACACACTCTTATTGATATTTCGATTGTTCAAAGGCTTTATACTTTGATGTACCTCACATCATCCTATGTGGCAAACAGTTGAAAGCCTATCGGGTGGAGGGATTGGTTAAGAGAACATATATACCTATATATTGTTTAGGTGTTAGTAACATAATTGACTGCTCCTTATCTGGTAAGCATGCCTCAAACTACCTCTAAATACATATAATACAGATTAATAGCAGAATAACAGCCTCGGATTGGCTTCTCCAACATTGTATATACCACTGCTACATAGGCCCTCATTCTCCCAACCTTGGACTTTCGGCTGGTTAGCAGCACGTGAGTAAACGAAAAATAGGTGAGATGAACAACGTCAAGCTACTTCCCACTTGGTCAATTAGTGTAACACCTCTCAGTTAAGCCCTGAGCCAAGGCTTATGTAGGTACATCACTACCTTCAGTTACAGCCTAATGAAAAGGCCTTGTTTTCGAGTCTTGAATCATGTGTGAGGAGACCATGATTTTGTCCATTTTTGTTTGATGCTATTTACTTTAATTATACGGGGTGTTATTACTCCTCTTGGCCTCTGGAGTCTTGGTTGTTCCATCTCACATACACTTTCTTCATCTTTAATTGTTCAATACTTGGCACATTCAAATGTTTTTTCTTTACTTAATCTAAGAGAAATATGTCATGCATACATAGCTTATCCTCTTTGACTCCCTCTGTGCCTTGCAATTATTCCTTGATGTGGCTTCCTTGATCCCAGGTCAATAGACAATCTGTGGCTGTTTTCCAGCACCTTTCATCTCTGTAGCTCTGGTCCATTTCTGAAGTCATTCTTAACACAAGTTTGACGTCCATCATTTTCTTCCTGGCTGCTCTAATTTTGTTACGTTTTTGTCTGCAGCAAGCTGCTATATTTCTTACCTACCTTGCGTTTCTGTGTACGTACACTCACTGACCCTCTTTTCACTTATCTTCTTAACGAAAATGATTTCTTTGTCTCGGCATACGTGTTTCTCGTATTACTTCAATTACATCTTTATTCATCAGGCATTTGCATATCGTTCAGTGCGTCCTCATGTCTTCTCTTATGATGTCACCTTGCTCTTGTCTGATTTCCTTCGTAGCTCTTCTATCCAATGGTGTATTTAGGCATCCTTCCACCACGTCAGTGCAAGGGTACATTCGATATGGTTGCCTAAGTGCCCAAGAGATGGAGAGGTAAAATGAGATGAGAAAAGGAGTAACCTGTTGAATGCGAGTCAAACAAATAGAAAAGAAGTGTTAGAGGGAGAGAGAAAGAGAGGGAGAGAGAGAGAGAGAAAGAGTGCGAGAGGAGCAGAGAGTGAGAGAGAAAGAGAAAGAGAATTAGGTGATTTGAGATGAGAATAGGAGCAAGGGACTGAATAAGAAATGAAGAAATGCAGTGAGCAAGAGCTCAGGAGAGAGGTGGGAGTGTGTGTGGGAGGAAGAGAGATGCAGATGAAGAAAGAGATAGTGATAGAGGAAGAAAGGCAGAGAGAAAGAGAGATAGAAAGAGTCAGAGAGAGAGAGGGATAGTGAGGGAGAGAGCATGTTTGAGAGGGGAGCTGAACTGAGAGAAAGAGTAATAGATTGAATGAGAGTCGCAGAAAGGGAAAGGGAGTGAGAAGGAGCATATGAGTGTTGGGGAGAAAGATAAAAACAGATGAGAGAGTGAGAGAGAGAGAGGATGTTTGTGACACATACGCTGAGCGTTGGAATAATAGAATGGGAGACCCAGCAAAAGGAGGGGCGTGAGAGAAAGACATAGCGAGATGCATAGAGACATTACAAAGAAATCACAAAGTGAAAAATAGACAAATGAGGCCCGTGGTTTGTAAACTCTTAGCCAGGCAGAAGCAGCCTCCCGAGGGGAGGAGGCTGGGGAGGAGCCTCGTGCTCTCAGCTGCTGAACAGGAAGGCGCGAGGCCTTCACAGCGTTTGTTTCATGCGCAGGATGGCAGCAGCTGAGCTGCCTGCTGCATAATACTGCCTACTTATAGGAAAACAAAACGCAGCGTCCAAGAACATCTGGGAGGCAGAAACACGAGGTGTGGGACTCGCAACAGAGACTTGCACAGAATCTATGTTCAGGGAAACTCTTATGCATTGGACTTTTGTGTACAGCCAGCAGACCGCTTTCCGGAATGTGTGCCCTCTGACTCTGACCAACAGCATCACTAACTAAAGAGAGGTTTCTTCCATTTGAAGTAATAGCAGACCCCCAAATAAAATATTTCGCAAATACAACCATTGAAAAAAGACAATGAGATATAAATTCGCACCTGCTTTTTCTAGCATTCTATTGCTTTATTTAGTGGCAAAGGACAGACGGCAATTTCCCTCCCATCAGATCCAAGTGCTCCACGTGTCCTTGTGTGACTTCCTCCGGTGGCAAGGCATGTCACGCCACAGTGAACCCTGCATTACTGCATGCAAACAATTGGCTCAGCTGGTTTACGCGGAGGTCGAGGGGGTTAAACAGAACATTTATCAAACTTCAAACCCCCAGTGTCAGCATCCCTCTTCCTGTCATCCATTCAATACCTCGAGTATTTCTGCAGTCCTGTGCTAATGGCATTCAAATGTACCTCAACTTACTTAACATCAAACACGATGTTAGTGGCGATGAGCTGACATCGTCATACCGAGATCTGAAACTCCAAAAGTGCTACAGAATGGAAAAGGTACAATGCTCTGACTTGCGCTTCTGTCTTCCAAAAGCCACACCAGATAATCCCTGCAAACCCGTATGTCTCCTTCTGAGTTTAAAGTGGAGCTGTCAGTAATTGTAGGCCTCAGGAACTCACCTGATGGGCTAAGAGGGTTGAGAGACCAACAGAATCTGCACACTGCTCTGCTATGAGGTACTGCTCTCAGGTATTTCAGGGACTCATTAAAAGTATCCTTGGCTCACCCTTGGGTAGCGCGGGTGGAACTCAAAGCTCCCTCTGAGGGAGATGCTGGGGTGTGCAAGGTAGCAACATTCACTTTATAAACTGTGCATTAAGCAGTGTAAGAAAGAAACTTTTATAAATTAGGGAACATGCATTAGTTAATTTCCACACAACATTAAGGGAAAGTAGAGAAAAATCCACAAATGTTGCAAGAAACTTTGAATTTAGGGGCCTCAAAAAAGCCGAAGACTGGATGGAATGTCCGCAAAGATGTTTCTCTCAAAAACACAGAAAACATTAAAATAAATGTTCATCAATGAAAGCACTGGCAGCTTTTCAGTGTCCTCAAATGGGTGTCATGCACCTCAACTCTTTATACCAGCCAGATCATCTGAGGAGTTCTCAGCACAGTTCAAGTTTATACCCGCAGTACCTTTTGCTGTGCATCAAGGTGTGGGTTGATGAAATCTCCAGTAGTCCCCAGAGGGTGAGCAGAAATGATATTTCACAAGCACAACGTTAGACCATTTCAAACACATTTTCCCTTTGACAGTTCTGTTCCCCAACAGCACATGTTCAATGAGCCATGCAAGGCCAGGGGCGTGTTGCTTCCCCAGCATTGCATAGCTCATTGGAAATGCTGGCTGGGAAATGGCATGTTAGTATGAGCGAGAGGGTGCTCCTGTGCCTCCCTGCACATAGAGACAGAGAGGGTTGCTTCCTGTGCGGTGTAATCAAAGGCCCCAAACCAATGAACTGAAGGACCATGTGAAAAAGGCCTACCCGCCAGTACCAAAGCAGAAGAAGCATTTTAATTCACACAGGAAGAAGAAATTCACAGGTCCCTTTCACACGAAAAACACAATTTTTAAACGATGACACAAAAACAGCTTTGCATGTGTGATTGCAAGTTAAAGCAATACATGATAAAAGTGTCCCACTGCCAACATAAAGATGTCTGGGAAAAGACATGGAGCCTCATTACAAGTTGTGCGGAATGCACAATAATGGTTCCAGTGCCGTTAAACGCATTCCACACTATTATGAGGTTCCCTCGCAGGACCCGATGTGGACGTCTGGTTTATCCAGACGTCCATAGCGGGTCCCGCGAGAGAACTAGGGAGCTAACAACGGGCCCTCTTGTAATGGGCCCGTTGTTAGCTCCCTCCCCATTCCCATTGAGCCCTATGGAGGCTCGAATGGGAATGTGGAAGTTCCGGGTCCGGGTTCCCTGAATGGGGAAATACCGGGCCCTCAAAACTCGGAATGGCCCGGTATTTCCCCATTCAGGGAACCCGGACACCGTTTTGGAGGCAGCTATGGCACCAATAGCGCCATGGCTACATCCAAAGTCGTAATGAGGCCCATGGTGTGTGTGTTGGCAAGAAGTAAGGTAGATTATGCTTGATATGCAAAATACCGGCAAAACATTTGAAAAGAAAAGCCTGCTTGGTTGCCATGAAAGTTCCTGTAGGCCCATTTAGGCAGACTATGCGGGTGTCTGTCTGCAAGTGAAATCCAGAGAAGGCTAAAACAAAAATGTGATCCAAGTGCAGATTGGAAAAGCACATCACATTACAGGCTGAGAAATAAATGCAACATTTTCACTGAAATTGCCACCCAACAAAAGGTGGTGCACTGTGACAATTCAGATTCACTTTCCAGCTAGAAAACAAACAGCAGATAATTAAAATTGTGTTTTATCAATGACTGAAAGAAACAGCCCTGTACTTTCAGTAAAAAAGCAAAGAGGACCCTGAAAACACACTGTACATCAAGGAATGAAGGCTGATGTTAGAAAATATAATATGTGAATCCCTTTCAGCCAAGGACAAATGGTGGGGGTCTGGGCAAAATTCACAAAGAACTCCCCCGCTGCCAGCCTGATTTTTGCATCCCAACTGTGTACAACTGCAATAACGTGTCCTGCTAAGAGGTGTTGAAAACAGACTTTCCCTAGACCTACTGCCTCTGAGGGCAGTTCTGAGCAGGCCAAATGCTCAGGCTGGGTCATGGCTAATGTAGGGGGAAGGTGTGAACACAGGGGCTATATTAATGCTGAACTCTGGAGAAAACCAAAACACGAAAATAGAAGCTTTTCAGATACAAGGGCAGGATGCCAGATGTCTGCAGTGGGGTAACTCTGTGTAGTAAATGCATCCCCCATTTACGATTTGCACCCTACACCTCAAACAACAAAGAGACTAATCAAACAGGCTGGCCCAGACAAATGGCCTGGAGGAAGGAAACCTCATAATTGAACATAAGAAGATTCCCGTTGTTTAAATGGACTGACACAATTGTGGCTTTTCCTCAGAAACTACAACTCACACTGTATGCATCCATGTTTTATTTTGTAGATATTTTCAAGGCAATTTTGGTGATACAACATTTCTCCATCTGTGACTTAGAAAATTGTAAGGGAAAGCTAACATGTGTTTCTGGCTTCTTTTACCATGTCCCCAATGTGAGAGTTGGCTTGCTGTTGGAGGGTAACATTTGGAATATGGATAATAAATTACATGTTCCTAACTGTTATGCTTTTTGTAAAAACAGCAGAAAATTGCCAAATGGCTCTGCAACATGGGGCAAACCCAGCTGTTGCTTAATTAAATTCCCCCTGATTAGCTGAATGGGAAAATATATATATTTATATATTATGGCAGTTGCTAGTAAAATTATGACATTTTGCCACATAACTAGTTTTCGCCAGAAATTTGACGTGAAACAAAGGGGATTGCAACTGGGAATTGCCATATGGTGCCACACCTAGATGTCATCCTTAACTCTAGCCCTCATTGCATCAAGTTTGAATATGAATGTTAGCATGTGCCACACTTAGATGTCATCCTTAATTCTAGCTTCCGTCACTTCTAGACGGAGCTGTGAATGTTACCATGTGCTACACTTGAATGAAACTGTGAGGGATGACAAATTCCACACCTGGATGGAATAGCGAAGGATAGCGGGCATCACACCTTGACACAATTGCAAGGACAGCAATGCCAACTAAATAATGCAATAACAACTTCAGCCCTCCACATACACCTCTCAAACTCTAACAAACACAACCACAAGCCTAAATACAGCAATCCGCACAAACTTCACTACATTACAACAACAAAACAAACCACACATAGACTTGCACAACAGCACACGACGACTACAGACCATAAACCACCCCAAGCCCAGCCAACGGACCCACCGGGCTGAGGCTGCCAACAGCACATCACTGCTCTCTTGCACTTTTCCAGCTTATTCCCACTAACTAACCCCCCCCTTCTCGCTTTTCAGAGCTGCCAGAGCGCCAGGAGACCACTCCGGTGGTGATAGTGCATGGTACAAATATCCTTTAACATTAACATTAACATATGTCTGCTCCAGACTCCAAACAAATCCTTAACAAATCCTTAGAGGGGTGCTGGAGTTGGGAGGAGAGAGAAGGGTAACTGGCCAATCCTATTTGTGAGAACTCTTGCAGGGTATTCCCCAAGATTGTAAATGTGATGGTGTCATTGCTGCTATATTCAGTGGATGCAGTATAAGGAAGGGACAGAGCTGCTGCAATTTACCATCAGGCAGAGCTGCTAAAAATGACCAGATGCCAGGAAACAACAAAAGAAGACTGTGCAGAGATTGGCTCTGGGTGGAGCTGTCCATTTCTGGGAAGGTTTAAAAGCTGACTGGATCTTTTGTCCTATGGTGGAGAGCTGGGGAAAATCCTTGAGAGTGGAGTGACAAGACCCCTGCTTTGTCTTTCCAGAGTGTCCCAGACACACAGCTGGCTTTCCTTAACTTTAAACAGAGGTTTTCCATGTAAGTAGAATTGAACCCTTTGCAACCAAAAAGTGGCGGGATCTACCGGCCTTGAATGTTTTCCCTTTATAGCAGATGGGGTGGGGGGGGACTGTGATCCTTAGCCTATTTAACTAAAAAAATATTAATTTAACTATGATTTTTGTTAAAATTTGAAATGAGCAAAACTTATTTCCAGTGTGCGCTAAAAACTATAGACTGTAATTTAATTGGATAATCTTGTGTGTTCAGCTTCCCCATGTAGGTCTTTAAGTGAAGGGGCGTCTGAAATCAGAAATTCCCAAATCATTCCTATTTGTTGCATCCAGCTTCCCCAACACAGACCTTTAAGTGGAGGGGGTCTGAAACCTGAAATTCTCAAGTCATCTGAATTTTTACAATCCAGTTTGCCCATCACAACACAGGCCTTTAAATAGAGGGGGATCTGAAACCCAAAATTCTCAAATCATCCCAATTTTACTGTCCATCTTCCCCAACAGAGACCTTTCAGTGAGGGGGTCTGCAAAACAAACTGCTAAATCAACCTGTGTTTATTTCAAACGTGTGGGTGAAATCAAAATTGCCATATGCATTTCTACCAATCTATAAACCCAACTGCTCGCCTTTTAAGCGTGCAGGAAAATCGAAATTGCACAGCATTACACAAGTAACTGACTTTTGTTCACTGGCCAGTTCGATTATTTCTTGAAGGGTAATCTGTAAAAAAAAGAAACGTATTGTAATTTGTGTGATTTATTTGTGTAACAAGAAGTTCATTGTGGGCCGTAAAGAAGGTGGCGTGTGTAGATTATTGTGATTACTATAACTTCTAATTTAAATAAATACAAACATATTTCCTGTACACCGGCCTGGTTCTTGGCTCATTGGTAGTTCATGGGAGGGAGCCAAGGCGTATTAGATGAATTGGAGATAGGGCTGAATAAAAAGAACCAACATTAACCGTTTATTGTGTGACACTTAGCTTGGGGAGGGAATAAACTTCCAGTGTTGAGGGTGGCCTATCGATGAACCATTACATTCCTAACCAACACTCTGGCTCCTGCGAGCATGTGCAGGAGACAGGAAGTCGGCTCCTGTTCATGGCATTATGTGCAAAGCAAACATGAGTATGTTCTTATATGGGAATGCTAGCGTACTCTGGGGCAGCCAGCACGGAAATGTCTTATACTGACAATACTGGCAAATACTGACAAATATTGTAGGCAAAGGTATCATTAAAATGTGTTGGAGAAGTGCTCCTGTTCCCTGTCAACTTGCATCTATTGGAATCTTTTCATGAGTTACCCTACAAAACCAATTGCAATCTGTTTGGCTTTTTACACAATGTTTCTAACAGAGTGTGCTCTAAAATGCACCATTTTAACCCATTATTTAAAAGTAATTCGGAGTAGCACCCCCACGGCCCCCGTATCTCCCTTTATTCGTTTGGGCTCCCTCACTACACCCGGGCGCTACGGCATATCTGCAAGAAATATTTACACCCCTCCACTTAAAAAACTCACCAGCCACCACTGCATCTAACTATACATTCTGTGCTGAAATGTATCCATTGCACCATATCAAACCCAAATCCATACATGTGTAAGCATGGTCCAAGCCCAAATATCATACAATCATGGGTGTGCCAACAGGTGGTTGCCAGACATTTGGTCGAAAAAAATTCGTCGACCAGACAAATGGTCGAACCAATTTGGTCGAAATCCAAATGGTCGAAATTTTTTTTTTTTTTATTTTAACCCTTTTTTTAATTTTTACGGGGGGGTCTCCCCACCCCCTTTTTTTCTCTAAAAACCCCTTTTTTTACTAAACGAAAACCCGAAAAATAAATATATAAATAAAAAAAAAATTCGACCATTTGGTTTTCGACCAAATTGCGTCGACCAAATTGCAGTCGACCAGTTTTTTTTCGACCAATTGACTGGACACCCCAACAGGTTTCTTGATTTCAGATTCACGAGATGAAGCAAATCAGAACTGTCCCAATTCATCTTTCAGTTTCATGCACAAACCATAGAATTCCATTTATTTCAGCACATCTGGAATAATAGGTGCTGGATATGAGTTCAGAAGCAACACATGTTCCCTGCCAGTCATTGGGATGCATCTGCCTGAGAGATTTGCTCTCAATATGTTCACAACTTGTTCCAACTCTGCAGTGAACAGGAGCAGCTCCCTATTCCAAACACACACTCTCATATAACTTCTGCCCTGTTCTCACCCTGGTCATTGAAACAACATGGAACAACTTCACAAGGCTTAGCTATGTTGGGCAGTCATAGCATCCATGCTCTGTAATTTAAGTCCTCCCAGCCCGAAAGAGACTTCTTTTCCGCATCAAGCAACGCAATCACAGTCTTTGTGGGCTCCCCAACTCTCGTGTCAAATGTATCATTTGCAGAGATTGATCATGGTATTATGACGCGATACAAATCCAGCTTGATCCGCATTAGTTAAAGAGGAAACTTAATCTCCTGATTAATCAGTCAATAGTCAAATCTAGAAATCTAGAAATCTAGACATCTACAAATCTACAAATCTACAAAATCTACAAATCTACAAATCTACAAATCTACCAAATCTACAAATCTACAAATCTACAAAACTACACATCGGATATTCACAGTGTTGCAGTTGAGTGTATTATGTTTTCTTCACCCTGGAGTCTCGAGTGATACAGCAACCTACTTTCAGAACACTGCACATCCCTGTTATAGAGTCGACTGTCCTCTCGTCCTGTTCAAAGTAATGTATGATGTGTTGCCGTATGTCACCCCTGAATGCTATCTCCCCAAGTGCTTCAACTCCAACCTTCCTCTGACTGCTCCTTGATCTGGTCCGAAGCCAGGGGCAGCAGCTATTGAAAGTACAGTTGCAATCCCAAATCACGATTCTCCTGCTCCTGAAAACGTGCTTTGCTTCCTATATTCTGGACATATACTTTAACAATATATGCCTTTTGGATATGGAGTACGTCTCCAGAATTTCACAATGCCAAGCCTCAGGTGAGACCGCATTAGTCAAACACAGCTGTTATCCTCCTAAATAAGTGGATTAGCTGGTACCATTAATCTGTCCCCATTTCTTTGCTAATCTATCCAGTTTGTGGGAGAAGGCTAATCACACCCTGTGCCTATGTAGGAAGGACACTGCCTGTAGACCCCATTAGGGACCCAGAGTTGTAGATATCTTGCAGCCCGGTATGTGGCTCAGTGGACTAATGCATCCATTACAGGACATTCTGTTTGATCTCATGGTCACAGGTTCAAATCGTGGCTGGTTCATCTTCAACCTTCGAAGGTCGGTAAAATGAGTGTCAGGGAGTTGGGTAACAATACACATCTGCAATCTATCAATAGCACCAAGATACTCCTCTCGGGGTGAACACGTTATGTTACATGTAATAGCTGTTGCCCTACACCTGTTCCCGTTTCTTTGACAAAGTTTTCAGTTCCTGGACGAAAACTAATATCAACATGTGCCTATGTAGGAAGGACATCCCCCTGAATCATTTCACATAGTTTACCCCATGAGCATTCCAAGCCAGTAGGGTGATGTCACCCATTTAAGATCTATACATGCTCGTTTCCAATTGGTGTACTATACCTGATCCAACATGTGCTGTGATCAAGAGCAATAATGAAGTAGAACTTACACCCCTGGGATCCTTCCAAACCAAACCCAAAACACGCTATCCTATTTATCCTTGTGAGTTACCAGAGCTGGCCTCGTATACCTCCCTCTCTATGCCTCCAGCATATAACCAAGTAGACATAGTAGAAATACTTCCTTCTGGTAGATTTGCAATGCTTTGCTCGCTGCTAAATTTCTTACAAATATATTTTATTTTTCCTGTAAAAATTAAAATTGAAAATATGGAGTAGATCTTGAAGGCCCTTCTCTCAACCAGAGATGTAATGGGAAAAAAATATATTTTCGAAGAGTTCGACTAATGAGTATTGCGCCATGCAAGGCAGCTATTCATATGCAGATTCAATTGATTTTGTGGCTATTTCCTTTTACCGCCAATAACCACAATGCATCTAAAAGGCAAGGATGTAGAATCTCCGATGGATATTGCTAATAGGGCGACAACGGTGAAATCGCTCGCCTGCAATGCATTCACTTCAGAATGTTGCGGTGGATTTCACAGTCCACAATAGGCTCATTTCAAGGTTGCCATAGAGATGGTGACTGCAACAGGGATCTAACAATTGGGTGATGGCTAAAGCATAACTCATCAGATAGTCAAATAGGTGGATATGTATAAGGTTCTTTGGCATATACGTGCGTGTGTGAATTTACACTGCACACCCGGAAGAGACACGCATGCGAAAACCCAGCAGCTTTGATATAGTGGACCAAAGACATCTAATGGCGAAAACAACTCCAGTCTGTTCCCTTGGTCTCCAGGTGCACCACTACTGATATTTTTAGAAACTACTCTAGGAAAAGGATCCACACCCCCAAAGACTAGTCCGCTCTTGTGGTAGATGTTTCGAACGTGGCATGATCAAGAATGACGAGTCTCGACCCCACCAGCCCTGCCAGATCCAGCTACTTCCAATACTCTGTTTGCCAAAACAAAGGTAATAACACCTGCTTTGCCTTTTACATATCTAGACAGATGCATGGTGACATGCACTTACAGCACGCATGCACAAAGTAGTTGTGCCAGACTAGACCAGGGATAAGGCCAGCCAAGCATCTCATGTGGCTCTGGCAGTGGAGTAACTTTGCTGAATTTTTTTTTTGGGGGGGCATGACATCTGAAGAAAAAAGTGCTCAAGACAAATGAATGGGGACAAAATGGTGTGGCATGAAAGTTGGGGGGGCAAACACCCCTGCCTAAAATTACGCCCATGGGCTCTGGAGTGCTTTATTAGTACATGTGAAGGCCTGACTGCCACCCAGGAAGTAATGCAACCCATTGGGGACAAAATATGACCAGCACCGGCAGAATAAAGAAGTACCCTATGGTATCTTAGGAGAGCTGTCGCTGTGTACAGGCACTTAATATGGCCAGCACCGGCAGCATACAAATGTACCCAATTGCAGCCTAGGAGAGCTGTCGCTGTGTACAGGCACTGAAAATGACCAGCACCGCAGCATACAGAAGTACCCAATGGCAGCTTATGAGAGCTGTCGCTGTGTACAGGCACTATATATGACCCGCTCCGGCAGCATACAGAAGTACCCAATGGCATCTTAGGAGAGCTGTCGCTGTGTACAGGCACTAAATATGGCCATCACCGACAGCATACAGAAGTACCCAATGGCAGCTTAAGAGAGCTGTCGCTGTGTACAGGAACTAAATATGACCCGCTCCGGCAGCATACAGAAGTACCCAATGGCTGCTTAGGAGAGCTGTCGCTGTGTACAGGCACTAAATATGGCCAGCACCGTCAGCATACAGAAGTACCTAATGGCAGCTTAAGAGAGCTGTCGCTGTGTACAGGCACTAAATATGACCCGCTCCGTCAGCATACAGAAGTATCCAATGGCAGTTTAGGAGAGCTGTCGCTGTGTACAGGCACTAAATATGGCCTGCTCCGGCAGCATACGGAAGTGCCAAATTGCAGCTTAGGAGAGCTGTCGCTGTGTACAGGCACTAATTATGACCCGCTCCGTCAGCATACAGAAGTATCCAATGGCAGTTTAGGAGAGCTGTCGCTGTGTACAGGCACTAAATATGGCCTGCTCCGGCAGCATACGGAAGTGCCAAATTGCAGCTTAGGAGAGCTGTCGCTGTGTACAGGCACTAATTATGACCCGCTCCGGCAGCATACAGAAGTAGCCAATGGCAGCTTAGGAGAGCTGTTGCTGTGTACAGGCACTAAATATGACCCGCTTCGGCAGCATATAGAAGTACCCAATGGCTGCTTAGGAGAGCTGTTGCTGTGTACAGGCACTAAATATGACCCACTCCGGCAGCATAGAGAAGTATCCAGTGGCAGTTTGGAGAGCTGTCGCAGTGTACAGGCACTAAATATGGCTCGCTCCGGCAGCATACAGAAGTACCCAATGGCAGCTTAGGAGAGCTGTCGCTGTGTACAGGCACTAAATATGGCCATCACCGGCAGCATACAGAAGTACCCAATGGCATTTTAGGAGAGCTGTCACTGTGTACAGGCACTAAATATGACCCGCTCCGGCAGCATACAGAAGAACCCAATGGCTGCTTAGGAGAGCTGTCGCTGTGTACACGCACTAAATATGACCCGCTCCGGCAGCAAACAGAAGTATCCTATGGCAGTTTAGGAGAGCTGTCGCTGTGTACAGGCACTAAATATGGCCATCACTGGCAGCATACAGAAGTACCCAATGGCAGCTTAAGAGAGGTGTCGCTGTGTACAGGAACTAAATATGACCCGCTTCGGCAGTATACAGAAGTACCCAATGGCAGCTTATTAGAGCTGTCGCAGTGTACAGACACTAAATATGACCCGCTCCGGCAGCATACAGAAATAGCCAATGGCATCTTAGGAGTGCTGTCGCTGTGTACAGGAACTAAATATGACCCACTCCGGCAGCATACAGAAATACCTAATGGCAGTTTAAGAGAGCTGTCGCTGTGTATAGGCACTAAATATGACCCGCTGCGGCAGCATACAGAAGTGCCCAATGGATGCTTAGGAGAGCTGTCGCTGTGTGCAGGCACTAAATATGACCATCACCGGCAGCATACAGAAGTACCCTATGGTAGCTTAAGAGAGCTGTCGCTGTGTACAGGCACTAAATATGACCCGCTCCGGCAGCATACAGAAGTATCCAATGGCAGTTTAGGAGAGCTGTCGCTGTGTACAGGCACCAAATATGACCCGCTCCGGCAGCATACAGAAGTCTCCAATGGCAGTTTAGGAGAGCTGTCGCTGTGTACAGGCACTAAATATGACCCGCTCCGGCAGCATACAGAAGTACCCAATGGCTGCTTAGGAGAGCTGTCGCTGTGTACAGGCACTAAATATGACCTGCTCCGGCAGCATACAGAAGTATCCAATGGCAGCTTAAGAGAACTGTCGCTGTGTACAGGCACTAAATATGGCCATCACCGGCAGCATACAGAAGTACCCAATGGCAGCTTAAGAGAGATGTCGCTGTGTACAGGAACTAAATATGACCCGCTCCGGCAGTATACAGAAGTACACAATGACTGCTTAGGAGAGCTGTCGCTGTGTACAGGCACTAAATATGACCCGCTCTGGCAGCATACAGAAGTATCCAATAGCAGCTTAAGAGAGCTGTTGCTGTGTACATGCACTAAATATGACCAGCACCGGCAGCATAAAGAAGTACCCTATGGCAGCTTAAGAGAGCTGTCGCTGTGCCAGTCACTAAATATGACCCGCTCCGGCAGCATACAGAAGTACCCAATGGCTGCTTAGGAGAGCGGTCGCTGTGTACAGGCACTAAATATGGCCATCACCGGCAGCATACAGAAGTACCCAATGGCAGTTTAGTAGAGCTGTCGCTGTGTACAGGCACTAAGTATGACCTGCACCGACAGCATACAGAAGTACCCAATGGCAGCTTTGGAGCGCTGTCACTGTGTACAGGCACTAAATATGGCCATCACCGGCAGCATACAGAAGTACCCAATGGCAGCTTAAGAGAGCTGTTGCTGTGTACAGGAACTAAATATGACCCGCTCCGGCAGCAAACAGAAGTACCCAATGGCAGCTTATTAGAGCTGTCGCTGTGTACAGGCACTAAATATGTCCCACTCCGGCAGCATAAGAAGTACCCAATGGCAGTTTAGTAGAGCTGTCGCTGAGTACAGGCACTAAATATGACCTGCACCGACACATACAGAAGTACTCAATGGCAGCTTAAGAGAGCTGTCACTGTGTACAGTAACTAAATATGACCCGTTCCGGCAGCAAACAGAAGTACCCAATGGCAGCTTATTAGAGCTGTCGCTGTGTACAGGCACTAAATATGTCCCGTTACGGCAGCATAAGAAGTACCCAATGGCAGTTTAGTAGAGCTGTTGCTGTGTACAGGCACTAAATATGTCCCGCTCCGGCAGCATACAGAAGTACCCAATGGCAGTTTAGGAGAGCTGTCACTGTGTACAGGCACTAAATATGTCCCGCTCCGGCAGCATACAGAAGCACCCTATGGCAGCTGAGGAGAGCTGTCGCTGTGTACAGGCACTAAATATGACCCGCTCCAGGAGCATACAGAAGTACCCTATGGCAGCTTAGGAGAGCTGTCGCTGTGTACAGGCACTTAATATGACCCGCTCCGGCAGCATACAGAAGTACCCTATGGCAGCTTAGGAGAGCTGTCGCTGTGTACAGGCACTAAATATGACCCGCTCCGGCAGCAAACAGAAGTATCCTATGGCAGTTTAGGAGAGCTGTCGCTGTGTACAGGCACTAAATATGACCCGCTCCGGCAGCATACAGAAGTACCCTATGGCAGCTTAGGAGAGCTGTCGCTGTGTACAGGCACTTAATATGACCCGCTCCGGCAGCATACAGAAGTACCCTATGGCAGCTGAGGAGAGCTGTCGCTGTGTACAGGCACTAAATATGACCCGCTCCGGCAGCATACAGAAGTACCCTATGGCAGCTTAGGAGAGCTGTCGCTGTGTACAGGCACTAAATATGACCCGCTCCGGCAGCATACAGAAGTACCCTATGGCAGCTGAGGAGAGCTGTCGCTGTGTACAGGCACTTAATATGACCCGCTCCGGCAGCATACAGAAGTACCCTATGGCAGCTGAGGAGAGCTGTCGCTGTGTACAGGCACTAAATATGACCCGCTCCGGCAGCATACAGAAGTACCCTATGGCAGCTTAGGAGAGCTGTCGCTGTGTACAGGCACTTAATATGACCCGCTCCGGCAGCATACAGAAGTACCCTATGGCAGCTTAGGAGAGCTGTCGCTGTGTACAGGCACTTAATATGACCCGCTCCGGCAGCATACAGAAGTACCCTATGGCAGCTGAGGAGAGCTGTCGCTGTGTACAGGCACTTAATATGACCCGCTCCGGCAGCATACAGAAGTACCCAATGGCATTTTAGGAGAGCTGTCACTGTGTACAGGCACTAAATATGACCCGCTCCGGCAGCATACAGAAGAACCCAATGGCTGCTTAGGAGAGCTGTCGCTGTGTACACGCACTAAATATGACCCGCTCCGGCAGCAAACAGAAGTATCCTATGGCAGTTTAGGAGAGCTGTCGCTGTGTACAGGCACTAAATATGGCCATCACCGGCAGCATACAGAAGTACCCAATGGCAGCTTAAGAGAGGTGTCGCTGTGTACAGGAACTAAATATGACCCGCTTCGGCAGTATACAGAAGTACCCAATGGCAGCTTATTAGAGCTGTCGCAGTGTACAGACACTAAATATGACCCGCTCCGGCAGCATACAGAAATAGCCAATGGCATCTTAGGAGTGCTGTCGCTGTGTACAGGAACTAAATATGACCCACTCCGGCAGCATACAGAAATACCTAATGGCAGTTTAAGAGAGCTGTCGCTGTGTATAGGCACTAAATATGACCCGCTGCGGCAGCATACAGAAGTGCCCAATGGATGCTTAGGAGAGCTGTCGCTGTGTGCAGGCACTAAATATGACCATCACCGGCAGCATACAGAAGTACCCTATGGTAGCTTAAGAGAGCTGTCGCTGTGTACAGGCACTAAATATGACCCGCTCCGGCAGCATACAGAAGTATCCAATGGCAGTTTAGGAGAGCTGTCGCTGTGTACAGGCACCAAATATGACCCGCTCCGGCAGCATACAGAAGTCTCCAATGGCAGTTTAGGAGAGCTGTCGCTGTGTACAGGCACTAAATATGACCCGCTCCGGCAGCATACAGAAGTACCCAATGGCTGCTTAGGAGAGCTGTCGCTGTGTACAGGCACTAAATATGACCTGCTCCGGCAGCATACAGAAGTATCCAATGGCAGCTTAAGAGAACTGTCGCTGTGTACAGGCACTAAATATGGCCATCACCGGCAGCATACAGAAGTACCCAATGGCAGCTTAAGAGAGATGTCGCTGTGTACAGGAACTAAATATGACCCGCTCCGGCAGTATACAGAAGTACACAATGACTGCTTAGGAGAGCTGTCGCTGTGTACAGGCACTAAATATGACCCGCTCTGGCAGCATACAGAAGTATCCAATAGCAGCTTAAGAGAGCTGTTGCTGTGTACATGCACTAAATATGACCAGCACCGGCAGCATAAAGAAGTACCCTATGGCAGCTTAAGAGAGCTGTCGCTGTGCCAGTCACTAAATATGACCCGCTCCGGCAGCATACAGAAGTACCCAATGGCTGCTTAGGAGAGCGGTCGCTGTGTACAGGCACTAAATATGGCCATCACCGGCAGCATACAGAAGTACCCAATGGCAGTTTAGTAGAGCTGTCGCTGTGTACAGGCACTAAGTATGACCTGCACCGACAGCATACAGAAGTACCCAATGGCAGCTTTGGAGCGCTGTCACTGTGTACAGGCACTAAATATGGCCATCACCGGCAGCATACAGAAGTACCCAATGGCAGCTTAAGAGAGCTGTTGCTGTGTACAGGAACTAAATATGACCCGCTCCGGCAGCAAACAGAAGTACCCAATGGCAGCTTATTAGAGCTGTCGCTGTGTACAGGCACTAAATATGTCCCACTCCGGCAGCATAAGAAGTACCCAATGGCAGTTTAGTAGAGCTGTCGCTGAGTACAGGCACTAAATATGACCTGCACCGACACATACAGAAGTACTCAATGGCAGCTTAAGAGAGCTGTCACTGTGTACAGTAACTAAATATGACCCGTTCCGGCAGCAAACAGAAGTACCCAATGGCAGCTTATTAGAGCTGTCGCTGTGTACAGGCACTAAATATGTCCCGTTACGGCAGCATAAGAAGTACCCAATGGCAGTTTAGTAGAGCTGTTGCTGTGTACAGGCACTAAATATGTCCCGCTCCGGCAGCATACAGAAGTACCCAATGGCAGTTTAGGAGAGCTGTCACTGTGTACAGGCACTAAATATGTCCCGCTCCGGCAGCATACAGAAGCACCCTATGGCAGCTGAGGAGAGCTGTCGCTGTGTACAGGCACTAAATATGACCCGCTCCAGGAGCATACAGAAGTACCCTATGGCAGCTTAGGAGAGCTGTCGCTGTGTACAGGCACTTAATATGACCCGCTCCGGCAGCATACAGAAGTACCCTATGGCAGCTTAGGAGAGCTGTCGCTGTGTACAGGCACTAAATATGACCCGCTCCGGCAGCAAACAGAAGTATCCTATGGCAGTTTAGGAGAGCTGTCGCTGTGTACAGGCACTAAATATGACCCGCTCCGGCAGCATACAGAAGTACCCTATGGCAGCTTAGGAGAGCTGTCGCTGTGTACAGGCACTTAATATGACCCGCTCCGGCAGCATACAGAAGTACCCTATGGCAGCTGAGGAGAGCTGTCGCTGTGTACAGGCACTAAATATGACCCGCTCCGGCAGCATACAGAAGTACCCTATGGCAGCTTAGGAGAGCTGTCGCTGTGTACAGGCACTAAATATGACCCGCTCCGGCAGCATACAGAAGTACCCTATGGCAGCTGAGGAGAGCTGTCGCTGTGTACAGGCACTTAATATGACCCGCTCCGGCAGCATACAGAAGTACCCTATGGCAGCTGAGGAGAGCTGTCGCTGTGTACAGGCACTAAATATGACCCGCTCCGGCAGCATACAGAAGTACCCTATGGCAGCTTAGGAGAGCTGTCGCTGTGTACAGGCACTTAATATGACCCGCTCCGGCAGCATACAGAAGTACCCTATGGCAGCTTAGGAGAGCTGTCGCTGTGTACAGGCACTTAATATGACCCGCTCCGGCAGCATACAGAAGTACCCTATGGCAGCTGAGGAGAGCTGTCGCTGTGTACAGGCACTTAATATGACCCGCTCCGGCAGCATACAGAAGTACCCTATGGCAGCTGAGGAGAGCTGTCGCTGTGTACAGGCACTAAATATGACCCGCTCCGGTAGCATACAGAAGTACCCTATGGCAGCTGAGGAGAGCTCTCGCTGTGTACAGGCACTAAATATGACCCGCTCCGGCAGCATAGAGAAGTACCCTATGGCAGCTGAGGAGAGCTGTCGCTGTGTACAGGCACTAAATATGACCCGCTCCGGCAGCATACAGAAGTACCCTATGGCAGCTACCCTATGGCAGCTTAGGAGAGCTGTCGCTGTGTACAGGCACTGCTGTGAGCGACTCCCTGAAGCTGGGAAGGAGAGTTAGAGAAGGGCTTTCTTGTAGGCATGTGTGCATGAGAGAGCAGGTCATTATATTTCAGTGTGTTGGTCTGTGGGCTGTGAGCTGGGGGGGCTAGTGGCCGGGTGTGTCTTTGTGTGCCCTTCTCTGTGTGAGACGGAGGGAGAGAGCATGTGTCATCACCCCATATGTAGCATATGCAGTAATGTAGAGCTGGTCTGTAAGGGACTCTGGTTGTGAACATGTCATTTTGGGGATATTATGTGGAACATCACACGATCTTTCTGAGAACAATGTACACGCGTGTTCCAGTTATATGCTTGATGCTGTTGCAATGGGCAAACATTGTTCTGGTGGCAATGCAACCCTTGCAAGGACATCTTCTATGGGCAATCTACAAATTGGCATGCGTGCATCTCTAATTGCAATAGAACAGGCATGGCACTGCTAAAATGCAATCACAATTTTAAGGTAAAAATGTCAAACTAACATTGGAATGCTCTGGGGCATCTAAAAGCTGGCATGACAATGTACCATCTGAAACTGGCATTGCACTTTTGATGCGGTCATGCATTTTTATGGAGGCAATATCATGCCTGCATGGTCGTTTTCTGAAAGCAGTCTACAAACTAGCGTGACACTGCCTAAAGGATGCAAAACATACATTACATTGTTAAAACTGGCATGGTGATGTTTAGGAAACAATATGAAAGTGGCTTAGAAAGTGTATAGTTTGAATGTAGAAACCTGCCCGACATAGTAGGAGAAAACTGGCATGACACTGTTAAAGGTGGCATAATACAATTCGGAAGCATTATGAAACATGCTTTTTTCTTTCCTAGGGGAAACGAGGTGGCATATCTATTTAACAAAGGAAATGTGAGAGTGGCATATCACTTTTACTTTTGAAACTATCTTGGCACTTTTATGGAGGCAATGGGGGCGAGGGGCTTACTAAATTGCACCACAGAATGCTTTCCTGGGTCAGAGGTTGAACAGCACGGTTGAAACTGGCATTGCAATTTTCTTCTGGCAATAGAGAACTAGCATTGCCATTATATGGGAGACATGTACCACCAGAGATAATAATCTGTGTATAGAGGGGCAACCGCTGGGATGGCTTGGTTGACAATTGCATCACACCTTTCTAAAGTAAATGTACAATTGTCATTGTCATTTGTTTTCTGGGGGCATTTCAGAGGCTAGAAGGACAGTGGATGCCGCATGGGAACTGTAAACTAGCAAGAACAGTGTTTATGAAGGCATCATAATTCTGCCATTGCACCTATCTGGGTGCAATCTACAAACTGACATGGAACTTTGCTTGGAAACCACTAAACCGACATGACAATGACATTGATAACACTGGCTTTGCACATTTCCTGTAGACAATGTGAAACTGACTTAGTAGGTTTTTGTGTTGAATATAGACACTTGCATGGCAGCATGCTTAGACGAGGCAACCCTGTCCTGGCACTGTAGAAACGGACATGGCATTTTCTTTTAAGCAATATGAAATGTTCATGTTTTCGATGGAGCCTTGTGGTGGAATCTCAAGGTGCTTAGCCAGGGACCTGTGAAACTGTCATCGTCCACATTATTCTATCATGAAATATCTATGGACTTAATGTGAGTGTGAGAGCAATCAACAAACAGCCGTGTCAAGGTGCTTACCATGGACAAGGTGGAATGCCACTATTGTAACTAGCATGACGTTTTCCTGGAGGTATGATGACAATGGCATGGCCACTTTATTGGGGCATTCTACACATGACTACCGCAATTGATAAGAATGTGGCAACATGTGCACAGTACCCTTGAAACGCCTATGACAATATTCTGGAAGTGAAGCGACACTGTCCTGATCATTTTCTGAAGGTGATGGAGGGTGTGGGTGCTAAAGTGGCGTAACTGAGCTGGT
Source organism: Ambystoma mexicanum (assembly GCF_040938575.1). NCBI lineage: Eukaryota > Metazoa > Chordata > Amphibia > Caudata > Ambystomatidae > Ambystoma > Ambystoma mexicanum. The sequence continues at coordinate 120,180,856 of NC_090929.1, forward strand.
CAGAAGCTGCCCTGGCACTGTTGAAGCTGCAATGGCATCCCGTGATTCCCTCTGTCAATGTGAACAAGTTGGAATTCTGGAAATGCCAGCCTGGTACCTTGATCTGAAGTATGGCACATCTGGGAGACCTCTGACCTTGTTGAAGAGCCCCTCTAACATGGCAGCACCTTCCACATCATGTTATTTGCAGCATCCATAAATGTTTGATCGACAACCTGATACTTTTGCCATCACTCAGGATTATTTAGGTAACACAGAGAAAGGAATAGGTAGTGACCCCGTATTTGGGATCTACATCCTCTCATACGTAACCCTCCTACCATTGCATTTTATTTAGCATCCTATGGACCACACTGGCATCACCCCTTCCTTCCACGCGCACTCCCAGATCACCCAAACCTATGTGACTTTAGTCTTCATACCTGCACTCAAAGCTGACCATCTTGGATGGGTTTCACTTGTCACCCACGGGTGAGATGAGCAATACCGAAATGCAAACACTGAATGACATTTTATCGAAAACATATTCAAATTTAAAAATGTAGGGGCAGGGGGGATAAAGGGTTAAAAGCTGTGGCGGGTGGTTCAGGGTGGGGTTACATACATTGTAAAACTCGGGCTTAACACGGGGGACCCCCTCCTCGAATTAAAAAAAAGATCGATATTTGTTTCCGTTAACATTTCATTTGTTAAAATGCATTTCTGTAACATCACGTGGAGCCACTCTGACCTACACTGCACTGGTTACCGCATGCACGTTTCTACTCACCGTCTTCCTCAGCCCAGTCTAGCCACAGGGACCAGCTTGCAATACCAGCTCAGAGTACCCCCCCCAAACCCAACTTGCACCTTATAGTGAATGGAGGATAGCACAGGTGCAACGTGCAGGTCTTGGAAGCAAGACCATGCAGGGCAACAGAGGTTCGAATCCCGGATCCATGCTTAGGAACCAAACTGAGGTATCGTATTAGGCGTGTTATAAAAAAACAATTAAATAAATATTTCCCAAATGCAAGAAATCCAGGGCACCATCCATAAACCAGACTCCGATCTCTTAGATACCTAAGCAATACAGAGGATACAGTCCTGCAAGATCATACTACTGTGTCCATCCCCATGTGACTTGTGAAGTACTCTATTGCTTTAGGTCCATGCACAATCAATATAACAATAATAATACCAATCACAGCTGTGAGTTACGGGTTACACACAACACACCTGTGATACCTGTGATACTGACATGGTCCTGCAATTTCGATTGCATTTCATTCATGGACAATGTTTTGAATATTATCTTCTAGCACAGTATTTATAATTCGAGAAATTATACCTCCTGGGACAATGGTTACAAATAGTGCAACCTTACTCCAGAAGGCACAGCGGGAAGACCACTGGCTAGGATTGTACGCTGTGGTGCTGATGTGAAGGAGCATGCAAAGCACACACAGTAGGAGAGAGACCAGGGGGGAGGAACAGGTGAGGCAAATAGGAACAAGGAAACACGTCGAAAATGGGAGACCGAGATGGTGGACAAGAAGGGATTGGACGCACAGCCAAGAATCCCACGTGTACACAAGTTAGACTTGAGAGTACCCGTGGAGACAAACGGAAGTTCTGTGCATGTTACTCTCACAGATACTCGCCCTGTAGTACCCTAGAAGAGGGGCAGCAAGAGTGGCTTCTGTGTCTGGACTGTAAGGTGCAAACTACTTACATAAGACAAGCCCGTAAGGCTACAGCAGGAACTTAGAGTGGATGCTTTCTGTCGAAAAAGCAATCAATTCATTGTTACATGAGATTCATTATGTGCAACGGGTAGTGCAAGAGAGACCAAGGGGCAGGGCATGCCTCCTAGGGTAGAGGAGCCAATCCTGTACAAATACACAAAGAAACAGGTGAGGGGCACCGTAGGACAGTACAGTCTCAGACACTAAAAGCACCAGGAGGGTTTCAAGGCAAGTGGCAGAGGGAACTGAGGATCAGGACAACAGGAATTGCAATAAGAATGAAGGAGCTAGGAAGAAGGAACCCTGATGAGGAACTCGGGAGCAGAATTAAGGTTCTGAAATCTACTGGACGCCTGAAGAACTGAATTGGAAACACATGTGCTATAGGAAGGAGCAACACAGAACTCGGAAGTAATAATCAGGAGAAAAGGAAGAAATAGAAAAGACGAACAGATATGCTGACTAAAAAGGATGACACCCGATACTCTGTAGACCTTAGAAGGAAGGAAAAGCGAAGATCAGGGAGCAGTGGTGGAGAATGCAAGGGCACAGTAAAAAGGAATTGGAGTTTGCAGGAATACAGTGCAAGGAGCAGAGTCTGCAAACTGCAGAGACACGGTACAAGGGAAACAGCACCAGCAGCAGAGGGCGGGAGCATCAGGGGCACAGTACAAAGTAAAGGAGCAGGGAGACTGGCTGGAGGCAGAATGTGAAGGGCAGTACCTTCAAGGCAGGGCAGGAGAAAATAATGCAAGGCAGCAGAGGAGCAGCAAACAATCGCTAGCAAGGAACAGAGCCATTTTAAATGGGTTCCAGCTGCAAAAGACTCAACTCTCAATGCACAAACATGGAGCTCCAGGGCATGGTAGATTATGCACAGCGGTAGCCAGGAGGAAAGCCTGGGGGGAGTCATGTGACTGGGCTGCACACAAACAGTCACAGATGTGGTTAATTCCAACCTCTGCCATGGACTCTGAGAGGGGAGCATGTGCTGGCAAACTCCAGGATAGTCATGGCTGGATTCTCTGAGCATTGTTGTCCTTAGAAACATGTTCTCCTTCTTCCATTCACCATCAAACATGTTAGTATGAAATTCAAAGTCCATTAGGTTGCAGATTTTCCAGATATCGAATGATAATTAATGTATTTATCTTTTATAATACGCTTAATACCTAAGATCAGTCTCTAAGCGCGGGGCCGGGATTCAAACCTGTGTTTCTCTGCATTGTCTTGCTTCCAACACAAATGTGTTGCCCCTGAGCGATCATCCCAGGACGATGATACTATGATTGAATGATAGTCCAGTTTTCTGGAACGCAGGTTTGTACAAGCAGAGGTTGGACTGGAGTTCATGGTCATATCCGGTGACATTTGCTGGTCTGCAGATACCACCACCCAGTGGCAGAAATGCAGAGTTGTGACACCTTAAGTAAAATGATTTGTGATTGGAATGCTTCCCACTATGGCAGCTGAAAACTGAATCAGTTGATGCTTCAGCGACGTGAGCAAATATTTGTTTAGTGGGTTTCGTCTAATTCTATCTGGGAAACGCACCTAGCTCTGACGTATTGGAATCTCTCAGGTGCTCCCGTTCAGAACAGAACTGTATATGCATCCTATGGCTTTTTAGGCAACGTCTTCAGAAAATAAGGTATTGTACAATACAGCATTTGACCACATAATTTTGAAGCTGTGTTGGGTGGTAAACCCCAACACACCTTGTATCACAACTTATCTCTTACTAGCGCTTAGGTGCCTTCTGGCCTTAGTTTGTGCTCAGCAAATATCTCTACATTACATTACATTAAATTACATGGACATTAAACTTCCAATATTCGCATTAGTCCTTTCTAACAACATCACCATCAATTTAGAATTATTTAGCAATCTTTGTATGGACAAATTGAAATTTCTTCAACTTTATAAAACATCTAACACTGTGCCTGTGTCCTAGGGTGTACAATTGTAAATAGGCTCTTAAAATGTGTGGGGCCCATCAGCACAATATGATTTTTCAGATTTTCTTTTGAACTTGCTTCTCTTTTTCTAAACTGTTCAAAAGTTTACAGACACTTATTTAATATATAAGACAGTGTTAAATGCACTTTCGATAATAGAACATATGTTTGGAAGACAAATATGTCTACTACTTTGGAGTTACCTCTCCAAACTCGAGAAATGTCATACTTTACAAGATTTCTTGTTGTTTTAGTCAAATTGTGTTAATCTGGGCTCCACCCTGGGGCCCCTACACTCTCTCAGTGGCTCTGGGTTGTTACTTGGGCCTCGGACATTGAGGAGTGCTGGACTAGCCTACAGGCTGCAGAGTCCAGACCCAGGAACATCTGGGCTCCATTTAATTCCTATATTTCTTTTTTATCCAATGACAGTGAGGACGATGCCAGCAAACTGATGTCCCCGGCTCCCAAGTCAGCTTAAACCTTCAGGCTTTGACTAGTAACGTGTTATCTGTGTCTTTGGTTACTGTGCTGCAAAAAGTACCTTTGCTGTTCTCTATGATCTTCTAACAGACTGTGAAATTGTAATCTATTCTTACCTACTGATTGTATACTCGCATTTCTCTGTTGTACTGTCAAGATTAAATAAATAAACCCCTTAAAAAAATAATTGGGAGAATCTGGATTTTGATTTATTTTCAAGGGTAAATGATGTTTTGTTTTTCTTTGTGAAGGTTTTGTAGGATAAAATTTGCCCTCACGGAATTATTTCTTTCAAAAACCTCTTTCTGAGCAAATTGTATATAGAACACTCCTATAGACAAAAAACGTTCACCTGGCCAAGTGGTAGATAAAATCCCTTTCATCTGAAAAAATGTCCACTACTCTGGGAAAAACAGTTTGCTATCGAATGGTCTGGTGTGTGTAACTGAAAGTAGCTGCACCCCTGAGAGTCTCCATATCCCTGTGACCCCCATTCACTTTAAGGCTGGGATATATCAATACACATCACTTGATGTGAGGGCAGTGCAGCAACATTGAGAAAATATGTCTCCATCAGAATGATATCCAATGAAGTCAGAGACAAAATGATAGCCAGCGATGGGGAAAATATGTTCCATATTACGAAGTTTGACTGAGCATTAAAAAAGTGGCGGTAATTCTGTTACTGTTTTTTTGGTGGTAACACAATTGCTGCCGTTTTAGCACTCTGCCAAATCCCAAGTTTTTTATAGCCATAAATCGGTGGAAATACTGCAGCAGTAATTCCACCAAAAACCCCATGGAGTCCTATGAGCTCCACAATTGTGGGCTAACACCACCTATCACCACTTGTAATCAAGTGGTAAACCCACAGGACTAAGTGGCAGTAAGGGTTACCGATTCTGGTGTTCATTCGGCAGAATTACCACCAAACTCGGAATGATGCCCATTATAGTTTTTCTTTTTTTACAGTACTGAGGGAGTTACTCTATATCAGCTAAATCTTTCTTAAATGCCTAGCGATTATACGCTTTTAGCAAATATCCAGCCTCCATGATCGATACTCGAATTTTGCATTATATTTATCATCTGCAGTTGGCAGTACAAGCATGCATTTACCCCTGTAAACAGCTGTTGTTGCAAGTGAAACCTAAACCGTTCAACCGTCAGTGAAGAAGTCGTCCCAGGCCGTCCTTGGAGTAGATATTATGGAGAGAGTAGTGATATATTTCTAGGTGAGTTCCAGAACGTTGATGCTGACAAACAAACTTAGTAAGATGATCCCAAAAGAAATACGATGCTGTTCTTACTGTGATTCCTCTAAAACTAATCTAGAAAATATTTCATTTATGCGACCCCATGCGCTTGGGTACTATGACATGATCTGTCCACTGTCATGGTCTGTGTAGAACTAACTCTTGACTGTATTGTTCTGGCATCTCCTGACTGGGGCGAAGAAGAGTTTCTTTTGTTAAAAGCTGCCATTTTGGAAAGGATGTATATGTGTTCTAAAGGGGACGATTCCAACCCCTCCCCTGCTCCGGCCACCCCCACTCCCCTGCGTGTTCACTGTCCAGATTGAGTGAACTCCTAGTAAATTTGTACCTGGAAAAAAAGGCTTTAAATATCCGTAGTAATATATGTGGATTGAAAGATTAATTTTTGATTGACTTACGAGCGAGGAATGCATGAAGGAAGCGCCGGGGGTGGAGGCTTGGAATGCGCTGGTATTGCCCCTGATGAGGGTGAGTCTGGTGGGACTGAACACTGCAAGGGGGGGGAGTATTCAATGAGGTAGGACCCTTGGGAACTGAATAAAGGACACATGGTTGTACATGAGAGGGCTGCAAGGTTGTGAAGAAGTAGCTGAATTGGAAGGGAGGAGGGAACTGGGCCATGTAGAGCTACAATACCCAAATAGCTTTGCATTTGGCGTACGCCCATAGACCTGTAATGGCACAACTGAACTTGTTTTTGTAATGACACAACTGAACCTGTCTTTCTGTCTGTTTGTTGTTGGTTAATAAGATAATACAAATATGTAAAAAAAAGAAAAAGTATATAAAACAAAGATGCATTGCACTACGATAGCAGACGTTTGAGCAGACCGCTACGTATTTGAGAATCCTAAAAACAATTGCAACGTCTTAACCTAAACCTACGTAAGGGTCAGAGGGTAGAAATAAAGTGATAAATAAACAAATATAAAATAACAAGAAGATCTTGTTGCCGTAGTAGATATCTACTTCCCACTGAATCTTCTAACTAATTCATAATATGTGTACTTCTTCCTATTACAGTCAGAGCATTTGCTCAGATTAGTTTCGGAAAGCGTTTTCTGTGATATAAATGCTTCATATTCTACACCACACAAGCTTTCCCTCACCATCCTTGTTTCCTGTAATCGCACTTTTCCTTATCGTAGCCGTCGATACTTCCTGCATCCAACTAGGTGTTAGCCCCGATAGATTTTGCTATTGCAATACATAGAAAAATCAAACTTCCCTCCACCTCTTTTCAATATGAGGATCTGCTTCTTTTATGAGTCTTTCGAGACTGGGTGCACTCTCGCTAAGAGTAACAGGACTGAACTCTACGGATACTCACCTGCAGGAACTATTAATCATTCTACAAGTGGCCACTATCTGTGCAGGGTTTGTGCTGCTATTATGCATCTAGGGCAATGTGTAGTTTCACATTTCCTCCCGGTTGATCCTTCGCTGGTGCCTGTTATTATGAAAATAGAGGTTAGCTGGCATTAATATATATTTCGCTTTCTGTGAAGGAGTGTCAAGCAACTCTTCAACAAAAATCTCCGATTCTAGTGCCACAGACCATATCAGTGCCCATTGGATGGGTTCATCTTCCAATGCATTATTTAACTGGTAATGTGCTATATCAGGAGTTGGGCGGTAATCCGCGCAATTACCACTGGGCGCAAATAGCGTTACTGCTGGATTTAAGGGCTACCACCCAAGTCGTGATGAGCCCTCATTAATTTGACATTAGTTTTGAATTATGTATTGCTTTGTTCAGAAATCATGTAATGGCAAGTACTAAAACACACTTGTGGGGAAGATATTCTATTCCTAAGGAAGCTGCATAAATTATCAAAATAGCATCCACATTAATTCATCCATTCCAGGGTGAAATGTGACGACTGGCGAGTGGAGGCAGTACAGTATTGCTTCTCAATGGAGTATACCGCAGAGGGTAACATTAGGAATCTTTTGCTTTTTACGCATGTCCATCCAGTTTTTGACAAAAGTCAATGTGAATCATATTTGTTTAAAATGTGATGCACTCCAGTATCCCAGTAGATGCAGGCATCTCTGTCCTCAACTAGCATTTAACTTACTGGTACTATTCAGCGTTTCTTGAGTGTAAGCCTGACAGCCATTTCCCCTTTATTGTCCAGCAAATGAAAGTGAAAATTGACAATGGTTTAGGCCCCCCATCAAATGCCAATTTTTTGTAAATAAAAATCTGCTGAATCCCTTTTTTCATGTGCTCTAATTTTTAGGAAGGAGGTCAACAGTATCAATAATCTCCTTCATATCCAGTTGGCGATAAATTTAATTTGACAATGATGTTCTCACTATTAATTGATTCCCTTCTGGCTGGTATTAACCAACTGAGCAATTGGTTAGCAAATTAATTAACCTGTTGCTATTATATGAGTAATGCTCTTGCAGATGTCTTCCTATTTCTACAATTATGCCCTAAGTTGCAAAGGATTTCTTTTCTTTTTTGTCATCAGTGCAAGCTTCATATTTTTTAATTATTTTTTTAATTATGACTGTACAGATTTTTTAAATTAAAAACAAAATGTTAGGGTCCTCAACAGCTGCATTGGGAAACTGAAAGATATGTGATGCACAGCGTCAACAAACTAAGTCTGATCTTATTCAGCAATTGACTAGTAAAATTGAGTCAAATCTTGAATTTGTGTAATTCTAAATACTCATCTGGATATTACTATTCAGTGGATCGACGGGGCCACATCTTGTATTAACTCTAAGAATTATCGGTAGTAATCGACAGATATACAAGTATATACATGAATGTGATCTCCATTATCTGGCGTAAACGGCAGTCTGATGTGTGTTTTTAGTTAGGGTGACCAGACGTCTGGGTTTTTCCCTGGACAGTCCGGGAAAATCACCTGACGTACCGGGGTCATGGGAGTTTTTTTTATTTTATAAACCCTGTCCAGGGTTTTGGTTATGGTCCCTTTTTTTCGCCGGGACCCAATTTTGAAATCCCGAAATTGGGTACAGAGGCAAATCTTTTTACGCAAATGCGGGTGTGAAATGCTTTTCACGCCCCCATTTACTTCCCTTCCCCTCCCTGGCACTCTCCTCCAATGAGAGGAGTGTGCATGTTAGCACACCGCCTCACCGCCCCCCGTAACAGGCCAGCGACATAGAAGTAGAACTTAAGTTGTATTTACCTTAGTCCTACTTCTATTTCGATGGCCCGTCCGGGTTTCTTTTTTTATCTGGCCACCCTATTTTAGTACATCTTCTTTGGTCATTGTTACTGTAGATTAGGAGCCTCAGTTGACATCTGTTTACGCAGTGTGATTGGAATAGACCGTAATAGCGCTGTTTTATAGACAATCAACAGATATATGCATTGGCTGAATGGATGTTTTCCGAGAATAATGGCCCAGGTGCTTTATATCTGGCTGGCAAGATTTCAAAGGAAAGAATGAGGCTTTCTGTGAGGTGGGGACACATGCCAATCCTTCTGGAACCTGTACGGCTTGGCTCTTTCTGTTGCCGATGTATGCAGCGACTGGTAAGTGCAGAAGGACCCCATTCAGGAGATCAGGATGAAGGGCCTCTTGTGCTTTCTTCTGCGATACAAGCCTCGATCCAAGTAAAGATTCTGAGAAGAAAAGAATAGTCTCCCTTATTGGAAATACTAGAAAACCTACATGCAGAGGCAGAAGGCATATCTGCATTTCTCCAGCAGGCTGTTTCCACCTAAAGGTGGAAGGTATTGGCCTTAGAAGCCACTGAATCAGTCACAAATCCACGTGAAATATCAGCGACTCTGCCCTAACGTCTCAAGGATCTTAGACATCCCCCCAGTGTCTCTAGTCAACCTGCTTTCCTTCGGCATCCCAAAGCAACCTGTGGCAGTGGGCGGTCTACTCTCAAAGTACTGATTCCATATGATCAGGTCATCCGTTGAAGAATGATATATATCGCTAATGATCTCTGGTCAGGCTTCTATGTGAACGCATGCCTCACAGAAACAAACCAAACTTTAACCTCTTAAGTGCCAGGCTATATCTCCAAAAACAATGTTGACTCTGTAATGATATCACAAGCGCACTATCTCCAATAAGAAATTGGTATTTTTGTGCCAAAAGCACTTCCCAGAAGCCCTAAACTGATGTACTATTCAAAATAAGGCCATAGCATTTTTGGGCTAAGAGCTGGATGTTGGCGTTTGCCAGCGTTTGCAATGAGATTTCTGTTTTGTCACTGAGAAAATCCGCAATATTATTGGCATTGATGGAGTAATTCTTGTTTGTGTTCTTCGTCCTGGGGTATTTTGTTGAGATGCAATTAAGAAATGCTGCAGGGTACGTTGTCCAGGTGATCCCATTGTTGAATCGTCCTCATCCCAGTCCTTGAAACACTTGTGTATAGGCGCAATATAAATAAAATATCATATCATATCATAACAAAGTGAGATATTAGTTTTCCTCAACAGACAAGCCCTTACAAGCTGTTATAGAACAACTTTTTTGTTACCCCCCTTTATATGATGGGGTATAAAGAGAGCCTCTCCTACTTTTTTTCTCTGACAAGACCTATCTTTGCAGATGGGTTTGGCTGGGTCTGTCTTGTGGTGTCTGAAAGACTGGTGCCTGGCTGAGAGGACAGATTTTGCCTGGAACACAAGATAGAACTGGTCCTGGAGATGGGATGGCTGGCAAAATTCGACCATGATTCCCAAGGAAAGGCGCGTAGGCCAACAACCAAATGTATTTTCATTCAGTTGTTCTCAGTTCATGTTTTGCTACTGCATTATTTAATGGGTGACTGATGTATGATTTTATTGAATTAGTTTTGAAGTGTACTTTTGTTCATCACGACTGTCGTTGATTTGGCACCTAGTTAATTTGTCCTCACACTTTTGGGAAAAGCAGCATTGGGATAATAGATGTTCCAAATTGACTTTTGAGGGGAAGAATGTTTTCATGAGAGGGCAAATAGGACAGCGTGCAGAGCTGCTGCCCAATATCATTGAGTCGACCTCATAGGAAATAGAGGAAGGACAAGACATCCTGCAGAGTTGACTCTGCACTACTCCAGAAGGAGGTAGCTTCCTAACCTTAAATTCAAGTGGATGGGGCAGCAGAAACAAAGCCATCAAAAGAGGTTTTGTAAACATCTCTTTACTGTGGCAATGATACTGATGTTTTGCACATGCACAAGTCACTCATGCGTTGGGGTGCCCCTGAGGCTTTCTACCCCCAACTCTAAACTCTGCAACCCACACACCTCAAGCGGAACCAGGTGCAACCCAGAATCACTTGCTCTCCTCCCACAGCACTCAAACGATGAATGGCTTAGGCGAAATGACAAGCACCCTAGATGAGCAGTGCGCTTCTTCACAGAACGCCAATCAGATGGGCCAACAACACTATATCTGGGGTGCTTTGGGCTGCTGGATTGCTGGAGATCTCTGGGACACTGAACGAATCTCACGTTTGATAGTCTGTTTTCCAGGTGATCACGTCAGAGTCCTCTCCCATGAACATAGAAATGGGAAATCTGAGAAGTCCAGAGATCGCTACACGAAACATAAGCATAAGAGGAGACACTGTACTCCTCCTCGTCCGGTCTGCGCCGCCCCCTCCCCCAGTGATAGTTTCCTGGGACCAGGATCAAGTGATGATCAAGATCAAAGGCGATGGTGTATTTGGCAAAGAGTAAACATCCCACTGAGCCTCCCCCTCACAACCAGCAGAAGGTAGAGAAGACTTATGCTGATGTTACTGATGAACGTCCAAGACATTATAGAGGCAGAGACCCTTGAATATGGGGTAGATACCCATCCACAGAGGCCACGGCTGAAATGTTTGATTATGTGTGCAAGCATCTGAATACAACTCTTGATGATTAACCATCGTCATCTGGCGCTAATATTTGCCAGTTGAAAATGCCAGTCACAGCGGGGGCTCCCATCTTCCCTGAGCTCGCAGATGTTCTTGCTTAGGATTGGGTAAGCCTGATAGGACCGGTATTCACAGATTTCCCAGTAAGGTTTATGCAGCTACTCTTAGAATGGATTCCTGCCTATGCTGCCATGGAAAACGCTTGTAGCGTCAGAGGGCGCAGCCCAATCAGGTTAAATAGATAAGGGCCAGGAGGATGGGTAAGGGCCAATACGTTTGTCTTGGGAAGAAGACAGAGTCAAGCAGCACAGGTTCAATACCCAGCCCAGCGCTTGGAGGCCGGAATTTGGCATTAAGTGAAATATAAGGAATCAATTTAATGAATTTGTTTTTTAATAAAACGGTACTGTCAGCCTTTTTTGGACCTCTGATTTGGGTTGAAGTTCCTGTTATGGATAGCTCTGTTCCTGTTTCCAGATATTATGGATCTACTGTAAGTAGCTGCTGCCAAACACTGATATCAGATTTTTTAACCCTGTTTATATTCTCAGAGACTTGTTCTATTCAAGGGGTAAAAAAACTATATTAACCAAAATTAGAAATTGATTAAAGGCCAAAGGGACCACATGGCGCAATTACTATGTCATTAAGGACATCCTTCCGTTGTCAACATCTTTAATAGAAAATCAACAAATTGAGCGATATTTGACGCCCCTGTACAAACAAGTAGCGCAACAACCTGTCACACTCAAGAGATGAAGATTGAACTATAAGCCCTGATAAAGCACAGAAAAGGTATGAAACCTGCAAGGAAAGTTTGTTACAGGTTGAGGATAAGATCATTAAGATCGACATTGATAGGTTTCAGTAATATTGTTTTTGAATGCTTTAAAGGCAGAAAATTCAGTGAGCTTAATTTTTTTTGTCAGTTAACCCTGCCCAGTGACATTGGCTCGATCCCAGAGAAAGAGTTACATCCATAAAAAAAAGTCTCCCTGTACTTTAGGAACACACAGACACAGCGTAAATCAAGTGCACCACAGAGCGGCCAGTCGGTGCTTGTTATTGCATGTAATATTGAGGTATGATTACTTCAAGGTTATTTCAACAAAATGTGCAGGATGGAGAAATTTGAATCTATAGGGTGCTTACTGGGTGCTTTATTATAATGGCTGTAGAATGCTAACACATTTTTCAAAGGTTATCATTAGCTAAGTACCTCCCAAGCCATGTCACCAGAAACCAGACGAAAGTCTACATTTTCACCAGGCACCTGGATGTCATGAGCAATTGTGTGACTACGAGTTCACTCGATCCACATACCGGACGGAGCCTGGGAGATTCCCATGAGGATTAGACTTTTAAGTGTTCCTCCTTGGGGGATTAAAACTTGAATTCCATGTACACCTCTGGGCACGGTTATTTTCAGATTTTATAAGGTTAACATGAAACACCACACTAACATTGTAGAAACATAGTATTACTCCATGGTCAGAGGAAGACAATATCTCTCTACATATCAGAAACTTGTAAGAGTTCCCGAATGTAAGAAAATTGGCAGATTGTTTAAAAGAAACAAAATTATGCAGTAATAGAGTTTCAAAAAAATGGTTTACAGGTGATTTAGGAAAATGCCGACTAAACTTTTAGGTCATCTATTTTTATGGCAGAGTGCATTCTTAATCTAAATTCAGATTTAGGGGTCTTGGAAATTAATCTAAATTCAGATTTAGGGGTCTTGGAAGTTGATTGCTTTACAACATCAAAGATCTTACCCAGCTGCTTAAATCCCACATATTGAACATCGTTTTCAGTCCCAAAAGGTAACACTGAAAAGTATCACATTAACAAATGACATCATTTCCATAATAAAACAACAATGACTTATTTGTTTTGATAAAATTGAAAGCAATTGATGAGACATTCTTACCACATGTTTCATTGGAAAAGCAAACACATTACATTGAAATGTCAATTTGTTTTTTCAAGACTGATGACAATATGTGAATAATATTTGTAAGCAATTAGGAGGGGAACTATATATTGTATCACCTTTTACATTAGAGAAGATTATAGCTTTGGAACGTAAGCCACTGAATCATCCCATTCAAATAATATCCACCAATGTAAAGGTTTTTTCAAATATTGTAAAGAATGTTTTTTCAAAGGGAGCGTGCTGGCTCTTTCTCTCACAGGATAAATGTTCTGGTTTTTCCTGGCTTTGGAAGATAATGTGGAGCATTGGCGATAAATCAACGGTTACCATGAATGGAAGTGTCACAGATGGCGTCACCTACAGAACATTGAAGCCAATTGAAACATCTCCCTTTGTCAAGTCCAAAGGCTCGGAGATCCCATAAACAAGAGAGAAGCCTGGGTGATGGAGCAATGTGCAGCTGACCTCCAGGCCCTACCGCTATAGCAGTTGACCTCACATGTGACCTCTCAGCCTGCCACTTGAGAGCCAATCACTGCGATTACTGAGTTAACAGGCCATTCCTGTCATACAAGCCCCTTACAATGGCGTGACCATGAACTACGAATGAAAGCCCAGAGGACCCAGTGAATTTATCCTCATATGGATGGTGGGAGCCCGGACATGGAAGCACTTATCCTCCATGCAAATCGAATCCACAGGCTACCCTTGAAGGGATGCTGTTACTTTATATTTCTATTCCTAATTCCCGGAGCGATCTACCTGAGACAGCTCAACGACTTGGTTGGTAGTCTCACGATCTTGGTGCAAGCCTTTTCTTTTGCTTGGCCTTCAGCCATCAGCCTCTTGTTTCTGCCTGGATAAAACCATTTCGTGCAGTGAGTAATGCTGCACTATTCTAGACGGACAGGCGCTAACACGTATCAACCAATTACGGCTTTGCATATTCCTGGAAAATCCATGGATCACATTGATTCTGCATCAGGGAATCCGTGTGACACTGCTGCTCAGGTTTTGGCCCCATACCAGTTTTGGCTTCTCTGGTGGGCGCAGCATGAAACTGCTACATGCCAGTGCTGCATGACGCACTTCCTGTGCGATGTGATTTTGATGTGATCTTTCATGTGGTTTTGCTCAATATCCTGGAGCATCAGATGGAGTCAGTTGCTGGACTTGTTTGCCTGAATCCTTTCCTGCTATTCTCAGCTGCCCACCATGGGAGACACCTTTCTGCTGCTGCCTCTGCTTTCACGGGCATCCCCCAGGCGCCATTCTTGCTTCGCATGTGATGTAATCCTTTCACGGATCCACACAGGTATCTGATTGCCAATCGAGGCATCTTTATTTTCTTATCCTCAACTTGTAACAAACTTCCCAAACATGTTTCACACCTAATAGGTGATTTTTCAAGGCTCATAGTTCACTCTTCATCTCTTGAGTGTGACAGGTTGGCATTGCACTTGATTGTATCGGGGTGTTAAATACAAATTCTATTTGACCAGAATGCTGATGAGAGGCAACTTTGATGACAGGCCTGGAAACACTGTATGGGTGCCATACACATGTCCAATAAATAAATAAATAAATAAATAAATACATAAATAAATCCATAAATAAAGTACGGGTGTTAGTCATGCACAATATCCACCAAGAGGACATAAACGATTAAGTGGACAGGAATTGTGTTAAGTTGAGTTCTTCTGAAACTGAGTCCTTCTCCTGTGCTGGGTTTTTACTAGGTATTGCGGATCTCGATTTTAATGCAGAACCTTGAAGAGGGGGGACATTGCCCCACACTGACTTCCTTGGCAAATCCTTGAAATCCCTTCTGGATGACTGTCACTCCATGAGGCTGCATGTCCAGTAGATTGTTCGATCTGCCCACTTTCAGATGAGGCCGTTGCTATGTGGCAGAACACGCTGCAGTCGGTTCTGGGATCTGCACCCAGGTCCAGGGGATGGTGGACTTCCACATCACACCCAGGAACCCGGGCGTGGCTGCTCTGCCGCTTCCACTCTGTCCTGCTTGAAGGTGTTCCACCATGCGGCCACCATGCTTGCCGCTGCCAGAAGGTTTGAGCATGCCACTCCGGTGCTTCACTGACTCCAGTGTTTGCCTTTGAAGCACTGTGTTGACTTTACATTGGGATAATTAACCTGCAGCCCAGTCTACTGTGGCTTGCCTATCTAACACGCCAGTAATATCCCTGGTGGCAGCAGAGGGTAATAGAGCAGGGATGGACTTCTCTCACAGATCCCATAATGTAAATATATATGGTTGTAATAGAAATGAATGACCCGCGCAGGCTCTCTCACTAGGATACAGACCCGCTGCAAGGTCGGAGAGTAGGGTCCAGGGAGCTTTATTATACATATATACATAGGTACAAAGGTCCAGTTACTTGAATGCTACATACATGGGGGACAGGACTGGGTCTGGTACAGGATAGACACCACGCTAGCTACAACCCACTGGTCACCCTCACACCGCGACAGCTGGGTCCCAACTGGCACTCATAGAACACACACCTACAATCACGCATCAACATTCTACCCAGCTGTCAGACAGTCACTCACACACCAACATTCCAGCAAACACACAGATGGCCAGAAGCAATACAAGGCAAGAGAGCCCATTGCAACGCATATCACTTGGAGTATGGTTTTACCATCTTACCCTGCCTCTTTCTGAAAGTAATTGCCCACTTTCTGGCCTTGCACAAGAAGCTGATGACCTGGCTTTGGGCCCAGGCTTTCAGAAAACAACTGACCAGGGCATGTTTTTTCATGGGTAATTGCTGTCATCTGCTCAGTGAGATTAATTTAGTGTAAAAAGCCATTGTTATTTTATCTTTGTTGTCCCATTTGCCTATTGCACGTTAAACAGCTTTTAATGTGTTACTGTTATGGCACTGTGCATACCAATCTTTGTAAGGTGCCATGCTATGATGGACTCTGTTCCCTTCATGCCAAATGAAATGGATACATATATAAATAAATAAGGTGGTTCGGCACACATTCACAGACCCTGCCGCATGCACTTGCAAACGTTCCTCTTTTGCTTAATGAGAGAACTTCTTGATATCTTGAAAATATTTCATCTTACCTGCTCCAGAAATGATCATATCTCTACCTCAGCCAGGTTGCACCTTTCATTCGGTGCCTGCCCTGACACGTTCTCAATCCTTGCACTTACATTTCAGGGCTTAAGTGGTATCAGTGGTATGGCTGAGGAAATAGTGCATTGGAGCAGAATGATTGCCCCAGAAAATAATCCACCCCCATCACCCCCTGCCAATCCCGCCATTCTGCCTGTGGTCTGGAGTTGATATGTAGACACTGTCGGGCCCCTAGGTTTGGGTGGAATTTCTCCAGGCCAAAGGGCTACAAAAACGCTGATAGTGCCGGACGTGCAAATATTTCAGCCAATTGGGACTCCAACATTTTTCAGCACTCTGATTTGCTGGAGCAGTTGTCATTTCAGCCAACCATAGTGTAAGAAAAAGGCAACCCTCCTCCTTGTCAGATATTATCAATAGTTTGCCAATTCTGCTGCGTCAGCAAATGTTCGCTCATCAATTATTTATTATTTATGTATCTGCCCTCCTCTGCTCTGCACTTTCCACGCTCCCCCTTACAGGCATTTTTTCCCTTTTTCCCTCTCCCCTGCACTTGCGCCTTCTCAATGTCACTGGGCCTAGTAAGATCGTTGTTGTTTTGTGTTCCCACCTGTATCCCCTCGCTTGGCTAGTCGCGCTCTGAAACACTTGTGTACGAGCGCGATACAAATAAAATATCATATCATATCCCTTGTGAATGTCCTCGACATTGTTGGAACTTTACTGCCAATCATCCAACAATTAAAATGGTTTATTAGTGTCTCCTAAAGACATAAAGAAGAGACATGCCATGGGCCAATTACCTTTGTCTCTCTTGAGTGTCCTGCTGTACATTTAATACTTATGTAGTGTAGTGTTTTCATTTGTAAAAATTTACAAAAAGTTTCCAATCATTGACACCATGAAGCTTTCTTCCAATTGCTTCCTGGTTCTTTCTTCCCACTCACAGTTATCCTGGTCTTCAAAAATCTTCTTTGGTTCATCTTTGCATCCTTCCTTCAGGTGTTACGCGGTGCAGAGCCTCTCAAAGTTCCCCAATGCGGCTCCCTGCCAAAGCTCCCCAATCTGGGACCCTGCCAAAGCTCCCTGATGCCAGTCCCTGCTAAGGCTTTCTGATGCAGGTCCCCGCCAAAGCTCGCCGATGCGGATGTCTTCCACAGCTACCCCAAGCGGATGTCTTCCAAAGCTCCCCCAATGCGAGTCCCTACCAATGCTCCCCGGTGCGGATGTCTTCCAAAGGTCCCCGATGCGGATGTCTTCCAGAGCTCCCCCATGCAGGTTCCTACCAAAGCTTCTCAATGCGGGTCCCTGCCAAAGCTCCTCAATGCGGGTCCCTACCAAAGCTCCCCAATGTGGGTGCCTACCAAAGCTCCCCTAATGCGGGTCCCTGCCAAAGCTCCCCGATGCGGATGTCTTCCAAATGTCCCCAATGCGGATGTCTTCTAAAGCTCCCCCATGCGGGTTCCTGCCAAAGCTCTTCAATGCGGGTCCCTGCCAAAGCTCCTCAATCCAGGTCCCTACCAAAGCTCCCCAATGCGGATGTCTTCCAAAGCTCCCCCATGCGGGTCCCTGCCACAGCTCTCCGATGCGGATGCCTTCCAAAGCTCCCCCAATGCGGGTCCCTACCAAAGTTCCTCAATGCGGGTTCCTGCCAAAGCTCCTCTATGCAGATGTCTTCCAAAGCTCCCCCATGCGGGTCCCAGTCAAAGCTCCCAGATGGGAATGTCTTCTAAAACTCCCTGATGCAGATGTCTTCCAAAGCTCCCCCACTCGGGTTCCTACCAAATCTCCCCATGCGGGTCCTTACCAAAGCTCCCCCATTTGGGTCCCTTCCAAAGCTCCCAAATGCAGGTACTTGCCAAAGGTCCCCGATGCGGGTCTCTACCAAAGCTCCATGTTGTGGGTCCCTGCCAAAGCTCCCCAGTGCAGGTCCCTGCCAAAGTTCCCCAATGCTCCCCCTTTCACTGCCATTCTGTAACTGTTGCAGCTCCTGTTGTCTGCCCACCTGCATTTGCCTTCATTCTGCTCTAGATTGGCAATGAACATGGCAGCGAGTGGTGTGGGCCCACAAGTAAGTGTGGTCGAAGGCAGGAAAGAACATGCAAAGAGAACATTGGCAGTGAAAAAACACTCAGTTCCACCATTTTCCAAGCAATATATTTTTGCTTTTTTCAATTTAAATAATGAGGTGCATGTTTAGGAATTTAGCAAAAAGATTAATAAAACAAGTATGCATACAAAGTTTAAATAAAATCAGAATAGCTCTGCATTTAAAAGCTAAAACACCTCTTCGAAACTTTACGATTCGGAGGAGAGAATCAAGGTATTTCTTCTTCCCGAGTTGTGAAACAACTGTATTCTATATAATAAAAAAAGAACCAAAAAGTCAAAACTCTTCGATCTGACATTACCGCTGTGAAATTGCGGTGACGTCGCACACACACAAACCTTAATACTTTAGCGGTTTGGCCCCTCCTCACGCCACTCACCACTGACTCTTATCAGCCCCCTAGGTAATACAGACACAGGAAGTGATTTCCCTCTTAGAGGAAAGGACCCTACATTTCTGTAGGACCCTGAAAAAGAGATGCTGAAATGCTGACACAGAGCAAAAGGTGCACTCAAACCTGGAAAATAAAAAAATCAAAGAGAGTCAAGACATTTATTTAAAAAAGGAGAGCCAATATATGTCAGTGCCTAGAGCCTATGTACATATAATTAATATAGAGATATGCTTTCTTTGGGCCTATAAATTGGGCTAGCGAGTGTTATCAGCTGGGTCATCCTAGGGCAGTGCCTTTATCTCCACAACAAAGAACGTCCATACATATCCATGTAAGTGACTACGCCTTATGGCCCTCCAATGCGATTTTGGGGGTTGTAATGACCTTTCTATAGGCTCTCAAAAATAACAATATCACCAAAGCCCATTGGTGGCATTATATGACCACACGGCTTTATGCAAGCTCTAGTTCTTGTTGTGACTGGTGGTGAGGAGACGTGTACCGGGCGAGCCTCATTCTCTTTGCGCTTTCTTCCAGGTAGCCGACCAAATGATACTGCTGCATAACTGTTGGAGCGAGCTCCTTGTGTTTGACCACATCTACAGGCAGGTGCAGCATGGGAAGGAGAACAGCATCCTGCTCGTCACAGGCCAGGAGGTAAGGCATGCATCCTACTTCAGCTGGTATGGGAAAAGGGGTGTGCAAGCTTGGCCCAGATTCGGCACAAACGTTCTCAAGTATACCATTTCAAAATGTCTGCCACTGTTAACAGAAACCATTACCTGTTGCTTTGTGCCTTGGTTTTTAGATGAAAAGGCTTGCTAAGAAGGTACAAAATTGGGTTAGTATACAAATTGGTATCGCATACACGTACTTGGAGTAGACAAGGAGGAGCAGGGGGAGGATGCAAAGGTGAAGGATGTCATTGGGGATCATTACGACCCTGGAGGTAGCCATGCTGCTATTTGCGACATGGCTACCCCCATTCCGGGTTGGAGGGCCCGGTATTTCCCCATTCCAGGAACCCATACCCATTCCCATTCGAACCCCTATAGGGCTCAATGGGAATGTGGAGCATGCTAACAACGGGCCCATTAATGACGGGCCAGTTGTTAGCATGCTGGTCTGCTAGCGGGTCCCGCTCTGCACGTCTGGTAAAACCAGGCGTCCTTAGCAGGTCCCGCGAGGAGACCTCGTAATCAAGTGGTAGGGAGTTAATGGGGTTGGCAGCCCACCCTGCCCCGTTAACCCCCTACCGCCGGACACGTAATGACCCCATTATAAATGACATAATGCTGTATGTCAGTGAAACGTGGTCGAGTGGGCACTGCTTCCTTTTTTGTTGTCTGTGAAATCTTTATGATTTAAATCAAAGTATTAATCTACTCACTCGTGGGGTGCAGCCCACAAATATGTGCCACCGTGCCAGGCACAATAAATGAATGGGAAAAAAAGACCTAGGCTAATTAGCCAATATATGTCAATATATGACCTCCCTTTAAGAAATACATTTGCTGTAATATTATTGGACTAAATGCCTGTTTCTTTGTACTTACTCTTTGCATGTTATTTGTTTGTCTTGAGGTACCCTGAACATTTCAACAATGCTTTGAACACACACACATGTGGTTGCTGTGAATTACACGTTGTCGAAATATACATGTATTTACTCTTGTTTGATTTACAAATGTATAATTGTGTGTTGATGACCTATTTGATCAGACTAGGCCCTGATGAAGGACATTTAGCCTGAAATGCATTGGCCAGACAGTCGCATTTGACAAATGGAGATATTCTGGGAGATTTTTGATATATTAAAACTTATTTTTGCACAGAAAGAGAAGAGAGTTATTATTATTATAATTTTCCACAAATTACAAAAAGCATTGAAAGAACTGAAAATAACCCCGAGTGGGTAAGAGGGTGTGTGTCAACATAATGGAAATAGGCAACCGCCTCCCTCATGCCTAAATTGTACAAAAGGCTCATCAACTTGGGCGTGTGTCAATGTCCCCTGCAACACATGCATTTCAAAACGCACACATTTTTCTTATCAAAAGAGTATTTCATTTTATTATAAACACATAAACATATTTTAGCTAATTATCTTCAAAACATATTTCACCTTGATATGATACGATATGATAAGTCTTTTATAATGCGCCTGTTCAAAAGTGTTTCTAGGCAAGACAAGGGAGGGAAGACAGAGGGAGGACAAGACAAATGTTCTCACTAGGCCTTGTGTCATTCAGATCGTGCAAGTGCGAGAACGAGACGTGCAAGGGGAAAGCGAGGGGCGAAGTGCAAGGGAGAGGGGAGGGGAAAACAGGGCAGCAATGCTCTGAGTAAGTGCAGCCAGGGCTACCTGGTTCTGGGTAGTGGAAGGAGAACAAGGGACTGTAGGGTTACAGTTACAGCCCCTAAGTGTGTGGTAGGTGCGGAGGCAGTGCAAGGGTGAGTGATCAAAAGAGCCTTGTACCCAGTAAGATTCTGAGGGTAGCCAAGCATCCAGCCAGTACAGCAGACAGGCAGGTCAGCAGGGGAGAGAGAGAAGGCAGAGGAGAAGAGGAAAGCTTTGAGCTGCATCCGGAACTTCCGGAGGTCTGGTTCAAATTTGAGAGGGGCAGGGAGGCCTTTCCAGAGGGAGGCACCTGTAGAAGAGAGAGATCTACCCTCCACTCTCTGCCTGGAGAAGTGTCTGACCCATAGAGAGTTCGAGGCAGCTGAGCGAAGGGCACGAGAAGGCAGATATTTTGGATGAGAGCATTGTATGTAGTGTGGGCCCCCTCCCCAGCAATCCTGTGGAAAATGCAAAGGGTCTCGAACTTGATCCTTGCAGCCAATGGGAGCCAGTCGAGAGATTTCAGGGCTGTAGAGATGCCGTCCCTGTGCTTGAGGCCTAGGATAAGTCTTGCAGTCCTGTTCTGGATTAGTTGCAGAGGGCGGAGAGTAGAGGAGGGCAGATTGATAAAGAGACTGTTGCAGTAGTCCAGCCTAGAGAGAACCTGGGCTCTGGAGACAGTGAGCTTCCGGGGGGAAAGTGAGAACGAGAAAAGAGTCTCTTTGAAGAGGGTGCAGCTGGTAGTGGGACTGTTAGTGGGACTTATTGGCGATGTCCAAGATGTGAGGAGAGAAATTCATACACAAAAAATTAATCTCAGTAAAGTGCACAGCGGGTAGCAGACTGGAATCCCTGCACGCTGCTTCTGTGCATTGAAGAAAAAGATGCTTGTAAAAACAAATCATTTCTTTAGAGCCTTTTTTCTTATATAGAGAAACCTTCTATTGCCGCAATTTATTGTGGTTATATTGACAAGCGCAAAGCAGTCAGTCCTCAATATTTCATAAATACTGGTCCTGTGTGGTCTTTCCGGGGGAACATGCATTTTGTTCCCATGGTCTAATTTTCTCCTGGGACTCTCCAGTTTCCCAAATCAAGGATCTGTACGCCAGCAATGTTGACATCTTGTGTTTCGGGCCAGAAAAAAGAGGTGTGCCCATCCCATGTGACTTCCTTCAATTTTATCTTAAACAGCCTTCTTCAGGACAAGACATTATTTGGCATCATCGGATTAATCCCCTTCTCTACAACCTGTGTATTTCAGTTTGCCATCTCAATCTCTCTGTGTCTGCTATGGCGAGTGCTAATTCAAAATTTACATAAGATCCACTTAGTAGCTTTCGAGAGGCTGAACATCACTCCTAGCAAAGGGCATTGTACCTCAATCCCTCCGTAGCTGCTAGGAGCGATATTCATTCAAAATCTCACCTGGTAGCTTTTACAGTGCCCATTTCTGGACATTGAATCTAGAAAAGGGTAATGTAACTTTTGTTACTCTTATCCGTAGGTCTATATCCAATACAAACGGCCTTCATTCATAGTTCTCAAAAAGCCCTTACAGTGATCCCAAATCATTGTGTGTATCATTGTATCTCACTAATATTGTTTTCTTTGAAATTCCCATGGCGCTCAAGGAAATTTCAAAGCAAATAGCATTAGTGACACAGCGGTGTGCAGATTTCTCGATCATGTTACGTGATTAACTTGATTCGGGATCATGTTATGGTATTATTGGGAACTACGATCCAGTGAAGTCCGTTTCTGGGAGCACCTCTTTTTTATGGGCCGAAACACAGGGTGTCGACATTGCTGGAGTACATATCCTTGATTTGGGAAATTGGAGAGTCCCAGGAGAAAACCAGACCGTGGGAATAAAATACAAGTTTCTCTGGAAATACCACACAAGGCTAGTATTTATCAAACATTGATTGACTGCTTTGTGCTTGCCATAAACATCAAGAAATGGTGACAATAGAAGGTTTCCACAAGAAACTGTTTCTTGAGTGTATAGAAGCGATGCATTTTTGCAGACATTCCACTCTGTTTCTAGCCCTTATGCACTTTACTGTGATTGATGTTTTTTGGTGTGAATTCATTATGGTGAAATATGTTTTTAAAGATACTGAGCTAAAATGTTTTTATGTGGTTTATAATAAAATGAAATGCGTTTTTGATAAGAAAAATGTTTTGAAATGCATATGCCAGACATACATAGGTTGATGAGCCTTTTGTACCCAATCCAGTGGCAGGAATAATTTAGGTATGGGGGATCCTACTTCCATTGTGTTGATGTATAGTATTCCCCCATCTTTGAAGAAGCCCCCTT
Source organism: Ambystoma mexicanum (assembly GCF_040938575.1). Taxonomy (NCBI): domain Eukaryota; kingdom Metazoa; phylum Chordata; class Amphibia; order Caudata; family Ambystomatidae; genus Ambystoma; species Ambystoma mexicanum. The sequence continues at coordinate 120,204,391 of NC_090929.1, forward strand.
GATACAAAACATAAGGGGGGACTTTTGTTTTTAAATTGTTAATGCTATATGTGACAGATGATACAATGGCCTGGCTAATTGGATCCAACCTGGTTGGATCAGTGGCTGAGTGGGCCGACCAGTATCAAACTGTGTGATCTTCAAGTTGCCTATTGGTCCCTGTAGTGCTTGCGTTCATCCACTGAGCTATGTTACCAAGCATGATATAGGTGGGAACCCATTTGAGGCAAGGCTTCAATTATTGGGCAAAAACACTATTTATTTTTAAAAAGTAATGCCACTTCATATCTACAACTGATGTTTTGCAGACCTTTGAAAGTGCCTCCAAGCTAGATTTGAAAGTGCCTGCAGGTTGGTTGCCCACTGAGTCAATTGCCATTTTCTGATGCAGCCTGGCCTATAGCTCATACATGCAGTGCTTATAGAAACTACCAGGGCATCTGTGTGTATAATAAAGAAGCTGGTGCATTGATGTCTTTCCCTGGGTGCATCCCAGATCCCCTCTGTACTGCTGTGCACTGAGCAAAGATCCTACCGTCTTCTCAAAGCTCGTTTTAATATAAGCATTGTGCTCAGTCCCCTGGATCTGTTTCTTTTTCAAGCCAGAGAAAAGTGTACATATACAGGGTCCGATTCATGGAATCTTTGCCCGGTTCAAAGTGACTTTGCACTGCTGAAAAGTGACTTTGCGCTGCCGACACAAACCCTGATTCATGGAACTCTGCAAAGCGTATTTTTGCTGTACAAACTCCGGGCAAAGTCAGTGCATAGACATGTTTGCAGTACAACATGACTTTGGCCTGACTTTGCACGGCAAAAATGCACTTTGCAGAATTCCATGAATCAGGGTTTGTGTCGCCAGTGCAAAGTCACTTTTCACCAGGGCAAATTCACTTTGAACCGGGCAAATATTCCATGAATCGGGCTCATGGTGCCAATTTCACCCATGTTGGCTTATCTATAGGGGAACCTAAATATGTTCCATATATTCATTTAATTTCAACAGTCCGTGCATATTGCTAACGGAAGAACTGGCTATCACATAACTATTGGCAGAGCTAATTTAATGCAACGTGTTTCTGATCATCGTCTGGGAAGAAATCCCTCATGCTCACCAGAGGAGCTGCTGACTGAAGCAGCCCCCCTTCTCTTGCCCCTGTGCAAGCACCACCTTGTGAACTCAACTGGAAGTGCTAATCCAATACTCTCGTGGAGTTCCTCTGCTGTAACAAGTGGACAATAAATGAAGGAACAAATAAATAAATAAATAAATAAATAAATAAATAAATAAATAAATAAATAAAATAAGATAATTACGTGGAATCTAGCCGGCCTTAAGAACAAGTCACAAGATCAAGAATGGCATCATTTTGTGGGAACCAACCATATACTCCCAGTAAACACGTGTAAATCTCTTTTTTTTGTTAAATAAACAAAGGTTCATGTCTTAAAATTAATTGGCAGAGAAAGGCCCCAGGGGGCGGCGCTGGTACAGGGTTGGCAGTTAATTTGTGCGCCAATATCAATGTTTCCATAAATTCAATTAGCACAAACTGTTTGGACCTTATGTGTGTCACTCAAGCCAGAGAATCTTTTATTTTTTATTTTTTATTTGTGCCTAATGTACACCTGGGACTCTCTAATGGAAAGCAAGTGACATATGCACAACAAGATGCACGAGGTGATCAATAAACTACGAGAAGTGGTAAAGAGAGAAGAGAAGGGTTTGGCAATTGCTGCAGATGATTTAAACATACACTGTGATCCAATGAATGAACATCTGGCTTGGACAGCTGAGGGGGTGAAGATTGAGACATTCCAGAACTGACATCCCCATCCTGTAACACGCCCAGCCGGATGCTGAAAGTCTGCCGTTCTTTACCTGTACAGTGGGCCAGAGGTTTCTAGGGCTTTTTCCAGCTATCACAACTTATCGGATGCTAAATAGTGCAGTCATAAAGAGTATATTCTGGGAGTCGTGACAGCTTGGCAACCGCGGGATACGCACCCGTGTTAGGCTGCGTTGTCTTTGCACTGCCCCTGAGCTATCTTTCCTCCCCAATATGCAAAATCGCGGTCCGGTCTTCAACCTGCAGGAGACATGTTAAATGCTTGAAGTTGGATTATGAAATGCACCTTCCATTAGTACATCCTGCAGGAATTGCAATTTTGGAGAATTCCAAAAGTATCCAACAGGAATACAGTCATATGTAGTACTTTTTAACACCCTGTGGATAGAGAAACTTAATAAAAATATATTTTCTCACCTTTGAAGCAGTTTTTAAAGGAATTCTAAGTACCTCATAGGAGGGCGAATCGAATCTAAAAAAGAAAAATACTTTATTCAAATACTCCTACAGAAATGATAAACCTGAGTTTTATGATGTGTGAACATATAAGGGTATACTCAGGTATGAGACCCCCCCTTCTCCTGGTCCTTTTGTGTCAACAGAGTAATATTATGCCACACTTTAGTTTACGTGCTATAAATAGGGCAAATACAGTGATGCGATGGGTTCAGAGTGCGACAACTACTGAACCCTTTAAAATCACAAATGGCGATCACCAGGCCTATGTTTTGGCCCCTGTCCAGTTGTCTATATTAATACACTGGCAATAAGGATTTCAAGCCTTGATGAAGACGTAACAAGAATCAGCCAAAGGAAGATAGGTGTTCTCCTATATGCCGATGATGGTGTCGTAATTACAAAAACTACATTCTGGAGAAATAGACCACTACAGGTAGTCTCTTCGTTTTGTAAAGAGAGAAAGTTGCCAGTGAGTTTATCCAAACTGGTTGTGATGGCATGAAATAGAACCTGCCACTGTTGAAAGGAAAATCTTTTTAAGAAGGAATGGGTCTGTAATAAGTACATCTTTTCGATTATCTTGGTATTGGATTCTCAAGAAATGTGTTGCATCTCCTCAAGTAGCCATAAGTGAAATAGGGTGTCAAGTCATTTTTTCGAATACAAAAGTTTCGAAAGGCAAACTTTCGATTTTTTTTCTTCTGAAATGCCATTCTTTCGAATGACAATTTGTTTGGAAAAAATGTGTAAGTTTGCCTTTCGAAACTTGGGTTAGGGTTGGGGCTTGGGTTAGGGTTGGGGGTGCGAGGGTGGCATGGGAGTTGAGAGACTGGGGGGGAACCACCCCAATATACACTAAAATCTTTAAACGTTAAATGGAGCTGTCCAGGGCTGAAATTACAGCACTGGACAGCTCCATGTAACGTTTCAAAGTAAAAAACAAAAGCATTTAAATGCCAATATGCACAAAAACTTTGAAACGTTACATAGAGCTGTCCAGTGGTGAAATTACATTTTACAAAAAAAGGGGGGGCCCTTGCGTGTTCAGTGAGAGTTCGGGGGAAAGCACAAAGTAAACACAGGGTTGTAACCCTCACTATGAATTGACCAAACAACTATGGTCTAAGTTAAGGTTCAATTTTCCCAACCAATGAATGTTCTGCTTCTTAAGAAGTCAGAAAGAAATAGGGAAATACCAAGGCAAACAAGTAGGGCAAACACGAAAAATATATTCAGTCATACATATTATTTATTGGTATAAACAGAAATGAAGACTGGTTAAAATGTTTTCATTGTTCATAAAGTCTGCATAAAGTGAACAATGCTATGAGGATTTGCACACAAAATGTTCAGTGAAATTTTTAGACACAAGGAACAAAAAATGACCACTTAAATTGGTTAACATTTACAGACAGGATAATCCAAAGAATGGACATAATAAAAGGAAAAGAAGAAAAACAAATAATTACAGATTAGAGCAAACAAAGTACACAATTAAATACAATTTTTAAAGTATTAAATCAAACTTTCTTATGAGCAAAGGTACCTATCTTTTGTGTATACTCATGATCAAAATATGATCATGCTGGGTAAAGCTGCCTACGTGCCAGTTTTTAAACTGTGGATAAATGATGTAAACACAGACCATCAGTTATTACTAATAGGATTTATGAGCTGTGCTTGCGGCACGTTTCGGATTGGAGCCATTAGTCTTGGCATTGATTGAAGAGCGTTCCTCAGGGCAATTGGATCCTGTTTGTGACACAGGGTAGTGTAGAGATTTTCAGCCTTTGGGATTTGTCGGTGGCGGATGCCTCAACAGCCTGGGACTGCAAGGGTAGGGTCTTCGAGTTGAGACCCGATGTCAGGTGTGGTTTTATGGTGAAATCACTACCTCAGGCTCCCTCCGCTGGAATAGGGAGAAGACTCTCTTTGGGTTCTATGACAAACACTCCAATTACAGCACTGGACAGCTCCATCTAACGTTTCAACGTTACCATAAAAAAAACTTTGAAATGCTACTTTTAACATGTAAAAGTGCATTTCAATTGAAACCAACCCATGACTATTGTCTACGGATTGGTTTCGAAAGAAATGCACTTTGCATGTTAAACATAGCATGTCGCAGCTTTTTTTTTCGAAACTTTTGTTTTCGAAACTTTTGTTTTTCAAATCTTTTGATTCAAAACTATGACTATAAACCGTGAAATAGTCTTAAAGAGACACAGCGGCACGCTGCTTTCATTCAGTAATAGATTGCGCAGTTATAATGACTGATGTTAGTAAAGTTCAGTCTTTGTTAGCAGCTTCATGTGGTAGTGAATTGTGGGGGTGCCTTTAGACATCAAATAGGCAATCGATTGAAAGCAAGTTTTTAAAAAAGTCTCCTTAGATCACCTGAAAGCTTGCCGTCTGCCCCGCTAGGTATTGAGCTAGAGCCCAGAGGCATCGCTCTTGAAGTTTACAGAAAACTGATCAAAAGCTGGATGTGCGTACAGACATATGATGTGATAAGTCCCTTTATGACCACAATTTGGGATATAGAAGAAGGGATGGAGGCATCACCTGGAAGTGATATAAACATGTATAAACATGTTAACATTAGGTTTGTTTCGCCAATTTTTCCATTAGGTTTCGCCAGGCCCATTTAGAGCGGAGCAACGAGTACTTTTGCAGTGCAAAGTTGCTTTGCTCTGCGCTAAACGTTCTGTGAATTAGGTCCAACGAGGTTTCATTTCCAGCCACATCGGCGCTGCTCGCAGTTTAGTTTAGGATGCAGTTGCTAACCGAAAAGTGTAAACCTCTTTCATGGACAAAGTTAGTTTCCGGCCCCACATCGCCCTTTCTGCCCCCGTGTACTCAGCACCCATGGTCATGCTGAACCATGCCCTGGCTCATCCAGGCATTCAGTCATAGCTGGACTACGCATGGTTATTCATTCATTCATTCATTCATCCGTTCATCCATCCATTCATCCATTCATGCTTTGATTCTGGAGATTATGAGCTCATTGAAGCCAAACCTATCGCTTCTGTGTTGTCTGACATATTTGGCAAAACCAACTTTGAAATGGTGCACCTATCTTAGCATGTAGTTTAAGTGTCGAGGTTGGGCCATCCATTCGGATTAAAGCGGGACATTTCGCCTCTTGTGCTTGTGTGATGGAACCTTTGCTGGCCCCCTTTTATCCCTTTTCTCTCCACTATAGGTTAGTGAAATGACTGCCGGTGAAACGCACCTGCAGACATTCACCACCAATTCCGTTTAACCAGTGGGGTGGAGTTTTACCCTTTTTGCCGTGTTTAAAGCAAATTTGTTTTTTTTTCCCAAAATGTCACTTATATATGCCCCCGAAAAACCAGACTCCCACAAAAAGATATTTCAGGATGGAAAATGTCTGACGTTATGTTTTTCTGGGATTTTTTTCTTTTGCCCAAAAGGTTGTGAGAAAACCCCTAGAAAAGAAATTTTAGAAAAAAAATAACACTGCAGGGGGTATACAATTGGTAAAGCAGGCACATTTTGCTTGGAAGTCACCAATTTATCTGCAGAGTGAATTTCAGCCATTTCGTCAACCCCTACTCTTCCATCTTTGCTTACTTTTCTTTTCATTTTTACCAAATGTCGCTTTCCTAGGAGTCTTTATTTATTTATTTATTTGTTTATGACACGCCTAAGCCCCCAGGCATCAGGGAGCACATTAACACCAAGGACACATCACAACAAGACAGGGCATCGGAAAGGCAATTTCATCACGCAGAGTGGTCTTTAGCCGTTTCCGAAATGTAAACAAATTCCTCTCTTTGCGCAATTGCTGCTTGGACAGGGAGAGTGGCCGAGCTCCCTTACTCGTTTTGTTCTGGGGCATATTAGGCGTGAGGTGTTACAAGACCGTGTGGACCTAGACGGAGCTTGTTTGTTCCTGTTGATTTTTGCTACCCTGTCGGTTTAGAATGTTGTGTGCAGTTTCTTACATCCTAACACTAATAGAGTGAATTCAGTAAACTATAGTTTAAGCAGAAGCTACAGCTTTGCAACAACACATAAGCCGCACCAACAGCACACGAGGACTGACATCGATCCGATACTCGCACCAAAGCTCAGCACCCGGTGTATACCGAGTTGAAGCTGTCAACAGAACAATACTCCTCTCACTATCCTACTCCCGCTTCACCTACTAACCCATCCCACTTTCTCGTTTGCAGATCCGGCAGAGCGCCTGGGGACCAACTCCATTGGTGACGGTGCGCGGTACAAATACCTCTAACATTTAACATTTAACATTTAACATTTGTGTGGGCGTTTGTGCTACTACTCGGTTGCTCGCATAGCCTGGCGTACATGCAGGCACACCCTCCCCTGCACAGGGATACGCCCAATGATCGAAGTGAGTGGGACAGGTCGGGAGCAAAGTGCCATTACTTTTTCTGTTTACTATTCCTCGACTTTTACGACCACATTCGCCACTCTACATAGAGGATTTGCTCATTCATGTCTTTGTGGAAGTGTAAAGTTGTAATACGAGACTTAGTTACTATTCAGACTATTGCAATGCCCTGGTCGCAACAACTTGTGAAAAGTTCCGCTATGCTTACGCCTGCCCTCTCCCCTGCTGAGACCACAGTTCCACTACTTTTTTCGCTACACTTCTACCAGCTTTCGGTGGCAGTAAGACTACAGCTGTCTTCCTCTGTAGGGGAGAAAGGGGCGCCGCCTGCTTCAGAGAGAAGAACAATTGAAGGGAAGAGCGTGGCACGCCATTGTTCTGCAGAGAGTACTTCACAGGGGCTGGCCCCACTCACATCAGCAGGCCTTTCTGCAGAGCACACAGCAGGCGTGGACCCCCGTGCCGTCTTCAGGGGGGTGAAGTGCTGCGGGGCAGAGCTGAGTTGCACACCTAGAAACCGATCGATGCTGCACTTAGAAGGCTCTTCCCATTGCCAATAGCATGCTTCAGTGGGCGCAGAAAAGCGCAGCTCGCGTCTCCGCGCATGCGCTGCGCAGGGAGCACGCGAAGAGGGCTTGGGATCAGCGTCTACCCTCTCTGTTTACATTCAATCCCTTTACTTTCTGCGCATATCTTCCGTTTTTCTTTCTTCCTTCCTTTCTTTGTCTTTCTTTTTTTAAAATATTTTATAGCCCTGACCACCGAACCCTCATTCTTCATCCCTTCGCCTTTCCACCTTTCTTCATCCTTCTTTTGTGTATTAATTCCCGCCTTTCTTATTTGTTCTTCTCTCTCGCTGTTTGTTCTCCATGGTTATCTTCATTAGTTTCATGTTCTCACTTCATACATTGGTCCTTCACTAATTCTTATTTATTGTTACCTTTTTATTTCTCCTTTCTGGGTGTCTTATGTCTAATTTTTTTAAGTGATTTTCTTCTTTCCTTCCATTATTCCTCTTCTTTGTTTTCTCACTTATGTTTCGTTTGATTGTTTTCTTATTGTCCGTTCATATCTATATAACAATCTAATGCATGTTCCTTCCTGTGTTTCAATCTGCTGTTCTCCACCTCATACTCTTATTTGGATTGTCTCCATGATCATCTTTCTCCTTTCTTCCATCCTTCCCCCCCCTCCCTCCCTCCCTCCCTTCCTTCCTTCCTTCCTTCCTCCCTCCCTCCCTGCTTACTTCCTTCTCCCTTCTTTTCTCCTTAATTCCTTCTAATCTTCCTTCCTTCCTTCCTTCCTTCCTTCCTTCCTTCCTTCCTTCCTTCCTTCCTTCCTTCCTTCCTTCCTTCCTTCCTTCCTTCCTTCCTTCCTTCCTTCCTTCCTTCCTTCCTTCCTTCCTTCCTTCCTTCCTTCCTTCCTTCCTTCCTTCCTTCCTTCCTTCCTTCCTTCCTTCCTTCCTTCCTTCCTTCCTTCCTTCCTTCCCTCCCTCCCTCCCTCCCTCCCTTCCTTCCTTCCTTCCTTCCCCCCTTCCATCCACTCCCTCCCTCCCTGTCTTCCTTCCCCTCCCTCCCTGTCTTCCTTCCCCTCCCTCCTGGCCTTCCCTCCCTCCCTTTATCCCTCCCTCCTTCTTCTTCCTCCCTCCCTGCTTCCTTCCTTCTCCCTTCTTTTCTCCTTAATTCCTTCTAATCTTCCTTCCTTCCTTCCTTCCTTCCTTCCTTCCTTCCTTCCTTCCTTCCTTCCTTCCTTCCTTCCTTCCTTCCTTCCTTCCTTCCTTCCTTCCTTCCTTCCTTCCTTCCTTCCTTCCTTCCTTCCTTCCTTCCTTCCTTCCTTCCTTCCTTCCTTCCTTCCTTCCTTCCTTCCTTCCTTCCTTCCTTCCTTCCTTCCTTCCTTCCTTCCTTCCTTCCTTCCTTCCTTCCTTCCTTCCTTCCTTCCTTCCTTCCTTCCTTCCTTCCTTCCTTCCTTCCTTCCTTCCTTCCTTCCTTCCTTCCTTCCTTCCTTCCTTCCTTCCTTCCTTCCCTCCCCACCCCATCTGCAGACTGACCCGAGCAGATGCCTTCTGTTTTGCACAATTCTGCTGGGCGCCACAATTGTTTACGAGCGAGCGAAGGGAGAAACACTGATCAGGCGATAGGTGCCCACTGTGCGCTCAGTGCAGATGGCAGCCGTTGCCAGGGCTTCCGCCAGCCGTCAAAAGAGGATTTGGGACTTCGAGAGAAATGTTTCTCAGACGAAAATCAACACTGCTGGCTGTATTTACAGGATCGGGTGTGAGAACTACCCTCTGCTTTTGGGAAGCACGGGTCAAGCACAGGCCGTCAATAGCACACTTTATAAATATGCATATACATTTGTTTAATTCAGATGTTTGACTATTTTAAATACATTCAGCTAACGTTATTCATTGTGTTGACGATGGCTCATTATTACATCAAGCGATTGAGCTTGTCTTCAAAGAATTTGTATTTTTTTCACTGTAACATGGTACTTTCTTGACACACCATAGCATAGCTCTTATTTTTTATGCGGTGTTTTTGCACTGACTTGTCCTTGGATTAAACATCTTTTCCTCAGCTTTTTAGTCAGCTGCAGTTATTTTGTGTTTAAAACCTGAATTCAGTGGAGATGTGGGCATACATGTTGGGCGGAACTCCTTTTGAGGGCATTGTCAAGTGTGAAATGAATGCGGGTGGTCCTCTTCCAACCATGACCTGGATGAGCTAAAAATGATGGAATGGGATTCTGTCGTGGGGAAACCTCAGTGGTTAAGCAGCCTTTACTCAAGCATTTGCATTCGCCCCTTTTTGGTTTTCGAGGCAGTGATCGAAGTGAGCAGTAACAGTCGCGAGCGGTGTTCTACTACTTTTATTTTGTTCTGTTTACCATTCCTCTACTCCTTACGACCACATTCACCATTCTAAACAGATAATTCGTCCATCCATTTCCTTGTGCAAGAGTAAAGGTGTAATGGGATTCTTAGTTCTCAGTCACTTTGACTATTGCAATGCCCCGGCTGCAACACCTTGCCACATGTTGCACTAGGCTTCCACCAACCCTCTGGCCTGCCGTGACCACAGTCCCACTACTTTTTTCGTAACACTTCTACCACTGTTTCTAGGTGATTTCCCCTGAATGGGGTCGGGGGGCTTACAGCCCAGACATGGGTCTCCAACTCTCTGTGGCGAAGGATTTCACCAATGAGATTGAAATATTTCTGGGATGGCTTGCGATTCCGTGCACCCGGCAAGCTCACCTCGGGCTGCATCAATGCTCAGTTTGGCGAAAAGCTTCAAACACATCCGTGTCTGCATGAAAGAGAACTTTCTCTCTCACATGGCCTGAAAACAGGAATCATATTTCTTAGAGACACACAGAGCGGGACAGTGACACGTGAACGGCTCCAGATTTTAGGATCAGCCACCGTAATTAATAGCAAAAAACCCAGCTCCATTCCTGACTGGACTTGTTCTCCACTGTTCAGATCAATGGAATTCTGAAGAACATTCATTTCCAACCCAGGATGGTAAGGAACGTCCCCCACACTCAGGAATATAACCTTCGGATCAGAGCAATGAATGCGCCATCATACGCGCAAGACCAAGTTGCAAGCACATACATCTGAAGCAGGCATGTGCCAAAACACGTCACACTACATTTGATTGATTGAGTTGGGTAAAAAATATCGAACATTGGGAGTGGGGATTGCGGGGGTGTCTCCCGCTTGCAGAAGTTTGGAGGCGGGAGACGAAAAAAAAGAAAAAAAAAGAAAAGGGGACCCTGCAGCGTCAGATCTGACCCGCGTTGTTCAGAAGGAACTGACACTGCAGGGTCAGGAGAGGCAGCGGACGAGGAAAGGTAAGTGGGGCTGATGGGGTGACATAGATATGCTGAGTTTGGCAGTGGTAAAATTGCATTAATGGCGAAATTGACTAAAGTCAATTCCGCCACAAACAATTCTGCCACGGTCAAACAAAACAGATCCCCATTCCCTCCAAGGTATGATACTGGCACAGAAAGATCCACGACCACAAATCTCCATGTCACATCTATCGAAGTTCTACAGCGAAGAGAAGGCAATCCTGGCAGATGTACCACATTGACATCATGTCGACTCATATACGTGGTCTGACAATGCAATAACTGTTACAGAACGCGCGCAACAATGTCAGCATGTACGATCTAACCAAAATCAAAACAATTAGAAATGATTGGACATTGACACTCAAATACAAACAGAGGAGGACCAACAAACGAGGGCAATGCAGGCCGTCCCAAGCCAATAACACACAGACACTGATTCTCCATATCATCCATCAAAATCAAACACCTAAGCAGGTCCAACCTAATGGTATAAAGTCCACATAAAAAGCTCCCAAGGAGGGCCATCACATGTGCACCCAAATGAAAAGGTCAAAGCATGTATTAGAAGCTTCCGCTGCGGCTCCTGACAACGCCACTGTGCAGCCTCATCCTCATGTACAGGCTATGGCATTTCAAACTGTCTCACCCCACCCTCTGGTAATGCCTAAACTTGCATTGCCACATAAATGCGAGAGAGATGCATGCAGAATCCCACCCAATGCAGGCATGTGCTGGTGCTTGTCCTCCCTGAATGTGGGCAGTTCCTGCCGAACTTCCCCAGTGCCAGGTACCGTACCTGTCCTCTCATAGCAAAGTGATTTTCGCAGATAACTATTCCATGAACTTCTGTTGCTTGTCCACTTGGCATCCAGCAAAGAGGCCCCCACGGGCCCCAGGGCCCATGCAACATGAAATAGATAGTCCTACAATGTCTCATAGTGGAGGCAGAGGCAGGCCACACTTGTGCCTGCAATCATGAGAACTCTGCAGATGCAGGAGGCAATGTGGCAGGACAGGATTATTCCACAATTGCAATTACAGCTCTAGGTGACATGACCACTGCTCCATCCGGATCTGTAGGCACCGCTGGTGGCCGATGCGCAACACATGTGCACACACACTGGAGCTGGCCCCGTTTGGCGCCTGCCTCTCAAGTTCACTAGTGGTCTGTGTACCATCAACAAATTTGGATTGAAGTACCACAGCGTCATTAGCAGAGGATGAGCTGCAGTGCGTGGATGGTGCCAAACTACCCTGAAGAAACAAGGGGGATAGTGGGAGTGTTTCTCTGCCGGCCTATATCCTGGGTTAGAGTTTCAACCAGACTCTTTAGCTCACCATCCATTCACAGAGGAGAAAATGTCCACTACATATCCGTCTTTGTCCTGGCCAAGGACAGTCCAGCACGGAAATGCCGGGCAATTCTCTTCTGAACATAGAGTATCAACAGCAGCCCCACACACAAGTTTCGGCCTGGTTGGGCTTCGTCAGTGAGGTAGAGCTGTGCCTCTCTAAAACCAGTGAGCAAGGGTTCCACATCTGGATTCCCCTAGTTACTTAGGGTGAAAACGCAAAGCTACTTAATATGCAGAAACAAGGGCAGTCCTGGGAGTGTCTCTCTTTAGCTCACCATCCTTTCACTGAAAAGAAATGTCCACTACATATCCGTCTTTGTCCCGCCCAACTACCCTGAGACATCATGAGCATGCATTCCTGATTCCCCAGGTTTGTCAGCTCTCGTCCATGCAGTAATCCCCCAAAGATCTCATAAACATCACTTGGAATATCACCAGACAATGAAGAGTCATTCGGCCAGTTGATGACGGCCGGCAAGAGCTCTGGCTTTGTAATTGTAATTGTTTATCTGTAAAGCACTTATACACACGTGAACTGCTTCAAAGCGCTTCAAGGCGGGAAAGGAACAAGGGTTTACAGTCACCATTCTTATGCCTTGAAGATTCCGAATGATCAAACAACAATAATTAGCATACTAGGCCAGAGGTATATCTACTAGTGTAAGTGCGTGACAAAGAATGAGGAGAGAAGGCGGGGTGGGGGAGAGGGAAAGGAACGTACAGTACAATAAACTACAGTACTAGGCCTGGCCAAGGAGGGGAGACAGAGGGTAGATCGGACAGACAGACTGGCTAGGCCTAGTACATTCAAGGTTGTGCAAGTGTGCAGAGAAAGGAAGTGCGTGGGAGGGGGGCAAGTGCGCCCAGTCTAGCAGGGCCCAGGGTTAAGTGCAGAGTGGTTGCCCCTCTCATGGAGCATAATGCAGTAGTGCAGAGCAAAGTGCAGGGGCCCGTAGGCAATTGCAGTACTGGCTGGGGACCCTGGGACCTGTAGGTCACTGGAGGTACACCAGGCGACCAGTCAGCGAGCTAAGCAGGTTGGGGAGGAGAAAGAAGGAGGGAAAGAGGCAGGGAGAGAGGAGGTTAGCAGGGGAGAGGGAGAGAGAAAGAGGAGAAGAAAAGGAAGTCCTTGAAGAGTTTCTGGAACTTAAGGAGGTCCGGTTAAAGATGGAGAGAGGCAGGGAGGATATTCCAGAGGGAGGCACCTGCGGAGGATAAGGGTCCACCCCCAAATCTCTGTTTGAAAAAACAGCTCACCTGCAGAGAGTTGGAGGAGGCCGAGCGTAGGGCTCTAGATGGAGATTATTTGGGAACAGAGCGCTGTAGATAGTAGGGGCCCCAGCCCCAGAGTTTCTCTGCAACCACTGCATGGTGGCAGTGGATGAGCATGCATCACACACCAGAAATCAGAAAAGACTACATTGAAGCACACAGATCACAATGCAAGATCACTGTACCACATAAAGCCAGCTCGTTATGCACAAATCCAGGCTGCTAGGCCACTGTAACCATCACTTAAGCCATCCTCAGAGATAACTCATGGCGAAATACTCACCAAACATGCAGCATTCAATGTATCCTCAATTGCAAGGTTCTTTCCTCTATCACACATGGCTGTCCTGCCTGGGAATGAAGCAATGCACAACCTGATCGCATGATGAGTGGGATCCGCACCCCATTCAATGCAATCTTCGCGTAGCCTCAAACTAATGTGCCACCATGCATGCCATGCATTCACCATGCCAGCAACGTATCCTTCACCTGTGGGCAGTGACCTACGCATGTGCTGTAACACATCAAATGCACACATGGTAACGATTTACTATTTACTGCCGGAATACTGCTGAACTTGTAATGAGGCCTTTGGTCTTCCAATGTTTCCAGTTTTTGTTCCTGGTGTTAAAAGCACTTACATTGGTGTCAAGTTTCTGTAACAAAGCCCACATTCTTTCACTTCATTTTTGCACTAGAGCAGGGTTTGCCTTAGCCATAGTATTTCGCCCTGGTGCATTGTCAGAATACTTATTTTTTTTTTTGCACTAGGGCCATTTTTGCCCTTCTACTAATTGCACTTAAATCGGTGCACTTTTCTGTTCTGTAACACCATCCCAGGAGACAATAGGCCCTGAATTCTGTTCTCTCTCTTGTTTATGATGAGCAATAGATGGGGAATCACTTGACTTTCACCATGAGTGATGTGGGAATGTGACCAGACTCTCTGCGGAGTGCGCTTCTACATATGACCTATTACACACATGCACCTAGACTTGTCACCCCCGCCTACGGGTCCCTCAGTGGACATCTGACTGCAGAGATGATTCTGAAGTTCAGATTTTGTCAGGACGGAAGAGTTGTGTGATTTTGCAATCATTTCCCAAAAATGTTCTTTCTTTGAGTGACATCACAAGACATCATTAGGTGGAGAGCATGTATAATAATTTGGCAGGAGAGTGTAGCGATATGAGGAAGAGCAAATACAGGAACAATGGTGCGCCGGTGTAAGTGCAATTTTGCACGGCATAAGCACTAGTGCAAAAATTGTCCTTGTTCATGGCACATATTCTTTCAACTGATTTCGGTCATAGGCAGCTGTTTGCCATTGTGTTAATAGTTAATATGGTTGCCTATTAGCACTAGGGCAAACACAATCCTGGTTCATAAATTGAATTTTCACTAGTGCAAAGATTCAGAAATGGGGCCCCAAGAGGCGGCATCATGTCTGCAGGATTCCCTGCATCAGATATTGCCCTCTTCTGCCTGAAAAGCAGCGGTGTGGTAGGGTTGGGGGTTAGCAGATGACCAGGATTGGCCTTTGCCCACAGATCCAATGAAGGTTTTGTGGCCGGGGGGCCAGACACTCTTATTTTGGGTAGGGGGCTGTTATTGTACATAACGGGTTGAAGGATTGGGAGAAGAGTTTTTAGTAGTTACTGAAGGTCGGCAGGACAGAGACTTTCAGATTGGAACATCAAACATAGGACATGTCCGAAGAAAAGCCCTTTAAAGATTCCAAAGGCATGACAAAGACCTCTCCTAACGTGCAACACATCACCTGTGATGCTTGACTCTGCAGGCTTTGTCACCACTGTTCATTATTTGTCACTTTTACTCATGAGATACTTAAGGATGTAGACATTTATTTCTTTTGTCAACAAATTTCGGTCTAGCTGGAGCCCTGTTGTGACCTCCCTCAGCACCCATCCACGTGCCTGACCTCGTGGGTTGCTTACTGGAGCCTAGCCACCCCTCCTAAGCCCTAATCTTGGCCAAATGCACACACACATCTTAAGCCTCCACTTAGAACTTTCCCAAACCTGGACTTCGGTCCCCGAGGGCGTTCCTTCCACAAAGCGCTTTAAGGCCATACACATGGGAAAATGTACTATATGAATTACCACTAGAACACAAAGTAACAGCTTCAGTGAAATTAGGACTGCTTTGGTGATGTAACAAAAAAGTAGCACTTGATCCGCTGACTTTGACACGTATTGAATTTGGTTTCTTAAATTATTATTTTTTTAAAACACGATTCTGTTTGACTTTGATTGGGTTGTATGAGGCATGACTGTGATCAATGTATTTCCCCTTCATTTGAAAAACAAGCAGTACTGTTGGTGCGCAGTCATTACAGGGCGAGGTTGTGGGAGTATGAGGAGGAATGCATTGGCACTCTCGCACTGCGGGTTTGTCGGGTCAAAGAATATTACCACAGTTCATCATTCTAGTCCTGAGTATCACTGACCAACTCATTTTAGGAGAGCAGTCTAACAACCCAGAGCAAGCGGCATCTGTGACGGCATCCGTGGGCCCGGTGCCGGGCAGTAAAAAGACACAGGATTCCAGATGGTCCCTGGTTTCATGCCCTTCACCATCTCAAGTATGAAACAAGTGGTAAAAGAAACCGCCATGTATGTGCACGGTGCCTGTCATTCCTGTGAATCTCTATGGATTTGGCAGAATTTATTCAGGTTTAAAAAGCAGATGGAGTTTAAGCCTCGCCACCTGCATCAAAGTGGGATATGGGCACAGACACTGTCAGTTCCCCCTCAGGCAACTGGCAACGGAGAGAGTATGTTTCCCACTGTGTCTATGCCAGTGGAGCACAATTTAGGGCAAGTGGGCCAAATGCAGCTCTTCAGGGCATTATTTATGGCCCTCCAAGTCACCTGGGTTTAAGGATGAAGTGTTGCCTGCCCTAAAGTCAGGTTTTAGCTCTACTTCTATTTGAAACATAATTTCAATCCCATATTGAAAATAAATCAAAGTGGCAAGGCCATTACAAGGCTATGTATAGCACAATATATAGTTAAAAAAACAGAGCAATAAATAAAGATGAAACCTCAAAACCTACATTTTATTATTCATGTTTTGTTTACTCAGTTGTGCGCACTGATGTCCGTACTGCCTGTTCAACCACATAGACAGTCCGGCCCACTGTATGAGACTTCTGTTGTATATTCATATTCCTTACCAATGTAATACAGATCAGAAAATACTCACAGAGAGCTGGCCTCTGTGGAGCTCCTGTTCCTATGAGTCATAACATGATTGAAAGGTGTGAAAGCCTTGAGTAAGGCTTCAACGCCTCCCATTCCTGTTACAGTCATTTTCAGTCATTTGTGTGGTCCCCACATACGTAGGCCGCCTTTTGCCTTGTATTTTGGCAATCCACCATGTAAATGATGAAAATCTGTCGACCAAGAGCCGTTTACCCTGCAGTGCAAACGTAATGGCTCCACATTGAACACACGGTCATATTACACTTGGGAGCAAAATTAGCTCTGTATGTTTTTTAGCTCTCTATGTTTTTTAGCTCTGTATGTTTTTTGTGACCTGTGGTATTTTGTTGGAGCGTGAAAATTAACAGTTGAGTTGGGTAAAAGCAGCATGTGTCATTTATTGTGCTGTAGAGGTAGAGGGGCAAGCACTATATCAACATATAATATTGGTATTATCTTTTCATTTGATTAACATATCTCAGTAGAAAAGCATTGGTAATACATTCCATTGATTCTATGCAAGAACACCAAGTGGTGTCAGGCCATGGTATTAAATATTTCAAATCTAAACATTTCTTAAATAATACTTTCACTACTACATCATTTCATTTTTAACACGAAAATGTAAGGAAGCATTAACTCATTTATTGTGGAACAGTAACCAACATACATTTGAAGGGTTTTCTTCATAATTTTGTAGATTTCCTTTCACCATGCAAGCATCAGAGTCTTTCACATGGGGTCCTAAACTGTTACTTTCTCAATCTGGCTACCTCACATATAGCAGTACAGTACCTTTTTTTTGACTGACCCAAGTCCTCTTTTTGTTTCTTGAAGATCGACATGTCGACGATTGCCACCCAGGCAGGTTCGACCCTCAATAACCTGGTGTTGAGATCCCAAGAGTTGGTCAACCAGCTTTATTCCTTGCAAGTGGATCGGCAGGAATTTGTGGCCTTGAAGTCCCTTATCCTCTTCAGTTGTGGTAAGTGTGTTCGAGGGTTCTCTGGCGCTGTGTGTCTGCTGGGTCTGGGTTGGATTCACTGAGGGAGCCATGTTGATCAACAAGGTAGGAGTACCTGTGGTCTGCCGATCATGGCAATTCTCAGAAGGGACAGACGGAGGGTAGCGTGGCATTACAATCCACTGTGATGGTTTTCTGATTGCTACATGTGTATCTCCATAGGAACAAGGTGCAACTTGTGTTACTTTGGTGATTGTGGGTAAGGTGCTATTCCAGATCACGTCTGGAATAATAGAATCCACATTTGATAGCTTCTTTAAGCAGCCTCATGGGTTGGTGGTTTAAATGCAGGTGGAAAATGGAGGCATAATGCTTTTACATTTCCATTTAATGCACCGCTCCATTTTGACGCAGTGATGAGGTGGAGGAAGGGTATGCAGTGATTATGTGGAAGCACAAAATAACGAATCCAATTACAACAAATCCAGAATAACTGTCTCTGGAGGATAGCACAGGGGCAAAGTGCTCCCCTTGGAAGCAAGACAACACGGAGCAACACAGGTTTGATCCCCAGGTCTGCTCTTAGAAACCTCTGGGTATTAAGCGCGTTAAAAATCACCTATCATATCATATCATATCATATCATAACTAATTGCAAAATAAGGAATTTGGGAAACAACTAAAAATGGGGGTCGGAGTGGGAATAGTGGTGTTGGGGTGGGGGAAAAGTATTAGGAACAAAAAATGGGAGATACAGGGGAGGCGCGCACCCCCCCCCCCACCCCTGCAAAAACAACAAAAAAGGAATTAGTTATTTTGGAATTCTTTATTTTGGTATTGTAATTCGAGGAAGGGCAAGGAGCGCAGATAAAAAGACCGCCGTGCAGTCCTCCTTCTCGTCCATACCTTTCATTTTATGTCTGCATGAGATTTCCATGAAGGCATACAATGAAGGGATTCCTTTGGAATCTACCTCGGTTTTGCTCCTGGTCCACACAAGGTGGATTGCACAGGAATCCATTGCCAAAGGCAGTCTGCAAAGTCTATTTGCAGATGGCGGTTCCTTGTTCATGAGACGGAGCGGAAAATGAAAGAGTGAAAACGAGTTCACCTCACAGAGGACACCACCGCACCCACCGGAAAGGACACGAACATCCCCGACCCGAGAGGGTAACTCCCACGGCACCTGGACGGGTAACACCGGATAGACCGGAACACAGGCGGCACGCACGGAATCTGAGTCAACTACCCCAGACAATCCCACCATCACTTCACCCGCCCCTTAGCTACCACCAGGCACCACCGTGATGTGGAACTGTCAATGATATTGACAATCACCACATGACCTGAGAGGTTGACATTGACAGGTGCACTGACCACAGGAGTATGAAGGGAGGATAAGGGGAGCTATGAGAGAGCATGTTAGAGGTGGGGGCCAGAGAAGTAAGGAACCTTATATGCCAGTCGGACCCAGATCAGGACAGAGCCACATCAGGGGAGACTACACAAGCCGAGCGCCTCAATTCAGGACAGAGACGCAAACTAACCAACCTTACTAACAATTTCCCTTTTCTGCATACACCTCTCAAACTCCAAACCAAACACAACCAAAACCTACAGCACAACAAACCGCACAAACTTCACTACATCGCAACAACAAAGCAAAAACACACATAGTATTGCACAACAGTACACGACGGCTACCAGCCACAAACACCCCAGGCCCAGCCAACGGACCCACCGGGCTGAGGCCGCCAACAGCACATCACTGCTCCCTTGCACTTTTCCTGCTTCCTCCCACTAACTCAACCTCCCCTCCTCTTTGAGAGCCGCCAGAGCGCCAGGGGACCACTCCGGTGGTGATAGTGCACGGTACAAATGTCCTTTAACATTAACATTAACATTAACATGTCCGTGCTAATGCTTGCGGTCCCCATGCATGCAATTCAGAATTTGTCTAAAATGACCCTGAAAAGGTTTTTTTGTGATTTAAATTGTGTTTTCTGATCTTGCATATCTTTCCTTTTGTCAAGTCACATGTGGTGTCGTTGTGTCTTTCTTGCCCCCACTCATCAACCATTGATGTGCAGCTGTTCGCCCCTGCGTTCGGCATCTGCCCAAGTATCTGCTCTTCCCGACCCGAGAGTAGCTTCTTGCACAAGATAGCTTTTCTTCCCTAAATGCACGCTTTCCCCATGAGAAGGCTGTCTCAGTATTATTTGCAATGTTCTGTTTGGATCCCTCCATCAAACAGACCTTTGCTATGGTTCCTCCCGTTGACCTTTGCCGGGTCATCCTTCCTTATTCATCCCAGAGCGCCAGGGGACCACTCCGGTGGTGATAGTGCGCAGTACAAATGTCCTTTAACATTAACATTAACATTAAGATCCCTCTTTCTCTAGAGCATTCCATTGCTCAACTCTACCCTCCCACCTTTCACAATTCTTTCAGTTTCATCACATTTGTTTGTGTTCACATCAATGTTTGCCATTTTTGCATTTTTTATTTCTCTTTCTCAACTAATTTTTGATGTAGTTCAAACCCATCCAACTACAGGTAGCTCCCTCTATCCTTTTCTGGCACAGCAGATTCATTGCCTCTTCGACCTAGCGTAGCTGCCTATTTTGCAAGTGTGCACCTGTGAACATCTGCCGTCTTTGACGGAAGCACAATTGCTGATCCAGAATGTGTGCCTAATTCACACACATTTTACCAGGAGTAAGTCTGACTTACCCCTGACTGTCACTGGTGGAGGGCTATTGGATTCACAGAGTTACTCGGACCCAGGCCTGGTTCCTCCAGGAGTAAGTCAGGCGTAAGTCAGAGTTTCTCAAGGCAGCTTCTTTTGTTAATCTAATAGCCCTCAACAGCTGTGCAAGTCGGGGGTACGTCAGACGGTATTGTCCAATTTAACTTAATACCAATTTGACCTACTCTCATCTGTCGCAACTTTTTGACCTAATTCGGTAGGTCAAATCGTACACTTTAATGAAAAAATGGTTGTGGGATGGGGTAAGGGAATAGGTTGAGGTGGGGGAAGTCGGGGGGTGGGGGAGTGGGGATTCTCCCCCCACAATAGTGGGGATTGTGCAGGGTCTCCCTGCACAGTACGTCAAAACAAATTTAGTCAAAAAATGTGGTCAAATAGGCAATAGGTCAAGTTATTTTTAGGACAAACAACCCATGACCGGTCATACTGACCCCTGGTAGTACCTTTGTGAATCAGGCGGCAAGACACATACCCGGACACACATCTGTTTGATTTTCACCATGAAGTCAGAGTTAGAACAGAGGTAAGCTCATTTAACCAATATGCCTCCACAGATGACATCCAAAACTAACATCTGTCAACAAAACCTTTACTTCCATTGGACAATGATGCTTCATCAGTTGAGAGATCCACGCCTAACTTCACCCAAAAGCAACCTTGCTTGCATTGCGCCACATACTTCCATTTGCACAGATGCACTTACTTTCACTGCAACTCGTTCCTGTAAGCTCAGAACATGCCTTTCAAATGAACCTGTTCACACAGAGATGCTAAGCACATACTCTGAATGTATCCTTTGAACTTTGAGGGAGGATAATGTGTTGACAATTATGCTGCATCTACGCTGGATCCTCAGGACAAACAGTCTACGCGGATACGCGGAGGCGCTAAAAGCAGAATCTTTCATCGCTAATTACTATTGGTAAACCCTTTGTTCAATTCCCTGTCTCGCATTTGTTATCTAGAACATGGAAAACCACACAAATACAATGGATATGCTGCAGTGTGTTGTAGCAGGAACTGTGAATACGCGCCGAAGAATTGATTCCGCTTGCGACGCTGCATGAAGAACGACCCTTGGCATTTAAGGATCACAGGCACATAATGTAAACCCCTGGTTTGTGGCTTTTGCTTTGAATGCAGATCTTTGAAAAGGGTATGTTTTGTCGGTGGCTTGTATACAAGTCACGAGCACTAAAACGAGCTGCAACCCATTCACAGCGCCACCAGAAACCCATTATTGCGATGTCAGTCAGCCATTTTCAACAGCAGCCCATCTGTATGGAGCATGAAATCCACTCATATGTGTCCCGTGTGGTCTTTACATGAAATTGACCGAGATGGCAAACCGGTTACATAGCGGTGTATTTCATATGGCGGCCACAGGAGAATTGGCACCCGCCCCTCCCCCCAACCACTGCCCACCAATGTGCATTTAGAGTGCACAAGGTAATCCTTATTTATAGGTCCTTTGCTGCTTCGTCTCTCGACACAGCATGTTAACAGAAGGCGTTGGCAATGCCTGTTGTGGTCATGGACGGTTTGTGTTCTTTAGACACAATAAGTCTGCTATTGGTCCTTGTCCCCTGCAGACGAAGGCATGAACTCCTAATCTGGACAACACTACTCCGTTTGGAGTGGGGTTCAACTGATTCACATAAGGCTACTTATCCTCTGTAAGGGCACAGACCATCTAAGATCACTCTAGCTGTTGGAAGTGGCTTTCAGCTCTAGATAGTTGGTAGCTCTGCTTTTTATGTGAATTAGTTTTTAATGTACTTTTTTTAAAATTAGGCAGACAAATTCTTTAATTGCGGGGGGAAGCTAATTAATTGCTCACTTTACCGTTTACTGACACACTACATTCTTTTGTGTGCCTTAATCTATGTGCTCGTAACTCTGGATAGAGCGTAAGCCCGTTGTAGTTCTACACGGACTTCACTCCCCAGAAGCATGAGCGCAAGACGTGCCTGTTGCACGTCATCTATTCCCGACACAGCCTTTAACGCGCTGGGGCGAAGCCTGTTTAGGCCTGTTTGTGGCCTGGAGCGGCGAGCGGCGCGAAACGCTGCCGGTTTCAGGGTCACGGGGCTGAATAATAATATTTCAGAGGGCAAGTTTCAGAAGATGGATAATACGAAATTGAAAGTAAGTTATATGACCACACAGTTGAGATCTTGGAATCTTAAGTAGGGTCATCTACACTTGAGATGTTTAGATCAAATTTGACAGCATGGGCTGGAAAGGGACACTCAGACGACATGGCAAGAGGAAACCCTCACCATAAAAGTGGCCTCACTTAATGCACGTTCAGCAGTTGCACATGCTGTGGAAGTAGGAGAACTCATTCAAGAGTTAGACCTGGAGCAGCTATGTTTGACTGAAACATGGTTTACAAAAGGGTCTCAAACTATATTTCACAAGCTGGTACCAGAGAAGTACATTATTCAGTTTGTCAACAGCGAGGACAGGAGAGGAGGGGGCATTGCTATTATATATAAGTCATCCATGACCATCTCACACTTGGAGAGATTGGACTGGAATGACAATACCCAGTTTGGGGAATTTTCAATTTCTGTGTCACATACTCAAACAATAAAAGTGCTGCTGGGCTACAGACCACCTGGACCCCTACAGAACTTTCTGGAAACATTAGGTGCTCACCGCACACTAATGGGGAGTAAATATAAAGATCTATTATGTATAGGAGACTGGACCATTTGGCTGGAGAGGGATAATGCTCATCCTAACCACGCTGCCCTGATGCAACTCCTAGTTAATCATGATCTGGAGGTTATCACTAGGGAACCCTCCCATAAGAAGGGTCATTGCTTAGATCTCCTAGCAGCAAGAGGAGGGGCCATTCAATTCGGTGAGACCATTCCACCCCTGTGGTCGGATCACTGTCTGCAATTAGTTACTGTCAGGGGAACTGATCTGGAAAACATCTCTGGGGAGGAAGTGGAAAATCGGTTGGCATGTCTGGACATTAGACTGGCATGTGAAGAATATTTCAGTAAGGGGGCAGATTTGCTAATGGAAATCTGTGATAAATATGCACTGCTTAAATTTAAGATTACAAAAAAATCCAAATCTTGGTTTAGCCCAGCATTGGGTCTGATGCGTAAACAGCTACGCCAGGCCAACAGACTTTGGAGGTCTTCTAAACTAGACAAAGATGCAGAGAAGGCGAGAGCCCCCCTAAAGGAACACAAAAATGCCCTATTTGTGGCAAAAAAGGATTTCCTTCAAGAAGAAATCAAGCTGGCAGGTAATCAAGCTAAAGCTCTATTTGATTTAGTGACAAGGTTTAGGAACCCTAAATGTATGGCAGCACCCACCGCTGACTCACAGGAGCAGGCTAATAAGTTCAATGGTTTTTTTTTAACAAACAAATTGTGGACATCCAGAAGAGTATTAACAAAGTGATGATTGCGGAAGAGTGGGAAGAACCTAGAAAAGAGCTAGAAGTGGTAGAAAACCAGGAAAAAGAGGAGAGTTTCTGCTTCCAACCAATTGAGAAGGAAGCAGTACAAGCCCTAATACTCCAATTAAAACCCACAAAGGACCTGGCTTTTCCTATGCCAGCATGTACTGCCATTCGATTGGCAGCTAACCTCACTCCATTTATAACCACCTTTGTTAATAAATCCCTAACAGAGGGCTATGCCCCATGCTCACTCAAGGGAGCGTTGGTAAAACCCCTGTTGAAGGAGCCCAATTTAGACCCTATGGTGCTGAAAAGCTACAGCCCTGTGGGTGGCCAACCTATGCTGTCTCACTAAAATGTTGGAACAAATCATCTGCAACCAATTTCAGCAGTTTGTAGACAGTAAAGACATCTTAGATGAATATCAATCGGGGTTCCGCCCAAATCATGGGACAGAGGCTGCCTTATTGGCAGTCCAGAACGATTTGTTGGAAGCTTCAGACAGGGGAAGCGCTACGATAGTACTGATGCTTGACCTGTCGGCGGCATTCGACACAATCAATCATAAGATCATCCTTCAACGGATTGAAAAAATAGGGAGAGCTGCTAAAGTAGTGGTGGACTGGTTTGACTCCTTCCTAGAGGACAGACCCCAGCAAGTGATACTGGGAGCCTTTCTTTCAGAGCTAATGCAGCTGAGATGTGGAGTCCCCAAGGCTCAGCGCTTTCACCTCTGATCTTTAACTTGTACATCCAAGCGTTGTTTGATATTTTGAGAAAACACGGTCTACGATTCCATTCATATGCTGACGACACGCAGATCTACGTGGAGACAGATCATTTGTCTGAGGCATTTGAAGGGATCGACCGGTGCATGCAAGACATAAAAAAATGGATGACAAGCAACTAGCTGCAGTTTAACGCAGCTAAAACAGAAGTAATATTATTTGGATCAGAGAAAAAAAACAGAAATGAAGAAATAAATATAACACCGCAGATTCTGGGTGAAGACATTCCGTTTTCAAAGAAAGTGAAAAACCATGGGTGTATCTGGCAAGAAAATCTGCCCAGCGAAGCCCAGGTAGGGGCCAAAGTAAAAGCAGTGTACTACTCCTTGCGCATGCTTAGGAATGTATTCCCTTTTTTAGCACCTCAAGATCATTCTATGGTTGTAGGAACTCTGGTAAATTCCCATCTCGACTATTGCAATAGTCTGATGACAGGGATCCCAGTGAAACAGATGGCAAGACTCCAGAGGGCCCAGAATGCAGCAGTCAGGCTAATTGCCGACCTAGGAAAAAGAAAACATGTTTCTACATCTCGGAGAGCACTCCATTGGCTTATGGTGGAGGACTGTATTAAATTTAAGGTGGCGTGTCTTATGTACAAATATTTTTACAAACTCGCACCCAGATATCTAAATACCAGAATCCACCACTACCAGCCAACTAGAGACCCTCGGTCAGGAGATAAACTCTTGGTGGACGTCCCTCAGGCTAAACGCACCTCAAAGGGCGACAGGAGGTTCTCTGTGTGTAGACCAAAGTTTTGGAACCAGCTACCTATAGCTACACGATCATGCACCTCATTGGAAGGGTTCAGGAAAGAACTTAAAACCTTCTTATTTAAATCATTCTAAGTATCAAGGGCATATACAGTACATCACAGCTAGAACTTGACCTTTAGTTAACATCTGCGCCCGAATGCAGAAATAACCAAATACACAAATAGACAAATAAGAGATGACTTAATGTCTGCCACAGGATACTTGACTTATTTTCAAGAGGTCAGAGAATCTGGCGAAGAGGAACCTGACCAAGATCAGCTGACATGCCATTGGCCCACTTTGCTGCATTCACGCCTTTCTCTGTATGTTGCAGAGGTAGAAACAGGAGCCGGGTTGGATGCAGAGTGTCTGTACCTAAATCCTCTCCATGCTGATATGGTGATGAACCATTGACGTATGTGTGCACACGCATGCGGCAGCACTCAATAGTGGCAGTCCTCATTACTATGAATCCCTACAGAAAGGGCAGGGCAGGCAGGATCCATCGAGATCCATGCGTCTCCACCTTCTTCAGGTTTCTGATCCAGCAGAGAAGAATGTGGATTCCCGGCACGCAGCAGGGAAATGCAAGAAGCTTATTTCACACCTGCATTTCCCTCCGACCGGGAAACCCTATGAAATTGCATGGCTGCACTAAGATATCACAACGTTACTTCCTGAAGTTCCGAAAAGGCTCATTTCTACTCATTTCCCAGAGCAACAGCCACTATTTACAAATAATACCATCTCTACAAAAATAGTATCTAAGTTGACTGATGTCAAAGGTCAAAAGAGTTCATCGACATGTAAAATATACAAAGAAACATGAAGAAAAGGAATCCGAGCTCAACTGGACCATTGCTAAAAATGTAGCACATAGAGAAGCCAAACTCTTGTATTTCCTCTTCATGGAACATTATGCTCTTGGATAACATTATCAACAATTAGCTCTATGAGAAGTTGCCATATCCGCTAACTCTTTTGGCCTCTTTCTTTCTTTTGTGGGAATACTTTGTATGTGGACGAACTCAAGGCAACTTAAATAGCATTGTGGTAGACGGCCCTTCTCAGTTTGTAAACACCTTCAATAGGTGTATATGTTTGCGTTTTAAAAATTTATTTGCGAATCATTTTCTGTTGATATGTTTGAGGAATTCTTGCATTAAATATTCTTGATGAATACTGATGAACTTGAAAAATAAGTAGAATTTCCCCTAGACAACTTCATCTAGTATTGCGTGAGATACATTCAAGCCAGACGGTCATTTTGCATGGGCCACCAAATAACCAATGGATTTGGTGAAAGCCTATTTATATTGTTAACTTAGAAGTGAAAGGCTGCATAGTCCTTTGCCAATTAATAGAGTCATTGTGTCCATTTATGGTTGTTGAGAGCAGGACACATCCTATCTGCAGCTGTTTCTTTCAGTAAACATGTAGATTATAGAGGCAGGTCTTTCTATGTCGCTACGTTTCAGTGCAGTTCTAAGGGAGCCTCGCATGGTTACCTTTGTCACTTGCGTTCCTGGTGAGCATTAAACAGTTTTCCAATAAATGATCGCAGTGGTGCTGTCTTCAAATAATAACGATGGCAACAGAAGGGCTTGGCCTATGTTCGAGAGTCATAAACACTCCCAAATGGGACTCACTCTGCTAATTATTTATTTATTTTTATTTATTTGTTTATTTGTATAGCGCTAAAGCCCCCAGGCATCAGAGCGCATTCCAAAGAGACAGGACAAAACGGGACAAGATTAGACACACAAAGGATCATAGCATGGGGAGCTGAGGGAGGTCGCTAATCCAGTTTATTTAAAGAGTAGGGTCTTTAACTTCTTTCTGAAGTGTATGCAGTTGGTTTCTAATTTCAAGGATGCAGGCAGTTCGTTCCATTTATGGATGCTTCTTTTTGGGAAGGCCTTGCCCAGGCCGTTTTGCTTTTTTGCTGGGGTTGTCTGGAGAAGACCTTTGTTAGCGGATCTTACATTTCTGGATGGTTCATGCCACTTGAAGTGTTTTTTCATGTACGCTGGGGCTTTGCCATACAAGCATCGGTGGACCATTGTGAGGGATTTAAAAGTAATTCTCTCCTCCATGGCCAGCCAGTGTAAATCTTTCCTATTGCCTGTAATGTGTACCCTTCTAGGCCTGCCCGTGATTGTCCTGATGGCATTATTCTGAATAACCTGACATTGTTTCAGGCATTTCATGTTTGCTCCCAGAAGCAGGGAGTTGCTGTAGTCCAGTCTAAACAATATTGTTGCTCTGGCTATGGTAATGCTATTTTTTTGGTTGAGCAAGGGTCTAATTTTACTCAGGAGTTTTTGATGGTATTGACAATTACTTTTTAAGAAAGCTGTGTGGGCCTCTGTTCCTAGTGAGGCTTTTAAGTAGACTCCCAACGTCTTTACTTTCTCGGATATTGGGATTTGGGCATTTTTGGATGTCTATGGAGTCATGAGAATTTCTCTCTGGAAGCAGTTGAAAGCATAGTCTAGCTCCAGCACGAAGACCATAAACCCCTCTGGCCATAACATTATTTGACCACTTGGTGGGCGATAGTGAAGGGTTCGTTTATGGCGGACTATCTCTGTTTCCCTTCCTGCTGAGGCCCAACATCAGGTGGGCAACGCCATTTTGTAGGGCTGCCAAGTTTTGCATGGAATCATTACGGGGCTCTCAGTACAGGGCATTGCCGCAGTCCAGCTGTCATATGTGCCATTGCATAGGGAGTGTCACCCAGGCACCAGGGCCTGCCTCAACTATATCAAGAAATGTTGTTTTAAAGAGAAGCTGTGCTGCTTACATGTTGAGACTCGCTTTGATGTTTGTCGGAGTGAGGTCACGGTGTCGCCTCCCAATACTGTGTGACGCTCTACAGGCAAGTAGCCTCCTTCTTAGCGGCCCATCAGATGCTGCATATCACTCACTTTCTTTGAGCAGAGCTTTTAAAGTAGGGTCGATTTATAAGTCATGGATCATTTAAGAGACTGTTTTGAACAGAACGTTCTGAATGTTTCCGTGTTAAGAAATGAAAACGGGCATTTCTATTCGGAAAACAGACACAGAGCACCAGTTAGCCGCCTAAAACTATACCATTGTCGTGGTCCTTTAAAGTATATCATACAAAACAGTTTTAAAATAACGATATTATTTTCAGATGCTCCTACTTAACACAGCAAAAAGTGTTTAGGTTTGGAAGAAGGCACCATTTTCATGACATCATTTATGAAGCTTGCATTTGTCAAACATTGAAACACTAGCAGGTAACCTTTTCACACATTTCCTTAAGTCTTGAAAGAATATTTTCAAAACCCAAAGGCTTTTTTGTGCCTTCTGCTGAATTGTATTCTGGTATTTGTAGTCTCCCATTCAAGATGAGGAATAATGCCGCAATTGTACAATTTTTACCTGGAATATTTCTATGCAGAATGTATAGATTTCTGTGAGTGCGCCTTACTATGGCTTGTGTAGTTTTCAAGTCAGCTTTATAAAACAGAATATTGCTGAAAGCCAAACATAGGAACGAGGAGGGGACATGATGAGAGGGCAAGTGAGTCATGATTATTTGCAAAGGATGTGGCAAGAGTGGTTGCAATCATGGAGACTGGAGAAGTTATTTCCCTGGTTTTGCCCAGGTGCTCCTTTTCAGGGCAACAGTAGAGGACAGCGGCCACCCACTTTTTTTCAGAGAATCAATACAACCCCCATTTGGGTGTTTTTGAGGCCAGCAAGCTTGTTCAAGTGTTTGGCTATCAGTATTTCGCCCAGGCTCTCTATTTTCCCAGTTCAGACGCTTACCTATAAGACCACATAAAAGTGTCATTAAAGCACACACCTCGTATTGAGATTTTGTTTTCCAGGTAATAGCTCATTATATATCGATGGGTTTAAAAGGTGGGCACCTTTTATACTTTGCCAGCATAGTTATTGGAAAATCTCCCCTCTCTTGTTATTGTTCTCTTGTTGTTGTTGTTATTATTATTATTATTGTTATAATGTTTAGGGTATTTTTGCAGAACTGGCTTCGGGAAGCAAAGGAGTGCTTTACAATCAAAGGTGTTGATCATTTTTTTGTAAGGCCAATGCTTTTTTCTCGTGCACTTTCTTATAAGGGGAAAGATCAATTGAACTAAATTTTCATATTTCACTTTAAGATATGTTCACTTACTGTGCATATATATTCATGGGAGCTTTTAATTTTCACTATGTGGCAGAAGTTCCCACACCGAATTTTTTTCTGGATTTTTGGTCGCCCTATGCAAATACTAATCTCACACGGGCAAAATTACACCTCTGCTCCTGTTGTTAAGGGAGAACAGGCACAACTGAGCCCTCTGCCCCTATGCACTCAGTTGCAATACATATATTATTTAGCCCCCCACTTTTTTTAGAAGGTGAGCCTTGTTAATTTTTAGTACGTTGAAAGACCTGCACAATTGCTTGCTCTCACTTGTACTCAGGTAAATAAGCTCTATTGCGCTATAAGGCAATCCAGCAGCAGACGCAACCTGCCCCAATGGCCCCAGGTCCGATCCCTGCCCTGGCATGACCTCCTTGGTACCTGCTTCAGTGTATTTTTTTGACAGACCGAATAATCCTTAGCTGTTGCATCTAAAATAAAAGCATATTGCTAGTTTGATCAATATGGCTAAATATATACGCAATGAAAAATAAAAACAATCATAAAACGTCTGCTAAAACATCAGTTAGCAAAACACAATTATATTTTTGCAGTGCCTTTCACAGTCAGATGTCGTTTTTAAACAAAATTTTCAAAAATGCCTTTTGCAAACAATATTGCTACCAATTACACCTGGAAAGAGATGTGTTCAAGTGCCTGAATTGCAGACTGGTCTCAAATCTTGGCTTCACTACTTACCAAAGTGTTTGCTGATGGGCATATCCTTTTATCTTATCTGCCAAAATTAGAAGTTTCTACAAGGTATTTAGCTCACACTGGGCCTTATCAGGGGTTGGGCGGAGTGGTAAAAATGTGGCAGTAATAGCGTTACCGCCGCATTACCATTCTGCCCAATCCCGGGTTTGGGAGTAATGTTTGAGATTTAACACCAGCTTTGAGCTGGAGGTAAATCTGGGCACTGTCCACCTATTTTCGGCAGTGCGCTGCGGTATTTGCGCCGATACTGCCCCATAGAGTCCTATGGACTCTTAAAAAAATGGGGAGTAACAGCATTACCACAACTCGGTATTGCGATGGACTGAGTTGCAATAACACTGTTTGCGTTGGGTAGCGCCTCGGCAGATTTACTGCCGGATACCACCCACCTTCTAATGAGGCCCACTGTCTGCTACTTCAAAAAAATGCCTTGCTCCCTGATATTGCCACATAGGAAAATGCTAACAGTAACACGTTATATCCTGGGCGTCACAGTTTTTTTGTCTCCTGCCTTTCTCATGGCAGTGTGTTATTGATGTAACTTTCCATGATACCTTTGCGTATTAAAGACTTATTCTGATATAATTTGTAATCACTGATGTCACTATTTATGCAAAGAAGGGGGGAACCACAAATCTTTCAAAGCCCATGACCCCGCAAATGGCCAGACCTGTATGATGCCTGGAAGGCGATGAGATGGCTCAGCGGGTTAAACACGTGTTGCTGTGATTCATGTTTGATCTGTCGGTTGCAGGTACGAATGCGGCAAGGCCAATTTAGCCTTTCATCCTTCCGAGAGATCGATAAATGAGTACCAATTTTGATTGGGTAATAAAAGTAATGTATGTAAATATGTCATGTAAAGCGCTTTAGATTAAAGCGCTATATACAAAACAAATTATTATTAATATAAGGCCAGCTCTTGTACTGAGCAAAGAGAAGGTAGATTGAAGGAAGAACACAGCTTTAGTGTCACAGGGGCATTCATTCACATAAGGCCCTCCTTGCAGTGATACATGGGTGTTGGCAGCGCCTCTTTCCCCTGCACACAGCAATTGAGACTATCAAGTGTTGGAAAACAGAAAGGCCGTCCTTAGGTTTTAAAATAGAGCGTGTTTTTGGAGGACAGGGCACCCAGCCTACACAGACTCCCAATTGCTGATACGGCGGCAGCATAACACTCCTGTTGACACAGAGTCCGGACCCGTTCCTGTGATATCGAAACGAATTTGCGTCAGAGGAATCCAATTAGAACTGTCACTTCACCCAAAGCCGGATTTCTCCGGATAGTCCGCGGACGCCGAGTCTGTGGTAAAAGCGTCTCAAGTCAATTCGCACATTTCATTCTCAACGGTGGCAGACACAATAGAGGCCCCCGTGCTGCTAGTACGCGCCAACCACAAGTCACTACACCCTGCTTCTGCCAGGACTGGGGGAGTGCATGGGGGCGGGGTGCATGGAGACGCGGGCACGAGCAGGATGCAGACCGGGGCAGCTTGGAACTGTCGCCATCACCTCGCCTCCTCCTCGCAAACAGCTCCTGCTCGTTTTCATCACCTGGGTTATGGCTGGGCCATCAGCCAGTGTAGGCCCCTTTCATGAACATTCTGATTCCCGTTGCCATGGCAGCGACTGTCTCTGGGCCCAGGAGCTGATTGCGAGCCGTGGCTATTGATCCAGGGACGGGCGGTTCATTCCCGGGTGCACCATACTGCTTTGTGGCTGTGCAGACCGACGGCGGCACGTTGTGTACCGAGAATTGTACTTCCGGGTGGGGATGCACCATGCATACGTGGGTACAATAAGGGGGAAAACCCTCCTAGGCTATTGGGTGTGTTTATTTTAAGTGCTTAAATAGTCAGGGTCTATCATCATTGAATTGTAAATGGCATTTGCTTCATTACCCAATTAAATGGTACTCATATGTTTTCCGGTATGGAAGGATGAAATCAGAAAATCAAAAATCTAGGATTTAAAAAAAATGCTTTAAAAAAAATGAAAAAATTGAATATCAAGGAATCTGGGGGAGGCTTCTAGAACAAACATAAACTACTTGATCTGTACTCTGTTCTCCTTCCCTCCTCTCCAAGTTTGTCTTCTTTTACTGTGTTTTTTTCAAAATGTTTTAATTTAGTTTACATGTTAACCACTCCACTATACATACAAGTAAAAACACAGACATTTATACCTTAAAATCATATATAAAAAGAAAAAACAATAATTTCCTTAATACATTTCAAAAAAGCTATTTACAGCTGAACATCCAGCATTGCAAACACATCTGAAACCACCCGGCGAAAGGCCCACTTGAAGCCGGACCAAAGAATAAGGTGACTTTCCGAGGTCTGAAGGTCTCCAGCATAAGTGAAATGGAAGTGCTTCAGGTGCTGCACACGACAACACAAGATGTCGAATAGTCTCCTTGTGGTTAGAGTTTTTACACAGGCTAAACATTCCATTCTGTTCATGTAGCGATAACCCACGCCCCATACATCCCAAGGTAAGAAGTAGGTTGAATTTAAATCTTATAAATTGATTGCAGTTTATTGCAAGGAAAGAAGGATATGTCTTTGGATCAAGTCCTTCTCCTCGGAAAACAGCCGTACTCCTTATACAAGGAATACACCCCCAAACTATATATAAATACACCCACAGACTATATATAAATAAATATATATATATATAAATATATAGTTAACAATGCTATATAAATTCAATAAAATACAAATACAAAATACAAATACAAACCATCGATGTTCAAACCAGTCTAGCTCAAAGAGTTTCCTCTTGACCAATTCTGGAGTCTCCCTTAAAATTAGTTTCGTCCAAACTAAGAGTTTCTAATATAGATTTCATGCTTGACCCAAAACAATTTAGCAATGGAATACACTTTTCATAGACCATGGAATACTTAAATAAAAATGTAAATAAAAAGAAAATGCATACAAATTCCATACAGATTTCTGGATATCGACTAATATGTGGGCCCGGCCCAATGGGATAACACCTCTAAATTGGCTACCCCTCCTTGGCTCTTCCTGTCGCCCTCTCCATATTCTCCCTCTTTTTATTTTAGCAGCACCCAGTTGCTTGCTGGGTAGGTTGGCACCACACGAACCCTATAAGCAAAAACTCAGGTCAATGGTTTCTCGTCAGTTGCACCACAGTCATAAGTGCTGTGTGTGGACATTGCAAAGCTAGTAATGCAGAAAAAACCCCGCCCACTTATTTCTCACCCACCTACTGCCTGCACACTCTTGTTGCAGAAACATATGCTGAAGCAGACCTCCCGAAATTGTGCTCTGTGAGTGCACGTAGTGTTAGTGCATATCATTTTGCATACAGTTTACAAAGGCAGAACTACAGGTACCAGCATGCAGCAGCAGCATGGTGTGAGCTTGAAAGCCAAGATGGATTCATTATTTCAAAACTGGCATGGAACAACTTGAAATCCTGCCCAATGGGTTGTACTACTTTGAAGACTTTGCCACACTCCCGTCTGCGTGATAAAGTCACATGCTTGGAGTCATTTTTTACACAGTCGTGCAGATTTTTGTCATACATAATGTGCATACCATTTACAGGTCTGAAAAAAGTGGAGCACATTTATTGTAAACATATCACCATTCAGGAACAGAGCTGAATACATCTGTGTTTTGGCCGTAATGTTGTATTGGGCCTTGAGGCAATGCATTTGGATCTTGTCTCTGAAGCCTCGCCCTATCTATACAGAAGTCTCTTGCCTGCAAAAGGTCCACCAGGTCCACCATGCCTTTTAATCTTCTTCTGCTTCACAACACAGGGTGCAGACCTGATGAACACGTTTTTTGATTTCCAGAGTTATTTTATTAAAAACATTCTCAAATATGGAGTGGGGAGTGCTGTTTCTTTCTCACAGGTGGTTGAATTTTTCGGTTGTACAAATACTCACAAACATTGAACAACTGTTTGAATAGTGAATGTGGAAGAGGGATTCTCAGTGTGAGATGGCTCAGGGCCTCAGTACTAATGCATTCTCCCTGAAAACAGGGAAGCAAATACCCCGATAACGTCTTACAGGAATTGGACAACACAAAGAACAAGCAAAGCAAGAGGGAAACTAGTGATGAAGTAGACTATACAGGCAGGAGAAGCTACCTGGTGTCAATTATTGTAGGAAGTAGGCAGTTGAGTTGTGTCTTGCAGTCCATGTTTATGCCACCATTCTTGCGCTTGAAACCCATTGTATGCAATAGTTATGCGAACTCTGTGGAACTTGATGGTGATGTTGTCTAGTGGCTAAGTACGATGGGCAGATATATTGTCTACTGCGGTGGAGCGTGGAACGTCTTGTGTGGATGAGACAATATGTTCGCTAATCACACAGTAAATTACTGACCAACTGTATCCTCCATTTTCATCAGTATAGATAGTCTCGGGACAGGGCCCCAGACATGGCGCTCACCCACTACGGCGACAAGAGTGGGGGCGCAATGCCATAAGGGGTATGCAGCCTGAGTTCTTGAGGACTTGATGGATGGAGTGAGGAAAGCTACCTCCAACTGGTCCTTTCAAGGCTGGATTAGGAAAACTCGTTTTTGATAATGCAATGGGATCAATATATATTGACACCTCAGCCTCCCCTTTCTGGACCTGCGTGTCTCTGCTCCTCCCCACCGAACAGTTTCCCGTAGCTGGGTCAATACGATGCATGAGTTAGAGACACGTGAAATTCTCAAATGATGAGCCATCAAAGTCATCTTTGTAGTTTGCTCCTGGCATCAAGAAGGCAACATTTCAGAGTCTGTTCTCCTCTGTCACTCATGAGACCACCTGATTATTGAAAACAAACAATCTGCGGACTTATGTGGATAAGGCGCTGTGGGCGCGTGTGCATGTAGCATAGTACTGGTATGAAAAGAACACCTCTGTCAACACCTACTTTTAGTTTGTTTGTTTGTTTTGTTTGTTTTATTATTTATAATGCGCGGATATACCCAGGGGTATCAGGGCGCAGTATTTACAAGAATATGCGAAGCTTAGTTACAAAATATAAAATGTACGTATCGACAATGGAAGTATATACAAAGCATAATGAGGAAAACAGGCAATGTATACAGTATAAACAAGAGTACAAAGTGGGCACACGTGGTTACACAGTGTGCGGATAACATGAAGTGATAGCCTTGGCACTTAGCTATCTTGGTGGTCCTTCGTTTTCAGCCATGAAACTACCTTGGATCGGAAATTCGGGCATGGCATGTCTACTCTAAGGTTGGGAGGCAAGGAGTTCCATAGTTTGGCTGCTTTTACCGGGAAACTGTTACCTCCTATAGTGGCAAGTTTGAAATTTGGGACAGAGAGGCAGTCTTTGTATGCAGTTCTGAGGGGTCTCTAGGAGGCTTGTCTATGGAATCTGTTGATCAAATAGATCGGGGCAGCATTGTTGAGAGATTTGTAGGTAAGTGATCGTTTTAGGAGAATTTTATCTCTAGTGGAGAGCCAGTTGTTCTGTTGGCTGAGTCCTGAAATGTGCTCTCTTCTGGGGATGCCTAGGGCTGCTCTCAGGGCGTTATTCTGGAAGGTTTGTAGCTTGCTGGTGGTAGCCTTGGAAGTTCCCAGGTAAAGGGCGTTACAATAGTCAAGGCGGGATAGTCTAAGGGCTCTAGCGAGTGTGAGGCAGCAAGTGTCTGACAGAAATGGTTTGGCTGAGCGGATAAGTTTGCACATGTATGCAGATGAGGATGCCAGGGAACTCAGTTGTCTTTTGAAGGAAAAGTTAGAATCCAAGTAGAATCCCAATGTTTTGGCCTCCTGTCCAACTTTGATATTGTTCCCATCTATCATGAAGGAGTTGTAGGCCAGGCTAAGTTTCTTTAAACTGGACGTAGTACCCAGGATGATAATCTTCGTTTTCTCATCATTCAGGCATAGTCCATGAGTGACCATCCATGCCTGATTGATGATGTAAACCCTATTTAGCAAGGCTAAATCCTTTCCATAATCTCCAGAAAGCGGAAGGAGGATCTGGGTATCATCTGCGTAATTAGTGTAGGTGATACCGAGATGATCCAAATCATCGAAAAGGGGCTTGGTAAATATGTTGTACAGTGTGGGGGAGACGCAGGAGCCCTGTGGGACACCACAAGTGATGGGTAGGGGGTCTACTGCAGCAGTGGGAGAGAAGACCCTCATAGTTCTTGATCCTTGTAATGGCCTCGGGAGAGAAGTGTGCTGCTGTATGGAGGTGTGAGCATAGGACAGAATGTTCGACCAAATCAAAAGCTGCAGATAAGTCAAGGAGGAGGAGCAAGGCAACTTGCCCTTTATCCCTGAGTGTATCATTCTGAGATTTCAGGTCAATAAGTGCAGTTTCAGTCCCGTGTTGAGGACGGAACCCTGATTGTCTGGATCCTAAGAGGTGGTGTTCTTCCAGGTGCTTCTGTATTTGTACATAGGCGACCTTGTCTAGGATTTTTAGTAGGAAGGGAACAGTCGTTATGGGTCAGTAATTTGTGGGTATGGCTGGGTCCAGAGTAGGTTTTTTTAGTAACGGAAGTACCCCGGATTGTTTTAGATTGGTGGGGATGGAGCCAGTGTTGAAGGAGGCATTGATCAGTTTAGTGATGAAGGGTGAGAAGTCAGGGGTGGCCTCTTTGATGAGCTGTGCTGGGCACAGATCTCCCTGGCAGTTAGATGGTTTCAAAGACAGGATACTTTTTTCTACGTCAAGAGTATTGGCTTTAGAGAACTTGAAGCGGGTAAGATCTGTGGTTGTGTGCTTATCCGGAATTTTGGATGGGAGAGCGTCTTTCAGGGCAGCTTTTTTGCTAGAAGTTTTGCTTTGAAGGGTCACGATCTTATTTGCCAAGGCATTTTGAATTTCTGAGCACCAGTTTTTATCTTTGGTGCAAGTATCAGGGGTTAGTATCGGGGTTTCTACTTCTTTAAGTATAGAGAAGAGTTCTTTCATATTGGATTTAGCTTGGGATATGCGAGAATCAAAGGAGGTTCGTTTAGCCAGGTAGATTTATTTTTTATAGAGTGTGGCTAGTTTGGAGAGTTTGAGTTTGTTTGCGGCAGAGGGGGATTTTTTCCAGGTAGCCTCGCAATTTCTTTTTTGCTGCCTTAGGTTTTTGAGGAATGGAGTGTACCATTTGTTAAGGTGTGTTTTCAGTTTACTAGGTCTGAGTTTAAATGGGGCGATGAGTTTTGAATTAAGAAACTTATAATACTGCAAACCAACCACCAGATAACCAAATGTTGATAGCTTTTCATTCTATACAGCTACAAGCTTCAGAAAGACTATTACTGGTTAAGTAACATTTGTCTTATGGGTGACATGGCATTTCAACAAGAGATACATTTCTATATACGTACAGTGACTGGTGTGTTACCACAAGTGCGTGCCTTAAAATGGAATTTGTTGCACAATAGATAATTGACAACAACATAACAGCTTCAGTCTGTGACTCAGCAGCAAGCAAATAAACCGTGCAACTTGTAGAAATGTAAGGAGGATCAATATGTCAAGCACGATATATCAGGGGGGCACGGCATATGCATTTAAGGTATTCTTACCTGTGAGGCTGTCTCATGAGACTTTACATTCCAGTGGGAGAAGTTACAGGCAACTTCTGGAAGACTATCACTTTAAGCACTCTTGATGCCAATGAACTCTTCTCTCTGCCACGGTGCCTCTTGCTCCAGTACTCCTCAGCAGGTTCTGATACATTCTCATTTCTCCTCTCAAAGGGTCTGTTGATTCTCCACCGTTCCTGGACGAAATGTGCTATTTGGATACATTAGATATGATTTTCACTATTCTTTGGAATTTGCTTCCTGAAAGACCAATCATTGCTTTTCCCATTTGCTTGGGTCTGTGGCCATCTACTGTGGGCCCTGTTTGCTGTTGCCTTTGGTTTCTTTACTTTTAGTTCAGGAAATGACTTTAGGGCTTCCTTAGCACGCCTCTTCTTTGGGTTGAGGGCCCCTGCATGTGGGTGTCCTCGGTTGTGGACTCCGACACAACAACAGCATCCTCGATCTGTGAGCTGCTGGCATTAAACTTCACTTCCTCCATGAGCATGACGGTCCACTCTTCCTGGGCAGAGGCACTCCTAGTCTCTTTCTTTTGTTTCTAGTTTCTGAAAAGATTCTCAGCATTAGGGAGACTTCAGGCAAGAATGAAAATACACTTTTTCAATTCAATTTCGAGCCAAGCATTCATGACTATTCCCCTTTATCTGTGTCTTCTGTTTCGCTCTGTGAGGATCAGACTTTCCCTCATTTGACCTGTTTGGTTTCTTGTCTCTTCTCTCTCTTCTGCATGCCTTATTCGGATTCTCTTCTTACTCTTTCTTCTTCACATGGTTTCCTTGTAACTCACCACTTCCATACTGGGGATGGGGAGCTTCCTGCCTTTTTTCACAGATACACAAGTACGCAACTGTCTGTCCTATTTTGTGAACCTTCCTTGTACAATGTGAAGTAAACAACCTGTATATTTAGTTGGCAGGTTAGAGGCATTTTGTCCTTTGCTCCTGAAAATTTGAAGTGATTGTATCAGCAAGTGTACTTTTCTTTCATTGATACTATCCGGATAATTGTGCTGTTATGCAGTGTCTATCACAGAAGATTCCTCAAAGGCCAGGCTCTGCTTCCTGGACAACGGGAAGTATGAAACAGATCAGAGGAACACCCAACTTCTGCCTTCACACTTGCTGAACATGCCAGAGCATCATAGTTACACATTGTAGAACACATGTAAGCCCCTTTTTGAGACTCAAACACATTATCGCATCACAATTATTTCAAATCTTTATTGAAGTGCGAG
Organism: Ambystoma mexicanum; assembly: GCF_040938575.1. Classification (NCBI taxonomy): domain Eukaryota; kingdom Metazoa; phylum Chordata; class Amphibia; order Caudata; family Ambystomatidae; genus Ambystoma; species Ambystoma mexicanum. The sequence goes on from NC_090929.1 coordinate 120,243,230, forward strand.
CAGGAATTTTCCTGCACATGGGGCTACAAGAATGCATTTGCCTTTTGCTGTTGAACACAGAGACACCCATTGTGGGTTTGCAAATGTAGAGCATGTACATTTAAGCGCACGTGCACCCCAGATAACTTTCTGGAAGATACTTCAGATGTGCCCATAAGCCGATTAAGCCGTTCCCATACACCCATAGGCCAAATTGGGGTGAGGGGCTTCAAACATCCAGGCGCCAGGACCCACTCCATCAAGGCCAGTATAGGGTAGAGGCCAGACATGATGATGGCATCTCCTCGCACCAGATCGGAACATTTAAAAGTGCTCCGCCCACCAGGGTTTCTGGTGGGGCACTTGGCAGCGGATTTCTTTCCCCACCTACCTGCCCTGAAAGGAGCTATTGTTCAGCGTTGAGTTGTGTTGACGTAACTAGAAAGGGGATAGGGCTGTACCAGTAAAGGTACTTGTTGACATCAACTTCGTTGGTGTTGGAAGGGTGTAAAATGGTGGCCTGTGAGGAGAGACATGCTTAACTACTGGAACCGAGAGGTCAACTGACGCTTTAATTCGGGGGCTGTAAGCTCCTATTTTGCCATCTCCCATTTATTTATTTATTTATTTTGAGGCCTATGTAGCGCGCCAAGCCCGCAGGCATCTGGTTTGCTCGTCGAGCGCAACAAAATTGGAGAAGTCGATATGCTCCTATTGTGTCACCCTTCAAGCGAACAAAACAAATGTATGCAACTAACGAGGGTAGAGACTTAGGTAGGACTGGTGGAGGACGATGGATGCTGGAACGGAGGTCTGGCAAAGAAACGTTAAAAATCCCCGGGCATCCCTTTAAAGGGCCGCCATCTTGGTAGCAGGTGCACTTGTAAATGAGACACTTCCCATTTTAATTGTCCCCTCTAATATTTATAATAGTATGCAGGTTGCAGTATATTTGAAACCAAAATATCATTGTCTATGAGTCTGATCTTTCCTGTGCCCCCATTTCTGTGTGTGCCTGTTCTATGTGTGGAAAGTCGTGGAGTTTGAAGAGACCGCCTGACCCTAGGGCCTCCCCATTTCCCTCCACAATAAAGGATGGATGCCTCTTAAAATAATGAATGCCATTATGAAGGAAGTGGCAAAAGGAATCAAAAAGATTTCTAGCACATATTAATATAACTATCCTTTAAAATGTGTTTTGCTTTCTCATTTTAACATCTTATAAACATAAATCCAATTCACCCAAAACAGAACGTTCCATAAAATGAGGGAATGGGGCATTTCAGCCCTGTTTTAATAATTTTGTCCAAATGAATATTTTAGTAAAACGAATTAAAGAGGTCAAGCAATACTACAATGGAAGGCTTGAGGTGTGCAGATTGACCGCTGGACTGATGTTTGCTTAGGTGGCTGCCTTTTTCTTTCCCTGGCGTAGAATGGAATTAAAGGCGCCCAAAGGTTCTTTGCAAACATGTTCAGAGCGACCTTTTGGGGTCTGTCGTGAGAGGGATGGCAGGAACACTTCATCATACTTTATGGTTCCTGATGAGATTTGTGGGCCAGGAGCACCACAATTCCTGGGGTATCACCTGAGGAAGACTGGACACGAGAAGAAGACTGGGCAAGATGCAGGCCCAAGTGAAAACAGTTGTAAAGAATAGGCTGCACCATCTCTAGGTTTCTAAATGTGTGCCTCTAATTGGGCATCACCCCATATTACAACTCCCTCACAAAATTGACCTACACTGCTTTCAATGTCAATTATCTTACCTGGATATAAAACCTGCAAGCTTTTCAGCTAATTTACATACCCAGAAAGCATTGCTTTGTGGCTCTGATTTGGAGGTCAATTTCCCGGGATGGCTACTTGGTGACACTGTGGCTTGTTAACTGAAATTGAACATTCTGCTCCTACATTTCAGGTCGAAGGGTTTTTTCTTGTCTTTTTTTTGCAAACTCACCATAACAACGATGGCGTTTGGTAAAGATGCCCCAATGCTCCAATCACAGAAATGTTAGACTGCACCACAATGATGACCCCACTCCCCCAAATCAGGCAGAAGTCTGCATCCTTGGAAACTGTCTCCCCTGGGTTGATAAAGCAAGGAATAAAATAGTAAGTAGAGACGTTTGGGCACTAGGCTTTGACTCAACTTTGCGCTGCACTCAGGTATTTCTGGTGAGATTGAATTAGTTGGCTGCAAGGTCACGAGAAGGGGAGGTGTTGCCCACAATTCGTGCTAACACTTTAACGTATTTGTATATAGGACATGCTACTTATGGAACCTGACCGAATCCCCAAGGAGAAAAAATTGACGTCTTCAACTTCCTATCCAGTGTGAGGCGCTAGCACCACATCATTCCAGCATAGAAGGCCCTACTCTGTCTCCTGATAGTTGACTGATTCCATTAAAACATCTATATCTTATGCTTGGTCCAAAGTCGGTGGTCCCTGACTTCTGAGGTCAATCAGTCTGAGCCTTCCCTACATCCAGCCAACCAGACATACATTATCTAGAGGGACCAATGTTGCACCCAGAGCTTGACCATATCGAATGCTCATTTGACACAGCTAAGAAGTTAGGTCAACTAATTTAGGTTAGTTCTGAAGACTCATTTCTTCTGCCAAATCGTCATTAATGAAACCCTGATACAGTTGTAGCCGGTTCACCCGATACTAGTGCCTTGACTCGTTATTGGTTCCACAGGCAGTCACTGGTCCTTCCTTGTGGTGAAATGCCCAAAAGCATCCCGGTCACCGACCCTTAGATTGGGGCTCTCTGGGCCTTTCCACTCAAAGGCTTATGCAAGAGCTCAATTTACATCAAGATGAAGGCCATACCCAGCAAATGGGCAAGGGTTGGACCACATTATCAGCACTGGATTTGGGCTCGTAGTCTTCGTCCATTTATATCCCCCACCATTGATATTCAGAGTCCATTGCCAGATGGGTAAATATAAATAAATCTATGCATTCAGTTGATTTATTTTTATTTTTTATTTATCTATTTCTTACGCACCACAGCCCACAGGACTCAGGACGCACAGAGAAAGACACACACACACATAAGACAGGCACCTGGAATCCTAATCACGGCTGGGGTTATATCAATTGAATATCAGTGTCTTCAATCGTTTGTGGAACGTGGGGAGATTACTATCTCTTTGTAGGTCCACCAGAGGTACATTCCAGGCACTAGCTCCTAGTTGGTTCCCAGTTGTACAATCCTTTTGATTAAAGCACATTTGTGCTCTGAACATGTTTGAACAGGCTTTAATTAAATATGCTCACTGATTGATTGTGCATAATGCAATCGTTTCATTGCCCATTTGAATTAATATAGGTTTGCAAGCCCGAGAAATGATTGGCGGAACAGGATGTACTGCGATGAAAAGCACAATACGCTCCTCTGTTTTGATTCATGCGGTGGCGTTTCTGAAGTCGACTCCTCCTGAAATAATAGGACACTGCGCAGAATGCAGCCCTCAGAGGAGTTTAGAAACATCGGTTGGGGAAGAATGGTCTACAGAAGCGGTAAAAAAGCCAACAATGGAAATATCCATCCCACTGGGCCAAATTAGGAGCTTATTAATAGAGCCACAATAATTGCCGCTGCATATCCACGAATGACATGCAGCGATCAAGTCACCATTTACAATGCAAAACAGAGAATTGAGTCATAATTAACCATTAAAAATAAGTTTTTGGTCTACTCAAGAACATTTCTTCCAAGCATAAGTATCACTTATGCCCCAATATAGTAGAAAACTAGACATGCATAAATGAGACGCGATTCACAAAAGGGGCATCATGCGTGCAGGTGTAGCTTGCGAGTGTGTAATGTACAAAGAGATTGTGTAGGCTATGCAGTTGTAATTTACTTCCAACCCTGCATATATGTGAATGCCATGCATGTGACATGTAATGGACTGAATGCTGTGGGCAATGCAAACGGTATGCAGACCCACACAGTCGTAAATTGCATAGATTTTCAAAAACACGTTCAAATACTTTTCCAACACTTGTCTACCCAACCACCCAACTGTTGTGTACTGCGTACACGAGGTACGCATGCGCAAGCCTCTACAGAGCTCGCGCATGCGCATTGTAATAATAAAGGTGGTGCCCAGCAGTTCGCGCCGGAGACCGGAGCATCACACGTCTCCGGCGTGTGTTCTCTGCATGCATGGGTGCGTGTGGTTGCATGCATGTGTGACGGCCACCGGCCGACCCCGCACAATACAAAATTGGCGACGAGGCAGGATAGGAGCTGTTCCTCCCGTTTTTCCGACGACGTTGGCGAAACGGAACACGACTCTGCAGTCGCGGACCCGCTCTAACAGCCGGCAGCCATTTTGAGTGCTTGTTCACTACGACACACGCAGTGGTTGCGGCCCGCTTCGGGTGCTCGTGCGCCATCTGCCCATTGCAAGCAGTTGCAGCAATTTATGGACACTCCACAGCCCAGCTGGTGCAGGGCTGTGACACAAGAAGTGGCAGAAGAGCCAACAGGAAGACTCTGTCACAGTTGGGAGTCGGATCACCAATTAACCTGCAAAGACAATACTGTGAGTACCTATTGTGATGGGTGAAGAAACAGATGGTGAGGGTACCGTTGCCCCAATACCACGCAGAGTGCGCACCACTCTGGCTCCCATGCCTGAATTTGACACCACGGGGCCTCCATCGAAACTTGGCCCAAAATGGCTCATATGGGTCAAAAGACTGGAAATGATGTTCAGAGCCTCGGGTGAGACAGAAGACGAGGCAAAGATCGCCATCATGATGGCGCAGGCACTGAAGTCCAGAAACTATACGACTCCCTCGACATTCCAGTGGTAACGTATGACGCTGTCAAACAAGCACTTCAGGATCACTTCCTACCCTTAGCGAATGTTGACTTCGACAGGTTTGTCATGGGGGCGGAAAAACAACGAAGCGAAGAGTCATTGGACCAGTTTTGTGCCCGGTTGAGACACCTAGCGAGCTCCTGCAGGTGGGTCAACGAAGAGGAAATGGTCCACAACCAATTGCTACAAGGATGCTACTCAGGAAAATTTAGGAGGCAAGTCCTGAGGGAACCAGGGCTGACCCTCCGGCAGATCCTGGACATGGGAAGAGCGTATTAGCTGGCGGAGGCCAGAGGATCGAAAATGGACGCAGCCATGCATCCCAAGAAAGAGGAGGAGGCACTTGCAGTCGGACGTTTCGCACCTGGGAAGGCCAGATGGACACCGAAGAGGGGAGAACGACCCACGACATCAGGTACCCCTCAGTCGTGCTCCTATTGTGGATATGACCTCCCACACAGAGGTGAATGTTTAGCCAAATCACGAACATGCGGCAGGTGTGGGATACCTGGGCATTATGCCAGGATGTGTAGGGCCGCCATGCCCGTGGCAGCAAGCAGAGGACCTGAGAGGGCTGGTAGAGGTGGCACTCGCACGGTGAGGGGCATATCGTCCCTTGAACAGGACGTGCACGACCTACACATTGCCGAAGAAGAGGAAGAAGAGGAGGAAGACATTTTCTTAATTTCCAGCATCGCAAATGGCCCTGGAACTCGACGAAGACCCATATGTACTGTAGACATTGGAGAGATTCCCACTCCAGTCCTCATCGACACGGGAGCTCCAGTCTGCGTACTGGCGGAAAGACATTACAACGCACTGACAGGCCCACCAACCCTGTCACCCTCCAAGGCTCAGATATACGCTTTTGGTGAGGACACTCCCCTACCCATCCAAGGGGTATTCGTGGCCCCAGTGACCCATGGCCAGAACAGCATCAAAGCGAGGTTTTTTGTAACCAGTGTAAGTCCGCACTCTCTTTTAAGCTGCGCAGCATCTGAAGCACTAGACCTGGTTCATTTCACGTTTGCTGTATATCATACGGATCTGGACAGCCTGCTGGCACTCTTTGAGGGACTCTTCAGGGGCATAGGGAAACTGAAGGCTGAGCCAATAAGGTTCCACATTGATGAATCAGTCAGACCGACAGCGCTGAAACATCGTCGCATACCGTTTCATCTGAGGGCTCAGGTGGAAAAGGAGCTGCAAGACTTAGTGGAACGAGATATCATTGAAAAGGTGGAAGGGCCCACCCCGTGGGTCTCCCCAATTGTAGTGGCCCCAAAGCCCAAACAGCCTGGGGCTGTACGCATTTGCGTAGACATGAGACTTCCTGATATGGCCATAAAAAGAGAGCGTCATCTCACTCCCACTCTGGACGACATTGTTGGAGAACTTCAGGGTGCGAAATTCTTTTCGAAACTAGACCTGAGAGCGGGTTACCACCAGCTGGAACTTCACCCGGAGTCTAGATATATTACGACTTTTACAACACACGAAGGACTGTATTGATATAAAAGACTCCGTTTTGGAATATCCTCGGCGGCAGAAATCTTCCAAAATGCGATCTGGGGGGCTCTGTCCGGACTAAAGGGGGTAATAAACATGTCAGACGATATCCTAGTATTTGCCAAATCCGAAGCAGAACATATCAAGCGGCTGGAAAACACTTTTCACAGACTCCACAGCCTCAGCCTGACGCTGCACCAAGAAAAGGGCGAATTCCTGAAGGACAGCCTAGAGTTTTTTGGATTTGTCTTCCATGCGGGAGGCATATCCCCAGATCCTGAGAAGGTGAGAGACATTCGAGAGGCGTCACCTCCCACGTGCCCAGCAGAGGTCTGCAGTTTTTTAGGGATGATAAACTACTGTGGGCGTTTTATTCGAGATTTAGCGTCCCTTTCTGAACCCCTGAGAGCACTCACTAGGAATGAGGTAGCATGGACGTGGGCTGGAAAGGAACAGAGAGCATTCACGGCCATCAAGGATGCTCTGTCTGAACAAGATACCATGGCATATTTCAACCCATCCAGGGAGTCTGAAATCATAGTGGATGCCAGTCCAGTGGGACTCGGGGCAGTTCTCGTGCAGGCGGATCAACAGGGATCCATGCTACCAGTTGCATACGCCAGCAAGGCACTTACAGACACAGAGAGAAGATATTCTCAAATTGAAGGTGAAGCCCTTGCAATACTATCGGGCTGCAAACATTTTAGATTATACATCCTAGGGAAGCCTGTTGTAGTGGTGAAGGACCACAAGCCCCTAATTCCCATTCTGGCAGGCGCCTCTTCCAAACTGCCACCTCGGATAGAGAGGTGGATGCTATCCCTCATGGAGTACGGGGTGAAGCTGGTATACCGCCCGGGTACGCACAACCCTGCAGACTATTTGTCTCGTCACCCTGGTGCTGGACGACCCAGAGACAATACGGAGGTTGCAAATTGTGTGGACATCGTTCACATGGTCGTCGAGTCAGCGCTTCCCATTGCTTTGACAAGACAAGAAATTGCCAACGAATCGAACTCGGATGAGGCATTTCTGAGAGTCAAGGGTGCGGTAGCCTCTGGAGCATGGCGGGAGCTCCTTCTGAACAATGCCAGGAGAAATGCAGGAACCCAAAGAGACTTGCAATTGCTCTGGGGTGCACGACATGAACTGTCAGTATCTGCCGATGGTCTCCTTCTGAGAGGGCACCGAATTGTGATCCCCAGGTCACTTGTGCCGAAGGTCCTTCAGCTGGCACACAACGGACACCAGGGGATGACCAGAATGAAGGCACGTCTCAGACTCAAAGTCTGGTTCCCTGAATTGGAGAAGAGAGTGGAAGAGTTTGTGAGGGCATGCATCCCGTGCCAAGCTACGAGCCCGGCGGAGAAGGGACCGCCGATTCAGACCATGGCAAGGAGTGAGTTACCCTGGGGGACAGTAGATGCTGACTTTGGCTCTACCGGAAGAGGACTACATTTCCTAGTGGTAACTGACCAATGGTCCCGATATCCAGAGGTGGAACTGGTCGAGTCCCAAGCCACCGACCACACCACCCTGGCCATGGACAAGATATTTGCTACCCACGGTTTCCCCATCGAGTTATGTTCTGACAATGGGTCACCTTTTCAAGGACAATCGTTTGCTCGATACTGCGAAGAGAGAGGGATAAAACACCGAAAAGTGACCCCACTATGGCCAAGAGCCAATGGAGAAGTAGAGCGGTTTATGCGCACACTAAACAAGGTGTTTTGCATATCCGAAAATGGAGGTGAAGATCTTCGACGGAACTTGTTCGACTTTCTCCGGGAGTATCGCACAACACCTCATCGATCAACTGGAATAGCCCCGGCGGAGGCACTTTTCAAGAGGATCCCAAGAGGACTCATACCTGAATCAGAGGGGAGACAACCCGGAGTGATCGACAATGACCAAATACTACTAGAAAGGTCATGGAGAAACGAGAATGAAACAGCGCGGAGAAGACTGCCGGAAAAACAGATTGCAGTTGGAGATACCGTGTTGGTGCGGAACAGAAGAGCAGAGGGAAAGCTGTCGACAACTTACGAGACCCAACCGCTGGGTGTAACACACGTGAAAGGTACAATGGTCACCGCAGCCAATGCCAGAGGAACGGTCATCAGAAATGTGTCGTTTTCCAAGCGCATCAGGGCCGCTGGAGATGAGACAACAGCAGAACAGGTCCCGGAACAAGGGGCAGAGACAGGGATGGAGGACGCTACCCCAACGGCAGATCACGAGACATCGGAAGCTTCTGGTGACGTTGCACCACGATACCCGAGCAGGGCTGGACGACGACTTCCCCAGAGGTTCCGAGACTTTATTATGGACCCTGCACCATAGGCGGGGAAATGTGTCGCTGCATATCCGAAGAAGGAACCAGGTTGTACTTCTGCAGTGAATTGTTAACTGTTATTGTTTCTGCAGTTATTTGTTAATTGTTTGTTTCCGGGGAAAAGGAGGGATGTTGTGTACTGCGTACACGAGGTACGCATGCGCGAGCCTCTACGGAGCTTGTGCATGCGCGTTGTAATAATAAAGGCGGTGCCCGGCAGTTCGCGCCGGAGACCGGAGCCATCACACGTCTCCGGCGTGTGTTCTCTGCATGCATGGGTGCGTGTGGTTGCATGCATGTGTGACGGCCACCGGCCGACCCCGCACAATACAAAACCAACCATCGTACGCTGGGATAATGTCGCTGTTAGGAAGCAATACAGACAGACTCTTTTACTTTCTCCCCTCTCATGCCGCCTAGTGAATCTTGAACCTAGTACGAATCAAAAAGAGTGGCACAAAGTTTCCCATGCTGCTGCGTGAACCTAGTGCGAATTGAAAAGACCTGCAAATCAAAAAACGTCCCAAAGTTTCTCGTGTCATGAACTTCATTGTGCCATTGTGCAACCCTAGCGCGAATTGAAAAGAGCGGTACAAAGTTTTTTGTGCTGATTTGCGAACCTACCACGAATGGAACAAAAAAAAGCTATGCAAAGTTTCTCGTGCTGCTGCACAAATATAGCACGGTTTGCAAAAAAACATGCACATTTTCATGTGCCACTGCGCGAACCAAGCACAAATATAGCACGGTTTGAAAAAAAAATGCACATTTTCTCATTCCGCTGTGCAAACCTACCTTGAATCAAACAAAAAAGCTGAGCAAGGTTTCTCACACCACTGCACGAAACTAGCATGGATCAAGGAAGAGCACACAACAAACTTTCTCATGCCACTGCATGAAACTACCACAGATCGAAAAAGATCCGCCCAAAGTTTCTTGTGCCGCTGTACAAAACTAGTATGGTTCAAAGAAAGACCTGCACGTAGTTGCTCGTATCACGAACTTAGCATGGATCGGTAAAAGACCTGCACAAAGTTTCTTGTGTTGCTGTGCAAACCGATCGCAAATCGAAAAAAACACCCAAAGTTTTTCGTGCCGTGGTACTTAACTAGCATGGACAAAATAAAAGGCTTGTGTGAAGTTTCTCGTGGTGCAGCATGAGACTAACATAATAATGAAACACCACACCTCGTGCAAAATCACACAAAACCGGCCGGAATTTCAGCGGAGATGGAAAAGTAATGCTGATTCCGCAGACCGGGCGGAAGCGGCATCCAGTGCAGTATTCGCTTCGCCGGCGAACATTGCGGTCACCCCTAGTGCTAAGTTGATTAGCACACCTTTGTCTGTGTTGAAGATACAGGCTGATCACTCCACAAATGAGCACGCAACTGGCCCTCCAGCAAAAAATAAAATAAAAACCAAAACAGATGAAAAATAGGACTTTCCTGGTGTGAAGTATTGATTTGGTGTGATAGGCCACTACATTAGGAGCAGCAGATTCTGGTATCATTCAAACTTTGGTTGGAAAGCACTTTCTGCCTCAATATCAGTTTTTAAAGGTTGAATCTTTTCCCGAATCAGATGAGCAATTCTCCGAAAACCGGCTTATCGGAGCCTTTTTCCCTATTCCCTGCTTCTGCCTCACCGCCTGCTTGATTCCTGAAAGGTGCTTGCTGAAATCAGGCACGGTATGTTTGTTTTCAGCCCTGCACATCTTATCGAATATAGACAATGCGTAACATAATCTGCTTTTTCGGTACAACATGTTGCTGGGCTGCTCTCTGTTTTCCTGTTGGTGAGCACAGAAGATGGCAAAATCCCTCGGCCAAAGAGGGTGGATCGGCAAAGGTCAGCTCTGATTATCCTGCAGCGAAGGATGCCCCGGCCTGAAATAAAGTAGATGCTTGTGGCAGCCTTGTAATATTTTGGCTGCCTATGCGTTGCCTGCATCTATCAGGGATAATGGCTTGGGTCGCGTGACATTTTGAACCACGTGTTTTTAATTGGTGGATAATGTCGATGCGTAAAGCCTTATTTGGTTGGTCAACCAGGTGACTGGCTCTTTTTCTGATGACGACCACTGAGACGACCTTCATAGGATTTCCATTTTGCGTCACAGCACAAACAGACAGCAGACTTTTTGTTTAACCATTTCTCGCAACAGAAAGAAGAATTGTTCTATATTTAGCACAGGTCTTGAGGGGTTTATAATTTGTGGGGGGGGGTTCCCCCAAGTCCCCAATTTCCCTTTATCTATAACCCCACTCCTACCCCCCTCTCCACCCGTCAACCCCTTCCCCCACCCCCATATATATATATTTGTAAATTATTTTAAAAATCAGTCATTTTTCGTTAACCTTTTAACTGCCATGGGTTTTCCCCCCCAGTGCCAAGGCCAGAAAGAAGAATTGTTCTATATTTAGCACAGGTCTTGAGGGGTTTATAATTTGTGGGGGGGGGTTCCCCCCAAGTCCCCAATTTCCCTTTATCTATAACCCCACTCCTACCCCCTCTCCACCCATCAACCCCCATATATATATATTTGTAAATTATTTTAAAAATCAGTCATTTTTCGTTAACCTTTTAACTGCCATGGGTTTCCCCCCCAGTGCCAAGGCCTTTTTTGGTGATTTCAGTATTTCACCATGCAAAGCCTTCTAACATTTTCTCCTTCATTAACCCATTAACCCCTTAAGTGCCAAGTGATATGATAATTTATTTATAATATATAATACTCAGAGATTTCTAAGAGCAGACCCAGGGATCGAACCCATCCGTGACGTTTTGCTTCCAAGGCGTGCACGCTGCCCCTGAGCTATCCTCCAGAGCCAATGGCAAAACATTTAGTTTTGCAAGCTCTCTAAGTAATCATAAATAGGACAACATATATCTTAATTATTTTAATTTTGTATTAGTATCATTTATTTTATTATGATCATTTTTATAATTATTATTATTATTATTTTCATCATCATTATTGTTGTTGCCCCGTCTTTGAAGGAACATGTTTGTGAGCCGGCATCACTCATTTGTTTGCATTTGCCACTACCGTCTCCCAGTTGGTGCATGGCTGAGTACCATCACAATGAGGCTCTCCTTTTGTTTCTTGAGCGTAACCCCCCACTGCATCCTCGCCTGAATGAGAGGATGCGTCGAGGGCATCTGCCATGAGCCATGCATTCCATTCACGGCGGCCATTTTCTCTCCGCCGCTTGGCCCTGCAGACCTCCCCTTTGTGAGAGGTGACTGTTATGTTCTTTTTACTCAGGTAGCGAAACAATGAGTCACTGCTGTGCGCGGCTGGCGCGAATCGCGGAAGTCTAAAGGTCTGAGAAGGGGGAGAGGGCTAATTGATTTGAGATTCGAGTTGGGAGAAAGTGTCCCCTACCTGAACGATAATTACCTTCTGTTGCAATGAAAGCAAGGGGGTGGGGGGGATTTACAGTGAGGAGGAGGACTCAGAGTGTCGAGTCGCTTCTCGGCCTCTTCACAGTTGGGAATATTTGCTTGTGCACACGTATTCTAAGCCGATTTGTGTATCCTGCAGATCTCAGGAGCTTGCCGCGTTCTTGGTCCCCAAACATATCACAAATAGATCCAGGAAATGCTGCTCTCAAGCATAGGTGATTAGATCATGAACGGGCGAGGGGGGGATTTGGCATAACATGGGGCTGTATAGGGGCTGTATAGGGCCTAACGGGCCATTATTCCCGAGTTATTACACTGCAGGTCCACTTCCACATGTCTAAAAGCCATGTCAGCACCATACCTGCCTAACCTCCGGAATTTTTCCGGAGACTCTGGAGTTTCAAGCATTTCTCATGGTCTCCGGAAAAAGTTCCTTGAATCTCAGGAAATTTGAGATTCTTTCCGGGTTCGTCATATTCTCCACCTGATTGGCTGCCGCCGGTAGCCAATCAGGTGGAGAATATGACGGGACCCGGCGCGTAATGTTCGTGCCCACTGCCTGCACCACTATATTAATAGTGCTTTCAATTCATGTCATTGGATTGAAAGCAGCATTATTTCCGCTGCGGCGCCGCCTTCGTTTTGCATACTATAGTATTGAATGAATGATTTTCAGTGCTATGGTGAGCAAAATGAACGTGGCACCGCCGCTGTAATAACAGTGCTTTCCATCCAATGATATGGATTAAAAGCACTATTATTTCGGCGGCAGCGCCGCCTTAATTTTGCTTACAATAGCACTGAAAATCATTCATTCAATGCTATAGTAAGCAGACTGAGGGCGCCGCCGCAGCCATAATAGGGCTTTCAATCCAATGACATGGATTGAAAGCACTATTATTTCGGTGGCGGCGCCGCCTTAATTTTGCTTACTATAGCACTGAATGAATTATTTTCAATGCTATAGTAAGCAAACTGAAGGCTACAACAACCGAGTTTACCTTTTTGACAGGTGGGCGGGCGTGTGGGCGGAGCTGTGTGCAAATGGGCAGAGTCTTGTGTGGCTGTGGGAGGGGCATACATCTCAGGAATTTTGATTTTCAAATGTAGGCAGGTATGGTGGGCACACATATTAGTGGTTCAGCGCTACAATAAAAACATTTCATGAGTGAAAATTCAGATACTGGACCGCCTTTTATCCCTGCTTTCGGGAACTCTAACCGGGCTGGTTAAGGTGATCCCAGCCAATATGCTGCCTTTTCTTCCATTTGAGCTCCACCCCCAGAACGAAGACAACTTGATTGAAAATTAGAGAAAATAAAACACATCAGGGCCTCATTTTAAGTGAAGTGTAAATAATTGCATGGAAAAGACCACATCCTCTTAAGTGAGGTGTAAATAATTACATGGAAAAGACCACATCCTCTTAAGTGAGGTGTAAATAATTACATGGAAAATACCACAGCCTCTTAAGTGAGGTGTAAATAATTACATGGAAAATACCACATCCTCTTAAGTGAGGTGTAAATAATTACATGGAAAATACCACAGCCTCTTAAGTGAGGTGTAAATAATTACATGGAAAAGACCACAGCCTCTTAAGTGAGGTGTAAATAATTACATGGAAAATACCACTGCCTCTTAAGTGAGGTGTAAATAATTACATGGAAAAGACCACATCCTCTTAAGTGAGGTGTAAATAAGTACAAGGAAAATACCACAGCCTCTTAAGTGAGGTGTAAATAATTACATGGAAAAGACCACAGCCTCTAAGACTGGTGTATCCACAGCCTTGCCGGTGCAATCACCACCGATTGTTGTTAGTAGGGTCTTGTACCTTTTTACACTCGTAGCAAAAAACAGGCAGTAACGCCAGCCGCCATTTACGTACATGGTGGACGCCAGTAAAAATAATCATCTGTGACTCCTCACAGTTTTTATTGGTGTAAAAACAGTCACAACCCATAGGGATTCAACCCCCTTCCCTGCATCAAACTCAGATGTGGGCAGAGATGTTAGCTCTCTTCCTGGACAGCGCTAGGGTAGGAGGTCTAGAAGACTTTACCTCCAGCCCCCAGCTATGTGTAGAACATGGCAATACAGTGGCATGGGACACAGTTTACAGAACCGTGCTTATCACCCAGTACATTTATTATAGTTATGGAAATTAGCTTGAAAATGTAACCGTGCAACACTACCATTCATTCAACAATTCTGCTTAATATATCACATCTGTCTATATATCCATCAATTCACCCAACCACCCATCTATCCATCCATCCAACCACCCATCCATGCATCCACCCAACCACCCATCCACCCATCCATCCATCCATCCATCCACCCAACCACCTGCCATCCATCCAACCACGCACCCACCCATCCATCCACCCATCCACCCAACCAACCATCCATCCATCCATCCATCCATCCATCCAACCACCTGCCATCCATCCAACCACGCACCCATCCATCCATCCATCCATCCATCCATCCATCCATCCATCCATCCACCCATCCATGCATCCACCCAACCACCCATCCACCCATCCATCCATCCATCCATCCATCCATCCATCCACCCAACCATCCACCCATCCACCCACCCATTTATCCGTCCATCCACCCAACCACCCATACATCCACCCAACCACCTACCCATCCATCCACTCATCAACCCACCGCCCTCTCATCCATCCATTCACCCACATACCTCCCATCCATCCATCCATCCATCCATCCATCCATCCATCCATCCATCCATCCATCCATCCATCCATCCATCCATTTACTGCAAGTGATATTGAGGCCTTAAACTATATGTTTGGAGATATCTCCTACACTTCACTGTCAAAGTCCAAATCTGGCAGTGTGTTAAAGTGGTGGTAAATTAGTTGTAATTCGGTTACTACCAAATTGCTGCAATGTTTTACCATACATGCCAACATGCCCCATTTCAATCTGGAGATGCTTGTCTAGTCCTGGTTTTAACTATGCATTATGGGACCAGTAGACCCGGGTTCTAATGCGGACACCCTGGACTACAAGTCCCAGAAGAAGTTAAAACAAGGACTGGACTAGGATCTCCTAAATGTAAGGTGGCGTGTTGGCATGCATGTTTTACTGCACCACTGAGCTCAGAATGATGCCCATTATATATCGCCAAGGACATACAGGTTATGTCCTGTGCACAGTAGCCACAGCACATGGCTGTAGCCTATGCCCTATGGGTACTGAAGGTGGGTGTCATGCATATAAGGCTTCATAGGACGCCGTATCCTGTGGACAGTGCCCACTGGGCATGGCGGCAAGCCGCATGCTTTGAAACCACGGGCAGTGCACAGTACTCCGGAACACAGTACCTGAGCATGGGATGTTAAATATGGCAGTGCCCAGAGGGCGTCACCCTATTGAGCATGAGTCATGGCCCCCTACAAGCCCTGAGCACAACATCTGCAGCCGTAGTGCAGATAGGGGAAGGCCTTTTATCATGCTCCGGCGTAGCCTGTCGCTATGCCTTGAGTGCGGTAGGCCTGTCCACACTGCCCAGAGGGAATGGGCTGTATATATCCCCTGTGAGTCCAGAAAATAAGGCATCAGCCTGGTCCTGGCCCAGGTGCAGTACCCCTTGCCACAGTACTCAGAGGGAGGGCATTGCCCAGGGCCAGGTTCTTTGTATATGGCGCATAGGACAAGGGTTGTAGCCAAATCCTTTCTGAAGTACCATTGGCCACAGCATGAAAGGGAATGGCATGAGAGCATGCCTTGTGCACAGTACTGCTGTCCATGTGTGTGGAACATTCCACGCATTCCCAAGTGCCCACAGTATATGTCACATCTTTCCATAACTTGCATGACAATCCATGCCACTGTGTTGCCATTTTATTACCAGTAGATGCCAAGGTATTGTAGAAAAGGACCGAATACCAAAAGTTCAACTCCAAAAGTCCGACCCCCAATTCTCTGCATATATATATATATATATATATGTAGGGAGGGTAAAGTTTTTTCGGTCAATTTTTAACGACCGATTTTCTTTTGGTCAAATCTCCCTAAACCGTACTTTCCACCGACATGCAGGAGGATGCATCAGGCACACACATATGTTCCGCATTACAAGGAATTGAATAGACTATTATGACAGATCATTTTAGCCCACAATATCCATGTCGGTGAGTGTTGCAGGCAAGGTACTCTGCCAATCCAACACACATTTTCAACACAAAGCACTGCAGCCCATGGCTCCAAGAGTCCCAGAAGTTGCAGGACTTAGCCACAACCTGAAAAAAGAGAAAAGGCACCCATTTGACTACAATAGCACACAGGAGGAGCAAAAACGCATTACGAAACAAAACAGCATGACAACATAGACACACACAAACACACACAGTCACTCTCATCCTCTCGTC
This sequence comes from Ambystoma mexicanum, assembly GCF_040938575.1. Lineage (NCBI taxonomy): Eukaryota > Metazoa > Chordata > Amphibia > Caudata > Ambystomatidae > Ambystoma > Ambystoma mexicanum. The sequence continues at coordinate 120,259,724 of NC_090929.1, forward strand.
AAATGCAAGGCAATCCTTAAGGGCACGTAAAAAATTGCACAGGCCGCCACATCAGCAATGCAACTCTCAATCATACGTACTCCTGTGGAAGGACACACATAGTATAGCCTCACCCACAACCAGACTTGTGCCCATTTCAACTTCATAATTTCTCAGCATGCCTTCCCGCTCTCCAAGCTATTGTGCTATGAGCTCCACCTGCATAAATGCCTGGCACACCTTCACAGCCCCTGGAGCCAGCACTAACACACATGTTTACTTCATACCGATGAAATAGTTATGCACACACACCGACGCCTACATGAAACACCCACAAAAATCACATGAACATTTACTGTTTTCTACAACAGTGAGGCTGCTAAGTAGAGTGCACGTGCAATACAGCTCGAATAAACGTGGGACACACCGTGCCTCATGCATGAATAAGCGTGGGACACACTGTGCCGCATGCATGAATAAAGGTGGCACACACCGTGCCACATGCATGAATAAACGTGGGACACACCGTGCCAAATGCTTGAATAAACGTGGGACACACTGTGCCGCATGCATGCAAATAAGCTCTCTGTAACTCAGATACAGGCTTTCAACTCTATTGCAAAAACATCATGCATGCCCCACATCACAAACAAACTGTGCAAAACACCACCCTCGCACACAAGCCTGCACATCATCCCAAATATACGATCAGCACGATACAATGACTACAGAAAATCCACACAATCTTACAGCACAAGAAAACACCCCACAACACAAAAACGACAAAGTAGGTGAATCAAAATGAACACTAACATATCACTATACGTGCTTCCTAGTGATGGGTAATTCACACAGCCACTCCTCCAACATTCACTCAAAGCTCCCCCAAAGACGACAATCACACACAACCAAGTTCAATTTGCAATATGGCAACTACTCATGGGGAATCCACTACACTGCACATGAAAGACCCCAAAACACATATATCAAGCATGCTCATACCACACACAAAAAACCTACACATGGCATCCTTTCTCTTCTCTTCTTCGTTTTACTTTAGGTTATGTTTAGTGTATGTTTAGTGTATAAGGTACAACATTTATGTTGGTATTCCCAATAACTGTGCAATTAAAGTTTTTTTATTACTTTATTTTCAATTATTTTTATTGTATAAAACAACAGTAACACACAGGAAGTCTTCTGCTTGCAAACCAATTTATGTGTGTACTCCATCAGTCCATAGACCGTATTCTCTCTGTGTTCAATAATATAGCTACTGAGATAAAAACAAAGTACCTCAGCTGCATACACAACCGTGCAGTCATGTGAACAGTTACATCCATCAACCCTTAGCCGCGCCCATCATCTTGTTAAGTAACAAGACATGTCGCCAGATCACAGCGAGGCTCTCTAGCTACAAGGTCTCCATGACAGCCCTACGACGTTGCCACTCACTTCCCTCACTCTGCAAAGGCACTGACTTCTATAAAACCTCTGCTTTCTCAGGGTCCCTGAACAAATATGTTGTATCTTTTTATTAACACTTGAAGCTTGGCCGGCTGTCACAGTCCTGCTTTTCTCCCAATTTGCCAAGAACCTCTTTTTTGAATCTTGTTTTGGTGTTTCTGCTTCTTGGTTGTCTCTTGTGCCTAGCTTTGAAACATCTGGATCTTTTGGCCCCTGTCCTGCAGGGATTACGTTTGTTTTGCTACCATCAAGATCCTCACTGTATTCCTTGAGCCGCTTGGGCTTGGACGCCTGCTCATATCCTGGCTCTTGTTGCTGCGGTCTAACTAATTTCATAACATTTATCCACAGATATAGGGTCTTTGTAGGATTGTGAACCTCCTTTGCTTCACATGCGTTGCTTACGCCACCATATAGTTAGTGCTTGGTCCAAACAGTACATGTTGCTCACATCCAAAGTAAAATGTTGCATTCCTGTCACACTACCCCAACCTCACATGCACAAGCTCCCATGATCCCTGAGGTGTCAACATCCTCAAAAATTAGTTTTTTCTGCCATCGTTTGGTTGCATGTGAGCCTGAGTGGAAATCATTTTTCAGACAGTTTTTTTATTATTAAGAAAAACCTTCTTTATTGGATTTTCTTTTAATCAACTGAGTTAAAAAAAAACACAATGTTAAGACTTGTATTATCAAAGATCGATAGCCCACCATTGGCCATCATAAAGAACTTCAGACCAGTGACACCTATCCTCAATCAACAACTGACACATCACGCCAACGCGGATCATCAAAAACTTCAGACCAGTGACACCTATCTTCAATCACCAACTGACGCATCACACCAATGCGGATCATCAAACACTTCAGACCAGTGACACCTATCCTCAATCAACAGCTGACACATCACACCAATGCGGATCATCAAAAACCTCAGACCAGTGACACCAAACCTCAATCAACAACTGACACATCACGCCAACGCGGATCATCAAAAACTTCAGACCAGTGACACCTATCCCCACTCACCAACTGACACATCACACCAATGCGGATCATCAAACACTTCAGACCATTGACACCTATCCTCAATCAAAAGCTGACACATCACACCAATGCGGATCATCAAAAACTTCAGACCAGTGACACCTATCCTCAATCACCAACTGACACATGACGCCAATGTGGATCATCAAACACTTCAGACCAGTGACACCCATCCTCAACCAACAACTGACATATCACACCAATGTGGATCATCAAACACTTCAGACCAGTGACACCCATCCTCAACCAACAACTGACACATCACACCAATGCGGATCATCAAACACTTCAGACCAGTGACACCCATCCTCAACCAACAACTGACGCATCACACCAATGCAGATCATCAAACACTTCAGACCAGTGACACCTATCCTCAACCAACAACTGACACATCACGCCAATGCGGATCATCAAAATCTTCATACCAGTGACACCTATCCTCAATCACCAACTGACACATGACACCAATGTGGATCATAAAAAACTTCATACCAGTGACACCTCTCCTCAATCAACAACTGAAACATCACGCAAATGCGGATCATCAAAAACTTCAGACCAGTGACACCTATCCTCAATCAACAACTGACACATCAAACCAATGTGGATCATCAAAAACTTCAGACCAGTGACACCTATCCTCAATCACCAACTGACAAATGACAAAAATGCGGATCATCAAATACTTCAGACCAGTGACACCTATTCTCAACCAACAGCTGACACATCACACCAATGCAGATCATCAAAAACCTCAGACCAGTGACACCCATCCTCAACCAACAACTGACACATCACACCAATGCAGATCATCAAAAACTTCAGACCAGTGACACCTATCCTCAATCACCAACTGACACATCACACCAATGCGGATCATCAAACACTTCAGTCCAGTGACACCTATCCTCAACCAACAACTCACACATCACACCAATGCGGATCATCAAAAACATCAGACCAGTGACACCCATTGTTAAGACGGATTTCTGAACTCTGTCCTGGTGGCGCAGAAGTTCAGAAGGCCAACCTAATTACTTGGAACAGGGTAACCTCTGGACAAGCCAGACCAATCAAGGTAGCGATCGCGGCGGTCAAGACTAGGTCTCAAGAGGGGTGAGGGTGACTGAAAGCCCGCAATGAGCACACAAAGCAAGAGCGCTTACAAACTACTCCAAACAGTTGTTTATATCAAAAATAGATACACATTTATTATAAGGCCTTGAAACTAATAACCACAGTAAAAGCAGCAATATACAACGATATTAAACCAACACATACACTATCCACCCCATATATATACAGAATACACAGTTTCACAGCATTAGCAGCACGAAATATGTTATCCACCTGCAGGGGAAGGAAAACAGGCAGTGCGAACCAATGCGTGTGATATGTCCGCCTTCTGAGGCCCCTAACTGGATGGTAGTCCAATCCCTACGAAGAGTGGAGCCTAGCGCTCAAAAGTACCTGCACACGCCGGTGCCAATGGGCAGAAGGTGAAGCTCTTCGGAGGACGTTGAACAGCTCTGTAGGGAGCTCTAATGAAGGAGAACACGGTCCGCGACTCTAGCGCAGCCTCCACTGTGAGGCAGAAGCAGGGCGCGAGTACGGACAAGGGGTGCTGTATTCACAGCGGGGAAAAGCAAAGGGCACTGCAGGAGGGCGACCAGATCCTAGCTAATCTACTCACCGGTCCCCGAAGCAAGCAGGCCCGAGCTTCTCCTCGATAGATGCAGCTTCTGGCAGGTTCTGAAGAGCAGGGAACGTCTCGTCGTCGTGCAGAGTAAAAAGACGTCCCGATCGAAGAAACAAGCACAGTTTTGTCGCCACCGCAGGGCAACGGAACGGCCGGGTGTATTCAAGCCAAACGAGCACCGCTCACCTCTAGCTTAGGACTGCTAAGCAAACGAAGCGTGTGAGCATGCCCCGGACTCAGAATACCACCCAACCTGTCGGCGATTACAGAGCAGGCCTCCTTAGTAAGCTGGTCAGTCAACTGGATGGCCCAGAGACACTTCCGAAGGCTTACAGCAGGAGTTGATGAAGGTGCCGGGAATAGCTGGTCCTGCTATTCCAATAGGTCGAAGCGCCAGTACAGGCCTTCTTGTTCGATCTTAGGTGGAAAGGGCTTCACCGGACGACAGCAATGAGGAGCAGAAGTTCTTCAGGGGGTCACCAGTGATTCCTCGGTCCAGCCTCGTGTTCGCAGGATACTTGGCTCCTGTATCCCTGGGTTCGTAAGAACTCAGGAGATCGACATGGTAGTGGTGTTTCCAGCTCCCTCTTATCCACGGTTCCCTTCGCGCCAAAACGGAGGGGAGCCAATGGGAGATCCGCTCATCAACACACATACCATACGTGGACCAATCACGGACCACAGTGGTCCCAGGCATTCACACCACCCTAGACTCTCTGGCACCCAGGATGTGTATTGGGACCAGACAGCCCAGCCCACATCCTGGGGGCACTCAAACGACATGTAGAAGCCCGCGAACGCAACCGTGTTTCGCGGGAAACTACATGCCCAAATAAGGAAGGCCCCGGGTCGCCTGACCCGGGGGAAGGTAAAGGGAGCAAGACGGACAGTGGACGAGACAAAGGAGCCTCGTGGTCCGGCCATTTTGGGTAGCCGGGCCACCCTTTTGTGTTCGCGGCAAAAAGGTGCTCAGAACGGCAAAAGGAGCTCAAAATAAACCAAATGATCGCTGCCACCAGCCCAGTCCCTGAATGACTTGCACCGATCCAAAAACCATCCTACAAGAGTGTCTAGGGTCTGTAGAAGGCTAGAGACCCAAGAGAGCTGTAACTTAGCTTACAGTGCCCTCTTGTGTCGTGTTGCACTAAAATGGCGCCACGATAAAAGAAACTACGGGAAACAGCGTTCCCCGGTACTGACTGTCTTAAGGGCATGTCAGTTTCCCCGTAAGAAAGGAGCGAAAGCCCAGAGGAGTACGGCAGAAGGCTGCACTTCTCTGGCAAAGTCAAGAAAACAGGTTGAAAACAATAGCAAAAAGTTTAGGGGTTGCCACATGGAAGGAAAGTTCCCTACAATAACGAAATCTTTCCTAACACTCGCCCCTCCCAGACTATGGACAGGGGGAACTAATCCACCCCTGGATGAGTCTCTTGTTCAGGTCGGTAAAACATTCTGGACAACCCATCAGCATTGCTATGTTGGACACCTGGCCTATGCTCAATAGTGAAGTCGAAGCCTTGTAGACTTATGGACCACCTAAGCAACTTTGGATTCTCCCCCTTCATGTTCATTAGCCACTTTAACGGCTTATGGTCAGTCTGCACAGTGAAGTGGGTCCCATAGAGGTAGGGCCGCAGCTTCCTTAGGGCCCACACAACAGAGAAACATTCTTTCTCTACCGTGGACCATCTGAGCTCTCTGTCCTTAAGCTGGCGACTAATAAAACCGATAGGGTGTTCCTTACCCTTCTCATCTACTTGTGATAGTACAGCTCCTATCCCAGTGTCAGAGGCATCCGTCTGCACGATAAAAGGTCTTTGATAATCAGGGGCCCTGAGCACAGGGGCCTGGCACAAGGAGTCTTTCAAGCCATTGAAGGCCTTCTCACACTCGTCAGTCCAAGTTACCTTCTTGGGTTTCTTCGGAGTTGTGAGGGCAGTCAGAGGAGCAGCTATGGTGCCATAGTCTGCCATAAAATTGCGGTAATAACCCGTGAGTCCTAAGAAGGCTCTCACTTGGGTTTGTGTAGTGGGGGTAGGCCAGTCTTGTACTGCTTGTACTTTACTGGATAGAGGCTGTCTCCTCCCTCCACCTACTTCATGTTCAAGGCAAACCACTGAGCCTTGTCCATTTTGGTGAGGGGCCACTCGGACACCCTCAAAAGAGCTTTCTGAAGGACTGCTTTGGAACAGGTCAGGGAGAGGTTCAGACTCCTCTCCCTCAACGTCTGAAGCCAATAGCAGTGCTGCGATTTCGCCGCTTGGGACGAAAGCCTTCAGCCTATTCATGTGAAACACTTTTGGAGCCTGTCCAGGCCTTCCAAGGTCCACTGAATAGTTAACCTCACCCAGGGGCTCCACCACTGGGTAAGGGCCTGACCATTTGTCCTGTAAAGCTCGAGGCCTTATGAGATTCATGATCAGGACTTGCTGACCAAGTGTAAAGTTGATGAGGGAAGCTTTCTGGTCGTACCAATGTTTCACCAGCGCTTGCCCTGCCTTCAATTTATCACTGGCCAAGCCCATCAGAAGTACCATCTGTTTTCTGAGCCCTAGCACATAATCAACTACGTTGGTAGTAACAGGGGGAGTGGGCATCTCCCATCCCTCTTTGATGATGGCTAAGGGTCCCCGTACGGGATGACCGAACAGAAGTTCGAAGGGGCTGAAGCCAACACCCTCCTGTGGTACCTCTCGGTAGGCAAACAGTAAGCATGAAACAAGAAGATCCCATTTTCTTCTCTGAGGCTCCTCCAGAGCCCCAATCATGCTCGTTAACGTCCTGTTGAAACGCCCCCCCAGACCATCGGTCTGGGGGCGGTATGCAGAAGAGAACCTGTAGGTGACCCCACATTCTTTCCACATAGCCTGCCTATACTTCGACATAAAGTTGCTGCCATGATCCGACACAACTTCTTTAGGGAAGCCAACCCTAGTGAACATGCCGAGTAAAGCTTCTGCAACTGGCTTGGCAGTTACAGTTGTAAATGGGACGGCCTCAGGATACCTGGTTGCATGGTCGACCAGCACCAGGATAAACCTATTGCCTGAGGATGTTTGCGGGTCAAGGGGACCAACCATGTCGATCCCTACCCTTTCAAATGGTACCCCCACAACTGGGAGCGGTACCAACGGAGCTTGGATTGTCGCGCCAACCTTACCAGACAACTGGCAGGAGGCACAACTCCTGCAGTGACTTTCTACTTGCACCCCCATCTTGGGCCAGTAGAAGTGCATGGATAACCTTTGCTTGGTCCTCCTCATACCAAGGTGACCAGCAAGGGGAACGACATGCGCCAACTGCAGGAGGAAGGGCCTAACAGCAAGGGAAACCACCAACCTCCTATGGTCTCCTTCTGTAGACTCTGTGGGCTCACTATAAAGGAGTCCACCTTCCTGGTAAATCCTTTGCAACCCAGGAGGTTCACCCTCAAGCTGGGAGCAGGCCTGTCTCCTTAGGCCTTCCAGAGATGGGCACTCACGTTGGCCCGTACTGAAGTCGTCCCTATCAGGACCTCCTTCAACTAACAAGTCTTTTAGTTCAGGATGGTCGTTGGGGTCGAACACTTCAGGCATCGCCACCTCCTCGTCAGGCTCGGGCGATTGACCAACTCCCTCCACCGCAGTGGTAGGCGAGCTCGGGGGAATATTCTCTTTCCCCCGTCGGGACTTGTTGACTCCTTTCGCCTTGGGTTTCCCCTTCGGCTGGGGCGGCGTATTGGACTTGGCCAATGCTGCCCGTGCTTGAGACCGTGTGTAGGGTCTTTCGGCAGTGTCTCCTACGAGCCCTAGAGCTCTGAGATCATTGCCCAACAAGACCTTTCCCGGGACGTTTCTCTGAATGCTCACTGGAATCCTAACTGCTGTACCATTTAAAGTTAGATTAACAGGGATCACGGGAAACATACGGAGGGGGCCGTCAGCCAACTTAGTGGGCATCAGAGTAGCTCTGGCAACTTCCTCTGAGTCTACCAAGGTAGAATCCACTACAGTTCGACTGCACCCACTATCCCTAAGAGCTGGAGTATCCACTCCATTGATCAGCACACTGTCTTTAAAGTAGTGCTTGGTATTATCCGGAATCCTAGCATACGCCTCTGCGACTTTAGGCTCCCAGGAACCCAGGGACACTAAAACTACCTCAGCCTCTATTCCGCTGGGAAATGAGTCTGAGGAGAAGGATGCTCCTGTAATCTCTTCTTCCTCGTAGGAGGAGAAGGCCAGATTAGCGGAGTGGACCCCCAAAGGTCTAACCTTACAACGGGGATCCCCCTTCACATGGTCAGTTGCTCCACAAGAAAAACAAGCCCCATTGGGTCTGTTTACGTAGGGAGGCTTATTATAACCAGAGTTCTGTTTCGGAGGCGAACCTCCACTACCCTGTGAGTTCTCGGATGGCTTACCCTTATTTTTCTTTTTGTGGCCCTTATGGGAAGAAGATTTAGCAGATTCTCCACCCTCCACATCTTTGGACTTTTTCCCTTCCTCCTGCTTACCAGGATGAGTTTTGTCCTTATGGGACACTCGATGTGACACCCATAAATCTGCTGCAATGGCCAGCTTCTTAGGATCTATCTCCTTCGAATCGGCCAAATGCTGCTTAAGCTCCGGGGAAGAAGAAGCAAAAATGTGTTCCAGCATGACCAGATTGATCATGCCTTCGAAGGTAGAAACCTTATAACCTTCAACCCAGCCAGTCAAGTTTTTCAGGGACTCAGCTACATACGACACCCAAGTACCACCTTCCTTTTTCTTATACTCTCTAAACCTTTTCAAATATTGGGTCGGAGTCTTCCCAAACTTTAAAATGAGAGTCTGCTTCAACATTGCAAAATCAGCGCGCTCAGCCTTCGACATTTCCATAATGGCACTGCAACCAGAATGGGGCAGTCTGCTGAGTAACCAAGCAATCTTATCCGCATTATCAACCTCTTGAACCTCGCATGCATACTCAAACGCATTTAACCAGTCCATAATGTCATTTCGTTCCTCATACACACTGAGCAGATCTTTTGGAAACCGTGGATGAGAGGAAGCCCCAGAACCATGTCCAGGACCCTTGGACCCATTTGCGAACTGAAGCTTGGCCAGTTCCAACTGGTGATCCCTGTCTTTTTGTTTTTCTGCCTGGTCGATTTTCAGTTTGGCTATGCTGAATTCAAGCTCCTGCTGCCTAAACCGCAGCTCTTGCTTCTTGAATTCAAGCATAGCCTCCCCATCAACACTGGCAGAGGAAACGTTAGACATTACATCCTCCCTGTCCTCGTGGTCGTGATGGATCAGTGCAGCGGCAGAACCGTCGGTTCTGCCAGTGAGAGCAGCCCCACCACCTTCTGCACTGTCCTCGGAAGTTATAGCGTCAAGCTGCGCTTCTTGCCACGCCACGATTCTCTGGATCATTTCCAATTTAGTGCCTTGAGAGGAAACCCCTCTCTCCGCACACATCTTCTTCAATGTTTCAGATTTCGAAGCATTTAAGGTTAATAAAGTATTCGTTTCCATACTGTCGATAGGACTATGGCCTTTTTAACGTTATATTCAATACTTTACTGCGTGTCCTGGTTGGAATAACCTGAAAACGCCTTAGCTCGTGCGCAACACTGGATACCTTCAGTCGTATCCCACCGCTGTACACCAATTTGTTAAGACGGATTTCTGAACTCTGTCCTGGTGGCGCAGAAGTTCAGAAGGCCAACCTAATTACTTGGAACAGGGTAACCTCTGGACAAGCCAGACCAATCAAGGTAGCGATCGCGGCGGTCAAGACTAGGTCTCAAGAGGGGTGAGGGTGACTGAAAGCCCGCAATGAGCACACAAAGCAAGAGCGCTTACAAACTACTCCAAACAGTTGTTTATATCAAAAATAGATACACATTTATTATAAGGCCTTGAAACTAATAACCACAGTAAAAGCAGCAATATACAACGATATTAAACCAACACATACACTATCCACCCCATATATATACAGAATACACAGTTTCACAGCATTAGCAGCACGAAATATGTTATCCACCTGCAGGGGAAGGAAAACAGGCAGTGCGAACCAATGCGTGTGATATGTCCGCCTTCTGAGGCCCCTAACTGGATGGTAGTCCAATCCCTACGAAGAGTGGAGCCTAGCGCTCAAAAGTACCTGCACACGCCGGTGCCAATGGGCAGAAGGTGAAGCTCTTCGGAGGACGTTGAACAGCTCTGTAGGGAGCTCTAATGAAGGAGAACACGGTCCGCGACTCTAGCGCAGCCTCCACTGTGAGGCAGAAGCAGGGCGCGAGTACGGACAAGGGGTGCTGTATTCACAGCGGGGAAAAGCAAAGGGCACTGCAGGAGGGCGACCAGATCCTAGCTAATCTACTCACCGGTCCCCGAAGCAAGCAGGCCCGAGCTTCTCCTCGATAGATGCAGCTTCTGGCAGGTTCTGAAGAGCAGGGAACGTCTCGTCGTCGTGCAGAGTAAAAAGACGTCCCGATCGAAGAAACAAGCACAGTTTTGTCGCCACCGCAGGGCAACGGAACGGCCGGGTGTATTCAAGCCAAACGAGCACCGCTCACCTCTAGCTTAGGACTGCTAAGCAAACGAAGCGTGTGAGCATGCCCCGGACTCAGAATACCACCCAACCTGTCGGCGATTACAGAGCAGGCCTCCTTAGTAAGCTGGTCAGTCAACTGGATGGCCCAGAGACACTTCCGAAGGCTTACAGCAGGAGTTGATGAAGGTGCCGGGAATAGCTGGTCCTGCTATTCCAATAGGTCGAAGCGCCAGTACAGGCCTTCTTGTTCGATCTTAGGTGGAAAGGGCTTCACCGGACGACAGCAATGAGGAGCAGAAGTTCTTCAGGGGGTCACCAGTGATTCCTCGGTCCAGCCTCGTGTTCGCAGGATACTTGGCTCCTGTATCCCTGGGTTCGTAAGAACTCAGGAGATCGACATGGTAGTGGTGTTTCCAGCTCCCTCTTATCCACGGTTCCCTTCGCGCCAAAACGGAGGGGAGCCAATGGGAGATCCGCTCATCAACACACATACCATACGTGGACCAATCACGGACCACAGTGGTCCCAGGCATTCACACCACCCTAGACTCTCTGGCACCCAGGATGTGTATTGGGACCAGACAGCCCAGCCCACATCCTGGGGGCACTCAAACGACATGTAGAAGCCCGCGAACGCAACCGTGTTTCGCGGGAAACTACATGCCCAAATAAGGAAGGCCCCGGGTCGCCTGACCTGGGGGAAGGTAAAGGGAGCAAGACGGACAGTGGACGAGACAAAGGAGCCTCGTGGTCCGGCCATTTTGGGTAGCCGGGCCACCCTTTTGTGTTCGCGGCAAAAAGGTGCTCAGAACGGCAAAAGGAGCTCAAAATAAACCAAATGATCGCTGCCACCAGCCCAGTCCCTGAATGACTTGCACCGATCCAAAAACCATCCTACAAGAGTGTCTAGGGTCTGTAGAAGGCTAGAGACCCAAGAGAGCTGTAACTTAGCTTACAGTGCCCTCTTGTGTCGTGTTGCACTAAAATGGCGCCACGATAAAAGAAACTACGGGAAACAGCGTTCCCCGGTACTGACTGTCTTAAGGGCATGTCAGTTTCCCCGTAAGAAAGGAGCGAAAGCCCAGAGGAGTACGGCAGAAGGCTGCACTTCTCTGGCAAAGTCAAGAAAACAGGTTGAAAACAATAGCAAAAAGTTTAGGGGTTGCCACATGGAAGGAAAGTTCCCTACAATAACGAAATCTTTCCTAACACCCATCCTCAACCAACAACTGACACATCACACCAATGCAGATCATCAAAAACTTCAGACCAGTGACACCTATCCTCAACCAACAACTGACACATCACACCAACGTGGATCATCAAATACTTCAGACCAGTGACACCCATCCTCAACCAACAACTGACACATCACGCCAATGCCGATCATCAAAAACCTCAGACCAGTGACACCTATCCTCAATCGACAACTGACACATCACACCAATGCGGATCATCAAAAACTTCAGACCAGTGACACCTATCCTCAATCACCAACTGACACATCACGCCAACGCGGATCATCAAAAACTTCAGACCAGTGACACCTATCCTCAATCAACAACTGACACATCAAACCAATGTGGATCATCAAAAACTTCAGACCAGTGACACCTATCCTCAATCACCAACTGACAAATGACAAAAATGCGGATCATCAAATACTTCAGACCAGTGACACCTATTCTCAACCAACAGCTGACACATCACACCAATGCAGATCATCAAAAACCTCAGACCAGTGACACCCATCCTCAACCAACAACTGACACATCACACCAATGCAGATCATCAAAAACTTCAGACCAGTGACACCTATCCTCAATCACCAACTGACACATCACACCAATGCGGATCATCAAACACTTCAGTCCAGTGACACCTATCCTCAACCAACAACTCACACATCACACCAATGCGGATCATCAAAAACATCAGACCAGTGACACCCATCCTCAACACACAACTGACACATCACACCAATGCTGATCATCAAAAACTTCAGACCAGTGACACCTATCCTCAACCAACAACTGACACATCACACCAACGTGGATCATCAAATACTTCAGACCAGTGACACCCATCCTCAACCAACAACTGACACATCACGCCAATGCGGATCATCAAAAACCTCAGACCAGTGACACCTATCCTCAATCGACAACTGACACATCACACCAATGCGGATCATCAAAAACTTCAGACCAGTGACACCTATCCTCAATCAACAACTGACACATCACGCCAACGCGGATCATCAAAAACTTCAGACCAGTGACACCTATCCCCAATCACCAACTGACACATCACACCAATGCGGATCATCAAACACTTCAGACCATTGACACCTATCCTCAATCAAAAGCTGACACATCACACCAATGCGGATCATCAAAAACTTCAGACCAGTGACACCTATCCTCAATCACCAACTGACAAATGACAAAAATGCGGATCATCAAATACTTCAGACCAGTGACACCTATCCTCAAACAACAGCTGACACATCACACCAATGCAGATAATCAAAAACTTCATACCAGTGACACCTCTCCTCAATCAACAGCTGACACATCACACCAATGCAGATCATCAAAAACTTCAGACCAGTGACACCTATCCTCAATCACCAACTGACACATGACGCCAATGTGGATCATCAAACACTTCAGACCAGTGACACCCATCCTCAACCAACAACTGACATATCACACCAATGTGGATCATCAAACACTTCAGACCAGTGACACCCATCCTCAACCAACAACTGACACATCACACCAATGCGGATCATCAAACACTTCAGACCAGTGACACCCATCCTCAACCAACAACTGACACATCACACCAATGCGGATCATCAAACACTTCAGACCAGTGACACCCATCCTCAACCAACAACTGACGCATCACACCAATACAGATCATCAAACACTTCAGACCAGTGACACCTATCCTCAACCAACAACTGACACATCACGCCAATGCGGATCATCAAAATCTTCATACCAGTGACACCTATCCTCAATCACCAACTGACACATGACACCAATGTGGATCATAAAAAACTTCATACCAGTGACACCTCTCCTCAATCAACAACTGACACATCACGCAAATGCGGATCATCAAAAACTTCAGACCAGTGACACCTATCCTCAATCAACAACTGACACATCAAACCAATGTGGATCATCAAAAACTTCAGACCAGTGACACCTATCCTCAATCACCAACTGACAAATGACAAAAATGCGGATCATCAAATACTTCAGACCAGTGACACCTATTCTCAACCAACAGCTGACACATCACACCAATGCAGATCATCAAAAACCTCAGACCAGTGACACCCATCCTCAACCAACAACTGACACATCACACCAATGCAGATCATCAAAAACTTCAGACCAGTGACACCTATCCTCAATCACCAACTGACACATCACACCAATGCGGATCATCAAACACTTCAGTCCAGTGACACCTATCCTCAACCAACAACTCACACATCACACCAATGCGGATCATCAAAAACATCAGACCAGTGACACCCATCCTCAACCAACAACTGACACATCACACCAATGCAGATCATCAAAAACTTCAGACCAGTGACACCTATCCTCAACCAACAACTGACACATCACACCAACGTGGATCATCAAATACTTCAGACCAGTGACACCCATCCTCAAACAACAACTGACACATCATGCCAATGCGGATCATCAAAAACCTCAGACCAGTGACACCTATCCTCAATCGACAACTGACACATCACACCAATGCGGATCATCAAAAACTTCAGACCAGTGACACCTATCCTCAATCACCAACTGACAAATGACAAAAATGCGGATCATCAAATACTTCAGACCAGTGACACCGATCCTCAACCAACAGCTGACACATCACACCAATGCAGAACATCAAACAACTCAGACCAGTGACACCTATCCTCAACCAACAACTGACACATCACACCAATGCAGATCATCAAAAACTTCAGACCAGTGACACCTATCCTCAATCACCAACTGACACATCACACCAATGCAGATCATCAAACACTTCAGACCAGTGACACCTATCCTCAACAAAGAACTGACACATCACGCCAATGCGGATCATCAAATACTTCAGACCAGTAACACCTATCCTCAACCAACAGCTGACACATCACACCAATGCAGATCATCAAAAACCTCAGACCAGTGACACCTATCCTCAATCAACAACTGACACATCACACCAATGCGGATCATCAAAACCTCAGACAAGTGACACCTATCCTCAATCACCAACTGACACATCACACCAATGCGGATCATCAAACACTTCAGACCAGTGACACCTATCCTCAACCAACAACTGACACATCACGCCAACGCGGATCATCAAAAACCTCAGACCAGTGACACCTATCCTCAATGAACAACTGACGCATCACACCAATGCGGATCATCAAACACTTCAGACCAGTGACCCCTATCCTCAACCAACAACTGACACATCACACCAATGCGGATCATCAAAAACTTCAAACCAGTGACACCTATCATCAATCACCAACTGACACATGACACCAATGTGGATCATCAAAAACTTCAGACCAGCGACACCTATCCTCAATAAACAACTGACACATCACACCAATGCAGATCATCAAAAACTTCAGACCAGTGACACCTATCCTCAACCAACAACTGACACATCACACCAATGCGGATCATCAAAAACTTCAGACCAGTGACACCTATCCTCAATCACCAACTGACATATCACACCAATGCAGATCATCAAATACTTCAGAGCAGTGACACCTATCCCCAATCACCAACTGACACATCACACCAATGTAGATCATCAAAAACTTCAGATCAGTGACACCTATTCTCAATAAAACACTGACACATCACACCAATGCAGATCATCAAAAACTTCAGACCAGTGACACCTATCATCAAAAACAACTGACACATCACACCAATGTGAATCATCAAAAACGTCAGACCAGTGACACCTATACTCAATCACCAACTGACACATCACACGAATGCAGATCATCAAAAACGTCAGACCAGTGACACCTATCTTCAATCAACAACTGACACATCACACCAATTAGGATCATCAAACACTTCAGACCAATGACACCCATCCTCAACCAACAACTGCCACATCACGCCAACGCGGATCATCAAAAACTTCAGACCAGTGACACCTATCTTCAATGAACAACTGACACATCACACCAATGCAGATCATCAAACACTTCAGACCAGTGACACCTATCCTCAATCAACAACTGACACATCACACCAATGTGGATCATCAAACACTTCAGACCAGTGACAACCATCCTCAACCAACAACTGACACATCACGCCAACGCGGATCATCAAAAACCTCAGACCAGTGACACCTATCTTCAATGAACAACTGACGCATCACACCAATGCGGATCATCAAACACTTCAGACCAGTGACACCCATCCTCAACCAACAACTGACACATCACACCAATGCGGATCATCAAAAACTTCATACCAGTGACACCTCTCCTCAATCAACAACTGACACATCACACCAATGTGGATCATCAAAAACATCAGACCAGTGACACCTATCCTCAATCAACAACTGACACATCACACCAATGTGGATCATCAAAATCTTCAGACCAGTGACACCTATCCTTTACCAACAACTGACACATCACTCCAATGCGGATCATCAAAAACTTCAGACCAGTGACACCTATCCTCAATCAGCAACTGACACATCACACCAATGTGGATCATCAAAAACTTCAGACAAGTGACACCTATCCTCAATCACCAACTGACAAATGACAAAAATGTGGATCATCAAATACTTCAGACCAGTGACACCTATCCTCAACCAACAGCTGACACATCACACCAATGCAGATCATCAAAAACCTCAGACCAGTGACACCCATCCTCAACCAACAACTGACACATCACACCAATGCGGATCATCAAACACTTCAGTCCAGGGACACCTATCCTCAACCAACAACTGACACATCACACCAGCGCGGATCATCAAATACTTCAGACCAGTGACACCTATCCTCAACCAACAGCTGACACATCACACCAATGCAGATTATCAAAAACCTCAGACCAGTGACACCTATCCTCAATCAACAACTGACACATCACACCAATGCGGATCATCAAACACTTCAGACCAGTGACACCTATCCTCAACCAACAACTGACACATCACGCCAATGCGGATCATCAAAAACTTCATACCAGTGACACCTCTCCTCAATCAACAACTGACACATCACACCAATGCGGATCATCAAAAACATCAGACCAGTGACACCTATCCTTTTCCAACAACTGACACATCACGCCAATGTGGATCATCAAAAACTTCATACCAGTGACACCTCTCCTCAATCAACAACTGACACATCACACCAATGCGGATCATCAAAAACTTCAGACCAGTGACACCTATAATCAATCACCAACTGACACATGACACCAATGCGGGTCATCAAAAACTTCAGACCAGTGACACCTCTCCTCAATCAACAACTGACACATCCCACCGATGCAGATCATCAAATACTTCAGAGCAGTGACACCTATCCCCAATCACCAACTGACACATGCCACCAATGCAGATCATCAAAAACTTCAGACCAGTGACACCTATCATCAAAAACAACTGACACATCACACCAATGCGGATCATCAAAAACTTCAAACCAGGGACACCTATCCTCAATCACCAACTGTCACATCACATGAATGCAGATCATCAAAAACGTCAGACCAGTGACACCTATCCTCAATCAACAACTGACACATCACACCAATTAGGATCATCAAAAACTTCAATCGGTGAAACTTCAATCGTGACACCTCTCCTCAATCACCAACTGACACATCACACCAATGTGGATCATCAAAAACTTCAAACCAGGGACACCTATCCTCAATAACCAACTGACACATCACACAAATGCGGATCATCAAACACTTCAGACCAGTGACACCTATCCTCAACCAACAACTGACACATCACGCCAATGCAGATCATCAAAAACTTCAGACCAGTGACACCTATCCTCAATCAACAACTGACACATCACACCAATGCAGATCATCAAAAACTTCAGACCAGTGACACCTATCCTCAACCAACAACTGACACATCACACCAATGCGGATCATCAAAAACTTCAGACCAGTGACACCTCTCCTCAAGCAACAGCTTACACATCACACCAATGCAGATCATCAAAAACTTCAGACCAGTGACAGCTATCCTCAGTCTACAACTGACACATCACACCAATGCAGATCATCAAAAACTTCAGTCGGTGATACCTATCCTCAAACAACAACTGACACATGACACAAATGCGGATCATCAAAAACTTCAATTGGTGACACCAGGCTCACACAGTATGGAGAGTGGCAGTCGGTCCTTTAATGTTCCCAGGGCCATCGAGAATGCTGTTACACAGTGGCACACATTCGAAGCTTTCCCTGTCTTCCTCTTTACTCATGGAGAATACTCTAAGTGCTGCCCCAAACGGAACATAAAGTTGCTTTGGAAGGACACATATACTGTGTGTAAACATTGCCTTTCAAGGGACCTCGCCATGGTCACTTTCTCAGCGTATAGGTGGTTCAAGACGAAAACCCTCAAAGACTGTTGAGTGAAGGTATTGGTAGTCTATGAGAGGCAGGCCGGTGCAGAGCACACTGAAGCCTCGAACTCCAAAGAGGTCATCAAGGTCATGGAGTCGGGGGAACAGTGAGCCTCCAAAAGAGAGACTGAAGCCATTGCTGGAGGTCCTCAGTTCCAAAGGGTCAGCTGTTCACCGGCCTCAGAAGACATCTTCTGGCGACCACAGAATGCAAAACGAACACGCATCTCAATGCTGATGCCCAAAGACAACACATTTCCCTTGTTATGACAAAGGAACAGGGTCAGCACTAAATGTTTTCGACACCGATTGAGTTGACTCAGGGTCGAAGACATAAAGAGCACTCTGCTCACTCCACCGCACCATTTCCTAAGTTCTCTAAAAACACCTCAGAAGTGGCACACGACAGAAAGGACAGATCTCCCATGAAGTCAATGTCTTCACATGCCATATATATGCCAGGCCCCGAAGCAACTCCATGCACACCTAAAGAGCATCAACAGGACACTTCCTATACAGAGTTAAGCCAGACTCTGGGCCAAAACACTCCAACAAAAAGAGCCTCTTGGAGGTCTTTTCAGATGAAGAATAGAAGGAACAGAAAGTATCCCCCAAAAGTAACAAGAGGGGGAAGAGGATGCCTCCAATATTCATACAGGGTTTCCCGCCCCACCCAGCAAGGCTGTCTGGGACAAAAGGGCCTTCCAAATACCATGGCAGAGTTCTGGAAGGAAAGACAGCAGAAGGTAAGGACACCTAGTCAGCCCTTAATTACACTACAGTCTACACCATCCAAGAAACAGAAGGGCTATAAGAGGATGTTGGGGTGGAAGAGGAAGAGCAGGGAAGGTGACCTCTTGCTGAAGAAGACATGGATGATCCAGGGGAATACACAATGGATGATTCACCAGTGCACACAGAAGCACCACTCACTACGTCCTCCACTGAGGACCACTTTGCATATACATCCTTGCTACAAAAGAACAGCTGCAAGGTTTGCTATCAAAATGTGAGATAAATTAGAGCATAGACTGTATAGAAGACACGCTAAAACACACAAGACAGTGTCACATTGTCTTCCTTTGAAGCAATCCGTCAAACATGTATTGTGCCTCCCCTTTTGAAGACAGCCTCTAGAACAGCAGCTGAAGTTAGAATTGAACAACTATTTCGACCCAGCCCTTTTAGAGACACTGTGGGCCTCATTCCGAGGTTGGTGGTAGTCATGGTGCTATTTGCGCCATGACTGCCACCAATAACAGGTCCGGCACCGGTCTAGTTCAATGGGGACTTACTGGTGTAGTCCGACCTTTGCAGGACCGGTAAATCCCCACTGAAAATGCCATTCCCCATTCCCATTGAACCCCAATAGGGCTCAATGGGAATGGGGAGAGCGCAAATAACGGGCTGGCGTATGTCAAGCCTGTTATTTGCGCACTGGTCCCTTAACGAGTCCCGTCCACAACACCAGGTCAGACCAGGCGTTAAAGGAGGGACCCGCTAAGGGAGCTCGTAGTACGGCGGTAAGGGATTACCGGCACCAGTCTCCTTACCGGTGCCCGGTATCTCTTACCGCCCAACTTGGAATGAGGCCATATATATTCATATTGGCCGGCCCCAGATCAACCTGTCATGACAATTACCAGGAACAGAATGTCTGCCGCCTCCCCCCCTCGATTTCTGAACCTCCACCAGAGCTTGATAGTGAGAGCATCTATGTAGTGGGAAGGAATATGGCGGGCACGGCTGCATGCAGCTTTCGAGTGGCTAACGCCATGGCTTTACGGGCCAGATACAATGTAATGTCATGGGACAACCTCAATGCCCTCATCAAAGATGTGCCTGACACCTACCGTGCAAGCACAGGTAGAAGGAATAGTACTTGAGAGGCAGCAGTCCATACATGCTTCCTTTAATAATACTTTAGATGCTCCAAAGACAGCTGAGCGATAAGCAGCAGGAGCAGCAGTGGTGGAAAGAAAGGCCCGGCTCAGAGGGACAGGCTTGAACCCGTAAACAGAGGTAACTCTGCTCTGATCACTGTTCAACATGAGACCCACAGGACCTGGGGCAAGACCCAAGGCAGATATATTCAACAGAGGGAACAGGCGAATACGCAAGGGCAGCAGCCTCCTGCTCTAAGCAGCGACTCCATGATGCTGGCTCCCTCCCATGTATTTCCAGTAGGAGGTTGGATAACAGCTTTCATGGTTACTGCGTCGAACCCGTAAGAAAACTGCACAATCTACCACATGCCAGAGAAGGTTGCCCGTCAGCATCAACTGCTTCCGAAAAACAAAATGAAGACATTTCTCCAAAAGTCAAAGAGGTGCCCAGACAGAGACAACATCAAAATATTCCCGAGTACCAAACAAAGATCAAACAATGAGACCAGTGTTTGAACGGACATCGCTGCAGTAGGATTTCATCTCCAGTGCCTCTGCGTCTTCGGCTTCTTTAGAGAAGTCACTGGGGGGGAGGAGTGGAAGGGCTGCAAGGGGTGTTAACTCAAGTAAATCATATGTAGTCTCTCCTTCTGTATGAAACTTTACATTGTAAAGATGAGTTGGAATTTCTGATTCCTCTTAGGACCAGTGACTGGTTACTAGACTAAAGGTTCTCCAACTCTGGTGAGAGTCGTGTACAACTGAGTCACTGATGGGGAGGTGCAGATGTGGTTCTGCCCTCTTAGGATGCACAGGACCAACTTTGATTCATAACACATCGCTCTTTACATTGATGAGCTAGAAGGCCAGATGTTTGCTTCTATTCGGCAATGAAGGCAATCAATGTGTTGGTGCACCTGCAACCGGCCAATTGGGACGTTTTTATCTCATTTTATCATGTTGTTTTTATTTTATGGCGGGGAAGCCTTCCAGAACCTGGTTACACCCCTGCAAAATTTTCCCTACCAAAGGGATCTTGACCCTTTTGGTTCCCAAATGTTTTGGACTACAACTGCCATGATCCCTCACCATTCACTATGCAGGGTGGGGCAGATGGGCGTTGTAGTTCAAAGCATCTTCAGAACCAAATGTTACAGACACCCCCTATCTTCTGTTAACATTAGCCCCTTCACCCACCCCGACCCAATTCAGTAAAATGTGGTGAAATGTCCCACCGCAAAATGTGGTGAGTTGGTTGCAGCCAGATGGCGGGTGCTGCTTTATTCCCTCACCCTCTTCAACTCCTTAAACATTTCTCTTTTTGTGGGACTTGATAAATATGTCACTGCTGAGGTGCACAGCCCACATCTGGTTTACTGCCAATTGATATTTTTTTCTGCAAATATTTTGTTTAAAGGAACTCAGCAGTCATTAAATCACGAAGTCAGATTTCACATTTGACCTAGAATCTAGCTTTAATATCGCCCCACTATCATTTGTTTCAAGCTCCTTTTCACATGGTGTCCGACTATTTAGTGAATACATTGCATATTCTATTTTATCTTCAAATAGTGACTGTATTTCATCATTCCAATGGTTGTTTTTAGCACTTTGTTCGATTTGTCATATACGTCCGAAGGTGCTTTTTCGATAGCGCGATTATATTTGACGCCACTTGAAGCAACTCAATCTGCACCAGTGGGACAATGTACAAGACTTGACTTCTCTCATGACATTTATTCTGATGGGTGTGAACATAGCAGAATTGGCTTCAATTATTATTATATATTCTGATGGATGTGAACGTAGCAGTCTTGGCTTCAATCACGACGTGTACTCTGATGGGTGTGAATGTAGCAGACTTGGTTTCAATCACAACATGTATTCTGATGGATGTGAATGTAGCAGACCTGGCTTCAATTACGACATGTATTCTGATGGGTGTGAACGTAGCAGACTTGACTTCAATCATGACATATATTCTGATGGGTGTGAACATAGCAGACTTGGCTTCAATCATAACATATATTCTGATGGGTGTTAATGTAGCAAACTTGGTTTCAATCACAACATGTATTCTGATGGATTTGAATGTAGCAGACTTGCCTTCAATCACGACATGTATTCTGATGGGTGTGAACGTAGCAGACTTGACATCAATCATGACATATATTCTGATGGGTGTGAACATAGCAGACCTGGATTCAATCATGACATATATTCTGATGGATGTGAACGTAGCAGTCTTGGCTTCAATCACGACGTGTACTCTGATGGGTGTGAATGTAGCAGACTTGGTTTCAATCACAACATGTATTCTGATGGATGTGAATGTAGCAGACCTGGCTTCAATTATGACATGTATTCTGATGGGTGTGAACGTAGCAGACTTGACTTCAATCATGACATATATTCTGATGGGTGTGAACATAGCAGACTTGGCTTCAATCATAACATATATTCTGATGGGTGTAAATGTAGCAGACTTGGTTTCAATCACAACATTTATTCTGATGGATTTGAATGTAGCAGACTTGCCTTCAATCACGACATGTATTCTGATGGGTGTGAACGTAGCAGACTTGACATCAATCATGACATATATTCTGATGGGTGTAAACATAGCAGACTTGGCTTCAATCATGACATATATTCTGATGGGTGTGAACATAGCAGACTTGGCTTCAATCATGACATATATTCTGATGGGTGTGAACGTAGCAGACTTGGCTTCAATCATGACATGGATTCTGATGGATGTGATCTTAGCAGACTTGGCTTTAATTATGACATGCTTTCTGAAGGGTGTGAACTTAGCAGACTTGGTTTCAATAATTGGACTTTTTGATTGGTTCCCTTTCTGTGTTCAGGAAAAGGTCATTTCTAAGGAACAGGTTTAGCATCATTGCTGAGCATTGGACATGTGACGCACTTTCCCCTCTGACCTGGCCAGCAAGTTGACTACAACAATTGCGTCAGATTCCAGAGAGTCAACATGACCTAGAAGTGTTGCAAATATATTGTAAATGTCTACACCTCCTTCCTTTGCAAATATACAATTACAAATTCATGTTTACAGATATAATCATTGTTTAAAATGTACTGGAGCTTTATAAGGGCCCATGCGAGGGCACTGGCATTTCGTAGCGCCTTAACCACAATATTATCTGAAAGAGATGTGTGATGCACCAAACTTGCCAAATCATGCCACCTGACAAAGACCACGAGGCTAGTTTGTTCTTTGGATAACAGCTGACTTGTTAGTGCCCTTTGAACTAACATGGAAACCTACCTTGGAGAAAGATTCCCAGGAGCGTTAGAATTGGGGAGGCTTTGCCTGTGACCGTAATAGAATTAAAGAATTGATAAAAAAAAGATGGACGTTGCTGAATGGCTGGTGCAAGGACACATAGACCTTTCTTAATTTCCCTCGAAGAAAGGTACTCTTGTTTGTAGACATTGTGATGGGCAATGCAGGGACTGTTCCATGTTATCCTCCACTCCACAGCCAATGAGGTACATTCAAGGAAGGCGTAGCACGATGGCACCAGCACCCACAGGCCAGGAGGTTGATGGCTTCATTCTGAAGTCACATCTGATATAAAAGCTAATCAACAGGAAAGGTGACTGGATGAACCTATGCTGGCAACTATGCTTACAAGGTCTTGCCAATGAGGGAAGGCGAGCATTGATACATTGCGAACCTGCTGCTCAGAACAGAACATGTCTGGGGAGAACTATCCATGCGATTTCTCCAACTGCAGCCTTAAATTGTGCATTGGAAGGGTCAAGGTAGCACCCCGCCACCCCCAATTCAGTGTGCATGGTTTACCATGTTGAAAGGTCCAAGATCAACAGGGTGCTGTGGCTAGGAATCGCGTGGGAGCTGCTACTATATGCGTACCATGGCTTGAACACATCCGTGTCACCCGCTTACACAGTATTTACTTTATTTTCAAAAAGAGATGTTCTTAAAGGTGTACCATGGTATACATTGCCCAACAACATGTCTGGTCTCTGTAATGCCACTGGAATTCCTACCGCACACCGCTGCCCTTTGCCTGGTGGTCTAGTGAATCTCAGATAGAAGGGTGGGTTATGGGGAGGGAGGGAAACTACAAGATGGCTTTGCTGCTCTGTTAATGCATGTAGGTTTGAATGGCACAGCTACTGTGTACAGGTGTGTTTGAAGGTGGGCTAGAGGTATTTGTATCCAGATAGGATCATTGTGTGAACGTGGTGCTAGGATGCAATGGTCAGGTAGGTGGTCTCTAAGTTGGCTCTAGAGGTAGAGAGGTCTGTCGGTGGATGTCTGTCGGGAGGGATTGTACAATACTGTGTGCAAGTGACATCGTTTAGGCACGAAGAAGAGCGTGTTAGTGTTGGGGCCAACTATTCATACTGGGGGCAAACTATCCAGGATGCGCATGTGCAAAACATAGCGGGCAACAATACAACTAGGTCAACAAATTTGACTAGATCCAACTATGCATACAGTGCTAATGGGGCAAAAGGCATGTGGCAACAGGTCAAATAGGGCAAACAATTCATAAAGTGGGGCAACACTGAATCCAGGATGCTAAGGAGCAAAATACACTAGGGGAACAATTGAACAATTCACATTGTGCAACAAATTTAGTGGGTTACTATCAGGTAGTGTTGCCTATGTGCCTAAGGGTGTCCAGCATTTATTTCGATGTTTGATATTCTTAGATGTGTCATAGGATAGACAGCAAACAAAGGATGGCCGTGTTTGCCTTGTGGGTTCCAAAGTGTAACTTTCTGTCTTCATCTGTAACAAAAACATTGCTGGAATAATAGAATAGAGGTGGGCTCAGCTGCACGGCCCTACATAGAGTATTATGCGAAGAAGGTAATTGCCTGCCATCGTAGAAACTCCTTTTCCGACACTCCAGTCCAAACACAATCAAAGGGACTGGCTGGCATAAAGGAGTCCGCCAGTTGGCTTCTGAATAGACTTGTCTGCTGAGCAGGTAAAGGGATTTAATTAAAATTGGGGCTACTCAAAATTGAAATGCTTATGGAGATAGCACAGGTTAGCTTTGTTCTACTAGAGGACTTAATCGAGTCTTAATGGATTGACCTATCATTCGATTACATGACATCCGTGCACAAAGCCGATGGCGTTTAGGGCGGGGGGCAGAGGGAACGCGGGGATTCTTTTGTAGACCGCATTCCCTTAAGCGTTTGCAATTTATCAACAGCTTTCCCTCAAACAAAAGCGACTCTGATTGAGGCGAACACTTGAGGGCATAGAAATATTCTTCGGCATGTATGCATGCGCGACATGTGGACGCTTTGTGAGCAACGGCTAGCATTGCTACTGCTTTGAAACCCCCAAATTAAGTGAGTCCATGTTAGTTGGCCCACATACTTCTTTCCTGGAATGAAAGGATCTTTGAAATATTCAATTAAACATTGAATAGGGTATTTCTAAGAGCCAGGCGAGTTTAAAGGATTGCACTGGGCCCTGCCAATCAGTTTCATTATGTTTCACTATTGATCAGTTTCCAATTTCCGCCAGAAGGATTGTTACAAAAAGAGCAATCATACTGATAACCTAAAAAGTGACACAAGTCGAAGTGGCTGTGAGTCTTGTGAGCGTGCACTTAAAACGTGACTGGACATTCGCGGTCAACGTATCATGATTCTAAACATCCCTGCCACCAAACATCCCTGCCACCAACATGGACTGCAAAGTGAGGATGTCCACCATGGTGGATTTGAAGGAGGGAGGCCAGTGGTCTCCAAGCTTTGGCACTACATATGTTTTTGACTTCCTCTCCCATTAGCCTTAGCCAGCACAGTCAATTGTGAAGGATCATGAGAGTCTTAGTCTAAAACATCTGGAGCGGCAAATGTTGCAGAGAGAATCCTTAAGTCGATAGACAATTGGACAGATCTCGTAAGTCTTTGAATGGGCATTGTCAATTTGAGCACATGAGAAAGGGTCCCAATGCTTCTCAATGAGTGCACTGGCCATGTTTAGCTCTTCCCATAATTGGTTTAAAAATGTTAGTCATTTGATGACATCGTAGAGGACCGTATATCAAAAATTGTTCAGTTATGACAGTATCGAATGCTGTGCCTCGGACTAACATTTTGAATCCAATTACGTGAAGAAATAAATATGATTTAATTGCTGTATTTCTCAATTGAGCATAATCTAAATATTTTTCAAACCGGTATGATAACAATGGAAAATAGGAAACAATGATTTTTAGAGCCTGATTTTGGTGAAATGTATTTATATTTTGTATTTTTCTAATCAAGCAACGGTTTTTTTGAAGATGGTGTAATGAAACAGATATATTTTTGGGTAATAAGCCAACATGTCATGTAGATTATTGTTGTATCGTGAGTGGCACAAAAATCCTTATCAGAAGTCATTCCCACTGGTTAGTTTAGAGTTAAAACGCAGTGATTTCTGGTAATAGCCATGTGGAAGAATTGACCGGGACGCCTCCGCGGGAGAATTCATACTCTTCCCTTTCTAACACATCCACCACCAAATTCATTCCACACTTCCATATTTTTATTTGCTAATGCTGTCAAAATGTATATTGTAAAAGAGAGATCCGCTCTGATATTGCAATTGCTTCAAGTTGTCTATGCCTTGCATCAAGTGAAATGATCATAGGGTTATGACACATTTTTTCGCGGTCTGATATCAAGCCGCGACAAAGTGTGTGAAAATCCTAGGAGTACTTCTCTCGATGCAAGCAGGCCAACCCTTTTAGTGTCAAATTGGATGTGGACCTCTCAGGCTGGCCAAAAAGCCATCCACCTGCAGCCCCAGTGAAAGGTCATCTTGCCCAACCAGAAATGACCTTGTCTGTACCTCACGACTATCGGCATCAGAAATAAAGGTCAAAGTCCCCTGTAGTCCAGAAACTAAACTTGGCATGTATTGAAACGTGTACCCTAATTAAAGGAATCATTACACTACTTATACTACGACCGGAGTAGTTTTCACCGCTATTGAGCAGAGTTGACCTATGTAAAGATATCCAAGTTTGATACTGTAAATTCCTAAAATAGGTGTTCAGAAAGAAATATTCCGGCAGATGTCCAAATAAAAGGGCTGATTTGTACAGTGTATTGAACGTGAGGGAGGGAGGTAGGATCCAGAACTGGTTGGTGGTAGGACCCTGGAGGAACTGTACTCATTCCCCTGCCCCCAACACCTAAACTACACCTCTTGACGATGTTGTGACCCGTAAAAGAGCACAGAAAATGCAGCCATCAGAAGAACACACACATAGTGAAGGGGATTATGCAGCATGGACTGGTAAGCAGGCTAAGCTGGCGGGTGCCGGGAGGGAGCAGAGCGGGAACTCAAGAAGGGAATGGGCAGGCGGGGCACTTAGTGGTGGGTAGAAAAAGTGACACCAGTTCAGACAGGCAGTGGTGGGAGATGCAGAAAGGGGCGTAGGGGGCACCAGGTAAGGGGCGGATCTGGGAACTTTACCCTCTCCCTCCCCTTCCGGATGGGATTAATATGGTTTCTATTGGTTCCCGGCGGGAGGCTGCTCTGAAATCAAAGCAGCCGAACAAAAAGTGGCCTTCTTTATAGCAGCCTCTACCAGGCAACCAAGAGACATAGAACCATAGTACATGGGCAACGTGCTGGTCTTGCAAGCAAGATCCCGCAGAGCAACATCGGTTTGAATCCTGCATAAGCGCTTAGAAACCGAACTCAGGTATTTATAAAAATTATAAAATCCACATTATAAAAATCCAAAAAATAAATAAATAAATGGTGAGGTACGAATTAAAATGGGAGCCAGAAATGAAAAGCATTTTAAAGACTATCCAGGGATCTTTTTAAAATGTCTTTCATATCAAGTGTTTATCTTTCTTATAGAACCAATGTCTCCCCATTGGTAAAGTTTCCCATAGCCAAGTCCAAACGTTTGAAAGACCATGTAAGAACAATCTGAGCATGACTTGCTTTGCTGAGCCAATGGGGTTTCTTAAGCTCTTTCCGCTGTGTCCAGTCTCTTCTAAGGACTGCGCATATTGGCAATATGACCTGCACCGTATCTCTGCCACCCCCACGAGCACCAGCTCTCTTATCTTTACATAATTGTTCATTTATAACTGGGATCGGGATTCAAACCTGTCTTGCTCTGCGTTGTCTTGCTTCCAAGACAAACACGTTGCCCCTGAGCTATCCCTCCTCCCAGTGACCATGGAAATCAGCGAGTTGGATTTCAAGAAGGTCCTGCAGAGGTTTGGGGAGAGACAACTGCTGTGCTCTATTGGGTGTAGCTTACAATGGATGTTTTATAGGAAAACAGAATCCTGGGGAGTCCTTTGTGCTGGATGACAGCCAGACACAATGCAGTGCCTCAACAGCACAGACTCAGACTTCTCATGGGAGTTGCTGCTGGTCTTAATGTAGTTATGAACCTCAAGTGCCATCATTCCTTTATAGTCAGTTAATCTCGCTCGTCTAATGACAGTGGTGGCTGGTGAGCTTTTTAAACAGGAAGGGGGGTAAATATGTCTTAATAAGGAACATGTTGCTGGGCCTAAAGAGTGATTCCAAAGTTTCCAAGGGCAGTTTGGGTGTGGCGGTCTCTACCAAGAAAATATTTTAAATAATGGGTCCATAGCATATCACCTTTTTGCTAGCATTTATCTAAAAAGACATATAATTCATGGTTGGTTTTTTAGGGTCACATAATAAAGTATCCAATAGGTCGGTAGTCACCAACAGTTCATAACAACATAATCCAATTGATTTTCACGATGGTGATGCATAGTATATGCTAGACGTGCCACTTTAAGACCACACTCATGTTAACCATTCCTAATATTACCAATACTCCCACTATAAGAAGACACGTTCATACTGGCTGTTCCAAAATATGCTGGTATTGCCACATTAAGAATGCACACATATTGACTTACCAAAGAATGCCAACATTTCCACTGTAAGAACACATTGACAGGTGCTGATTCATTGGCCCACTTCCTCCCCTGCGTCCCAGCACTGTAAATGAAGGCACTGCTCGTTCAGTACCTTTAACCAGCCCACCTCCCTGCATCACAAACACAGGCACTGCTATATTGGCCCTCAAGCCACACAGCATGTATTTGCACATATACCCATGCACATGCCACCTACATACTACATGCACATGAAAAAACCTACTCTCTCTCTCTCACACTCTGCCCCTATCTCTATCTCCCTCCCTTTCTCTCTCTTTCACACACATGCACACACACACACATATGATTATTTTTAAAGATTTTACTGTGTTGCAGCTGTGAAATAATCTCCCTCCTGCACACTCTCGCTCCAGGTGCCCATGTAGCAGGTCAGGCATTAGGAGTGCCCCTAAGAGGCCTCCCTTTTCCTACAGGGGCCAGATTCTAAGTGTCCAGTAAGGAGTACAAAGGGTGTGATATTAGGCCAATCTCCCTAATGCTTTTCAGAGGACTGTATATGGGCCAGGGCCTGGGCGTGGCTATTCCAGAGCCCTTGCACACACAAAGTGATCTGAAGGGTGTAAGGAACACCACCTGTCTTTACATTCGTACAGAATCCAAATATTTTGAGATTTTTTGCAAATACAATGACTAACTTTTTATCCCACCAGGATAACATTTGTGACAGAGGGGGTCTGGAAAATAGAAGGGGGAATTACTTTAGCACCCCCTATTCATGAGGATTCATTAAGTAAGCCATGTTTAAGAAATTCTGTTGAATTGGACATTGCAAACAAGAAAGGACACACAATGGGAACCATAGCAACTGGTGATCCAGTTACAAGTTGAGTGGTTACAATGGCAAAGTACTTGTATCACCTAGAATGCATGCCCAACCATTCCCAGCAGGAGGAAGCTACCACAAGGCACTTTTGTATCATCTGACTTTGGAATGCTTGCAGGATTTTACAGTTTCTGTGTCTGTATTTTTTATAAATTGATAAAACATTGCTATAATAAACTTTATATTCAATTATGCTGTTGCAGATGATAAAGTCTTGGGAAACTACAACCTGGTCAAAACTGCTCAGGAGAAAATCAACACAGCCCTCCACGAATACACAATGTGCCACTACCCGCACTGCATGGACAAGTTCCAGCTGCTACTTCTACGGTTATCCGACATCCGGTCGATCAGCATGCAGGCGGAAGAGTACCTCTACCATAAGCATCTGAGCGGAGAGATCCCGTGCAACAATTTGCTCATCGAAATGCTTCACACCAAGAGGTCATGAACCCCCACTGCCAAAGTGACTCAGAGAGTAGCCTATCACAGACGCTCCACGTCGGCTCCGCCCACTGGCGAAAGATGTAAGGGAGCGCACGATTGGCCTATGTCGCTGATGCCCCCCCGCCATGCAAGAGTTTTTCCTAGTGGTGTATTTAACCTGTATTATTGGAAAGTTTGGAAAGATTTATTTTAATATAACAGTGGTTTATCAACACTAAGATGATTTGTGATATATGTACTGATCTTTAAATATTTCAGTCTTTTTATTTTGTTTCCTTGAGTATGGATTGAGATTGATCTGGTCCCACCAGTGTCATCACATGTTATGCATACCCACAACTCATATGCAGCAGTCTGCTTTGAAAACATTGTTTCCGAAATTAAAGTAATTTGCATATTTATTTTTCCTACCCTGCAAAAGCTAGAACATGTGTGTCCATGAAGGACTGTAGCTCAGTGCTACAGCACATCCTCAAATACTCATACAGATCACTTGCATAACTTTCATCTATGTACACAAACTTCAAGAAACCTTTATCATATGTAGGTTTTCTCGCAGCTGATTGTTTTCTCGGTCTCTTGACTTTTTTTTTACTGTGCTATCGATTGTGCTATTGCTTGACCGTTGGTTTCATTGCACTGTATTTCTAATTTCTGATTCTAAACTCTGTATGTTTGGGGATCAGCAGTGGAAAGGCACATTTGGTGAGTGCTTCTGCCACAGGCCAAAAGCAGAGGCCTCCGAATCTTCACCACAGCTTCTTAAAGGAAGCATCTAACGGAGAGGGATGAAAGATTGCCGCGAAAGCACAGCCACAAGAAACCAGTGCCTTCACGGTGAGACTCCAGCCTAAGAATTCCACCTGAGCCAGAAATTAAAGAAGGAACGCTGAAGAAATCCTCTGATCTCTCCATCCTTGCGCACTGTTAATGTTTACATTAAAGTCCTGTGGCTTGTTGGCAGTGGGATCCTGTTGCCATGGACCCAAATTCCTAGTCAATATGTCCCAGGATATTGCTCAATTCATGACCCAGTCTGATGTGCAATAGTCTCACAATTGAAGAACTACCCTCTTATCCTCCTAAGAGAAAAAAAGAACACCACCCGTCAATTTCAAGGAGTACCAGTAACCATGAACGTTGCTTGGTATGCAACGGGCACCGCTATGACCATACCAAGGCATTTCTTCTACTCTCCTTGGCACGGTTCCAGGCTGCGCCATTCTGATGTCATGGGATGTTGCGAGAATGACGTCAGGATATTTGCATGTCCACTGTAAGCATACATATACATGACCAAGGTACAGCATCCCAAGCAGAGGGCTGGAATCTACAGATGTACAGGGGGTACATTGAGGCAACAATAGGCGTGATTGGATATTGACTACTACATTTGGTTGGAAAGTCGTGTTAACACTTCTGAGAGATCCACCTTGGGATCGTTAGTGATATAATCTCCAGATTAATCGGAAGATTGGATCTGCTGGAGAGTTAATGTGCTCTTGGGCCAATGTCATTCTTGAGTTGGCGTCCATTTAAATAGGCGGCAAAGAGCTCACAAACCAATCAGACTGTATATTGGCCATCAGAGAATGTAGTACAAAACATCTGGAGAACTAAAGGTTGCAGACCTCGGCCATGAAAAGAGTTTTTAACTTCCATAAAATATACTGCCAAGTTCTGTTTAGGACAAATCCCTGTACACAGGTGTTTCAACATTGATGTTCAATTTGCATGCAATTCAACTCTCCTAAATCCGAGGAAGTGCCAGATGTTGACTCTGGCTATAGAGGAGATGTGTGTGTGTATGTATGTATATATGTTCCGATTTATAAAGCAAGGGCCTAGCTGGGAAGCAAGGGAGAGCTGAACAAAGGGGAGGTCTGATCCTGCACTTCATCGCGTGTGTCATAGTTGGCTTTGCTTAACATCTGGCTTAAGATACTAAGAGCTAGGAGTCACCATGCTGGTGTAGGCGAGTATCACAGTGTGCTTGGCATTTTGATGCAGGCACAATTAAATAATTATCATCACGCACTTAATTCCGGGGTGTCCAGACCCAATGGTCGAGCTGAGACTGTGGATGTCATGTTTCTTACGACAAATGACCTTCACATGATAACGCATGCCCCTGCTCCCTATAACCGTATAACAGCCTGGCACGACAGCCCAAGTACCTGCCTATGGACATACAAATACTTTCATATAAATTTGGCTGGATTTGCCCTCAGGATGTGTTAGATACATTTTGACTCTGAGGTAGTAGGGAGTGCTGGAATCCAAATGTTCTATACCCCCCCCCCCCCAGTCCGCGTTACCTCCATGCAAACATTGTGTTTAACGGGTACCCCTGTTCCCTACGACTTAAAGGTTGATCCTTGTCTAGAGTGTGTTCTTGAGGCAACACAAACACAGAAGCAGCTGACTTCAGAATTCTTAGAATGGGGTGTCACCAGCCCGTCAGTCCTTCTACTTAACATAGTGTTGTTGATTGTGGGATAGGCAAAGTTCTGCTCTTGTGCTACCAATACATATCTACAGCCAGGGTGGTCAGCATTCCGCTGCTCAGCTTGTATTTTGCTTCAGTTGTAGACCCCAAAATCTGGCTCACTGGCTCCTCCCCCAACCAGGAATACACTCTAACCCAACAATCAACCCCTGCTGCAATACTCCTGCAAGGAGTTGGGGGATCCTACCACCCCCCGTGCCCAGACTTCACCACACATCACCACCTGTAAATGAGACTGGGAAAGACATCTCAGTTCTGCATCTGGATGCCCTGGGCACTGGTGTGGAAGATCAGGCTGAATAACACTGCCAATTCGGCAGTAGGAGGGCCTCAGTCTGGCACCACACTGCCTGGTTGCATGGCATCAGGATTTCCTGATGCCATTGTAATCAGATTGTGGTGGCTTCATTTTTTGACATAGATGGTGCCTTATGATGAGCCTTCTGGGCCCCAGTGAGCCTGAGGTGAAAACCTTTTGTTTCCATTTCATGATTGACGGGCCAGACGGTGTTCTTGACTACTCCGCTAAGCTGTGTCTGTATGGATAATATGCACGCAGAAAGACATCTCTCCCTCTATCCATCTCTAAACACATTTCATCTCATTCTCTTTTGGATACATTTCAAAACAAAACATTTGAATTCTGCAAGAGCGAAGAAACCCATGTAAATAAACAAAAGATGCATAGTCGATTGTGCAGTGACTATCAAACCGCAAGGTGACGGCGGCTGTTAATGAAGGCGGAAGAGGAGTCACTGCTCTGTGTTATCTGTGAATGCTTCTCTTTTGACCTTCACATTAGTCTAGCCTTTTCATTATAGAACATGTTTGTTTTTAAGAAGTGATTGACTTCTTCGCATCATTGTCTTTGATCTGGCATTCCCCACCGCCTTTCTGTTCTCTACCTGATGCTTAATGCCCTTTGTTTCTCATGAATTTTACAACGCTCTTTCAAGAGCCCACACAATGCATGCACACACATTTTGTGCACAATCCCTTTGCTCAGGCAATAAGACATTTCTCTAAAGCTTTAGTTCCTGGCGCGATCCGTGTCATTGCTAGTAACAGTACCACTACTTTCCATGTTGTTATTGTTATTTCATATTTATAGGATATTCTGGGCTACGCTCAGAGCAGTAGAAGCAATAAAGGTACATTCCTTCAAACTACTTTCATTTGTTATGCAATGCTTTATAGGGTGGTAGAGGTGGGGTCTCGTGATCCTGTTTCTAATTATAGATGACAGGGGATTTAAGGCAAGGATCATGCAGATCGGTCCAGGAGGGTAGCTAAGACAAGAATTTCAATTTCCTGGTCTGGGGGCCCATGATTTAGTCCCCAGACAACATGTCCTCCTGCTGGTGTTCAGATGTGGCGGTCAAGGCAGGTTAACATTGCATAAGGTCCTCTTGACTGGGGTTGTTCCAGATTCCTTCAAATACACTGCTCGTATCCTACTCTTATCCCACCCTTAGGAATGGCATTTGCCGATCCATCTTTTCTTTTGATTTCTTGCCTATTTCTTCATTGTATTTCCACTCAGAACTGATCAGTTGTGTGGCCTCCCTCTCATCTTTCCAAACTTCTTAAATCTTTCTGTCTTTTCTCACCGCCAGTCTGGCTTCGTGCCAGCGCATTCTGCTATGGCTGCTGTCCTCACTGCCACTCATTCTTCCTGTAGCACAACATTCTGGGCTCTCTTCCATTCTCACGCTTGTAGAATCTTCTGCAACATGTACATTGTTGATCAGCCTTCTGCTTCACCCACTTCCTGACCTCGGTGTCAGGTCTGGTTCTTTAATGGTTCTCAGTCTTATCTTTTCGACTGGTCGGGCAAATCCTCCCCCTCACTATCTCGATGGTGTGGTATCCCGGAAGGTTCTCTCAGGACTGCTGCTTTTTGCTATCTTCACACCCACTCTCTTTTTACCCTAATTTATTCATTTGTTCTCTTTTGACATTTTTATTCAGATGCCTCCCACATCTTTCCCCTTTTTCTCCTTCACTTGGTCACTGTCAAAGTGTCTCTGCTTGTCTTTTTATGGTCAATATATTGATGGCTTTCCAGTCCTTCACCCTTAATTCCAGTAAAACGGAAGACCTCTGGGGTCCTGTTCACGGCCACATTAACTGCACTGGAGTGCAAAACAGCAAGTCTCTGCAGTTTTTCTCCATCGTGAAACATAGATGAAATTGCCCCATATTCTTCCCTTTTCCACCACATTAGTGCAAAAGTGTAAATGCTGCCGACCCCTTCCGGAGTCTGATCCTTAAACATGTATATTACAGCCTAAGGACAGCCAAAGTCTCTTTCAAAGGTTTGCTTCACAATATTTCTCCTCCATTGTCTCCCTCTATGGTCCCTTCGGAGACGCCCATTAATATCTCTTGGTGTTTCCTCACCCACCTAACACAAAAAGTCCTGTTTCCATGCCACTGAACCGCGGTATGCCCACCCCATCTCTGCTCTCTCCTCTGACCCGCTTTCATTTGTCTGCTCGTCTCTTTGGGCGCATCGTCCTCATACCCACACATTTCCATCTGTTTGCTTTCCATGTTCCAGTGATTATTGTAGAATACAATACTATGTGTTTTTCTTAATTCATGTAAAGTGCTTTGGCGAAAGAGCTATATGAATTTGTAAATAAAATAACACCTCTGAAATCCTCTAAGAAACCCTTAGGATCACCTGCCCCAGGAAGACATTGAAAAGCCTTGAATCTGTGACTCTGAGTGAGTGGGGAGGGTAACAAGTCCTAAATCCCCCTGCTTCTGTGCTGGCGAATTGGAACTATCACTTGAATGCTGTCATGATGCCTACCTCCAAGGAGCCAGGTCCGACCCAGCAACCCCAGAGGCAGGCATCATTCCCCCCAGGGAAGTGCCAGCGGGCCCAAGCTGGCGCCCTTTGGACACAGTCCTGGCGCCTTAGGCGCCAGGCTCATGTTAGACCCCTGTCCTGGCGCCTTAGGCGCCAGGGTCATAAAGCTAGACATGTGTTCAAGTGTTTTAATGTGCACTTACCTGATGCAGACCATGCTGCTACATCCAGGCCCTCTTGAGGCCTGAATGGAACTACTTTACCTGTGGGACTACTTGCCACCTGGGTGTGGTCAGGGAAGGATACATACCTGATCGGTGGAAGGATACATATCTGGAACTTCTTCCAAAGCTATTTAAACCACGCCCGATCAGCAACTCACGCTTCGCGTTGTTCTGCTCCTCGCAGCTGGACGCTCACGTGTCAGCTCCCGCATCTGGACTTCAGCCACGCCTGTCAGCATCCTGGGTCGCCTGCAAGGGGAGATAAGAGAGAATTGGAGAGAAAGAAGACCTTACCTGCTAAAGCTGCATCACGGAGACATCACACCGACGATCCTGAAAGGGAAGACATCATTTTAGAAGCATTTCGATTCGATCGCTGCAGCGCTGCATTTCACTCACCTTTCCTGGGCGCCTCCATCTTCAGCAGCGATCATCCGGATCCGCAGCCACTTCCCAGAGCCTAGAGAGAAAAAGACAAGAACACAAGGTGAGAGAAGGAAGGGAATAGGAAAAGCTCAGTTTCCTTCTAAGACTTACCTGTTGGGTCATTCCCATTTCATTTCGGGTCCTGTCGCTTCCTGGCATTCCGGACCCCGGTCCCTATGGGGAAAAAAGACAAAGACATTGAATGAGCGAATGCAAAGACATTACCTGAACGCTCATCCAGAACTTACCTGTCATTTACTGGAACTGCACGTTTCACTTCGGGTCGGCGCCATATCTCCGGCATTCCGAACCCCGGCCCCTAAGGGGAAAAAGACATAAGCATTAGCGCTTGCTGCAAAAAGACAATGAACATTATTATTAAGCTTGAACTTTTGAACTTGCAACAGAACTCTTACAACGCCTCACCTGAATAGTCAAGCTTATTTTGAACTCCCATCAAACCTCAATCCAGTGAAGTAACTGGGTTTCAACGCGCCCCTGCATCAGAAGCAGGATGGAGAACTCATCCTTCCAGACCCTAAGGTGAGACTTCACGGGGAATCGTGGAAGGGTATCGTGGAAGGTTGGAAGGGAGTGGGAGGCTTGAGCATTATTCCGTCAGTAGGTAATACTCCCTTTTCACGCACAGGGGAATATTCCTGTGAGCCAGGAAAGCCAGAGTAGAGGGGCCCTTCCTGTCCATCTTCAGAGTCCTGCGCTTCACCATTGAAGAAGCATCAGCACTCGAAGCCAGACCTGCGCCTCCGTGGGAATCAGGTGAGCGTGACAAATGCTTCCTCTTTGTAGCATCAGGATCAACGCGACTGATGAAAAAAGCTTTATTGAAGGATATAAAAAAAAACAAAAAAAACCAGCAACCCATGGTGGGAGACCTTGTTCTGAAGCAGTGGGGGAGAAAAGAGGATCATTCAAGTTACAACACATTTGGTAACCTACATGTAAGCCACACAAGTGCACAACTAGTCATCAAAAGAAGTCATGCCAAACCAAAGCACTTCTTGTTCAACAAATAATATTCTTAGAACAATGTAAACGGGGTTGCAAAACCGTAAAGGAAAAACTCGATATGTATAATATATTCATATATTAGATGTATATATTAATGTAATTTACCTATATATGTGTGTATATATGTGTATATGTGTGTGTGTATATATATATATATATATATATATATATATATATATATATATATATATATATATGTAGATATATATATATATATATATCTTATCTGAACCTATGTTTATGAATGTATTACACATAACACTATATAGAATATTTTAGAACAATACAAATCTTGTCTAGACAACAAAAACATTGTATTTGTGCAGAATACGCATAATATATTTATTATATATTTGTGGGTTTACGCGTGTATATTTATGTATTTATATACATATAAATACGTAAATACCATATTTATAAATATGTGTGTATAATATATCCTATAATATGATGTTGTTAATGTCCGATGCCCAACCGCTTGGTGCTGATGTACTTTCTACCCTGAGAGATTACATGCCTGGCCAATTGCCCTGGAAGTAGGAGGAAAGCTGGGTTCGAGCCTCACCACTGGCGATGAATCCCTTGCTGTACTGGGTGAGGCGCGCTGCTCTTGCTGCAACGGGCCTGCGCAGGCTGTTCACAAAGGAATGCATTATTCTCCTGGGTTTCCAGGGGATGCCAGCATCAGTTCTTTGTAGATGCACAGAAAGTGGTGAGTATCACTCATCTGCCCTGTCTTCTTAATAAGGTTATTGCCCCTGATGCCTTAGGGTTATTCTTCCCAGCATATGTAATGAATGTTGCAGCACCACCACTCAATGAGTTTCCACTCACACCGGACTGAACACAGTATATGGAAAATAATGATGGCATTATGGGTGGAGAGTCTCTGTCTAGAGACCCTGAGGGTGGCCCCTGTGAATATATAGCTTAAACGTCAGGCCATGCACTATATGCCCATGACCATAGACTATGTACAGAACACACTGCTAATATTCGATTAATTCATGGAATTTTGTACTTGTGGGATAAGGTTCTAGGTAAGATATATTTAGGCAGCAGGATGCATTGAAAGATGACAAGTGCAGTGTTGATATTTGGCGGGATCTTTAGGACCCGTGTTGATGGTATCCTTTGTAATCTTGGTGATAAAAAGTAAAACCATGACACAGGCAGCTGCCAAGTGATACCACATGAGAAACCCACCCTTACCATAGTTTGAACTGACAGATACCACCCTCGGCCTTCCATCCATCCAATATTTGTGATAAGCATTGGAGATAATTCCTCTCACCCTGCTGTAATCTATCTGCAGATGGCATGGCGTAGAAAACACAAACACCTGGCAAATGTTAATCTCTCTGCAGGTGGCATGGCATAAAAAACACAAACACCTGGCAAATGTTAATCTTTCTGCAGGTGGCATGGTGTAAAAAACACAAACACCTGGAAAATATTATTCTTTCTGCAGGTGGCATGGCATAAAAAACACAAAAACCTAGCAAATGTTAATCTTTCTGCAGGTGGCATGGCGTAGAAAACACAAACACCTGGCAAATGTTAATCTCTCTGCAGGTGGCATGGCGTAAAAAAAAACACAAACACCTGGCAAATGTTAATCTTTCTGCAGGTGGCATGCCGTAAAAACACACACACCCAGCAAATGTTAATCTGTCTGCAGGTGGCATGGCGTAGAAAACAGAAACACCTGGCAAATGTTAATCTTTTTGCCGGTGGCATGGCATCAGAAACCCCACAAATCTGGCAAATGTTAGATCCCCATCACATCAGTTCTCATCGGTCTACCAGTAGGGTTTGCAACCTTTGGATCGTTAGATGATTTGGACTCCCAACATCACTAGCCAGCATACTCAATGATGAGGGATCATGGGAGTCGTAGTCCCAAATATCAGGAGAGCTGTAGGTTGCTGATATCTGCTCTATTGTTATAAGACAATGAAAATAATAGATCCCATTGTGAATCACGTATGAGTGGAAGGGCAGAGTATGACAGATGGAAGAAGAGGAAACATGCCTTAATCACAATCCAACAAGTACATCTGGGCAAATGCAAGCTATTTGTTTTCGTTTAGTTTGTTTCATTTATTTCAGTTAGCAATTTCACCGCATATCCCAGAAAATGCCTTAAGGAACGCCAAAAGATACAAATTGAAAAAATTTGATTGCTAGCGGTTTTCAAAAAGATGAAAAACCTCATACATGGAATAACAGTTGTCTGCACGTCTGGTCCGTAAGAGAACAAATCCTGCCTGGGTTTTAAGATAACCACTGACTATGTAAATAACCCCTCATTTGATCCACTGTATTAAAATTCCATTTGTGAATATATTTGGCAAACACTGGGAGGATTTGGCTCTCCAGGACAGGACATGGAGACTCATGTGATATAACCATGTCTCAGATGTTTGGCAAGTGAACATGTTATACAAATTG
Source organism: Ambystoma mexicanum (assembly GCF_040938575.1). NCBI lineage: Eukaryota > Metazoa > Chordata > Amphibia > Caudata > Ambystomatidae > Ambystoma > Ambystoma mexicanum. The sequence continues at coordinate 120,299,759 of NC_090929.1, forward strand.
TCTATGGTACACAGATATTATTGCAGTAGGTTGACCATTTCTATTCTTGGCTAATATACCCAGTGTTCTGCTATTTCATTTACCAGAATCATAGAACAACAAAGCCCACTTTGTTTATGGTAGCATTTGTTTTTTAGTGACACAATCTTCTGCTTTAATCTGTGTTCTCCTTTAGAGACCAACCTGTTCTTCCATGTTATAGACTACATTGATGACTTACAAATCCTCTTGATAACAAAACATGTTGTTGTCATTTACAGCTTGCAGTAAAAAAGAGACTTACTTTTCTAGTTATCGGGTATTCACTGAAAACCTACAACCCTTTTTTTGGTCCAAACACCAAATGTTTCATACTAGTTCTTGGTTTGCATATCCTATTGTCACCAGCAAGGAACCTTGAGTCAGAACTTGGTGGGAAATTCCTGTTAGATAATCCTTCTGCACGCTCAAGATGCCGAACATCCAACGGTTCCCTGCGTCTTTTGTTGCTGTCATGCCGTGTTTACCAAACTTGGATAGAGTAGGAATTGGCTGATCAAGTCACCACTGAAGGTTCTTTCCGATTATTGAGGAAGGCTCCAGAGTTATACTTGTAAGATACAATCCTCTACAAGACACGCATGCCATACGTTGCCCCTCCATTCTCGTTGGCATTCCTTCCAGTAAAAAACTTCTAGAGGGCTTCAGAAGGATTGTCGTCAATTATTGGCTTCCAAGAGGCACAAATGCACACTTTGGGACTCGAGAAAAAATGGAAAACACAAATTGCCCTAAGATAGTTAAACAGACTCCACTTACCACCTCACCTTTCTGTTCTAATGTATTTTTGGGTTGATAAATCCGCTTGAAGTTCTGATAATACCATCAACAGTCCACAGGAAGTCACCTTGAGGTAACAAGCTTTTAGCTAGCCACTAATACTGAATTTGAACTTATTCCATTTGCAAGCAGTATATGTCAGGATTAAGTGTTCTCTTTCTTGTAGTACACCCCACAGCTTCATTGGAAAATGATGTACAGTCAGCAATATTATCAGGCTTCATGCCATTTCTGTTGATTCATGCAGGAGTAGGCATTGTATGTTGCAACTTTACTCATGTGCTTTATTTCGATGGAGGCAATGTATATCTTCTCCTGCTCAGGATTCATTATTGAATAATGTGTGTGCAATTGTTCATTTTGCAGTCCTGACTTCATCAATTACAATTCTATTGAAGGACAATGTTTTCAGAGGGAGCTTAACTCGAGCTATATTTCCGATTTGGTGTTTATTGTTTGGAGTGGATGGCATGTTTCCAAGATTCTCAAATATTTCCATCCTCGTGTTTATCTTTAATCTTGCATTTCAGAGCTCCTGTCCTGTACCTGATCTGCAGAATATGTGAATATACATGTCTTATGCTTAACCTTGCTAGGGATACAATAGATCAGCATGTACAGCTTTCCTGCATTTTCTCATGTAAGTGCTATCGTGTGCCTTTGTAACTTGTGAATTTGAAGATAAAAGAACTTTGGTCGAAACGTACAAAATTTGGTTCATTTTCAGACAATGAAAAGTGTCCTTGACGCGGAGGTTATTTTTGACTTTCTTGTTCAAATGAAAGCTCCGTAATAAATTTTACAATTCAGTATGATTATGTCCGTAGTGTTCTCATTTGGCATAATGTCTTATTAGTATATGGTTTTCATCTTGTAAACACGACGCAGGATGGAAGTACACTCGTGTTTTAAAAAAATAAGGTGGTTCTGAGGCTCCTGTCGCAGAGGAGAAATCTTTACTTCGAGGTGATAGTTCGACCGCAAGGATTTTTCACGCTCAAGTTACTGCCACACACACAACCATTTATATAAAGTGCATTTTGTCACCCAGTGCAATCTAGTGGGTTGTATAGCTGCTCAATGGTGCTGCATTAACAAGACATTTTTAATGGCCTGATGACATGATGGAACTGAGACATCCATCACATGCCCAAAGTTTAAATAGCAAAACAGAAAGAAATCAACAATTTCCCATGAAACATTACAAGAAAATGACAAACCAATTCCAGCTGTAGCTTAATTTGTATTCTTTGGAAATATTAATATTAATGGTAAGCAAGCATGTGTAATTTTGATTCAGATTGCCTGCACGGAACATGAAATCTGGTCATTGTGTTTTTCCGCTCTAAATCCGTGTCTGTCTCCATCGGCATCACGATTTAGATGTGTCAGGAGAGGCCTGGAGCCCTACGGATTCCACTCACACTGTTGAATGTGCCAAGGGCAAAAGGAGACCGTGCGGATACATAACTAGGGTGGCACCATGTTTTTACATTGGTGGCCACCATTGCAGACCAGTTAAACGCGCACCTGGCAGCGATCTGTTCTGATTATCCACATGGAAATCAACATGGAAATCCCAGGCCAGATTCTGATTCAGGGAGAGCATTTTAAAGAATCTGCGTGCAGATCCCCGATAAGCTAGCGGGATGCGGTCGGTTTCACTCTGCTGGATCATCTGCTTCATCAACATATGTGAATTAGGGAATGCCTTGTCTGCTCTGCATCTAGGAGGCTATGATCTTGGTGTTTTATCTAAAAAAAGAACAAGATCCATAAAGAGAATAATTCCAGCCACTCCAGAAAGCGGTCCTTAAGCTCTGCTCAAGAAAGTCAGTCTCAACCAAAACACAGGCAACCGATACAGGTGCATTGCAGGCCTCCAGAAATGCAAAGAAAAACATATGTCATGCAGTCCTGGGTTCACAACAACAATCAGAGCCATTATCGTCCACTTTGTTCCAAGAGCGTAGTCAAAAAGAAGCAGTCAACAGAAGCTGCAATGGTGTCAGTGAAGAAGCCGAGGAAGTCAAGACCTCTAGGCAGCAGTCTGCAAAATAGGCCATGATATCCTGCTCTAGTCCCTCTCAGAGCTGTCAGGACCGTCAGATTATTCTCTCCTCTCGATTAGGTGCTTCGTCTATGGGAGAGTTCAGTAGCATGAACAGGCAGACAACCTGTTCCACCGCTTCTAAAAAGGGAGGGTGCCACTCTCAAAAAGAGAGAAAAGAGGAAAGGTTATGCACAGAGGCGTTGCTAGGGGGGGCTGAGGGGGATATTGCCCCTGGTCCTTTGGTTGCAGCCCCAGATAGAATCTCAGGGGCTACAACCAAAAGGCTAGCTAGCCCCGAGTCCTGACAGTCCAAGCATTAGAATAGCCCCGGACCTTTTGCAGACCTAGCAACACCCCTGGTTATGCATCCTCCTATAACGACGGATGGAAGCCTAAATAAGCAAAGCATGTTTTGTTCTTTCCAGAAATGACCCTTGAAAGCAAGGAGACAAGAAAATGGATGCCAGAAATAAGTTAAGCTCTCTCTTTAGGGATCTCTCCAACACAGGGTTGATGATAACTAAGTGCAATGTGCAGGAGCTGTAGAGAAAATATGTTTACAGAAGCGGAGAGTCTCCAGACATATTTAGAGAATATAGAAAATAGTGAGCTGGGTCTATGGGCAAAGACATAGAAGGGGTTTAGATAGCAGCATGGATCGTTTTGATAGAGCCCATACATTCTCCCTTTGATGCCAGCAGGGTAGATTGGTCCACGCTGCCCTTGGAGTGGCATTACTCAACTTGGGATCTTCAGGAAACAGTATCACTTGACACCACTGCCGCAACTGTCTTACCATGCCTGGGACCTTGTTCTCCGCTCCTTCTCTCCTCACTTCTCAGACCTCTTGCTGACTAACTACAAGATCAATCCTGTGTAGCAATTGAGAGGCCGGGAGGGGAAGGTGGATCTCAGTGTTCTATTCTGTCACCACCGCCAGCAGCAAGGGAATCCAGGACACCGCCAATCATACACCCCGGCACACTAAGATTCTCGTCTACCCACTGCTTTTCCCACCACCATGCATACAGCCGCTGTCCCAGTGGAATTCAAAAACTTTGCCAAGCACCTTTGAGCCATCCTAACTGTGGGTGCTGACTATTTGACACCAACACTTGGGTGCTTAACGCCATCCCCGGTTAGAAACACTGAATATAGGCCAACGAAGCTTCATCCTGGACATTCAGGAGCTCCACATGTGAAGCATGCCACATCCTTGATTCACTGTTCGTGATGCATGCCACATCAATAACGTGTGTTAGCAGTCACTCTGTTAGCCACCCTATAAACACTGCAGAGGCCTGATATGGGTACACAAATGCACATGCTATCCAGCTGGACCACTTCATCAAAGCCGTAACCATTAGCAAGCGACTCTAGGGGGCCGATTCTGTGCTCATGATAAAAAGGGTGTGGAAATACGACACTATCCCCTCCAGTTTCCAGCACCACCATTCTGAGGTGGGTGGAAGTTTTGGAGGGGAGATGTCATACTTTCAAGCAGCAAAAGCTGCTAAAATCTCCTGTTGTGGTGGAAACATGTGCTCCAGTGGCATTGCGACCATTTATTTTAAAGACTGACACTTTTCTAATTTTAGAACGCTTTCTTAAACTTCCATTAAACCTGAAAGATTGGGCTGCAGTCTAAGAAATGCTATGTTTATAAAGGGAAAAAGTGTGCCATCGATGTTAACAGCACCTCACAGGTGATGTACTTTAACTCCTCTTTTTGACGTGCTAAACCAGTGGGGCTGGGAGGAGAATCCCCTCCATGTGGCTGCCATGCATTCCTGATGGTTGCTAGGGCTGCCTACGGCGTTGCTCATGGTCGCTAGGGCCATTGTCAAGCCATAAATCAGGCTCATGCAAAAGCCAAGGCTTTTGTAACCCAGACCCACATTCTTTCCCTGTCAGACTATAGTGCATTTAAGAAATGTGTTGTTTCCGGCTTGGAACAACACAATTCTATTTTTACACAGACCTCTGAATCAGGCCCCTGGTTGCTCCCAATCATAGATTCCAGATTCTCTAGAAAACCATCCTAACTCAGTTTCTAGATTGCATTGCCTGCCCACAACGCCATAAACCAAAGGCTAGTAAAGCAAAGACTAATGAGCTGTTCAATGACAGATTCTGAACAATAACATGGTATGATAGAGTGGCATTGAAAAGAAAAACAACTCCCCCATTAATCGTACAGCCTGCCACTTGCCTTGGACCATATGCCATAGCCACCTAGGACCAATGAAAGCCCACTCCCAGAGCTGCATTACTGCTGTCAACTTGACTAAGGTGCTGCTAAGCAGATCTCCCACAAAATGGCCTTCCAACCAGGGGTTCCGCTTCCCTACTTCTATTAATTGCTTCATTGATTGGTTTAGATGCTCATTTAGTGTACACACATGGCTGAGTGGGGGAGGCAGAGTGTAGGAGGCACAATTCATTAATGCATAGTCTAATTAAATGGTTTTTCGGAAAACATAATTCCAGAGGATAGAGCAGTGGGAAAGATAAAAGGTTGATGAAGAGATGAGGGACAGAATGGAGAGGAGATCAAAGAGCAACGCCAAATTCAGACATGCAGTGTGTGGATTTGAAGTAAGTGCAACAGCTGTGCAAACAGGGGAGGACCAGACCATCATGGTGGATTAAAGGGTTCAAGGGGGACAATTCTGAAAGTGTGTGGCAGAAATCCATGGTGGACAGCTTGTTTGGATCCGAGGAGCAGTCTGATAGGGAATCCAGCCGGAGCGATAGATCCGGAAGTCCGAGTAAATCGAGGAGGCATTAGGAGCAGAGATGATCTGGGATGAGTTAGAAGAATGGAATCCAATTGAGATGAAGGAGACATGTTCCACGATTTCTACTGAAAAGTCTTTGAAGAAAGCCTGAATCATTGTTTTGTGTCTCAGACGTGAATTTGGCCCCTTACTGGAGGAGAGTGAGGGACACACCATCTGACAATAGGTGTCAGAAATACTCACCCACCAGAAATACTCACTTGATGTGCTGAAGAGTGTTCACTTGGGACCAAAGCAGGCTGGATCGCTGGTATCACTGGTGCCTGGGTCCGGTGGCGGGTACAACAGTAGCATGTCCAGGTGGTCAACAGTGGCATGAAATGGGCCACAATGTATCACATGAGGTCCAGTTACAAAGCTTCAGAATACGGGAGATCCCTGCTAACAGGAGGCTTCAGTAAAGAGTGATCGCCGTGGCCGGGAGAGAGGTGGGGTGCAGGCTAGGTCTGGTAAAGGCTGCGAAATAGGCCAAGTGATTGTCACCAATGAAAATAGTGGGTCTGGGTATTCTGTACAACTTCTGGCCTTATCTGGCCTCCCACAACTGAACAAAATACTTTAATGAGTAGTCACAACACAGCTCTCAAATCACACTTTTGCTTAGTTGAGTAGAGCTGCCCACAGCCAATGACCAATTGACTCACATTGACCACCCCATCGCCTTCATTACAATAGATCAATGTAACCTTCTACACCACCTAAAGAAGGCTATGAGAACTAAAGGGACCACTCCTCACTGATTCATTCCTCTCTTCTCTAGCTGGACAAACCAGGTGAGCGTGGCCTCATTTCCATCCCAAACCACGAGGATCACATATGTAGTGATCCTATCTTGAATGTTCTTCAATGTGCAACCGATCTCATGACCTATTCCCTGAACCAATACATAAGTAGCTATATAATGAGTTACGCTTACAACAATCAGCAACTTTTCAAAATAGAGGAATGGGCAATGGTGCTAAGTGATAGCATATTGCCTCTTACATATCCATGCATGGATGGACGCCACCCTTCTCTTTCTGAACACACCCAAGACTAACTTTTTTGGTGGCTTGGTGGGGCCATTCCAATTAACTTTCTCCTGGCCTCTTTCAATGACCCTGTTCACTGTACCAGGTTTGCCTCTCATCACTCATGTGTGCCACTCTTGCTTGCTGCCCAGTCTCCATTATTCCACCCACATCACCTGTATAGATATCTGCAATCTGACACAACAGTCACAAGTGCCAAGTCTCAACTCAACTGCAGCACAATTGTGTACCCTGAGCCAAATCCCTCCACAAAGAACATTAACAAGCACCTACTATTTGGGGTGAAGTGATTTAACCATATTTACCATGCCACAAATGCACGGCCCTGGCAATCAGTGAAGCATAGGATTTTCTGTCTGACCCACAAAGCTGACTGTGCACTGTAGCAGCCCTGTTCTTCAGTTGCCTATGGTATCATGAATACAAAAGAGTTGTCAATGTATAAACATGGTTAACCCTGTCTGGTCTGCAAGCTGTTGACAATAATGGTCTCTCAGGTGCCACTCGACCCTAAGTTAGGATTGCTGTGGAATTGGGTGAGAAGCAGGGTTCACAAAACATGACTATTGCAACAATGTGGGGTACGGCGGAATGCCCTCGACTCAGCCGCTGGACTGCTGCAGTGGACAGATGTTTGTCTCTAAAGAGAAGGGTTTCCAGTGCTAGAGGCTGGAGGTATGGGGTAGGTGGTATTTATTTATTTATTTATTTATTTATTCACATTTGTTAAGCGCACATCAGACCGGAGGCATCGTGGCGCTGGTTACAGTGTTTCTTACACGCATTTGTGCCCTTGGTTACATTGGCAATGGTTATGCTTTAGTACATGTGCATAGAGAGCACAGAGGTGGTCAGGTGCACAGGTTAGTTGAAGAGAGAAGTTTTAAGTTGTTTCCGGAAGGAGAGGAGGGAAGATTCTGCTCTGAGGTTGGTGGGCAATGCGTTCCAAAGCTTAGGTGCCAGGTATGGGAAGCCTATACCTCCTGCCCTGGATCTATTGATGCGTGGTATGGTGAGACGGTTGGCGTATGTGGATCTGGTGGGTCTTGTGGATTGGGATCTAGACAGTGTGTCAGATAGGTAGGAAGGTGCTGTGAGGTTGATGCATTTATGCGTTGTGGTGAGTATTTTGAAAGTAATCCTGTCCTTAACTGGGAGCCAGTGGACGGCTTTCCTTGCTGAGGTGATGTGCTCTCTTTTGGGTATGTTGAGTGCTGCTCTGAGGGCATTATTTTGGGTGGTTTGGAGCCTTGCTAGGTTGTTCTTGGAGGTGCCGGCTAGGAGCGCGTTGCAGTAGTCCAGTTTGGCTCCAATAGTGGCTCTTGCGATGGACAGGCAGTTTTCTTTTGTTAGGAACGGTTTTATAGCATTGATGAGTTTAGTGCTCAATGCCGATGCTGAGACGATTGCGTTTACTTGTTTATCCATCGATAGGGTGGCATCTATGTGAACTCCTAGTGTTTTAACTGATGATAGGACTGGGATAGTGCAGTTGTCTATGCTAAAGTTAGTGTAGAGTGGGTTGAGGTTGGCAAGGGTGGGCTTCTGGCCTAAAATGAGGATTTCAGTTTTGTCCCCGTTCAAGCAGAGTCCGTTGGTGGCCATCCAGGCTTGTATGGTAGAGTAGATTAGTTGGAGGGAGGTGGAGTCTTGATGATAATTAGTAGTCAGGGGCAGGAGTATCTGCGTGTCGTCAGCGTAGTTCGTGTATGTGATCCCCATGGCGTCCAGTTTGTCGAATAGGGGCTTAGTAAAGAGGTTGTATAGCGTAGGGGCCGTGCAAGAGCCTTGAGGAACCCCACAATGGATGATGGATGGTGCAGCGTGAGCTGTGTTTGAGAAGACTTTCATAGCTCTGCCTTGTAGGAAGGAGGTCACCCATGAGGCCGCGTTCTTGGAAAAGTGTGCTGCTTGTGTTAGATGATTGGTGAGAGTGTCGTGGTCTACCAAGTCAAATGCTGCTGATAGGTCGAGGAGGAGGAGGAGGGCAGGCTTGCCCTTGTCGAGGATGTTAGTGATTTCATTTTTTAAGTCTAGAAGGGCAGTTTCGGTTCCGTGTCCCTTACGGAATCCAGATTGCCTTTTGCCTAGAATTGCGTTGGATTCTAGGTAGTGTTGGATCTGTATATGTGCGGCTTTGTCAAGTAGTTTTAGAAGGAATGGGACTGTGGTTATGGGGCGATAGTTGTTAGGGTTTTCGGGGTCAAGTGTGGGTTTTTTTAGGAGGGGGCGCACCCAGGCCTCTTTGAGGGTGTCTGGGACTATGCCTGACCTGAATGATGCGTTGATGAACGCAGTGAGGAGAGGAGCGAGCTGTTCCGCACATTCTTTGATGATTTTTGGGGGGCATATGTCACCCTTACAGAGTGAGGGTTTGAGATGTTTGAGGATGTTGATGACCTCGGTTTTGGTGATTTCGTTGAAAGTGAACTTGTGTATGTTGTTGGCTTCGACACTATGTTTCATGTGTGTGTGTGTACTTTGTTTAGGTAAGGAGTTGTAGTGGTGTGATATCTTTTTTTTTTTTTTTTTTTTTTTTTTTTTTTTTTTTTTTTTTTTGGTAGGGGGAGGGATGAGAGATATTATGTTTTTCTCCCACCAGGAACACTGATCCTGTCCCCATCTGGACCTCCTTGACCTCCTTTGACCTATTATGCTATTGATTCTTATGTTTTTCCACTGATGTCCAATCAAGCAATGACATATGTTTTGCTCTAAGTTATGTTTTCATTTAAAACAATAAAAGGTTATATTTTTTTTAAAAGGCCTGTCCAGTCCCTAAATTGTTTTCACAATAATTTTGGCCCTTGCCTGTCCATGTGTCAAGATGATCATGCCCATGTAATAGGGGTGTACCACGACGGACCATTGTAATATACTGTCAGCTTTGATTGAGCTAAATGTAAGTTCATCAAGGTGTATCCAGAGGTGTGTTCCTGAGCCATTTACCAACCGTGGTTTTCGATGGTTTACCATGGTCAAAACCATGACCCTCCATGGATTTGGTCCCTGGATGACCATGATCATCCATGGGCTATGTCATGAACAAATCATAGACACACATGATTTTTTCCATGAAGATAAAAATGTGGCGGCTATTCGCTACCCCTCTAGCACGTTTCTACACTGTCATCTAAAGCAATGTCTAGGTATTTGCCCCTCCTAACTTGATGACCAGCTCCCACAATGAATGCAAATCTATCAGTGATAGAGCTCTATGTTAGTAAGATCATACCTTCTGCCCCCTCTTCTGCCCCCTATTCATTTTGATAGGTTCATTATGTTCTTGTCAGCAGTGAGTCCAGAGGCGCTGTCCTTTCAGGAATCTTCCTCTGCTCTCAGATGTCATGTTTGCTCCCCCACCTAGGTGGTCTATAGTGGCTTCCCGGCAGCATGGAGTGCACTAGGAAACGACTAAAAACTATGTTCCCGCATTTGGGTCTGATGTCTACAATATGGAAAGATCCTACAACAGCAACTATGGATGAGGTAGGTGGGAGCCGTGGACTGTACTTGGGGGTTAAAATCTGAAATGTTTTTTTAAACCATGTGCTTTCATCTATCTCAAAAGTCTAGGGATATTTCAGTTGTATTCACTTCAACTTCTAGAAATTATTATTTTGGAAGTATAGTTGAGAACACACTGTACTATGTTTCTCTTTCTGGGTTTATGAGGTGTAAATTGACCCACACGGGTATCACAGCACTTAGCCATAACCCAAACATGTTGTATTAGGGGAGAATATGCCATAGGATAAGCTGCATGCCTCCTTGTTTGAAAATGAATAAAAATGTTTTTACAAAGAAGTAAAGGGCAAGAACATACAATATGGTTTGTCTCATTTTTGAATGGGTGAATGCAACGGGTGCTGTTGGGAGTCTTCTTGTTGGAAACTCTACCACAAACCTGTGGAGTCCCACATGGTTCTTCGCTTTCACCACTCCTGTTCAACCTGTATCTCCGCCCTGTGAGGAACATTCGGAGAAGACACAACATCAGTTTTCAATCTTATGCTGATGATACCCAGCTGTATATCAAACTCGATGATGTAGAAGACTCCCTCATCAGCGTGGGTAGGTGTTTGGAAGAAATCGGGGGAATGGATGGCATCTAATTGGCTACAACTCAACCCAACTCATCCAAGACCGAGGTGATCCTTTTTGGACCAGAACACCTACTGGAGGCGAACAGCAGCCCCTTCCTCCTTCAATTCTGGGCTCAGAATTGAAGTATGTGTCCAAAGTGAAAAACGTGGGGTGCATTTGGCAAAGTGATACGGGCTCTGATGGGCAGGTTTCAGCCAAAGTCCAGGCAGCATGTTTTAACCTGCATCTGCTGCGACAGACTCTTCGTTACGTGCCTGAGAAGGACCGTGCTATATTGGTAGCTGGACTATTGTAATGGCCTACTCACTGGGACTCCTACCAAACAAATCCATTAACTACAAAAGGCACAGAATGCAGCAGTTAGACTAGTCTTTAGGGTATCAAAATGTACCCCTATTTCTGGCCTTTTGTGTTCCCTTCATTGGTTAGCAGTAGAGGATCGCCTCAAGTTTAAAATCGGCTGTCTAATTTTTAAGTGTCTGAATGGCTTGGCACCCGGATATCTAAGGGATAAGTTAATACAATATCAAACAACTCGGTCCTTAAGATCAGAGGACAAGCGCCTGCTCACTACCCCCAAGACAAGATGTGTTTTCAGGCAGGATTGTAGATTTTCGGTCTTTGGGCCCAGACTGTGGAACAGCCTCCTACTGGAATTAGGGAAAGCGGAATTTCTGTCAACATTAAAACTCATCTTTTTAAATAGACCTCTTAATAGCTGTAGGCTACTGTCGATATATGATTGGTGATGGTATTATCATATTATGGTGTATTTTAACTGTACCAGGATACGATTAGGTTCATTTTATGTCCTATATAAATTCCTCAAACAATCAATCAATATTCTCTACAATGCAGATTCATTCGCCTTGCTGGCTAGCGTAAGGAAGTACAGATTCCATGACAGACAGGCACGCATTATTGTTTCTTTCTTAACTTAAAACTTTCAACACATTTTACATATTTTCATGTCAGAACTACTTTTCCCAGAACCTCTTGTAATAAGGCTAGTCTTCATACCGAAAAACATCTTATATAATCTGATCCCTAGCTCTTGTGTTCCCTTCCACTCTTTACTCCTTCCCCTGTCTTTGATGCAAACCCACACGATCTTCAACCACAAGCACAAGGCCGGACCTCCCACCAGAAACCACCACAAAGGTCACGGAGGAACAAAAAGATCCTTGCAACCAACATCCGAGCCACTCCATGAACTGAAGCTCCACACCAACCACCCCAATCATGAAGCTTTTACACATGTCATTGCAACCAACAGCAACAATTATAATTGGATGGCCAAATATGAGCACAGCCTACAACTAACAGCAATCAGTACGGAGAGCAACACGTTTCCCCCACAAAAACAAAGCAAGGACACAATCTGTTTCGGTGTCTCTAATACAATCAGTACTCACCAATACTATTCAATATGGGGAAAATGCGTTCTATGGCAAGACACAGAGGTGAGTATTATGATTGTTCAATGTATATTCAGCGTCAACGATGCTAGCTTATCCATAGGCTTAAAGAACATACTCTTAAATACTGAATCAATTAACCAAATCACCACCTTTGGAATAGCCAACAGCTTTGCCCCATCCCAAAGGCTTTGGAAGCCAAAGCTTTCCTATATGAGTGTGCCCCAAAATCTGAAATATCGATACTAGTTTGCAACACAATCCACCTCCCCAAAAGGATAACTTTTGGGGCACAGACACACATTCATATACCCCTCATACAATGGACACAGTGTGGGATTATGAAGAAATACCATGTAAAATGAAGACCTTACATTCATGTTCGCATATATAGATTTAGTCAATTGAACCCCGTCCGGGAAAAACTTTCTATGAGACACATCCATTATTGGCAAAAGACAAAAGGTAGCATGCAACAGGATGCCTGTCCACCTGACTCCAGTCTACAAAGCGTGACGGGCAGAAATCATTGAATGATAAACTCACATTGTCCAGAAGGCCTGACCTTTCCCAGGCAGAGAAGCAGGAGCATTAAAGATCATCACTACAGCTGAAGAAATCGGATTGAAATTCAGTACCGTGCCATAGTTTGCCAGAGCACCCAACCCGCCTTATAACTCCAGACTGTAATAGGGGCCAGGTGGTCTGAAAGAGTTTGCTAACTGACGGAAAACCCCATGGGCAGACAATTGTGCCACAAAATCCTCCAAAACACCAGAACAGCAAGCTTTCCAACACCAGGGGATATGCTACACACAGAGGATACAACAGAAGATCGGGAAATGGTAGAAGACATATGGAAAATCAAAGAAAGTCCTGTAAGATACAGAAGCAAGCCTGCAATGTCCACAAAGGTGTCACTATCACTAACGTTAGCTATTCCATCCTACCTCAAAGTCATTTTCTGGCTATGAGCACCAAGGTCAGCAATGCCTAATACACACCCAGATTCCAAGCCTGTATCAATGCATTTATCTCTGTCTGTGGCAGGTCCAGCCTCCAGATGAAACACCTGGGCAACTGACTGTCAGGATGTGGTGGAAACAACCCTCAGGAGCAGGCCCCATTAATTTGCCTGGAGACTGAGGGAACCCTGATTCATTACCCAGAAGTGGAGGTCCATTCGCTATATGGTGGCTCCCATCTGCTTCCGAGCAGGACAGACCATCTAGATTCTCTGCTTTGACTGTGATTTTAATTTCCAGGCATATATGCTGAAAGCCCTTTGCCAGTTCTGGAAGAAGCCCGGACCGGGTGCTGCTCCGATGGTTGACATTTTAGACAGTTGATATATTATTCACACAAAGAATGGCCAAAGAAAAAAAGACAACAATCCATACTTTTTCCCAGGAGAGTATTTGCAAGACCAGTATCTCCAGGGACCAAGGCTCTCCATTGGAGAGATGATCACCACACCTTCAGCCCCGACCAGGCCTGCTGGCATCAGACTATATAATGAAGTCCAGAGAGTAGATGCCACCTCAGATGTCACCGGCGTGGTCATGGGCTGCACAATAATAATAATTTAGCACTTATATAGTGCTACGAACCCTCAGGTATCTGAGCGCTGCTTATTATTACCCACAGTGTGTGGTGCTCATTTATTGACCTCAAAGGATGAAAGGCTGAGTTTGTGAGTTTGGCCCCGCTGGGATTCGAACCTGTGTTAGCAGGCTCTACACGGATGTCAAAGCGAGCGCTCTACTCGCTGTGCCACTTGACCGGCTATGACAATGCAGGGCTTAGTGTTAAGGTGGTTATGTTTCCAGCAAAAGACACATTTCAATGGCTTTTTTGCATTAAATTTTCACCTTAACACCACTTCAATTACATTTTTTTTACATAATTCCAAGGGTTTCGTTGCATTCACACCTGGAGAAGGGCCATCAGCAAATCAGTTGGCTTTCAACGAGCTACACAAGACCCTTCCCTTGGTGCCGCCATTTTGTTTGGTGCCCCCGGTCCCTACTTAAGCCCAATGCACCTTCCACATTCCCAAACTTCCCAGTGAACCCCACATCATTGGCCAGGCCCAACCCAACGCACCTCACTTAGCTGCTGGTGCTTCTGGCAGCGCTATTCCTTTCCATCCGGCTGATGTCATAGAAATAGCAAACAGACCTGGTCCCTTTTCTGTTTTCTATGGCGGCGGCCACACATTATTTTAACTGGAGATGGAACTCGCTCAATATGGTCATAGCTCATCCCCCTTGCAAATAAAACAACCTATTTAAACCCTGGATGGAGCCCCAGTGTGTGAATAGCAATCACTGCCATGTCGGGGTGCACTGGGCTGGTACCGGCCCTGATACCTCACTGTGGCCCGAGCAAGCGGGCCGTTACCAGCCCGCTACGCCCTCCCCGACCTGGGTGGATTGCTGTATTCACACCAGAGAAGGGTGCTCAGACAGTCAGGTGGCTGGAAACGTGGGTTAGAACTGCCAGTTTACCAACTACGTTTTAGCTGCCAAAACAAAGTCCTTTTTCAGATGCACGGAGTGCCGGTGCCACATACCTGATATCCTGGGTGTAGCCTGACTTGTCCACAGTGTCATGAAGGTGGCATCTTGAGCTGAAGATTCTGATGCAGAAATCCGGCACACAGCTAGTAACACAACGTTGGTATGTCGTAGTGTACTGGCTCCATCTCAGTGCACCATGGAACAGTAGCCAGGGGATTCCCGTGGACAGGAACCTTGGGAACTTTGACCCGGGTCAGTGGAGGTGTTCATCTTGAAGGACCACAAGCGGAAACGGACAACTGAGACAGGAAAGGAGAAAAGAGTGGAGGGCAAGACCCAGGAAGACAAGGACCAAGAAGAAGAACAGAAGGACAAGGCGGGAAGGTGAAAAAGGAAAAGGACAAGGCAGGAGGACAGCAAGGAAGCAAGCTACTGGCAACAAGGAACTCCAAGAACTGGAGATGGTGGAAAGGCCTGAGAGCGAGCACAACAAGTGTTGGGATGCACTCTTCTCTGTGCTCAAACCACCGATGAAGGGAACAGGCTGAAAGTGAGGCTATTGCACTAGTTGCTTCGGCAATGGCTGGACAGTGCACAGTGCAAATGCATCGGTCCGTGACAACGTTCCCCCTGTGCATGAGTGCCACAAGTAAGATAGCAGTGCCAAAAAACGTGGGAGACATCGTCAGAAGATGTGAGGCAAATGTGGAAAGAAGACCTTAATGACAGAAGGGCATGCCGTACACCGCAGACGGTCCAACACCACTGATACTCACACCGACACACAGGTATGGCATAGGAGCGTTTCCGATGCACAGGATGGCTGGTGCTGAGACTGTGCATGACATCTCACCCCAGGTGCTGCCATTTCTTTGGTGCCCCTGCCCCTCCTCCAACCCCTGACCCTTCACCATCCTGACCCTTCCCCTATCTACCATGTCATCCTTCGACGCCCCACCCACCTCCACCTCACTTGCCTGCTATGGCTTCCAGCACTGATGCTCCTTTCTGTCAGGCCACTGTCAAAGAAATAGAAAAGGGACTTTGTCCCTTTTCTGTTTTCTATGGCGACAGCCTATTATTTACTTTTCTTTATAGGAGATCAGGCTTGCACAATACGCAAGGAGCCTGTCTCCCCTGATCAAAAATAAATATATCGGCACCCGGATGTAGCCATGGGGTGCAAATAGGTATCACCACTTGTCGAGGGTGTACCAGCGGCAACATCCTTGACCCATCACTGAGGACCTTGCTTCATTTAGGCCTGCCTATGCTCAGGCTGGCCGTCCATTACAGGCCTGCTACGCCCCCAACACACCAGTGATTGTTATATTGAACTGTTTCAACATAACTCTAAACTCGTTTATTCACTGAATTTTTGCATAAATGCATGCCTGTAAAATGTTAGAAAAAGCTCATAGACAGGTTCAGTGAGGGGATGCTGTTAGCAAGCATGGCTATGCCAGCTCCATGAACCAGAGTCACAGAAGCTCTGTCCTATCAAGAGATCTCTGTCATTCATGTCACTTGATTACACGTGCGTGATCTTTAGGAGCCAGCAGTCATAGAAACCATGGCTGTCCAAAGCAAAATCCTTTGTGCGTACCCACGGGATCCCCAAGTAAACAGTCATGCAATCTCTCTTGGTCCACACCTGGACCCAATGTAGCTAGTACCAGGCATGATTGAAGAGCAGCGGCCGCAGCAACACAAGCCTGGATGACTGAGGTATCTGGTTGATGATCTCTAAGTCCAGCAGAAGTGGATCTGACACTAGTCACCAGCTGTTGCAAGTGGTTAGAAGACTGGTTGACTGGGGTATCTGTTGATTATCTCTAAGTCCAGCAGAAGTGGATCTGACACTAGTCACCAGCTGTTGCAAGTGGTTAGAAGACTGGTTGACTGGGGTATCTGACTGATGATCTCTAAATCCAGCAGCAGGGGATCTGGCACCAGTCTTCAGCTGTTGCAAGTGGTTAGAAGACTGGTTGACCGAGGTATCTGGTTGATGATCTCTAAGTCCAGCAGCAGTGGATCTGACACTAGTCACCAGCTGTTGCAAGTGGTTAGAAGACTGGTTGACTGAGATACCTGACTGATGATCTCTAAGTCCAGCAGCAGAGGATCTGGCACCAGTCTCCAGCTGTTGCAAGTGGTTAGAAGACTGGTTGACCGAGGTATCTGGTTGATTATCTCTAAGTCCAGCAGTAGTGGATCTGGCACTAGTCACCAGCTGTTGCAAGTCGTTAGAAGACTGGTTGACTGAGGTATCTGACTGATGATCTCCAAGTCCAGCAGCAGGGGATCTGACACCAGTCTCCAGCTGTTGTAAGGGGTCAGAAGACTAGTTGACCAAGCAATCTGGCTGATGATCTCTAAATCCAGCAGCAGTGGATCTGACAGCAGTCTTGCATTTTTGCTTGTTGTCAAAAGACTGGATGAACGAGGTATCTGGTTGATGATCTCTAGGTCCAGATGCAGGAGTTCTGGCACCAGTCTCCAGCTGTTGCATGTGGGCAGAAGGTACCTGGTTGAATATCGCTAGGTGCAGCAGCAGTGGATCTGGCACCGGTCTCTAGCTTTTGCAAGTTGCCAGAAGACTGGATGACTGATGTATCTTCTGCCTCTAGATCCTCTAGGACTTCTGCCTCTAGGTCCAGAAGCAGGGGTTCTGGCACCAGTCTCAAGCTGTTGCAAGTGGTCAGAAGGAAGACTGGATGACCTAGGTATCTGGTTGATGAGTTCTAAGTCCAGCAGCAGTGGATCTGGCACATGTATCCCACTGTTGCAAGCGATCCAAAGACTGGATGACTGAGGTATCTGGTTGATGATCTCTAGGCCTAGAAGCAGTGGATCTGGAACCAGTGCCCAGCTGTTGCAAGTGACCAGAACTAGTCTCTCAGAAATACAATTCCCTACATTTCAGTATCTAGTTGAGAACAAGGATCATACGTCCTCACGTACACACGGTTAAACACACCCCTTCATTTTCCATATTTGGAAGACACTGAAGGTGGTGTATTTTGCTCCGTTTTAAGGAGCGGATTGCAACGGACAGAAAAATGAGACTACTTGTGAGTATAGGAGCATTTTAAGATATACTATCTGGATAGAATGGAACTTCAGGTGTGTTTATTGAGGCTTGATAGTAAGTGCGCACTGCAAAGCTGTTGTTTAGGGCAAGTCTGTCCATTACGCAATCCATAAGAATCACAAATGTGATATCTCATATGAATAACAAGTTTGAAGCCTGTAACCAGGTGAGAATGGATGTAGTCAGGCTAAATAGCCATTTGAGCACAGGATGTTTTTGCCTGTAGTAATGTGCTCCCCTTGATGCATATTTCATAAAATGTGATTTGTAAATGATTACGTCGAAGTTTAAAAGGACGAGATCCAAAAGTGGGACTTTGCATCAAGGTAGTAGTGGCATTTAGACCATTCCTCATTTACTTACATTGTATTTACGAAACTGTGGTTCAATGACTTAAGTCCTGACCGTTGTTTTATGGCTTCTATGTTGAAATGGTCACAGAGGCATTCTGTACGGATGTGAATATAGTGGGACTGTGAGAAAAATAATGATACCCCCCTGAAGAATGTCCACGGTCTTGAAACCTCGAAGGACAGAAACATGCACATGCCAGGGAAATGGTCTATACGAAATAGACTTTTGTTTTTATATCTTTAGTGAAAATGTTCTTTGTATTTTTGTGTGCTTTTTCCACATATTTATGGGTGTATATTTGTATCGATGGTAGAGATAGATTTGTGATTGTTGTAAAATGAATTCTTGTAAAAAGGTTGATACATATATTTTTCTAAAATGTGTTTTATGGAAAACATTTATTAAATAAAAATGTTGAAATTTTTCTTACAAATTTTTGGGGATGTGTTCCTAAATGGATCTCAGAGTAATACATAGAAGGAAAGCTGAGAAAGCCATAGACTAAGAACAAAAGGATGCAGCTGCTAATGTTTTTTTTAAATATATTTTTGGGGTATAGCGGGGATAAACATAACCTGACACTTATCAGTTCTCTGCTTGCATAGGAAGGAAAATGACCAAACGAAAAGAGAATGTAAAGATTAAACAATACAACTATCAGGGGTGGGATAAACCCAACAGAAATGAGCGTGACTTTCACCTAGGATGGGGCATTCACCAATCCTCCACCCTGCCCTTTCTTATGGCTTTTTAAATAGTCTGTTGTGGAAGGTCCTAATTTTCACTTTGGCAAAGTGGCTTTGTGTATGTCCCAGAAAAGAATCAGATATGATATGATAGGTTATTTATAACGTGCTTAATACCCAGAGGTTTCTGAGCGCAGACCCGGGGATTGAACCTGTGTTGCTGCATTTCGTCTTGCTACCAAGGCAAGCAGGTTGCCCCTGAGATATCCTCCCATGGTCTAGTGAAAACAGCCAAAAGCCTTTTCAGGATGTCTTCTCCATAGTTAATAAAACACACAGTGTGGATTCATGTTTATGGAAGCTCATCGCAGTTTCTGAGGCACTCACAGTTTCTCTCTGACTGTAGCATCTGCTAGTAGGCTGGGACTCCTTGATGATGCTCCCATCGGGGGAGTATGAAGCAGGAGAACTACTCCTCTCCCTCCAGCCATATCTTCTAGGCAAAGGTCCACCACCAGCACCTCCTTACAGATGTCAATCAACAGGGGATAGTGTTTACAGCAGATAAGGCCCACCTTAAGTATTCCACTGGCTGCATGTTCGTGCCACTGACCACCTCCCTTCCTAAGGGTTCTGGTACTATTCTCCACCCACACACTCTTTCTCCTCCTCGACGCCCCATCACCTCCTCATTCCTGAGGGGCTCTCCCCTAGACCCCCTTCTCTCTTGTTATTCCTCCTCTTGTTCTCCTCGCACCTCTTCAATGCCTCCCCACATTCTTGTTCCTCTGCCCTTGCAATGTCCACCACTCCTGATCGAAGGGTTTACTATCTTCCACTCCTCTAAGTCTTGGGTTTTGGCTTAACCACTCCCCCAGTTCCTTCCACTCTCGGCCACTGTCTGCCCCTTGGTTAGGCAGTTTCCCCATCCTCCTCTGTTGTAACTCACCTACCCATCTCACCTTCCCACGCTCGTTGACTAGGTCCTCCCCCCTTCTCTGCCTTGGTGATCCTTCCACCCTCCAGTAAAACTTTATCCACTTCTTCTTTTCCACCTTTCTATTCCTCCAGGCCTCCAAATCTCATCTATGCAGTACCTCCTTTCTTCCGCCTCCACTCCTCTTCTCTCTCCAACCATCTCCTTCTACATTTGTCTCCTTTCTCCAACTGCCTCCATCCCCCATATGCAACTCACCCCAAATTCTCTTTTGCTCCCTCTCCAAATGGCCACACTACAAGATTCCTTTTTGATGCCAGTTTCCTTCGGATGGGCCAAGAGTGGCATTTGGGGCCAGTTGTGATCACGCTTCGGGATTGCTCTGAGCATATTTATTGCCTTGCGTAACATGTATGTAATTGGTATGTACCTTATTGGAACCCCAGATTAAACCTATAAAAGGTCAGTCCGCCATCCTGGAACTGTTACATGCATCCATGTTCTCTGGTGAGACTATTATGGGTACCGCACGCCCATCTGTTGCCTCTGCTGCTCCTTCTCCTCATTCCCTGAGGTAGTGGTGAACCCAGTTTCTCTCTGTTTCCAAACTGTACACAGCATGATTCTTCCCTATGTAATACCCTGGGACCTTCCTTAAAGGGCCTTTGCAGCGTCGTTGAACCTCAAAGACCTTGACCTCATTATGAGCCCAGAGGTAACCCTGCGGTGCTATCGGCGGGTTGCCGATGGACTCATAACATTGTATTGGTGCCTGACTTCCCGGTGCCACCACGAGATTACAAGGCCGGCGGCCCAGGAAGTCAGGCGCCAGTAAAATGTAAGTACCCATTCCCATAAAGTCTCAAAGGACTCTATGGGAGTGGGGACTCGGAAGCACTGGCACCGTTGTTAACGGTGCGGGCATTTCATCGAACGGTGTGCCAGTGAGCTTACCGGCACCCTTGTTTCCGGACCGGCAAACTTGTAATAAGGCCCCATGTTTTAATAAAGGGCTGGTCTCAACTGAGTCAGCAATGTGCTAATCCCACGCACCTTGCCTATGATGAGATCAGGGTAGTCAGAAGATCCTCCCCATACCACCCCAGTGCACTGCATCATGTTGCAGATGGTTGCCCCGGTTCCTCTTCGCTACCCCATCATTTACCATTACTTACCATAAGGGTCAGCTGCGAAACTTGTCACATATCCCACAGGTCAGGAGAAAGACATATGATATGATATGATAAGTCATTTATAAGGTGCCTGTACACAAGTGTTTCTGGGCGCGACATAGAAAAGAGGAGGGGATGAGAAAGCATGGTAGATATGCAATATGCCCCCTGTTCTTTCACAAACCAATTGGACACATCAGCTCTTGTTCATGGGCTGGAAGGAAGGACGAATGGCAAACACAATTGTCACCTCATCCTGGTAAGACAACATTTCAGAAATAGCTATTTTAATGAGGATGGCATGTAGGGAGACTTATTATGGTGCTGGGTATAGAGGAGTGAGAAAGAGTAGTAAATGGTAGCTGCAGTCAGTGCACTTTACACTTGGGCTACTTGAGACCAAGTGTCTGTACTCTAGGAACTATATTGATATTACCTGGGGATGCCCATTCTGGATGCCCAGGAGAGACTCCATAACAAGGAAGGCAGTGTGTCACATGAGTCAATCTGAGTATTCAAGATGCCTTCCAGATGTCCAGCCAGAATGCATGCAAGGTTCTGGGTGTTGTAGGCTCAGGAAACATCATGTTTTAGGTAGGAACTCTGATGCTGCACAGGATCCTTTGTGAATGTGAAATATGGCTAAAACATGACTTTAAAAGGAAACCCCAGTCACATGATGTGATCACATGACCATCTGGGAGCCAATAAGAGTGTTCAAGATGGCTTCCAAATGTCTATGCAGGCAAGGTCCTGGGTATTGTAGGCTCAACAAACGTTGTTGTTTAGGTAGGATCATCTGATGGGGCACAGGATCCTCTATAAATGCGGGATGTGGCTAGAAAATGACTTTAAAATTCAACTCCAGTCACATGATGTGGTCACATGACCATCTGGGAGCCAAACAGAGAGCTCAGGATTGCTGTAATAAATCCAATCTGGGTGCAGGTGGAGTCCTGGGTGTTGTAGGTCCAGACCGCTTAATTCCATTCAGGTGTCACGCTCAGATGGTGCACTGGATCCCCAGGGAATGAAGGACGTGGCAAAAAGCAACTTTTAAACAGACCAGTCACATGCTGCGCCATCTGTTGTGTTAAATGTGTGGAGAACAGCAACTAGACCACCACAGTTAACAAAATCATCAGGAGTTGAAGAATGAACTTGTCGGACCGTTCTGAATCCTGTGGACCAATCCCACCATTTAGCTGAGGGGAATGCATCAGAGACAGCAAAAGCTAGCTTCCCCATATTTACTTCAATTCGGGGCCAAGATTTGCTCGCTGTATCGCTCAATGCACACCGCACAGTGCTCACAGCAGCACTGCAAACAGACTGCATCACCGGTCAGAAGACCACACAGCTGGCCTAGCCCACCAAGAGCATATCCTCCATGAGTGTATGGACAGTGCACCTCTGTTCCCCTTCATCGATCTAGAGTAATCCTAACGCTGACACCCCATCCCACTGACTGTCCCAGCTCTGCCTGCCAACACAAGGCGCCAAACTCTTCCTTCTGGGAATAAACCGTTGCCAGGTGAGAGCCCTGGTCCCCAGCGCCTTAAATGGACCACGGCTAGCAGTCTCCACACACTGTCCTTGAGTTAAGGAGCTACCGGGGCACCCTCACTCTCCGACGAATGGCACCTGGTGCGCTTTCAGTCTAGGGATTGTGATGCCATAGGGATGCTGTGAAACATGTGAATGCATGCCTTCTGACTGATGAAGCAGGACAGCCAGTGATATCTGATTATAGCAATACAGGTACTGCAGGAAAAAATAAGCAAACTAAATTCAACAGGCGAGTATGCAGCAATTCAAGTGGTGGGGGGGACAAGCCACGAAAAAAGTCCTTCTGCTTCCCCCAAATGCACTGGCGCGATTCCAACCGGTCTCATTCATGGTAAATACCTTTATTGCACTATTATTGTATATGGAACAAGTCTATAGTTATAAGGCTTTTTTTAGATAACAGCTTGACATATTAACATAAGCTTTGAAGTGAATCAGAGTCACTTGCAGAGCTGCAGATAAGACACAATGCGATTAAATGATTTGGCCAGGATCACACACTTTGATGAAATGGTGGAACCGGTATGTGGACAATTTAAGTAACTGAACAGATCTTCCCAAATGTATTTGATATAGCTATTTATTAAGGTTTTGCTTTGCATTTCATGTGCTTTAATAATATTTCATAGCAATGCCTTGGAAGCAAACCACATTACATAATGAACTAGCCTTTCATAGTAAACTAACGGTACACTATATACATCGTCATAGAAATATGTTGAGCGAGTGGGACGGGGAAGTTCTGCAACAATCTGGATAGTGAAACTTGTAATGTAAATCTCTGAGATTGTGTCATTGTGCCATTTAAGGTTCACTATGCCTCTGTTATTTGTATCGCAGAACTCTGTAATGTCCATTATGAAGTGCTGTGTTTACTGCTTATTGCATGTCTATCTCAGAAATAAAGGTTACAAAAAAAAAGAAATATGTTGACTAGTAAGAGTATGGCTTTAGTTTTATTCTCCCCATCCTGCATGCAAAGCCACAATAGCATCATGCAGATTAATGTGAGCCTCACAAATCCCCCATGGGGTTTAAAGCCGTAGTCATTATTTGATAAAGCTTGCAGCATTATACACCCTTTTCACTTCTGATCACCCCCATTCACATTTCTTAAGGGATACAAGTCCCTGCTTATCGTTCCGATCCCTCCCATCAATGTCTAATGGCTGTCATTCTAATGCTCTGTGCCAGGACAATGAGGGTGCAGAACAGGAACATTTTACTCAGAACCCTCTTTGTCCTGCCAGCGGGACACCTTTCCTGTCAGGGCACCTAACGGGAGAGGTGTCCCACTGCCAAACGGCCTGGTCTATATCTAAAAGAGCCACTGGGGGGGGGGGCAAGCTGCTCACCCTGCCCCCCGCTCGGTACACCACTGATCCTCAGCACCACCAGCCTAAGGCTTGACGAAAGGGCTGTCGGAGTGAGGCAGTGGGAAGCCATTTCACATTGTGCTTTGTAGTTCTCTCACAAGGTTCGGCCCTGCTTTGCCCTCACTTTCCTAAAGACAGGCTGCGTTTACTGACCCCGAGCGAGTGGGATGCTCCTTTCTGGCTCTGTTAGCGCTGCTGCCTTCACCTGAAGTTACCGCATAGGTACTTTCCTTTCATAGGATTATCAGTGGAGGTGTTGGGATGGGAAAGTGGGGGCTACGACTGGCGGTATCTTCCGAAACTGTATGAAGTCAGCAAAGGTAAAGCTGGAGACCACAAACAGTCTGCGAGAAAAGCAGAGGGAAACGTGCAGATTGGATGCATGACTGCCTAAGGCCTATGTTCACTCTTTCGGTCCTTCCTTGCTGGTGGTTAATAGCTACAGATGACCACAAGACATGCAGACAGCCATGGAGCTGAAACCCTAAATTATCACTTAAGAGATATTAAGCGCACTGGGCCCTGGTCATTTTTTGTTTTACAGACTGAAGGTGATTTACTCACTGATTGAATTGCTTATATCCCGAGTCAGAACAGGCTTTATGTACAGACAGAAGTTTATTTAGAAACGGCCCCAGTAGCTCGTTTCGGTAGCGTAGCGTGGGTGTAGCCAATGGTGAACCGCCGCGAGAGCCTGAAGAAGTCCGCTGCCGCCATCTTCCCACCGAGCCGCGCTTTCCTCGATGGCTTCGTGGTGCTGCCATTGTTCCCTTGCACTGCACATCTTTCCCTGGCAGACTGTATGGAAGACGCCATAGACATTTCGACATTATTGTGCTCCGGGAAGAATGCTAAGTGTACCCCATTGTGAGCGTGTAGCCTGTCTGAAAGAAACCACACTTAACTAGGTATTCACCGGAGTTAATTAATTTTCCACTACCTCTATTGTCAGACGATAATTAACTCAAAAGAATATTCTTTTTGCTACAGTACATCACGTTGCTGGTCCAAGAGGGGAAGCTGGCATGCACTTTTGCATTCATGGGTGCGTGTACGCATAACGCCGCAGAAGTGAAGGCTTACAGCACAGTCTGCACATCCTTTATGCCAGCCACTGTCTGCATTCAGATGCAAGGCGCCCCTTTCTGTGAACCGGTGCATTTTCGCCAGCCACCTATGCTGTCTGCATATTGCGAGGTGTAAGACGGCTTTATTGTACACTTCTGTGGGAGTGGCCTTGTTGAGTGTCACTTGTGGCTTTTGGACAGAGCAGGGTGCACGTTTCCCTCTTTGGAAATAACAATGAAAATAAAAGACAGAACTGCCTTCCACAGTCTGTGGTCGAAGTGTACAAAACAAGGATTGCCAATGCCAACAGCTTGGGCCTTTGTGTAGGCATAACAAAGGCACTTGCCAGGCACAGCAGTAGTGGTATTAACGGCTCATTGATGGTAGCAGGTTCAAAATGGGACGATTACCTGGGCATCTAATAGCAGCGTCTGGCAAATGCCTAATACTTGTACACAAGCTAAAACTGTTGGCTTTGCCAATGCTTCAGTGAAGGACACGCAGAGAGCTTCTAAATCCTAGGGCACTGATAACAAGCATTTCCATTGTGTTTACATCAGGTGTTTGGTTTTGAAACTGTGGCCAGCCCACGTGGAATCTGCTGCGCGTGGTAAGGATTGAAGCTATTATGAATGGGCAAGGATGCTGTGTCCTTTTAATAGAATAAGATTGTGGTACTGGAACAAATTGAAGAACTCAACCTCGTCCAAGGCAGCATCTTTAAAAGCCGCTTCATTTTACAGCCACCCAGCGTCTTTTCCCTTTCGAGGCTGTTTCCCTACGTGCGATTCTTTATGATGCTCGCCATGAAATAAAAAACAAAACAGAAGCACTCTCAAAATCTCAGAACCTTTATCTACAACGCACTCTTCCATAAGACCCGATTCCTACCTCCCCTGACCAGCCTCCTTCCTCCCCCAACCCGAACAAAAAAAAACAGCCACCTTGCACCTTAAATCCACACGTAAGCACACCGCACGAACCAAAAGCCTTCTTTAAAGCGAGCTCTCAAGCTCAAAGTGTTTGTTTGTTTGTTTATTTTATTTGTATAGCGCTTCAGACCCAGTGGTATATGGGCGCTCAAGGATATGGTTACAGGCATAGGTAAATACATTGGAACAGTTGTGCAGCATTTATACATTTTACAAAAGTACAGTTAATGCAGAGAGAAAACAGACAATATGATATGTTGTTAAAGCAATTAAATAATAGGTACACAGAGATACGGGAGCTGTAGAAGCTGGTATCAATAGATACAGGATGGTGGTGGGTGAGTGCTGGTATGTGTGTGAGGTGTCCCGAGGACCTGAGGTGGTGTTAGTTATTTATTTAGCAGCCAGGTGATGACCTGGGTTCTGAAAGGTTGAAAGGTGGGGATGGATTTGATGTTCAGTGGCAGTGTATTCCAGAGTTGGGCGGCTAGAACCGGGAAACTGGTTCCGCCGGCTCTTTTTAGGGTATATATGGGCACCGCCATGCATAGTGTGTTGGTGGATCTGGTGATTCTGGTAGCAGGTTTCAAGGTGAATTTGTTAGTCAGATAAGGTGGGGCAAGTTGATTTAGGGCTTTGTAGGTGAGGCAAATAGTTTTTAGATCGATTTTTTGTTGGATGGAGAGCCATTTACATGATTTTCTAATAGCAGAGATGTGTTCTCTCCTAGGAATATTAAGAGCAGCTCGGAGTGCGTTGTTTTGGAGGACCTGTATTTTGTTGATTACAGATTTGTTTGCGCCTGCATATAAGCCGTTGCAGTAGTCCAGTTTAGACTGTATAAGTGCTCTGGCTAATGTGAGGCAACTGTTAGCGGATAGCAGAGGTCTACAGGCCCTGATCATCTTAGCTGTGTAAGAAGTGGCTGAGGCGGTCATGTTGATTTGTTTGGAGAGGTTGGTGTTGGTGTCTAGATAGAAACCAAGGGTTTTTACACTTTTCGCATTAGGAATAGTGTTTCCATCAATAATGAAGGTAGTATATTTGGGGCTGAGCTTCAGGATCGTGTTAGGCGATCCGACAAGGAGCAGTTCAGTCTTGTCATCAATTGGGGGCACACCTACCAGTTGCGGTACTGATGGGGAAGGGCCATCTCTAGAGGTAGGAATTTAATTGACAGCTGCAACATGTAATTTACAGCCGTGTGCATAGGTGCAGCTAGAGAAGTTTGTGGGGAAGAGCGGGGTTGAGGGCACACAGGCGGCCATGGAGAAAAGGCGGGGCACGCGTAGGACGGGGTCATGGAAAGGGAAAATGGAGAAGTGGTAGTGCAGTATAATATGAACGTCAGAACATCAATTTTGGAGCATAGGCAGTAGGTAAGTGAACCATTTGTCTTATTACAGCCACAGGCCCTGTGTCTTGGGCAGACATGAATTTCTCAAGCGCTCAGCTACAGCAGTGTGCTGGGGAAATGTTGCAAGCTGACCATTCCTAGGAGACCGTTGTCGCTGGGAAATGGGACCAGCCGATACTTTCGAGGTAAGCAAGTCAGGCACCCAGGCGCTCGCTGGGAAATGTAGGGATTCAATGATTAAATACAGGCAAATAGGAGTAAAATCACGGTGGGGTTAGCAGTTTCAAATTGCTCCTTGGCAGATGGGCCTAGGAAGAGGTCTATGGGGAGTGTACCAGGATGGGATGAATCAGCTGGAGTGGTTCTGTGTTTCTAGAGTGCAATAGTGGTTTGTGTCATTGCTGAAGTCCGCAGGGCGCCTCATTGGCTGGATGCCATGTGAATGTCTCTTTGTTGCCAAGCTCAGTTTGGCTTGTATGTTTCATGAGAACTGAGCAATGGCAGGATAATAAAGTTCAAGTGGTCAGCACCACCACATAATGCTTAATAAACCTCATTTTTGGGCGGTGTGGGTAGGTTTGTGATGTCACGAGGGATGGTGTTGGACATCTGGGGCCAGAATGGCCTACTCCAATCCGGAGTAGGTACCATATGTTAAGCTTTAGGGCACTGACATAGTCCCATCAAAGAGCTTCATAGAATGAATTAACTGTTGCTACATTTTTGTCTATGCTAATTATATGTGAAATGCTTAAATGTTGTCTCGCAATAAGCAGCATTGACAGCTCTCTTCAGTCATTTTTGTCCCATCATGCTGTTTGAACCATGCTATGCCAGCCGCATCTGGACCTGTAATTAACTGTGTTACTTCTAGCTTGGTGTACGCTCTTTTTGGATTACTTTGGTGTTCCATTTATTACTTGCCTTGCAGGACCTCTGATACATTTGGAGGCCCCAGTGAGATCTTCAGTTTCCTATGCCAACTGAGGGTATTCTTGTCACCCTCCTGGGTGGGGCACGGGCCAGGCACGTGCAGACCAGTCTCATGTGCACAACCGAGGAGATCCCACATATGCAGAGTTCACAAAGGTCTGCCTCGTCCTGGGCGCCGCCCACTCTCAGGTGGAGGGGCGAGCCATAGGGAAGGCTTGGTGCCGCGTGATACCGTCGTTGCATGCCCACAGAGGTGGGGATTTTTTATGGTGTTTAGGACGCATCCTATGGGAAGGACGATCACCCATAGGCTTACAGTTTAGCTCCACCCCTTCGATAGGGAGCGGGTGCGTGGCGGGCACGTCTGCATTAGAGCTAAGAGTGCATAGAAGGTGGCGGATCCCATTAGATTGGAGTTGTGCGTACTGCAGGCGATTGAATAGTTGTGTGTCATTTTTAGGATGGGGTGTTTATGATTTGTTGACTTGCTGAAATAGGCTGCACAATAGGGTAGTATATGTTGGGTACTTCCGTTCATCGGATTTTGGTTATTTTGTTGATGTAGTAGTCGGAGTATTTGTTGGTTTTTGTGGTGCCGGCAGAGATGGAAGGGTTGACACAAGAGATAACATGTACATAGTTGTTCTTGGCCTAGTAGCGGGAGACGCAGGGCCAGAGGATAGGCGGGGCCAGGTGTCTGCATCCATACTTAGAGTATTTAGGATCTGTGGAGAGGGCATTATTGTACTTACACTGACTGAGTGGGTGGGCTTGAGGAGAGGGCCAGTGAAGTGGATAGGGGGTGAGCTGAATGAAGGGTAAGAATGGAGGGTTGAGGAGAAGGTGGAGGGTGTGAAAGGGGAGAGTGAGAAGTGGGAATTAGAGGGAGGGGTAAAGGGCATTAGGGTAATTTGAATTGTGGGGAAGGCTCAAAGTAAATAGAGGACAGGGTCTGACAGCCGATAGTATATTGGGAGTACATACAGGGTGAGGATTGCTTTTAGGATGGACACACCCCTGGATCATTTATGTAATAATTTGCCCCAATATCATGATAAAATATGAAAATACCACTTTGAGTGGGCACGGGATACTGCGGGACAGTGTTTACACGAATGGCTAGGAGAGGGAATGTTTGATGGTGCAGTAATAGAACATATGTTTTCGTGCTTGTGGGAAACTTATAAAGGATCATAGCTATAGAGCAGGCAAAACATTCTTAGGCTTTGGAAGCTCTACGAAGAGAAAAATGAGGAGGCCGGGTAGAGGGGTGGTCAGGATAGTGCTGCAACAGGACCACCTAGTGCTCTGCCCTCTCCCTACAGGTTCTACCCAACCTTAAAGCCTGCCTCAGGATACAAAAAACCACGGTGTGTGTCCCCAAGTAGGGGGGACTCAAAATAGGGTAGAAAGAAGTACGAGAAGAGCAGGGCTAGGGAACAAAAGGAAAAATGCGACCAAAAATATTTAGCCAACATCGAAAAAAACACACAGCAGCAGTTGGACATTATGTTCAAGAGGGCAGAGAAGTTGATAGAAAAGGAAGTGTGGAGACAGGAGTAGGAGCAGGGGATGGTCAGGTGTAGAGATGGGTGGACATAAGAGAAGATAACGTTTAAATTGGATAATGAGGAGTATGACGAGGGAGAGAATGGGCCAGGCATGTCTGACAAGGACTGTATTGTCTCAGAAGAGGAGGCAGGAATGAGCACATGGGACAACAACCCCTGGGCTGCAGACAAGGAGCGGGAGAGGGGCCTATGGCAAAAGAAGACGAGGGACAAGGAGGAAATGAGCAGAAACTGATTGAGGGGCCTCCGTAGGACAAAGGCAAATATAGTGATGGCAAAGGTCACAAGGGGTGAGCTCAGCACCAGGCACCGAACTACCCAAATGCCTCTTTCACAGAAGGAGAGGGGAGAACTTCACTATGTGCAATGGCAGACTGTGGACAGAGACACCTTGATATACAGCCTGACTTCCCTTATGGAAGGAGTGAGCAAGTGGATATATGTACTTGAAAAGGAGACAGCAGAGGTCATCCCGACGATCGGGGATAAGAAGAGCCTGTTTGCAGCGATAACATGGGCACACCGGAACAAAATATGGGAACAAGCGGGCTACAAAAGGGTAAAACTGAGTATGAATGTACACAATGGATCACCCTTTAATAACTGCCAGGCCCATGTGTGGAAACTGCTAAGAAGAATTTACCCTGATACCTCGGATCTGGGGGCCGTATGGGCCCTCAAGATGAAACCGGTGAAGTACCTGCAGAATATTTATGACAGATACAGGAGCTTTGGACGCAGGAGAAACAAAAATCCTGGGATGAAAACATACCAATTTTCTACTTTATACTGGTCCGAGGGCTTCCCCCAGACATGCAGACATCCCTAAATAAAATAGTGGGGATAGAAGCAAAAGGGTGGTCAGAGATACAATCAGCTATCGTACACTATTATAAAAGGATACGAGAAAGGGAAAGGGAGTCTGTAGACAACACCACAAAGTCAGAGAACAAGCTAGTACAAAAGAAGTTAGAAAAGCTCTCCATGGAAGGGGCGGTGTTCATCCCAAGCCCTATAGAAGTGGCTCCCGCCCAACAGGGTTGGGTGGTTCACAGGTAGGGGGTGGACCACAGCAAGGAGGGTACATTAAGTCACAGTACACCCCAGCAGCCTGGATTTTACCCATAAGGGACGACTTACCAGTCAATGGGATACTACCCACATATGAGAGGCTACCCGCAGAGGGGTAAGGGGGTTGGGTACAGAGGAGCAGGGTCTAGGTGTTTTGGGACATGTTTTCTTTGTGTATCACAGGGCCACTTCCCATGAATGTGTCCTTTTGGGCAACAACTATATTAAAATCTCTGGGGACAACAACAAGGGAGGCAAACAATGCAGTAGCAGGCCCCAATACAGGAGGCCCCACAACTACAGCAAGTACTGCCCACCAATATGCAGCCCCAGTAGCCTCCACCCCAGTAAGTGCAGATGTTAGTCCAAGCGGGGCCGGTAGCGCTACCAGGGCCACCCACAAATGCATTGCAAGCACCCGTGCAAACAGACCCACAAAGGGACAGTGCACTATTGGGCCAGAACATGGCACGGCATTGCACATGGGTAACAGTTATGGGGGGGAATCCTTTCCCATTCCTGCACAATACGACGCCCCAATAGGAGTGCCCACAAAAGTGTGTGTGTGTCCAGTCCTTGCAATAACTGAAGACCCCAAAGAGGAACCTGAGATAGCAGTGAAGAAAGGATAGCAAGATTACTCCTTCTTGATAGACAAAGTGGCCACCGAATCTTTCATAAAGGGGTATAGGGTCCTACTATCAAATAAAGGTATGGACACAAAGGGCTTCTCTGGGACTATTGTCATGGTTCCAGTTACACAGGATTTACCACTAATAATAGGCAGACAACACCTTATAGTTCCTCTACTAAACTCAAAGGATAACCCCACAAACATATTGGGAAGTGACGTGTTAAGCAAGCGAAACACAACCATTTTATTCACTGGAAATGTTATGGTGTGCTCAACTCCTGGCATGTACCCAGCAAGGGTAGTGGCCATTATACAGGCCTACTATGCCCACAGCACATTACAACTCTGCTCATGCATCCTAATTTGTTCCCATATGGGGTCCATGCCATCCTGCTCAACCGTCTCCATGATGACCTTGCTATCATCGATCAGCTCCTGGCTTGGCTGTCTTCTTTCCTCTCCGATCGACCCTCGCAGGTCCAATTTAGGTCCTTCCTCTCTATCTCTACCTGTGGGGTTCCCCAGGGGTCTAACCTCTCTCCCTGGCTGTTCAACCAATACCTTGCACTTCTTGCCCACCGCATTGCCACTCTCTGCCCCAACTTTCAGTGCTTTGCAGATGACACTCAACTCATTTTCAGGCTCCTTTCAGCCACCTCTTCTCCTTCTCTAATCTCTGACTGTCTGTCTGCTGTCCAGGAGTAGTGTGCCACAAATGATCTCTTCTTTAATGCCAGTAAGACCGAGATTCTCCTTATCGGCACACCTGCTCCCTCCTTTCCTGTCGCTCTCTGGCAGCCTCTCTTGGCCCTCTTCCTGCTCCCACCTGTGAGGCTAAAAACCTCCGGGTCATCTTCGACTCCACACTCTCCTTCTTTCCTCACATCTCTGACATCTCTAAGAACTCACACTACCAGCTGCACCTCCTCAGAGGTATTCTTCCTTTCTTCTCCTTCCCCCAGAAGCTCACTGTCTCCAGAGCTCTGGTTCTCTCTAGGTTTGGACTACTGCAACAGCCTCTTTCTAAATCTGCCTGCATCTACACTCCGCCCTCTGCAACTCATCCAAAACAGGACTGCAGGACTTGTTCTTGGCCTCAAGCCCAGGGATCGTATCTCTCCAGGACTGAAATCTTTGCACTGGCTCCCAGTGGTGGCGAGGATTAAGTTCAAACCCCTCTGCATTGTCCACAAGGCCTTCTGGGGCCTGGGACCTATATACCTTCAACTCTCTCTCCGTAAATATCTTCCCTCTAAAGCTCTTCGATCATCCACCTCCAACTCCCTCAGGGTCAGTCACTTCTCCAAACAGCAAGTTGGTGGTAGATCTCTTTCTTCTGCTGGGGCCTCCCTCTGGAACAGCCTCCCTGCCTCCCTGAAACTTGAGGAGAAACATCTCCGGTTCCGGAAGCACCTCAAGACCTTCCTCTTTGCTTCTGCCTTCTCTCCTCCTCTCCCCTGCTGAACCCCTGGCTGAATCTGTAACTGCACTGGTTACCTGGCTACCCTCTGATCTCGGGCCCAGGTCCCCTCCCCGCCATTTGCACACCTGCAATGCCTCCAGGCAACCCTTGCACTCAGGGACTGTTCTGTTTCCCAACGGCCCCTACCAGCACCTTAGACCCAATGTCTGCACTTACCCTGCACCCTGCATTTGCCACCAGATGGCCTCACTTTTATTTATTGGCCTTATTTATCTTGCTATTATCCTATGTACTGCACTATCCCCTCCCCTTTCCCCCCGCACTTTTCCCCTTCCCCCCTCCCCTGCCGTTGCGCGATCTCAATGCCACCTGGCCTAGTAGGATCATTGTCTCTATCCTCCCACTTTTTCCCCTCCCTTGCCTCGCCACGCCTTGAAACACTTTTCTATAGGTGCATTATAAGTGCCATATCACATCATATCATACCAAGTACTATTGGGATGGGTGCCAGGGATGAAGGGAAAGAGATTCCAACTATTCACAGAATTCCTGTTCAGGCCCTCGTGACACAGGGAAATAGCCCCAGGTATGCGAATATTCTTGTACATAGAGGCGGTGATTACAAGAAAAGACATGGTGATACTATGTGGGACAGATGAGGATAACATAGAATGCCGTGCAGTACTCTGTATTGACCTCACATTGACATTGACTGACGTGACTGATGAACAGATTTTTGCAGATAAGGAAGAGGAGGAGGAGTGAGCAGTAACATTCTAACTACACATCCATGCCCCATACGAGTGATACAAAGGCTAGTGCCGTAACTGACACAGATAGTGAAAAAATAGACAAACTACACTTGCGAGGATTTTAAGAAGGTCCCAGAAACATTATGGACAAAGGTCCCCATGATGTGGGAGTGCTCAAAGGAGCAGGGGCGGTCAACATAAAACTAAAAGAAAGGGCATCATTGCCCTGGGTAAAGCAATACCCACTTTCCCTCGGAGCAGATGAGGGCATTTATGACATGCTCCTCGTGTTGTGGCCTCGCGTTGATACATACTTCAACATCCCCATAAAACACAGCCATATAGCCAATTAAAAAGGCAAAGGGAGAGCCTGGAGATTTATACAGGATCTCCTCCCCAGAACAATGTCGAAGTGGAGTTCCCACTTGTGCCGAACACTGCTACAATATTGTGTAATATTCCAGCAAACGCAAAATATTTCAAGGTGGTTAATCTCAAAAAATCTTTATTTTCCATCCCACTACATCCCGTCTCCAGATATCTCAGGTGGGACATCATTGGCAGATGCAATGTGTAACTTATGTGCCATGTGTGCAGGTGCAGCTAGAGAATTCCAGGGGGAAGAGCAGGGTGGGGGGATCCAGGGGGATTGAGAAAAGGAGCGGCCCACGAGAGATACGGATCAGGGGAAGGGACAATGCGGAAGGAGTACTAGTGCATCATAATATGAACGACAGAACAGCCCTTTTGGAGCATAGGCAGTAGGTGAGTGAACCATTTGTCTTATTACAGCCACAGGCCCTGTGTCTTGGGCAGACATGAATTCTCGAGCACTCAGCTACACAGCAGTGTGCTGGAGAAATGTTGCAAGCTGACCATTCCCAGGAGGCCATAGTCGCTGGGAAATGCGACCAGCAGATACTTTCGAGGTCAGCGAGCTAGGTACCCAGGCGCTCGATGGAAAATGTAGGGATTCAATGATTACATACAGGCAAATAGTAGTAAAATCAGGGTGGGGTAAGCAGTTTCAAATTGCCCCTTTGCAGATGGGGCGTGGAAGAGGGCTGTGGGGTTAGTGCTTGAGCCAGGAGGTGACGAATCAGCTGGAGATTTTGTGTCCCTAGGATGCAACAGTGTTTTGTGCTGTTGCTGATGTCCATAGGGGACCTCATTTGTTGGATGCGGTGTGAATGTCTCCCTGTTGCCAAGCTCAGGTTGTCTTGTTAATTTGCATATTTAAGTAACTTT
Source organism: Ambystoma mexicanum (assembly GCF_040938575.1). NCBI lineage: Eukaryota > Metazoa > Chordata > Amphibia > Caudata > Ambystomatidae > Ambystoma > Ambystoma mexicanum. The sequence continues at coordinate 120,334,687 of NC_090929.1, forward strand.
GGGTCTCACCCTAGGTTACTAGGGGAATCCAGACGTGGACCACTTGCTCACTATTCTTAGAGAGGCACAGCTCCGGGGTTGCTATTGGTACTCTTGTTCAGAGGAGAATTGCCTAGCATTTCGGTGCTGGACTGCCCCAGGGCAGGACAAAAAAGGATATGTTTGGGATATTTCTTCGCTGTGAAAGATAGTGAGCTACAGACTCTGGATAAGTCTCTCGTAACCAGGACTAATGTCTGGCAGAGGGACTCCCAGGACCCCCCTTGTTAATTTGTCTTGTGTGTCTCATGAAAACTGACCAAGGGCATGAAAATAAAGTTCCAGCAGTCAGCACAATCACGTAATGTTTAATAAATGTGCTTTTGAGGCAGTGTGGGAAGGTTTGTAACATCACAAGTTGTGGTGTTGGACATCTGCAGCCAGTATGGCCTGCTCCAATGCAGAGTAGGTACTATGTATTCAGCCATAGGGGATTGACATAGTCCCACCAACAATCTTCATAGGATGAATTAGCAGTTGCTACAATTCGTTCTATGCTACTTATGTGAGAAATGCTTAAAATGTTTGTCCATATTAGGCCGCGTCGACCGCTCTTTTCATTCAGTTTTGTTCCACTGTGCTGATTCAACCGTGCTCTCCCAGCTACGCCTGGACCTGTAATAAACTGCATTACTTCTTGCTTGGTGTACGCTCTTTTTGGATTACTTTGGTGTTCCAGTAGTTACTTGCCTAGCAGGACCTCTGATAAAATGGGTGGGAATGGCAATAGCGATTAGCATGGCTATGGGCAGGCAATGGGTGAGCACATACCAAACAACACCTACACACTGTGTGTCCCTCCCCAAATGTCATTCCTCTGTGTCCCTCATCATACGCCACCCATTCCCTATATGTACTTAAATCAGTACTCAAATGCATTATAGATGGTGCAAGTGACACCTAATGGCCCAAACTAAAAAAATGTAGGGGAAGACGATCCCTCTGCCTGCCCCCTTTTCTACACCACCGCCCTTTTTTTCTCCCTGCACTCCTTCATGCTCACCATCAACCCTGCCCCCAATTCACACCCCTACCTGGGTCATTCCTTTCCTCCACAACGCTGTGTTTTACAAGAGTTCTCACAAGACTGAAGAAAACACAATGAAAGAATAGTCATTTAAATGACCCCATTTAGAGTATCATTGTCCCCCTCAGCATTCCGCTTTATGCAGCCTCCCCCTACAATCACCACACAAGCACCCCCGTGCCCACAGCAATTCCCAGGTTGCTGCCTGACTCCTTGTGAGTAGGCTTCATGTTCAAGCAGTATATTGAAATAAACAAAGCTTAGCTAGCACTCGTGAGGTAGCACAATGAAGGTTGGTACATTTTCCGGCAGAGCACAGGTTCAAATCCCCAGCAGGGGAAAAATTATCCTCAAAAAAGTAAAAGTGGCCTTTCCTACTGTCCTGGAGCAGTACTCCGGGTCACATCCGGGTCACATAAAGTAAGGGAACTATGACAGATTTCCCTGAGAAGTAAGGGAATGATGTACTCTTTAGTCCCTTCACACTTTGACCTCTGCTTCCACTTGATAGTGTCAAGATACAGCCACCCGCGAAAGACACTCCCCGTTATTGCATTAGCGAGACAGCAATAGGAGTTCTGTTCACCTTCTAGGTTTTTCAGTGCGCCTGTTTGGATCCCAGGATTTCTCGCCTCTTGGATCTCTGATGGAAACTCGCTGGAGATGATCATTGTATTTTGTGTCTACTTGCCCATATCCCATGAAGTTGAGTCAGGAAATCAGAGGGGCTTTGAATTCCTTGAAGGAAAATGCCTGTCTCACTTCCTGTTCCCCTGTGGGGTTGTGAGAAGAGTAGATAGATAGATAGATAGATAGATAGATAGATAGATAGATAGATAGATAGATAGATAGATAGATAGAGACCAGGAGAAAATACAGATTAGAGAGAAATAGAGATCTAGAAAGAAACATAGAGACATCTAGTAAGATAGAGATGTATGTAGGCAGATATAAATAGAGGTAGACATAGATAAATGAAGATAGATAGAAATAGAGAAAGAGAGGTAGATATAGGGACATATAGACAAATAGAAATATATGTAGATAGAGATAGAAATAGAGAAATAGAGATAGATATAGGGAAATATAGAAAGATAGAAATAGAGGTAGACATAGATAAATAGAGAAAGATAGAAATAGAGCCAGAGATAGATGTAGGGAAATATAGAAAGATAGAAATAGAGGTAGACATAGATAAATAGAGATAGATAGAAATAGAGACAGAGATAGATGTAGGGAAATATAGAAAGATAGAAATAGAGGTAGACATAGATAAATAGAGATAGATAGAAATAGAGACAGAGATAGATGTAGGGAAATATATAAAGATAGAAATAGAGGTAGACATAGATAAATAGAGATGGATAGAAATAGAGAAATAGAGATAGCTATAGGGAAATATAGACAGATATAAATATAGGTAGTGAACTAGAGACAGAAAGAGAGAAATACAGATAGTTAGCTAGATAGCTAGAGAGAAATATAGAAATACATCTAGTTAGATCCATAGATAGAAAGACAGACAGGCAGTTGGGCTTTCTTTGGCTAGGTTTGTGTAGCAGACTTGTTTTTATTAGCAGTTTTTGCTATTGTGTTACTCTTCTTTGTTTCTTGTGCGCTTTGAGTTCTGTACGGTTACTGCTATCTCCATCCCCCACTTATGATTATCCGGCACCCTTTACCCTTAGGATACCTCTTCATTTGCTGACTCTTCTCAGTGGCAGCTGTGGTGCTAGAGCAGAAGGTGACATGGTGGTTTAGGGGCTTCTGCGGAATCAGGATGGGCAGGCAACAGCGGCGAAGTTGACTTCTGATGTGGAGGCGGTTTCTCCCCAGAAAGGAAGGTTGTGGGAAACCTGGTTAGAGCTGTTTCTGTTGCTTTTGTGGAGGCAGGAAGACACACACACAATCTAGGCGATGCCACCACTACTCCTAGAAGCTGCCTGGTTCTGGGTGTGAGAACCCTTTACCCTGCCCAAGGGAAAGACGTTGCAAGAGGAGGGCTCCAGTGCAGCTGCTTGAAGAAGGCACTGAGGTGGAGTCAACATCCAAGAGGTGTGCCTTGTATCATTGATCATGGGCAATACCTTTTGTGGGGCATACACTGCCACTTATGTCGGCCGCCATCCCTGTCTGTAAAGCAGCTTTTAGCAGTGCGCATGCGTTGACTGGCTGCATCTCCTAGAACGCTAAATGTCCAAGACTGCATTGTGCACGTGTTAAATGTCCAACACTGCATTGTGCACGGGCAGAACACAGTACCCCCACGCCCCCCTGTGCACATCAAATGGCAGTGCCAGTGGCACTGAGCAAGAGTGCCCTGAATTTCTCAGCTCTCTGTAGTAGGTTGTGACTGCCCCTGGCGGGTCAGTGGGCAGGATCAGCTGACGTCATGCGCAGTGCCTGCAATAGTTGTCTGCATTGCGTGGCTCCCTGCAGTCGTGAGTAGGAGGAGATGAAGGATTGTTGAAGATGCTGTATAAAAAAGTAATTAATTTTTATCTTTAAAATTGAAAACTTTAGAAAAGGTTGATGAGACCAAATAAAAGTCAAAGCCCCCATAGTAGGCAGGCAAATGTCCCAACACCGCTTCTCATTGGTCCGCCTCGAACCACCCACACTGTGCGCCGCCCCCCAATGACTTAACTCTCAACTTCATCCCGTCCCCTTCCTCGTCTTCGGTGACGCGTGACGGCTGTTGCGTCTGACGCACATTTCATTGTTTCATCATCCTGCCTACTATTGGGGTGTATCCCTTGAACCCTCCTTTCTCCCCCCACCCTCTTCCTTTCTGAATCTACACTATCCTCACCTTTGAACATTGCCCAGTGCAATTCCTAGAACAATTGCAATTTCGCAAATACTATGAGGTAGACTAGAGTTTGTATTAAAGACACAAGTTATAATGTAATCTATTCTTTATTTGACAGCAACAAGAAAAAAAGGTTTCCACAGTCTTGTAGTTAAATGGCACCACAACTCCCATAATTCCTTGCTAAAAGTATTCTTATTGGGTCCATCTTGTGTTAGTGAATGAATCAGTTAATTCCTCATCCATGTTCTCTTGATCCAGTGTCGACTTCCATGTATTATCCATCTTCCAGATAACGGTCCAAGCCAATTTTGTCAGGTGCCACCGCAGTATGTTATGGTAGGTGATATTTGTATAGTGCCTGCTGCCATTTGTATGGCCTTGAAGTGCTATGAAGGCTTCATAATTTATATTTGTAAAGCTGGGATAAAACTACAGGCTTGGAGATTGTAGGACTTGATCAGACTAGCGTGTGGTGCTGCTTGGCAATCTACGTTTTGGCCACACTGAGGTCCATTCCTCTAGTCTAGTTTCGGGATCACTGAGCACCGTGCAAGCGTGTGAAGAGATCGGGAAAGAAAACGCTGCGCGTGTCCCTGCTCTTGGAGATCCGTGGAGATTCTTGAAGTATCTGAGATCTTTCTCGTCACCGAAAAGGGGGGCAGGTGGTGCGTGGTGTGAGGCAGAGCATCACGGTAGCCTAAGGAGAGAAGATAAACTCAGGAAGGTAAGCCACCCTGCCGTTCTGTGGCCCCTGCAGTTTGGTGTGGTGACAGCATGGCTACGTCCTGCGTCCTTCTAAAACCCCTGCCAGCTACTGTGGGGTATGGAGCGTGTGTGAGCAGTTTAGCTCCCCCCACCTCCTTTGGAATACAGCGCCCGGTGCGACAAGGACAAGGGGGTTCAATATTAAGATCTGGACCCTTGATAAAAGTTGGTAAAAGTATTAGAAATGACCAACATATATAATCTCCGTAATGGAGCCTTAGTGGACGATCTGAGAGCTCCCAAAGTTCATGCCCTTCCTTTGCCGGGAAAGCAAATTACACCACAAGGTTGTTTGGTACCAGTATCACTGGAAACATCCGAGCAACTATCAGAGCAAGTAACAATAACGCAGGTGCATGGAAACAAAACAATACATGGGGGCCATTATGAGTGAGGCAGTAAGGGGTTAACAGCGCCGGAGCCATCAACCCCTTACCACCTCATTACGAGTCTGCTTGCGGGAGCCCGCTAAGGACGCCTGGTATTACCAGGCGCCCTTAGCGGGTCCCGCAAGCAGACCAGGGTACTAACAACAGGCCCGTTACTAACGGGCCCGTTGTTAGCATCCTCCCCATTCCCATTGAGCCGTATAGGGGCACGAATGGGAATGGGGATGGGTTCCTTGAATGAGGAATTACCGGGTCCTCCAAGGTCAGAATGGCTGTGTAATTCCTCATTCAAGGAATTCGGACCCGGTACACGGTAAGGGGTAGCCATGCTGCTAATATCGGCATGGTTACCTCCTACCTTGTAATGACCCCCATGGAGTTTCTAACATACCTGACCTGAAAAGCTCCTGCGATGCATTTTCTTCAATAAGGGCTGCTCATGACTGGAGAGCGACCCTTGAATGTGGCTTCGATACACTTTAACGGCCATAAATTTTAAAAGAAGATAAATTATTATTTTAGATCATGGAAATGTTGGAACTCTGGCGATGCTGATTTGTTTGCACTCTCCTGAGGAAACAATTTGTCATTTCAGGCTGACCCATGTCGGACGTTTTGGAGGGGCCCCTTAACAATGTAACCTCGGGGGCAAAATGAGTCCTATATTCTTAACCTCGTTAGTACAATCTACTATGACGAGTTCAATAATGTCCTTCCAAACGCAACCCCAATGGTCAAAGTCTCATCAGCCACTCTAGTCTGGCAATTGTGTCATGAATGAAATTGAACTGGCCGCTCAGGCTCGGGAGGATAGATCAGGGGCAACGTGCTCACCTTGAAAACAAGACAACACAGAGCAACACAGGTTCGATCCACAGGTCCATGCTTAGAAACCTCTGGGTATTAAGCGCATTATAAATAACCTATCATATCATATCATAAACGACTCAACATTAACAGCCCTGAATTACGTCTTGGGTTTCTTATTTGAGCTTTTAAAGGGTGAGGTGCAGGCACACTCAGGCATTTTATTGGAACTCACTAAAGAAGTTGGTGGCTGTGAATCCTCTTTGGTGGGTTTGAGATCAGCCATAAATACAACTTTAATGGACTCTATCAAGGATCTGAGGATGGACGTAAGGAGCCAGGAAGCCAACATGAACGCCCTACATAACAAGATTGCAGAATCTAATCAACTAGGGAAAGAATGTATGGATGCAAACTGCCTCAATCTGACTCATTACATCAGTTCGCCACAAGTGAGGAAGTCAGTACGAGCCCACTAATCTGTGAGGGGTGAAGTGTGGACTTAGATGACACCCCACTCTCGGAGTCAACACTGGAAGAATTTCAAAGACAGGCCCATGTGGCTAAAAACGCCGTAGTCGATGAGGCGGGAGAATGCATAGTGGATCTAACTGAGGGTGCAGAAAAGGAGTCTGCAGAGACGGACGGTGTGAAAAAGATGTGTTGTAATGGGCCCGGAAGAAGCGTAAAGGAAAAAACTAGACCAATGAGCAAGTCATTGGCTCTAAAGACTCTCTTCCAGAAACTAATTCTAAAAAGCAAAAGGATTGAAAAAGAAAGAATTCTGCTTTCTTCCGGGCCGTCTTCTTTAACTAAAGAGCCAACTCTAGACCCACATAGGTATGGGGTCATTTTGAAGGACATGGAAGAGCAAACGTCCCCCTGGAAAGGTAGGCAGTCACGAATTGACAGGTACCAGACTCACGCGGGTGACGAGGAGACTGTCGGAACCCTCAATTAATGCCTCTCACAAGACGGCCCAACAGGTCTCAGTTGGACTGCAAATCGCAAAACCCCACAAGCCAACTAAGGGGGAGCCCATCTTTAATTGCGGTAAACAGAATATGACACTTTCCTTCTCTGCTGAAAAGGGACCAGTGAATCAAGCATTACTGAATGGGATATGTCCCCTATGCCTACTGCCCCAGTTGGCAAAGTCAATATTGGCATACAAACTGAAAAAGGTTTGGAGGTAACCAAGTGGGAGCCAATGTTTTACAGAAGAAAAGAAGCTCAAGTTTCCCCTATTATCTCTGAAATAATATTGGATGCCCAAATCTCTCTGAAGGACAGAAGGGTCATTGTAAATAATACATGCCTAAGTCTTGATCCTGTGTCAACAGTGACCAAAGTTGTCCGACAGCTCCCTTTGCAGGAAGAGCAACAGGAAACATTGACTACTATTGAATCTACGCATAGGTTTTGACTCGATCTGACCCTTGCCCCTCGACTACTCACCCATTTGCTATCCCCGAGGTGTGGCTGAAGAGCATCAAAAGATGAAAAGACATCAAGGCGCTAAATCATAGTACTATCTTATTAGCCATAATAAGATAGTCCTTTATCTCTTTTCTCTTCAAATGATATTGAATACATTTGCTTTCCACATGAGAAGTGTATATCTATTTGAATTGGGGTTAAAATCACGATTGGGAGCAGATGCTTTATTGGCAGCCAGTATAGACCTGAGAAATCTAGGGCTTGAAATTTTATCAGAATAATTATTAATAATTTACAGGGCCCTAATTTCAGGAAACCGTCGAGAGGAACAGGCCGCATGTTAAATCAGGCATGCCCCTCACCTGTACCAAATGGTAGGGCAGTAAATTCACCCTCGGGTGAGCAAAGCTCCTCAAATGCCACCAAAACAAAGATGCAGTCTTTGTTGCCAGACTTTTTGAGTTAAATCTTTGAGAAACTGGGAGTGACTGATGCTAATCTCTAGTGAAGCATGACCTTGGAATGTTAGGTTGGAACACAGAGGACTCCAGTTCTTTAAAAAGCAAAGCAATGATAGAGGTCATATTTGGCAGCTACGACTTAATATTATTTCTGGAAACCTGGCTGACTAACCACTTTAAGATGGAAGCCTTTCTCATAGTGGAGCAGTTCTGCAACCAAGAGAGGAATGGGAGACCAATTGGTGGACTTATGATTGCTATGCAGGCACCAATAGGTTATAGATTTGAGTTGATACTAACTTCAACTCAAGGCTTGTTATCTGCCCTAGTAACCATGAGAGAAAGCACACCCCTGAATGTAATTGTAGTGATTAACATCTACTGGAACCCTGCCTGTCTCCATCTAACAGATTTATTGGAATAATTATCTGATTTGCTTCTTAGAATAAAGACTTTTCACGGTTCCTCAGGAATGATATTGTCAGGTGATTTAAATTCCCAGTGTATAACATCACGCTTGGTGGGGTCAAAAACAACATACAGAAAGTCACCCCTAAATGGGGGAAATGCCTGGCTTTTTCACAGACTGCAACTTTATAATGGCAAATGGGAATTTGCAGGGAGATATCCCCCTGTGTTAACCTGGTCCAGGGGTCTGGTGGGCTCAACCATAGACTACTTATTTCTGTCTGAAGATCTGTTTGTCAGGTGTGAGGGTTTTTGGGTTATAGGGGAAGGTACTAGTGATCCTGACATGCTGTCAGGTATTTTCGCCCAAAGAATGTTTGGAGGCAACAACAGGACTTCACTCTGACCTGATGGTGAACAATGGCGGAAATAGAGTAGTCAAATATACAGGCGGAGTCCATTTGAACAACAACCCTTTAAAGAACGGTCAATGTCATGACCGAGTTAGAATTGACCAGAGTGTGCAACTGATCTTGTTTTTGGACCTTTTGTGGGATATAGAGCCTGCAAGAACCCAAAATCCCCTAAAACATGAGATCCACAAACATTCTTTTGATGAGGAAGCTTTGCTTAGGAAGAGAGCCCTGAGGACATCTATTCGAGGCCTAAAATCTACAACCATAACACACTGAGATTTTCAATTAGAATCAATCAAAGACCTTGAGAAATAATTTTAAACATTGGTTCCACTCACATAGACAACAATGATATCATCAAGATGGCGAAATAATGTTCAGAACACTAGCAAACTAGATTTCAAGGAATTATTGGATGCTGGTTAATTCCTATAAGGTCACGCAGAGTCATCTTCTAAGTAATGTTATCGCTGACTCTACAGGGGGTGACTATTTTGGTGACATTGATAGGAAACCCATAGCCTCAGTTAGCAGAATGAGACCCTGCGTAACGTGGAGGTGAGAGCCTGAGTGAAGATATTATATCAGATCTAATTAAACGATCCTCATCTTCATGGGCTGATGGTCCAAACGGATTGACTTACTTAATATTCAAATACATTGTAGAATTATGGTCAAAAACGTTAATGATTCTCTTTGGTGTGGTTCTGAGAAATGCATCTCTTCCAAAGTCGTAGAAGTCGGCCGTCATTATTCCAATCTACAAGATGGGCAATCGGGCCGACCCTGCTAATTCTTGTCCGATTGCCCTTCTTGATGCTGACGGTAAGATTCTTGTAGGGGCTCTCTTGAGGGACTTCAAAGCCTGGTCGATAAAAAACAAAATCCTGTCAAAGAGGCAGTTAGGATTCATGAGGGGTCTTTCCACCCCACTTAAGGGCCTAGTGATGTCCATCATGTCAAATAAGTCTTGGCTGAAGGGTGGACCCAAATTATATGGGCCGTGGATAGATCTCTCCAAGGCCTACGGCATGATTAACAGGGAGCGGCTCTGTTCGAAGTTGGACTCCTGGGGCCAGCCACATTGCTTGCTGGCAATATTAGTAAGTATGCACGAGGACTCAAACCTTTGAGTCAGACTAAAAACAGAGGGTTACTTGTCTGGCTGTGTTCAGACTGAAGAGGGGTGAGGCAGGGGTGCATAATTGCCCCTGCCTCTTTAAGCTTTGCCTAGCCAATTTACCAGAAGCATTGCACCATCAGTCATTGTCTAGTCCAAAGATTGGTTCTCAATCCGTAAATTGGATTGGGCTACGCAGACAACATAGTCCTTTTGGATTATACTCCAATAGGACTACTGCACCGATTGAATGCCTTTAGAAACAATGCCTCTTTAAATGATCTCCTAGTAAACCCTGCTAAATCAAACATTGTTGCTTTTAAAAGGCCTCTGAAGTCTTCTCCAAACTTTAAGTGGACCCTTTTGGAAGAATCAGTTCCACTGGTAAAAGAGGTGACTTATTTAGCCTTCAAGCTGAGTTCTTTTCAAGCACTAGGTCTGTTTCAATTTAATATGGAGGATAAATTGATCCACCTTGTATGCCAAATGAAAGAGCCGATCAATACTTACTGCAAGTTTTCTATAGCCCCACTGGTAAGGTCTTATACATCTAAGGTCATTCCATCACTTCTGTATGGATTGGATATAAAATCACACTCCCAAGCAATGAACTGGGCTAGAATAGAAGGAAAGATCTGGAGGAAGGTTTTGTGTCTCCTGCAACGCCTACCAATGGTAAGCCTCAGGTACGAACTAGGTTTAACGAACTAGCTTTACAATCCTTGCAGTTGTATATGGATTGGAAGATCATCTCGCTTTACAGAATTATAGTAGTACCTCAGGCTTATTCCTTGTACAAAGCCATTTCCTCCCACTGAATTCAGGGAACTAGCCGTGTTCTGGTTCAGTTGGGAAAATAGGTAACCAAAATCCTGCATGAGTGTGTATACAATAAACGGAGAGGTGACCTGCCAAACTACTTGAAACGTTTCCCAAATATGGAATTGCGGCTGGAAATCTTAAGGTTTCGTTTGCATTTGATTCACAACGGCATAATCCAGTCCATTCTCGAGAAGTTCTCGAGTGGGGTCAATTTTCGTCCTGTATTTGAAGAGATGTTAACACAGTCTCCAAAGCATATGATTGGTTGCAGGGGCACAGTGGAGTTGAGAGGACGCTTGTTAGGTCAGTTCTGTCGACAGATTAGACTGGTTGTCCACAGACTCTTTCTGGGAAAGACTGATAGCAGGTCATGAGTTATTTGTGACTGTGGAAGTATTGAAAGTGCTTTCACATTGATTTCATTATATTCTTCACAATGTGTTATGTAATGTATGTGTAAAAGTCAAATATTTTACTATAGCACAATAAAATATATATATATATATATATTTTAAAAGACTGCTGATGTATTAGTGATTACATTTCAGTAGAAGATACTGAAGGCAGACCCTGAAGACCACTCTGCTGATCTACGAATGTTCTTCAAGCAATCGCCAGTCCTGATGGCCTTATAGTCTGTGGCCTCACTGGTAGAGTGTGCCCCGCATACTGAATTACCAATGCCTGCCTGGGTCATAACACAACGCACCCATCTAGACAAAGTTGTGGTGGAACAGGATTGTGAAGTTTATTCAAACAAATAAACTGTTTTGTTACTGGACCCCTTGAGATTCTCAATTCAGATGCTTTGGGGCATCTAACTAAGCAAAAAGCAGGAATTTCTGGAAATGCAAGCTATCCTCTTAACCTGATATTCTTCTTAGTTCTTTGTAAAATCTGAAAAAGAATGCCAGATGGAAAAAAGGCCCTACCCTTGAAATACAATGCTCTGATGCAAGAAATCCTTTGACTGGAAATAATGCCCAACAAGGTTACTAATTTGGAAGAAAGGGGTTCTAATGACAAATTATCATGGTCCAGCTAATTATTTTAAAGTGAAAACTCAAGGTTCACATCCCATTGGATTATTTGGTGGAAGCGCGAAGCTTAAAACATAGTACTTTCAACAACCTACAAACCAAAGTGTTGAACCTGTAGGCCCTTTAAGCGAGGTAGCACTATCTGGGATGGATGGGGGTGCAGATCTTACTCTTACACCAATAATAACCAAGAAGTTGGCAAAACATAACTGTTTTTTTTTTTAGATTTTGTTTCAAACAAGGTCACAGCAATTTACAGGAAATCAACCAAAAATGTAACTTATATTTTTGTCAAGCATATTGAAAACATTTATAATCCAGATTTCATTTCAACATAAATCTCGTAGGTTTTCCATCCTTAGTTTGTACCCATTCGCAGTGACCATATACATTTGCAATTCTTCTTCCCCTCTCCCTCCCTCCTTCCCTCCCGCACTCTCCTCCTCCCTCTCTCCCTCCCTCCCTCCTTCCCCCAAGACTCTATTTGCATCTGATGAGGATTTTTTTGCCTAGCATTTGGTAGGTTGCATAGCAGGTTTTGGAGACCACCTTGTTGGGGAGCTTATCATGTTACATCTCCTTCCTGAGTTGCATGATCTGTTAGAGGGTGTCTTTTTACAGCGTGGGGTTATGGGGTTGGCAAGTCATCACATGTTAGTGTATTATTCCTGGCATATACTTATTAAGAAACTCCATCCACAGAGTATCGCATTGTGTGGATTTCCCATGTAGGGATGATGTTATTTTCTCCATGGTGCATATATCGGATATTACATTGACCCATTCTTTCTCAGTTGGGATTGTGGTGGATTTCCATTTTGTGGCTAACAGAGCCCTTGCAGCTAATAGCAACTGCACAGCCAGGTCTTTGACCTTCATCCACTCGTCCTCAATTTTTTCGAATCCAAACAAAACGAGATAGCAGTCTGCTGTCCTCTGAATCCCATCTAGGTCCCTGATCCACCCCAGTACTTCATCCCAATATACTTTAATTTGACGGCAGCCCCACCACATGTGCCAGTAGTCTGCCGAGGATCCACATCCTCGCCAACACAGTGGACTGGAAGATTGGTACATTTTGGAGAGTCTGTTCAGGTCATATTTCCATCTGTTTAATAGTTTGATTGCGTGTAGCTTGTATTGGCATGAAATCGAGGCTCTAGGTGCTGCTCGACATATCTTTTCCCATGTCTCTGGATCGATATTATCCCCTATGTCTCTCTCCCATTTTAGTCTGAGGGGTTCTGTTGTGCCCTTTCCTGCTTCTATCAGTGTTTTGTATAGAACCGAAATCAGTCCCTTTGTTTCTGTCCTAGAGTTTAATAGGGATTCAAATGGGGTGAGATCTCGTCTCAGTTTATCTTTCCATTCAGGTTTCATCAGGACACCTTTGTCTGCAGGAAGTGGAATGCGGACAGTACGCCTATTCCCAAGGCTTCCTCTAATTCAGGGAGCGTGATAAATTAGTCTTTTTTCAGGAGCTGTCCTACCATTTCAAAGCCCGCTTCATACCAGGAATGAAATCTACATTGGGAATCTGGTCATTAATGCCGGGGGACCACAGGTGACTCAGTGGTGATGGCCATGTGGTGATGTTCTTCATTTCCGTACTATCTCGCCATATCTCGCCATATTTCCCATATAGTTTCAAACATCGGGTGTGCTTTCGATCTCCTCAATACTCTCCTCCTAGGGGCCCATAGCCAGACAGACACCATCGCTGGGGACAGGTAGTGGTTGTCCATCAAGATCCACTGGGGCTCTTTTTGATTGCAGAGGTGAGGAATGAGAACTCATAATTGGACCGCTTCATAGTATTCTTGAATATCTGGGAGGCCGACCCCGCCTCGATCTTTGGGTAGTGTCAGGTTGTTATATGCAATTCTAGCTTTTTTCCCTTGCCATAGGAAATTTACAATCGCCTTCTTGACTTCCACAAAGAATTGTCATGGCATCTTAATGGGGAGCATTTGAAAGGGGTATAGAAACCTCGGGAGACAGGTCATTTTTATTGCATTGAGGCGTCCTAGCCAGGATATGGTCAATTTGTCCCACCGGGCAAGGTCCGCGTGGAAACTTTGGAGGAGCGTTGGGAAATTGGCTTCGTAGAGATCTTCTAATTTTCTTGTGACTTGTATACCTAGGTACTTTAACTTACTATGTTCTATCGTGAGACCTAGCGGGGAGTATTTATCATTGTTCATTTCTACAGATCCCTGTAGGGGGAAGAGTATTGACTTAGATTTGTTAACTTTGAACCCCGATATGTGGCTGTATTCCTCCAGCAGGTACAGTGCCCTGGGGATAGATGTATTTGGGTTTGTCACATGGAGGAGCATGTCATCGGCGTACAGTGCTACTTTGTACTCCAACTGCCCTAGTCGCATATCCTCTACCTGGGTGTCTTCTCTCATTTTTTGGGCCAGAGGCTCTACTGAAAGAGCAAAGAGGATGGCCGAGAGGGGGCATTCCTGCCGGGTGCCGCGTTTTAATTCAAACCATCTTGAGTATTCCCTGTTAACAGATACTGAGGCCTTGGGTGCTGTGTAAACTGCTCGTATTCCCCTTCTGAGTTTCGGTCCTATTCCTACTGTGCAGAGGACTGCTGTGAGGAAGTCCCATTCCACTCTGTCGAAAGCGTTTTCAGCGTCAATAGAGAGTAGGGCGGGCTCATCATTCATAGCTTGGGAGGCTGCAACCAAATGGCGGGTCTTCCGTGTGGTGTATGCCCCTTGTCTCCCGATTATGAATCCCACTTGGTCAGAGTGGATGAGGTGGGGCATGTGGGTCTCTAGTCTAGCTGCTAATACCATTGTGTAGATTTTGGCATCCACATTAAGTAGAAATATAGGGCAATACAACCTGCATTGTTTGGGATCTCTTCCTTCCTTGGGAATGACCGTTATGAGCGCTCGGACAAAGGAGTTGGGAGCTATTCCTGATTCAAGCATTTCATTGAATAATTCGACCAGGAATGGAGTGAGGTGGGCACTGAAGGTTTTATAGAAGCCGGCTGTGTATCTGTCTTCACCTGGGGATTTGCCCAATACCAATCTTTTAATTGCATCCTGTATTTCCTCTTCTATTATGGGGGATTCCAGGTGGGCTGAGTCCATGGCCGCCACTTTGGGGAGGTTGATGCCAGCGAGGTAATTGTCTATTTCCCCTGAGTCTGGATCTGTCTCTGAGGTGTATAATTATTCATAAAAATTAGCAAACACTTTGGGGATTGAGGGTTTACTTGACCCCTGGTCGGGCTTGTCATCTGTTATCTCTATCACCCTGCGCTCTGCTCGTTGCATTCTGAGTCTAGCTGCTAGTAGTGCGTCGGCTTTGTCACCTTTTTCATAAAAATTTTGTTTCAGAAGATGCAGCTTACGCACTATCTGGCCATGCTCTAAATGGCAGAGTTCTTGCCGTTTCTTTTTCGCCTCTTGAATCTTGTTAGGGTCTGTGATGTCTCCCTCCCTAGCTTCCTTGGCGAAGTGACATATTTCAGCCCTGAGTCTATTTTCAATTAGCGTTCTTTCTCTTTTCTTCCGGGCCCCATCCCGTATGAGGACTCCCCTCCAGGTTGCTTTGGCCTCTTCCAACACCCCCTGTTTGGAGACCTCCCCGGTGTTGTTGGCTTTGAAGTATTCTTCAATCTCTGTTTCCAATTCGGTTTTAAAGACTGAGTCTTTCCACAGGGCCCCATTACATCTCCATTTCCCACCTCTGGTCGGTAAATGTTTAGTTTAGTTTATTAGTTTATTATTTGTATGGCGCGCCATACCCTGGAGTATCAGGGCGCAAACAGACAAGGATACGATCAACTTAGTTACAGATACATGAAAATCAGATGAAGGTACAGAGATACGCTGAGCTTGGTTACAGATATGCTCGGCTAATTGCAAGTACAAGAAAAAGGCAGGAAGTGTAGACATAGGCATCAGCAATATTACAGTAAGCAGATATGAACAGGAAGAGATCAAGAGCAAGGGAGCAAGGAGCATGCTCCTGCATGGTCCTGTTCACGTAATATAAAGTTATATACAGTTATGTACAGTTATACAGTTATGTACAATGTGACAAGTGGAGTGGTCAGCTGTCATTGGCTCTCAGCCACCTAGTGAGGTTTTGTCTAAGTTTTGCGAAAGGCTGAGGTTCGCTGATGTCATGGGGGAGGGAGTTCCATAACTGCGCAGCCTTGACCGGGAAGCTATTTCCTCCTATAGTGGCAAGTTTGAAACGCGGAACTTGGAGGCAGTTTGCGTTGGCTATTCTGGTAGGTCTGGAAGAAGTTCTTTTACGTAATCTGTCCATGAGGTAGGGAGGAGCTTTGTTATTGATGCATTTGTGGGTGAGGGAAGCGATTTTGAGATGAATTTTGTCTATGGTGGAGAGCCATTTGTATTCTCTTCTAGTAGAGGATATATTCTCATTTCTGTTAATCTTGAGTGCTGCTCTCAAGGCATTGTTCTGGAGCACTTGTATTTTGTGGATGGTCTGTTTATTTGCTCCAATGTAAAGTCCATTACAATAGTCTAATTTGGATAGTATCAAGGCTCTGGCAAGTGTAATGCAACTATCTGTAGAGAGGAATTGTTTGCTCGCACTGATAAGTTTGCATGTGTATGCTGTGGCAGAAGCTAGAGAGTTGACTTGTTTGGTAAAGTTCATGGTGGCGTCTAGGTAGAATCCTAGGGTTTTTACTTCGTGAGCTACTTTTATGTTGTTCCCATCGATAATGAAGTTGTCATAATCAGGGCTAAGTTTGGATATATAGGTAGTGGTGCCCAGGATGTTAAGCTCAGTTTTATCATCGTTCAGGCATAAGCCGTGTGTGGCCATCCATGCCTGAACAATGCTATATATTCTGTTCACTAGGACCAGGTCCTTGGCGTAGTCTCCTCAGAGCGGGAGGAAGATCTGGGTATCGTCTGCGTAGTTGGTGTAGGCGATACCCAGATGATCCATTTCGTCAAAGAGGGGCTTTGTAAAGACATTGTAGAGGGTGGGTGACACACAAGACCCTTGTGGAACACCGCATGTTATGGGAATTGGATCTGCTGAGGCTGATGGAGCGAAGACTCTCATGGTCCGATTACTAAAAAATGACTTGATCCAAATTATGGCCTCTTTTGAGAAGTGGGCTGCCGAGTCGAGGTGACTACAGAGGACCGTGTGGTCCACTAAGTCGAATGCCGCTGATAGGTCCAGCAGTCGTCTATTTGGGCCTTGAGGTCTATTAACGCTGTCTCGGTCCCATGTTGTGGGCGGAATCCTGATTGACGGGTTCCAAGTAGGTGGTTAGACTCTAGGAAGTTTTGAATTTGCAGGTAAGCCACTTTATCTAAGATTTTTAGAAGAAAGGGCACAGTCGTGATGGGCCTGAAGTTATTCGGAATGGCAGGGTCAAGGGTTTGTTTCTTTAGTAGTGGCAGTACCCAGGACTCTTTTAGTTTGATCGGTACTGAACCAGAGGTAAAGGAGGAGTTGATTAGTTTGGTTATAAATGGCGATAGTTCTCTCGCAGCATCCTTGATGAATTGTGCTGGGCATTGGTCACCTTTGCAGTTGGACGGTTTAAGTCCCAGGATTACCTTTTCTACCTCTATGATCGATACCTTAGAAAAGCAGAATCGGGCTCCCGTCTTAGGCTATGGCGGTGGCACTGGGCTCTGAGGGATGTGTGGTGTTAGCGATGCCTTCTTGATGGCAATTTTGGTTTGTAGGTTTGCTACTTTGTTTGTTAAGGCAAGTTGTATGCTAGAGCACCATTTGTTATCCTTAGTGCAGTTTTCTTGGGGTACAACGAGTGTTTCCAATTCTTTCAGAATGCTGAACAGTTCTTTGACACTAGATTTTGAGTTGGATATTCTAGTATTGTAGGTTTCTTGTTTGGCTAATAGTATTTCTTTCTTGTATTGGGAGGAGGCTTTGTAGAGGTTGAGTTTATTTTTGACTGATGGGGAGAGTCTCCAAATAGTTTCAAGTTTTCTTTTGGCCAGCCTGAGATTTTTTAGATGGGGCGTGAACCAGGAATTGAGGTGTTTTTTTGGTTTGCTATTTCTTAGTTTAAGTGGGGCTATGTGATCCAAGGCTGAGGTCATGGCTACGTTATAATGTTCAACTAACAGATTTGGGTCCATACTGTCTGTTAGTGAGTTCAATTTAGGTATTATAACGGGCATCAGATTTTCTGCTGTCATTAGTTTTTTATTTCTCGTTGGCAGAGGTGGGGCAGGTGAGGACGGGGCAGTGGCCCGGTTGGTTGTCACTTTGAATAATATCAGGTAGTGGCCAGTCCAGATCTGCGGTACAGAATCCGTAATATTTACTTCGCAATTATGTTCTGCTATCCAATCAAGGATACAACCTTTGTTGTGGGTAGGTAATTCAACTTTTTGGGAGAATCCCAGCTCTTTCAAGGTCAGAGCAATCGCTGTCGTTTGGGTGTCCTTATTGTCATTATAGCCTAGATTAAAGTCTCCTAGCACTATTGTTTAGGATGTAATTTTTAGGTTATTGGACAAGGATGTCGAGATGTCCTCAGCGAAGGTTCCGATAGGATCTGGTGGTCTGTAGATGAGGATGATGTCTAGGGTTTGGGAGTTGGCAGTGGCTATTTTGACCATGAGGCATTCACAGGATCGCATAGTGGTAGTAGTGATGATCCTCATGTCCAGGCTAGTTTTAGCTATGATTGCTAGACCTCCGCCTCGGGAGGTAAGTCTGTCCGCACGTAGGATTGTATAGTTGTCTGGGACTGCTAGTGATAAGGCTGGGCCAGCCGCATCATGTAGCCAGGATTCTGAGATGGCCAAGAAGTCTAGGTTGTCTGTGGCAATGATATCTGAGATCTCTGTGGCGTGTGCGACTAGCGACCTGGCATTTATAAGCGCACCTTTGAGATATGGTCTGATTATATTCCCACTGTATGTTGACTGTGACCATGCCATGATCTGACCATGTTATTTGGGTGATCTCTGTGTGTGTTTTGACATTGTGTAACTTTTGTGAGAGGTAAATATAATCAATTCGGGTGAAAGTGTTGTGTGGGGCTGAATGGAACGTATATCCTCTCTCATCCGGGTGCATTTCCCTCCATACATCAACCAACGCATACACCTGCATCATTTTAGCATAATCGTTATGGTCCCCTCTTATTCCCTTATCAGGGGCTGGGTTTCCCGCTTTCCGATCCAAGTCGTGGTTTGCCCATAGATTAAAGTCCCCGCCCAGAACAATGTGCCCAGTAGCCTCCAACCTTATTTTGGGGATGGTTCTAGAGAGGAATCTGAGTTGACCCACGTTAGGGGAGTAGATTGTGGATATCGTGACCTCGACGTTTCCAATGGTTCCAACTACTAGTAGGGCTCGCCCCTCTGTGTCTGACCAGGTCTTAGTGGCCTGGAACTCGATTCCCTTTCTAATGAGGATTCCCACTCCACCTCTATGCAGCGCTTCAGATCCCCAAAATTCTATGCCTGTACTATTCCCAGGATAGATCTCTCCTCCCCACTCATGTAGTTGGTTTCTTGTAGGAGGAGGATGTCGATTTTGGCTCTCCGAAAATTCTCTCAATACTAGGGACCTCTTGGTTGGCGAGTTAAGCCCTTTAAAATGAAGCGTCCCCACCCTCAAGGGGCCCCGTGTGCTAACTTCAATGATGGCCATCTTTATGTTGTATCGAGATATTTAAGATATTAAGCTGCAACCCCCTATGTTCTGTCTCTTGATCGAGCCTTGATACTTTATCCCCATCAGCAGTGGTTAATGATTCTGTTTTGGTCTTTACCCCTACCTTATCTTCTAACCATTCCCCCCTCCCTCCCCTCGTGTGGCGGCGTCTGAGCAGATCCAGTTGGATACACTGAACCAGCAACGAACCACCAGTGGGGACCGTTACCTCACGGTCCTATTGCTGAAATAACTTCCATATAACCTTGAGGCCCTACTTTCTCCCCCCCGTTCAAACCTCATCTTACAACAGTCAAACGTAACTTTTTATGTAGGATCAAAAACAGTCAAAATTCAAATCGCCAACATAGCATGAGGCCGTTATTGCTGATCAGGTTCACTTGCCCCCCTCCGGGGAAATGTTGCCTCTTCGATATTTTCTCAATCCCTTCACTCTCTGTCTCTTAGGGCCTTGAATTTGCCATTCTCTCCCTTTGCCCCTTGGTGCATCTTCATTGTCCCTCTGCTCACGTGTCTCCACGAGCTCGGATATACATGCCTTTATTTCTCTCTCTGATTGTAGTCTGAACTTCGTGCCGTTATGCTCAAAAGAGAGGGAGAAGGGGTATCCCCACCTGTATCGGGTGTCTCGTTCCTTCAACCATTTCGTCAGGGGGCTACACATCCTCCTAAGAGCTAGCGTCATGGCGGATAGGTCCTGGTATATAGTTATTTGTGCTCCATTAATAGTGATCACGCCTCCGCGCCTTGCTTTTTTGAGAATCTTAGCCTTGTCCTGATATCGAAGTAAACGGGCAAGGACCGATCTTGGGCCTCCCGGCGGACCACCTGGTCTGTGGATCCGTTCGGTCCTTGGTTCGTCGATTGCGTCATCGGCCGCCAGGAGCTTAATGATGTTGTGAAGCGTTGCTTTTAAGTCCTCTTCTGTTTCGCCCCCCCGTTCTTGAATTCCCAAAAAGTGCAAGTTGTTGCGTCTCTCTTGATTTTCCAAATCGTCCAATTTTAACCTGTACTCTTCCTCTCTCTGCTCGAGGTCTGTTATTCTGTTTCCAGCTGTGTTTCCAGGGTATCTATTGAGGCTTGATTATTTTCTACCCCATCCAGCCTATCCTCGATCTTGTCCATGTGTTGGGTAATCTTATCAATTTTGCCCCCTATGTTGGCTCCCATATTCTTTAACTCAGTTAACAGAGCTGCTATGTCGCCCTTTGTGGCCGCCGTTTCACCGTGCGCTGTTGCTTCGGTTGCCATCATGGGGGCAACGACGTTGAGAGCAGGGGGGGGCGTAGGCGTTAGTAGCTAGCTTTTCTTTTGCCTGCATATATTCAGGAGACTTCCCCGCTATCTCTGTTGTAAATTCTGCATGGGTGTGGGGGCAGGGGCTTTATACTTGGGCTAAGTTGTGTGCTCTCGGGTTTCTATTTGTTCTATGTCCAGGCTGTCCCTTCTGCTTTCGTGTAGCAGGCTTGTTGCGCTGTCTTCGTTGTAAATGGTTTTTTGCGGCCTGCGTGATCTTCAGATCAGAGGAGGAACTGTGAGATGCTCCTGTGATGTCGGCTCTCACATGTGGTGGGTCACCTGAGGAGGCACATGCCCCTGTTGTGGGGGCCCAACCCTCAGTCTTGGTGGCCTATTTCTGGTTTGGAGGATTCGGAGTGGAGTCCTCCTTCTCTCGCTGGGTGGTGGTGCTTTGTGGGGGTCGTTTTTTGATGGGAGTTGTATGAGTTCCTTGAGGCAACTGTGCACTCTCTCTAAAATATGAGTAGTAGGTGGGTTGCCCTGTTGTCATGAGCTTCTTTTTCATTTCATATAGGGGGCATGTGGTTTATGGCACTCAGTGGCTTTCCTTTGCTTGATGCTGTTCTGTTGTATACCCTGCACTCGTGGGTATTGTTCTCTGGGGTGTGGGAGCTGCCTCACGTTGTGTCCCTCTTTTTTAACATTTTTTATTATTATTCTAATGGGGGGTTAACTCCTTTGCCTTCATGGGTTCGCCCACATCTGAAGAAGGCCTTTGTGTGGCCCCCTTCCGCGGCTGCCACCAAGAAAGCATGGGCCCCGCGAAGGTCCCGCCCACCGCTTTAGTTGGTGGTCTATGCGCTGGGAACGCCGCGCTGAAGTCCTCCCGGCTGGCGGTGCAACAGCGGGTGCCTGTGCGCGGGGCTCCGCAGGCCTCCTGGCCTATTGTTACTGTCTGTGTGCGGCTGGGGAGGGCCGGCGCAGCGCGGCTCTTACCGGTGCTTTTCTCTTGCCTGGATGGGCTCTGTGTCCCGCTGCAGCGGCTCTGCCTCTGCATTCCCTAGGATGCGGGGGTCCCCTCGAGAGTCCTCTGCCTGATGTGCGGGTCGGGACGGACGCCCTCCAGATCTTCCGGGCACTGCTCAGGTGTCCCCTCTAGGCCTGCTGATATGAGCGCGGTTCCATGGAGGCCTCCCCTGCCTCTGCTGGATCTCGTTGCGGGCCCACATTTTGGTTGGTGCTTTTTATGAGTTTCCCGACTCCGATTTTCGGCAGGATTTATCCTGCTGGTGGGGGGGGGGGGGCTTCACACAGCCCCTACCTCTTTGGTATTTCCGTGGGGGGTCTCTGAGTGGTGGCTCAATCCGCTTTAAAGACCTGTGGGTGCGGAGCTTACACGGCGGTGCTGTGCATCCGTGCGCCCCCTGGTGGCCAGCTAACATAACTGTTTTTAATTGCAATTGTCTAAAACAGGGAGTACAACGGGTGTCAACGGACGGCCCACAGCATAAGTCTCAAAGCATTTCATAAAAAACATTACTTTTATAGCAGAAATTCGTCATACATTACATGTGGCAAATAAGAAAACCTAATAAGGGTCGGGATTGGCTAAAGGGGCACATCTAAGTATACTTTCTATATAGGGACGGTTTGCGATTGGGTCTCTAAGGTCAGGTGGACAGCTATGCCCACACCTAGTGCAAGTTATATTGTCTGTCATGAAATACAGGACATTTCATTAGCTTTCAAACTATAGGGCTTTTTGCTACGTGGCCTCTACAATTGGTTGGCACGCTTGTACCTTTCTGGACTATTCCACTAGCTAGCAGCACGCAAGCTGGTACCCCAGGTGCTGGAGGGTTGAACTTGACCATACCTCCCCACCCAATTAGCCCACCATCCATCATCATTACTGCTGTCTGCCATTCAATTAGTCTTTGAACTCAGCCTTGCAAGTATCACTGTGCCTGAGAATAAAAGGGAGTGTGAGCATGGTCTTATCTTCAAGTCTCGGCGTAGCTTGCCAAAAGTCTATTTTCATCTTGAACATGTGACAGAAGCATGTGTTTTGAGCTCGTTCTTTGAATTTACCGCTATTAAATGAATAAAACCTGGTGCTTCTAGTGTTTTTCCATTACACCTCAACAGAAGCTCATCTCGCTTCTCACGTTCATTGTATCTTCTCGAATAGATAACCAGTTTCTTGGCTGCTCCAACCCATGACACTGGGCCAGACAATCCTTTCTCGAATCTTCCCTTGTTGTCAGATGTTTTCTTTAAATGTGCCACACTTTCAGCCCTTCTGTTCATGGGGTCCTAGTTTGAAAAAAATGCATTGTGGAACATCCAGATTCTATACACATTGCGTTTCAGCATCTGTACAATTTATTAAACGACTTTGCATTTTCTTCAGTGCTTTCCGCACATGCAATCTTCATTCCGCACTTGAAATGTTGCTCAATTTCCTACTTCGCCATCAGATTCTATAGGGTCTACATACTCTCTTTATTGGCATCTCTTCTTGGTGTGTCATTTCTGCTTCATGTGACGTCACCATTCTTCTCTTTCTTTCATCTTCACACTTCTTCCGGAATCTCTTTCAAAAGACTGTCATTTCTCCATGGTTAAACATCATGTAGGGTTTCTTAATGGATACCTTGTTTCAAGGATTCTTTGCGGTATAGGGACCATTATTGGCGATGTGCATGTCACATTTTATGGTTTTCAACATATAGGCAATATGGGGGCGGGACTCCTGGTACAGGCACTTGGCTCCTCCTCTACACTCTCCCCTCTGGTTGTATCATATCATCGACCACTCTCCCATCAGTCTTAACATCTAAACATCCTCGTCTGAAAAAGTGCTTCTTCGGAGTCCATGTCTTCATTACTCCTTTCAGAGATCCTGCTGATTTTACATGTTCATCAACACTCCAGGTCATGAGACTACATTGTCCATGTGGACTGCAGTAGATCCATCTTCCCACATATTTCTTGTGGTTTCTTGGATACAGGAACTTTGTTCCCTCAGGTGCTAGAATTTTTCCTTCCATATACCTTTTGATTTCTTCATATGTCAGCTCTTTGGGTCCAAACCCTGACTCAACATTGATCATGATCTTCATTCCTACTGCTTTCTTTGCCATCTTCTTGCACTGTGTGAGTATTATTCTGCTCACACAGAATCCAAACATGATCATCACCAACAATGCTCCTAGGAATTTGAAGATATTCGCCATCAATTGTGGAACCCATGAGAACATTGACGCAAACCAGCTCTCATCTGCAATATCTTCTACTTCATCTTACATCTTGATGTGCAATTTCGTCAGCATCATCATGGCCTCTGTCAAGGTCCCATTCTCTTCATCGCGAGAAGGTATGAATGTGCAACATGATTCCTTGATTTTGGTACAAACACCTCCATCCATAGCTGCAATCATGTCTAGGACATATCTACTCTTAAGAGGCATCAGTCTTACGGCTCTCAATTCTTCCTTGATAGCATTGAATCCCTTTATGGTAGTGTTGATCGTCTGCAGGAGCTCCCATCTGGTAATCTGTAACGGTTTGGCATTTGCCATCGTCTACATCCCTGGCATGAAGAATGTCATGAAAACTGCTGAAGTCTTACTAAAGATCCTGTGTTTACACGGAATAGAGTTAAGGGCTTCTATTGATTTAGCTGAAAAGTAGTTCTCCCTCTTTGCTTGATTGAGAAATTCAACTGACCTCCTCTTTCTCAGGTTAGCATCTGCTTTGGAAACTCCCCAATGTTCAGGTCAGTCTTCAGAATCACCAATGCTGGAACATGGATGATCACTGTAGAACACAGCCCCCCCCAGTCCTTGGTCAACTTTATGGAAGATGTGGATCCACAGGCCCACTAGTATTCCATTATCACTACTGTTCCATCCTTCATTCCTGGTAAATCGAGAATTCGACTGCAGTGCTGATTCATTTCAACCATTCTTGTAAAATTGTTTCTGAAACATAGTTCTGCGCTGGCTAGAGGCACTATCTGCAGTGGGCCTCCTTTATCATCAACCCATGTCAGCAATTTTGCAATCTTTGGCCACTGGTGTTTGCATTCTTTCTCTGCAGTCGTTATAACTGGCTCATAGTATCAAGTGCTAATGCCCTACATACGATCAGGCCTTCCTACCTTCCATCTGGGGAAAGCACTGTTTCCTTTATTTGCAGCTGCCCTCTCTCTTGCATCTTCATATTTCTTCATCCTTTTCTCCTTTACAATTGAGATTTCTGTTTATCTCCCATCTGATTCCTGATCCCGTCATTCCAGGCTGTTCATATCTTATCAGATGATCTCTGGTATGTGCTCTCGCTCTTGTCTCCAAATCTTTGCACATAATCATCTTCTTCTGGAGCTGTCACGTGGTTACCCATACCAAGGATAATGTTCGAGCCTGGAACTGTTCTCTTGTATGGCAGAGTGCAAGGTGCATCAGGCAATGAGCTTTCTGAGTTCCTACTTCTATAGCTATGAATATCTTGTAATTCCCCATAGTATAAGTTACGAGAGCACAAACATAGCAACTCTCCTTGGATGTCCTTTTTCCCAGCTCTTTCATGTGTTGATACCACATGTTATTCCCCAAATTTGCTATACTGTCTAGCTAATTATTTACCTCATAATCATATTCCCTTGTGCTCCTACTGTGTCTCCCTCTTGCGAGGAGGGTGCGTGCATAATGCTCATGAATTACATCCATAAGAGTAATTCCTACAGGGGGAACCATAGGAACAATTGTCAGAGAAATGGGTGATCTTACATGTGTTACTGCTGTAGGGATAATCACAAATGGCCTTGGTATCCTTGCAACAGGTGATTCTGCATAAGTCACTATAGTGGGAAGAATCAAAGGGACTGCTTGTCATGATTCACCATGTCCTCCCCTTCTGGACTACATAGTCCATCAAAACTGCAACGCATTTTCTAGTATACTCCCAACATGGCCAACGCCATTACGACGTTCCCTGTCTAGTGTTTCAATTGACCTGCCACTTCCTAGAGAATAGACGCGCCCCCGCGGTTCTGCGCGTCTCAACACTACCTTTCTGAAGTTCCGGGATGTATGTGTCTAACTTCCCTTACTCCCGTGCTACTCCCTTGTTTAGCGGTTTCCAATTCCTTCCTAGTAATATTCGGTTTTGACCGCGCTTACCGCTTGTGGAATTGTTCTTACCGCCTTCTCCTCGGCCCTTGCCCGGATCCGAACTGTACTCGTATTCTGCCTTCAGTACGGTACGAGCCTTCTGATTCCTTCCTGGTTCCCAAACCCTTCCCGGACTCAGTTCTATACCTTTCCGATCCTCCCTGGAAAACTGGATGACTGCATCTCTACGAGACTGGTACCCCACCTGCACACTGGCGACAGAGGACGCTCGCTGTGTGTCTGTACAAGTCCCGAATCATCAGAAAGAAGGAGAAACCTCAGAAGAACAAGAGTTCAAAGGATAAACAGGTGAGATTCGAGATGAAGTGTGACAGTTTGAGACACCAAGGATTTGATATTGAAACAAACAAACAAACAGGCAGCTGTTCAGGACCTCATGAGAGGAAAGCAAGAGTTAACAACCGAAGTACAGAATCTTAAAGCCGAAAATGCAGTACTTAAACAACTTGTGCTATCCAGGGACTCAGCATTTCAAGAAAGTGCCATGGTTGGGGGCATAGTGGACAAGTACGTTGGAACCACCACAGCGCTACGTTCCTTCCTTGATTCATGTCTAGTACGTTTCACCTTCAAACCATACTATTTCTTTACACCCAGGGCTAAAGTGGGATTCATAATCTCTCACCTCTCTGGAAAGGCTTTAGCTTGGGCAACTCCCTTAGTGAATTCGGGAGATCTACTCCTGGACAACCATGAAGGATTTGTGGAAGCCTTCAAAACTATGTTTGACCACCCTGAACAAGTATGCAGTGCTCAACAGAAACTATTGGCGTTCCAACAAGGCAATCAAGATATGTTGTCTTATGTAACCCGCTTTAAGCAATTGGCCAAGGAGGCAATTGGACTCCAGAAGCTTGTTTTACATTGTTTCGTCGTGGATTAAATGACGAGATCAAGTATGAACTGGCCAGAGTGGCCCGTCCATTTCCTTCCAGGCTTTGTTAGACTTGTCCTTACAAATAGACTTCCGCATCCAAGAGAGAAAGGCAGAAAAAAGAAAGACATGGTCATTACCACCGAAGGTTCCCTTGGATTATCCTAGTCCTAAAGAAACAGCCTCCCCTCATTCTCCAGATCCTGAACCTATGCAACTTGGTTCCTTGCGGGGACCTATCTCTCCACAGGAAAGGATACGTCGGATCAACACTGGACTCTGTATGTATTGTGCTTCTGACAAACACCTCGTAAGAAATTGTCCAATAGCCCCTCCTCGGCATTCAGGAAATGCCAGCTTCCGATCTTGTACAGAGCCCAGCTTCGGGAGAAAAGTACATGCTCCAATTCTTCTCCCTACATGAACTGTCAACATTTAAATAGCTTGGGGATACTTCAGGTATTCTTGTCAACTGCCAATAGGGAGAAGCATTCCATCCTGGCCCTGGTGCATTGTGGTGCTATGGGTATTTTTCTGGACCATGAGTGGGCTTTGAAATACCATGTACCCTGAGAATCCAGAGAGATCTTCCAGGCTCTCAAAGGAATAGATGGGAAAGCATTATCTTCTGGACCCATAACCCAGCAAACAACGGAATTACTACTGTCAATAAACAATCACCAGGAGATGTTACATTTTGACACAATAAAGGCAGCTAATTACCCGATGGTTTTGGATATGCCCTGGCTTCAAAAGCACAACCCATATATAAACTGGGCAGCCGGTTCCTTCTTTCTAGGCTCAGAATTCTGCCTATCTCATTGTCTGTCCCAGAATATGATGGTACACTTATCCGGAGAAACCCAGGCTTCCGAACATTCATCCATTTGTGTGTCCATCATAATAATAATAATAATTAGGCATTTATATAGCGCTACGAACCCTCAGGTATCTGAGTGCTGCTTATTATTACCCACGGTGTGTGGTGCTCATTTATCGACCTTGGAAGGATGAAAGGCTGAGTTTGGCCCCGCCGGGATTCGAACCTGCGGATGCCAAAGCGAGCGCTCTACTCGCTGTGCCACTTGACCGGCGACCATATTCAGGTACCTGAGAAATACCAACAATTTTCAGACGGATTCTCATCAGCTATTGTTCAATCATTAACAATTGGGGTGGCAGGAAGGGACTAGCGAGAAAGCGCAAGGATTGGTAATTTAGGGTGGTTCAGATGGGCTGCAGGCAAAAGCACGTAGTGAGGACCTGCCAAGTCACCACTGGGTACGTTATGCAAGAATGAGGTTGTTTTGCAATCACACTGCGCACAGAAACTTCAGTTAAATGCAATTCATTAAGATCTTAATTGAAATGCGAGGCAGCCTGACACGTGTTTCGAGCTTAAGAGCTCTTCTTCTGAGACTGCATGTAGATCGTAAATTACAATTAGGCATTTTATTTGGTGATAGAAAATACATGATGGACAGATCCCAGACACAGAGTGCAATTGGCGGTTATTTCAGACCAATTCATTGGCCAATCAAAAATCCACACAAAATACAAATTGATTCAATTGTAAACAAATTGGCAAGTTATACACAAGAAAAAGGGTATAGGTTGGCCGGATATGGTAATCATATGCCCAATTCAAGGTGAGTGTGTTCACAGAAAAGAAGAAAAATTGACAAAAATTCAAATTAAAGAATGGCTGAATTAGCATATGTTCTATTTGTTGATCAGACAGATATGCTTGTGATGTGCTGATAAATGAAATGTTTAAGGTGTACCTTGGATTCTTGAGAGACAGTACAGGTCACTGAAGAGACAAAATTAAATGTATAATGTTATGCGGTACCAGTGTAACTGCAGTTACAGTTGCCAAGAGATAAAAATAAAATAATATATATATGCCTCACTTACCCATGCATTGGTGAGAGGTGCTAATACTATTGCTGTGACAATCACGGGCTCCACTAAAATGGAATAGATTGTGTTACGACACATTTGTGCTTTCCAGTCATTTAATGGACATGCATGCAATTCGCATACATTCTGTGCAACATTGTGAAAGAAAAATAAGGCAGGACATACCTATATAAGTGCAGTTGCACGTACGGCCACTCAATTAATTGTAGCTGAAACTATGCAAGTTGCGAGCCGTCACCTATGTTAGATTAAGGCATCCGAACAAGGCCGAAAAGAGAAGAAAAGAAAAACAATTGCGCTGATTAGCGATCGTGCAAGGGCCATCTATACGGTCAGACGCATTAATAGAGACCCTAATGACCAATCTAGGGGTCTGCAGGAAAGAGCTGCACTTACCAGCGTCTCCGCGGTGTGAACAATACGGGAGCAAGGCGCGAGCGAGCCGCGCTTGTTAATATAAAAGCGGGAGCGTGCTGGAACATTCAAGAGTTTACCAGCGAGTCCCTACCGGTCCGCCATATTGGGAGTACATCCATTCAATTAGAAAGACGACCCGGCCAGTGTGAAAGTACGATTAAAATAGAGAATAGAAGCTGAGACTGTACAAAGCAGTGTGAAGTCTAAACAATTACCGGCACACAATACGGGTTAGAGAGTGTTGTTAAGTGGATAAGGTGCCTAAGTTGTGAAAAGGGATAAATTAAATATTTGTGCGCAAAGAAGTTACGCAAATTAACCTTGAAGGGCCTTTGCAGGGTCCAATCTGGACACATCATGAAAAGGCCAAGATGGCATGGAACAAAAATTAGGCACTGATTGTGTCAGTAATATACCACGTCCGTGGGTGCCAAGGAGCTGAACAATATAGGAGTGCCTATAATTGTCAGTCCGACCTATATTAGTGCATAATTGAAAATACGTGATATTGGAGCACAATTGTTGAATTCTTCTTCATCAGTCTGTCCGGATTTATTACAGTAGATCACAGAGGCTAAATGAATGATCAACCATGGATGTAAGAGAAACTGAGCAATTATTAATACTCATATATCTGAAGTGCAGTACAGACACGTCAAGTCTATTAATCAAAGAAATACAGATAGTTCATGGTCCGTATTGAGTCCATGTGATAAAGTGGGATATTGGCAAATTAAGCAGGCTTCCAGTTGCCTAAGTTTGAGGACAAGGTTGCCTCCATGTTGATGCAAGGAGACTTTAGGCATCCCAGTAAATTTGATCAGTGCTTTGTTGTCCATGTGGTGGGCTTGTTGCCAATGAATAGTCAGCGGATATTTGGAGTCCTGATTAGAAATGGATGACAAATGTTCCCTTATACGAATCTTCAAGGGGCGAATAGTGCTGCCAATATAGCGCTGGCCACATATACATAAAATACAATATACGCAGAATTTCGTATTGCAATTAATGAAGGAATTAACCAATTCCTGTGTATATTGTAATTTATGTATATGTGGCCAGCGCTATACTGGCAGCACTATTCGCCCCTTGAAGATTTGTATAAGGGAACATTTGTCATCCATTTCTAATCAGGACTCCAAATATCTGCTGGCTATCCATTGGCAACAAGCCCACCAAATGGACAACAAAGCACTGATCAAATACTACATCAAGAACATGTTTGTCTGGTTTTACAACGCTTGCGAGAGAATAAACTGCTGGCCAAGCCAGAGAAGTGGGTTTTCCATGTCACTACTGTTCATTATCTGTGGTTTGTTTTAAGTCCTCAAGGAATAGAAATGGATCCTGCCAAGATTGACTCTATCCTTTCGTGGCCTGCCCCTACATCACTCAAACAGATACAATCCTTCCTGGCAAATTTTTATATGAAGTTCATCCCTACATTTTCTGCCATAGTACAACCTATAGTTGCATTATTGAAGAAAGACATACCCTTCAACTGGTCAACGGATCAAGAGACCGCCTTTCAAGAACTAAAACAAAGATTTACTCAAAGACCCATCCTGGCTCAACCTGACATCAATAAACCCTTCCTGGTGGAAACCGACACATTGGACTACGCCATAGGGGCAGTCCTAAAACAAGAATTTGAGGACAAGGAAGAACATCCCATTGCATATTTGTCTTGAACCTTGAATAATAGTGAAACACATGACTCAGTGTTGGAGAAGGAATTGCTCGCCATCGGTAGGCTTTCACAGAGTGGTGTCATCTACTCTTGGGTGGCAAGTTTCCTGTACAAGTTCGAACTGATCATCAGAATTTACAGGTCCTTCAGTCCCTGGCGTGTAGAAACAGTTGTCAGGCTCGTTGGGCCTTCTTTTTCGCCCAATACCAGTTTCACATCCACCATGTACCTGGTACAACCAACTTAATAGCTGACGCACTATCCAGAGGTCCTGATTACGAACCTGATGAAGCCCGTACCTTTCCAAAGATGTTTCCCGAATCTGTGTTCTTTGCCCAGGCCAACTCTCTATTGGATAACATCCGCACTGAAACCCCACTCTCTGAACTCTGGAAGGTATACACCAAGACTAACAAATGGTTTCTCATTGCCAAGGACAGTTATCTCTTCAAGGACAAGTGTCTGGCTATATCTACACAAACCATAACAACCAAGATAACAAACCTCTGTCATGATACCTTCCATTCCGAGCATTGGGGCATTACGGCTACTTTTCGACTCATCCAGAGAACGTTTGGTGGCCTAGAATGGCTGATGATATAAGGGCATACATCCAAGCCTGTGCTGTCTGCAGTCAGAACAAGTGCGACAATAAAAAACCAGCTGGTCTTCTTCATCAATCTGCATTGCCAGACCGACCTTGGGAGATAATTGCCACCGGTTTCATTGTAGAATTACCTCGTTCCAAGGGCTTCACAACCATCATGGTTACCATCGACCTGTTTACCCATATTGCCCATTTCATTCCCTTGGATAAGCTACCATCGGCACAAGAAATGGCAGGAATTTTCTTGAACAACATCTTTAGATTACATGGCCTCCCTTCCAAAATCATCTCAGACCATGGACCTCAATGCATTTCCCAGTTCTGGAAGTACTTGTGCCAAATGTTGGGTATTCAATGAGCCTTGTCTTCAGGATACCATCCTCAGACCAACGGGATAACCAAACGAGTAAATCAGAACCTAGAACAGTACCTATGATGTTTTGCCTTCCAGGTCCAGGATGATTGGTCAGGTTTGATTCCAGCAGCTGAATTTGCATACAACAATTCTGACCACTCTGCCATTAAGACAAGTCCTTTCTTTTGCAGTCAAGGATTCCATCCATCTGTTCTGCCAACACTCCTGCCTCACTCCACCCCGGTTCCTTCGGTTGATTCCTGGATAAAGCATTTGGTCACTGTACACAAGGAGGTGAAAGGACATCTAGAAAAGGCTAGGATGGATGTTAAACGATATGTTGATACCAGGAGGAGACCTGGCCCTATGTATGCCATGGGCGACAAGGTTAGGCTTTCCTCTAGACTTTTGCCTTGACACCTACAACCCAACAAGCTGGCCCCACGATTCCATGGGCCCTTTGTGATAAGGGAGATCATTAACCCTGTGGCATTTTGACATCAATTACCAGAATCCTGAAAGAAGAATCATCCCGTTTTTCACACGTCTTTGCTTAAACCCTATTCTCAAAACACCAGGACAGCTCTACGACCTACCCATGTACTCATCACTGATCAAATCGAATTTGAAGTTTCCAGGATATGCGATTCCAGATGCAGAAGAGGTTGACTGCAATACTTAGTGGAATGGAAAGGTTATCCTCCCAGCAAACGAACATGGGAACCTGTGTCCAACATGAATGCTCCCCGTATGTTACAGAAGTTCCATTTAACCCATCCAGGTAAACCAGGTGGATCACAGTTTAAGAGGGGGCATGCTGATATGATTCACTGTTTCCATTCCTTCTGGACTACATGGTCCATCAAACACTGCAACACCCTTTCAAGTATACTCCCAACATGGCCGACAGAAACCGCACTCATAGATCTCAAGGCACAGATAGACGAGTTGAGAGACCAAGGGAAGACAGCATTATTGCTTCTCCTTGATCTCTCTGCGGCCTTCGATTTGGTCGACCATGAGATCTTGTGCAACCACCTACAAATAGCTGCCCGCTTCTCTCAAGAAGGAACCAACTGGATCCAATGCTTCCTTAATAACCGTACGATGAGAGTCTTCTCATTATCAGCAGCAGCCGACCCTATCCCTATCACGTGCGGCGTACTGCAAGGATCTTGCGTCTCCCCTACACTTTATAACATTTTCACGAAGCCCCTTTTTGATGATCTAGACGATCTGGGTATCACCTACAGTAACTATGCCGATGATACCCAGATCCTCATCCCGTTGTTGGGGGATTATGACAAGGATTTGGCCTTCGTTAATAAAGTGTACCTCATCATCCAGGCATGGATGGCCTCACACGGTCTATGCCTGAATGATGACAAGACTGAACTTCTCATCCTAGGCTCTACACACTACCTCAACAAACTGGGCCACAAATACTCATCATTCATAATTGACGATAACAAAATCATGGTAGCTAAGGAGGTTAAAACCCTCTGATTCTATCTAGATTCCACCCTTACCTTCAACAAACAAGTGAACGCAATGGCCTCTGCCACTTCTTACACTTGCAAACTCATCAGGGCAGCCAAACCCTTTCTCTCCCCCACCAACTGCACCACCTTGTCCAGGGCGCTGATCCTGTCCAAGTTGGACTATTGCAACAAATATATCTCTAACAAAATCCAAATTCTCCAAAATAATGCCCTCAGAGCGGCCCTCAGTATCCCGAAGAAAGCCCATATTTCAGATTCCAGAAGATCTGTCAATTGGCTAGCTACCAAGGACAAGATATTCATTAAATCGGTGTCTCTGATTCATAAATGCCTCCACCAAGCAGCCCCCCAATACCTCATCACCAGATTTACTAGACCTACCCTCTCCCGCCCCTCTAGAACGGCCAACTCCAACCTTCTTCTGGTGCCCAGGTTCAAACGTACTACATCTGGAGGCAACAGCTTTCCAGTAAAAGCAGCACAATTTTGGAACTCCCTCCCTCCTACTTGCAGGGAGGACCTACCCTACCACCAGTTCAGAGCCAGGACCGTCCACTGGTTCAAATCTCTCGACTCATAACGACTCTTAGAGACCCAGATTCACCACTACCATGTGGTTCCGCATTGAATGTAAATATGTTTATAGTATTGCACTTAATGTACATGCTCTACCCCTACTCATTGAATGTAAATATGTTTATAGTATTGCCTTTAATGTACATGTTTTACCCTTCCTATTTGGCGTGATACGTCCGGCAATGTAACCTAGCTGGACCTCACCACACTGTATGTAACTAAGCTTTGCAACCCTCTTGCTGCCTTTGAGCCTGGCTTCCCTTGGGTTAGGTGCGCATTACAAATAAATAAATACAAATACAAATACCATTACGACGTTCCCTGTCTAGTGTTTCAACTGACCTGCCACTTCCTAGAAAACAGACACACCCCTGCGGCTCTGCACGTCTCAACGCTACCTTTCCGAAGTTCCGGCAAGTGTGTTGTGTCTAACTTCCCTTACTCCCATGCTACTCCCTTGTTTAGCGGTTTCCAATTCCTTCCTGGTAATATTCGGTTCTGCCCGCGCTTACCGCTTGTTGAATTGTTCTAACCGCCTTCTCCTCTGCCCTTGCCTGGATACGAACTGTACTCGTATTCTGCCTTCGGTATGGTACGAGCCTTCTGATTCCTTCCTGGTTCCCAAACCCTTCCCGGACTCAGTTCTATACCTTCCCGATCCTCCATGGAAAACTGAACGCCTGCATCTCTACGAGACTGGTACCCCACCTGCACACCGGCGACAGAGGACGCTCGCTGTGTGTCTGTACAAGTCCCGAATCATCAGAAAGAAGGAGAAACCTCCGAAGAACAAGAGTTCAAAGGATAAACAGATGATATTCGAGGGAAAGTTTGACACTGCTACCTTTTTTGGACCAATGAAGTAGATAGTATGGACTAGTAAAATCAGAAAAACAATAATAAATGCTGAGCACGCCTATATTATGCACCAATACATCAAGCCCCACCACTTGTGATTCTCCACACCTCGTTGAGTTTGCTCACTTTCCGAAACTGTACTGCTTCTGACATTCCTCATTGTGCCTGTGTACTGCTTTAAGGAAGGAAACATTTTTTTAATCAGGCAACTCTGTTAGATGTTCAGGCAGCTGCAAGATCTGTTCAACTATTGCCTTAAGCAGCCTCCTGATTGCAGGGCCATTTTTAGGATCGTGCAGAGAAACATGTATGTTAGTACTGCGCCCAAAAAGAGCAGGATAATCTTGCAAAATAAAAACGAAAACAGCGAGAAAAGCCTTTGGGCATCAACATCAAATAGGACCATGGGGTTAACCAAAGAGAAATTCAGTAAGGAATAAATCGAGAAACTGCTTCCTTTCCAGTCATCGAACTCAAAATCTAGATTTGGCATATTTAGCACTTCAACACTTTCTAAAGTCCAATTCAAAGATTTCTGTGACTCATGAACTTTGCTTAGCACTCCTCCTCTAATATCTATAAAGAGTGTCCAGGCTGAGCACAGTCCAAATTCAAACTTGCATTTATTTAATCAGCAATCTTAGCGTCCTTCTTCCTCGTCATCGATCGAGTCTGCACATGCAGAACTTCTTCATCTTATCTTGCTTCTGAATCAATGGTTGGGGGTGCATCGGTCTCACCAGAATATGGTTTGACGTCACCCAAGTGTATCCATGCATGTCTTTCTTGGACTTTTACTGCTGAGGGAGTAATATTCTCCACAATATAGCGCACACTAAAATGGTGCTCGTGCCACTTCCTTGTGAAGTTGCTCACTAGGACTGCATCTCCCACAAACAATCTAGGTATAGGAAATATTTCTTGAAGTCTGGTTGCTGAATGGTCTTCATCTGTGTCCTGAGAGCAACACCGGTTGCGTTTGAGTTGATCTGAAATGACAGGAAGACTAGCGGTCATGCATGTCAAATAAGTATGTAACTCATTTTCTAACAATTCTGCAGTCTTTTGGACATCACTTCTGCTCCTTGATGGGGGAGACAAGGGGGTTCTCATTTGCCTCCCTGTCACTAACTCGTGGGGTGTGAGGTGGTGGTCTGACCCAAGCTGATTGCTTAATGCATATAATGGTAGGGGCAAACAATACAGCCATCCCTTCTTCATTATCAATTTCAGTTTAGCAGTACTCTCTTTGAGAAGACCTTTGAGTCTCTCACCTATGCTGTTCACTTGTGGGTGCTTAGCAGAAAAAAACTTGTGCTTTATGTTCAATAATAAACTAATCTGATCAAATACTTCATTAACAAAGTGGGGCCTATCATCGGATCTCAGCACCTGACATACTCCCAACCTGGGAAAGATTTCCCAGACTAAAAATCTTGCTGCGCAATTGGCCTCATGGTGTGTACAAGGGCCTGCTTCGATGAGCCTAGAAAAGGGACAAATCACCAGTATCACATACCTGGATCCACTACATACTTGCAACATATCAACATAGTCAGTCAATATGTAAATGCTGAAAAGGACCATTCGGTCGAGGAATCACTCCTCTGATTGTTCGCAGTGTGTGTCCAGTGGTAAAATTTTGACATACGATGCAATTTACTACATAAAATGCAACGTGTTCTAACAGGTTCGGAATGAGCCACTCCTCCGCAATAGCTGCTGCGAGGCTTTCCCCAGTTACATGCACTGGGTAGGGCAGCTGTTCAAGCGCTACCCTTAACAAGGCTACAGGCATCACCGGCTTTCCATTGCTGTCCTGTCACCACAATGCTTCAGAGGGGGATAAAGAACACACCCTTCGTTTCCACAATTCTTGCTCTTCCTGTGGTGCACTGCCTTGAACCTCCATCAATTATGTTCTTGATAAATGATTACACTATTTATTTACAATCATAATTGTGACTCCCCTACCTCTAACTCCCTCAGCGTCCGTCGTTTTTCAAAGAAACGAGCTCGGGGTAGATCTCTGACTTCGGCTGGGGCCTCCCTCTGGAACAGCCTCCCTGCCACTCTAAAACCTGAGGAGAACCATCTCCGGTTCCGGAAGCACCTCAAGACCTTCCTCTTTTCTTCTGCCTTCACTCCCCCTCTCGCCTGCTGATCTGTTCTCTCTTGGAACCGTGCACCTGGCTGGCCACCCTCTGTCCTCCGGGCACAGGTACCTGCTCACCCTGCCACCCTCCCGCACTGCCTCCGGGCCACCCCTTCCACTGGGGTCTGTATCTGTACCCACACAGCCCCCGCTCCTTTTTCTTCCTGCACTTAACAGACCTACCCTGTCTGCTGCCTTAAACCTAGCACTTGCAAATTGCTGGCTGCACTACCACTGTTTGTTTCTTTTATTATTTATTTATTTATTTATTATTTATCTGTTTCTGCTCTGCTTCGTACTTTCCACTTCTTCCCCCTTCCGTGCACTTTTCCCCTCCCCCTCTCCCATGCACTTGCGCGTTCTCAATGTCACTGGGCCTAGTAAGATCGCTCTTTTGTTCTCCCCTCCCTGTTCCCCTCCCTTGCCTTGTCATGCTCTGAAACACTTGTGTACGAGTGCGATAGAAGTAAAATATCAATATCAATACTTTTTCTTTTACATCTGGAGTATCAAAACTTGAAATATCTGGTGAATATGCAACCCTTTTGGCTTCTTCGTCTGCGGCTGTGTTCCCGTGAGATATAAAGTCTGTTTGATTAGTAAGTGCTGCGCATTTAACTATTGCGATGGCTACTGGGAGTTATAGTGCCTTGGTAAGCCTGTCCAATAATGCTGCTTGTTGCACTGGAGTGCAGTTCGCTCGTAAGTAGCTCCTCCTTTTCCAGCGTGCTAGCCCTGCATGCACGGTTGACAGGACATAGGCAGAGTCACTGTACACCATCACTTCCTGCCCTGCATGTTTCTCGAGTGTGACAATAAGCACCGCTAATTCTGCTACTTGTGACCTAAAGTGAGATGGTAGTCTTGCACTTGCTACCACTTCAAATTCACCATTGGCTCTGTGTCTTACCACAGCTGATCAATTTTTGAAGACCCATCAATAAAGAGAATAACCCCCTGCTATCGCATTCTCCTTTACCCAAGGAATATCATTGTAGAACTCTTCGTAATTAGCGCAATCATGCACATGCTCACCCTCTGCCACAGGCTCAGCTACAAACGTGGCAGTGTTCACTATTTTACACCTGACTATTTTGATTGCTGGATTTGATACAACTAACTCATATGTGGAAGCCCTCTGAGATGTCAATGTACCTTTAGGTTTCTCCAAAATGGCAAACAATGCATGCTCAATAAACAATGTCATAGAACACCACATCAAAATGCTTGTAGAATTCTCTATCAAGAACACAGCTGGAAAGTGCCATCTCATTACTGGATCTAAAATCCCACTGCAAGGGGGTTTATACCCCAATGTAGTTCTCTGTGTAAACACTGCTGTCATGACTGTCCCATATGAATGCGAGAACAAGAAGAATTCCTCATCATAGTTGGGAATTCCTAAAACTGGAGCTGTACAAATTGCTTTCTTTAATTCTTCTAAGTCTTCCTCCATTCCTTCAGTCTACTTTATTCTTTCCTTATTCACTTGTGTTTTCTTCAGAGCGTGCAAAACAGGGTATGTGTATGGACTATAATCAAATACCAATGCTCTAACTGTATAATCCCCAAAACTGCTGCATTTGCTTTATGGTGTGTTGTTTTACTGTTTTCATAATCGCCTCAGCTCTTTCAGTTGTGACTCTCTTCCCTTCATGTGAGATTAGCTGACCTATGTACAGCACCTCTTCTTCACAATATTGCAGCTTTTCCTTGTCCACTTTATATCCCTTATCTGCTAGAATAATCATTAACTGAATCGAATCTTGCCTGTACTCATATTCTGTCGTGCTGCAAACCAAAAAGTCATCTACGTACTACAACACAACACTTTTCAAATCAATATTGCTTAAGTCCATCTGCAGGATCATATTAAAGATCGATGGAGACTCACAGTACCCTTGGGGCAAATGAGTGCTCTTTAGCTTAGTTTGATGAAATGTAAGTGAAGTAAAGTCTTGAGAGTCCTTACGCAACAGGTTAGCGAAAAATGCATTTTTCAAGTCAATCACTGTGAAATATCGTGCCACTGTGGGGATACTACATAGTATCGTTGCTGGATTTAGAACTCAAGGAAACTCTACCTCTACAATCTGGTTAATTGGTCTCATGTTCTGAATTAGTCTCAGCAAACCTTCACAGGGTACACCGCAGTATTACATAGTGACTCTGACGTCACTAAAATATCCTGTTACGTTAGTGCTGAAATAGTCTTAAAAATACCCATCTCCGCCTCTCGAGACATTGGGTACTGTCTTGCTCGAGGTAAAATTGCTCCTGGCTTCAACTTAATCTAACCTCCCTTACCCCCTTTAATAGGCCTACATCATAGGGGCCTATAGTCCATAAAGAGGTTCACACTTTTTCCAAATCTTCATCAGAAAATGCTGGTCGCTGCTGCACTATCACCATATGCACTAGGATTTTTATTCTGATCCAATATGTAATACTCATCTCGAATATTACTTCATTATCTGCTGGATGATCTCTAAACATATTCTCGTCAGTGACGTCAGACAATCTATACCCTTCCCCAATGGCATTCGATAATTTCCATGGCCTGCCCTCGTCATCGGTTCCTTCGAGCATGGTCAATTCCCTTTGCACTATGGCTGCATTTAACTCTAGGGGAATAGTCTGTCCCCCCTCTTCGTCCATAGGTATTTGTGGCCTGAATAAAAACTCATCAGGTATTCTCATAATCTTTCCCACTAGGCTGGGTAGGCATGTCAAGAAAATGCGTACCCCATAAAGAAAGACATCTGGCTAGCATTCCTCGCAGAGCCATTTGCCCTGTAAATGCCAATATAAATTCTACCACATTCATATAATGTATCCCTGAAGTAGAACACACTATACCTTAATCAGTAAATGAAATCGCCATTTTAAGGTTAGTCATTAAATCCCGGCTCAAAATATTAACTGGTGTCTGCCTTGAATACAATAATGGAACAGACAATTCACACTCTCCATGGAGACTGGTAATTCATCAGTAAAAGAAACACTACTTGTAGCTCCCGAGAAAACTTGCGCATTCATGGCATTTCCCGTCATTGGATATTTGCCCTCTCATATACATGAATAAGTAGCCCCAGTGTCTACTAAAAAGAAAAAGATTTGTCTCCTATGGTCCCATTAACACTTGGTTCCTCTTGGGGGTCTGGTGTCACCAATAGTACTGAACACAGCAAGTCACTCTGTGAGCTGTGCAATTGTCTGTAGATACTTATCCATGTACCTGTAAAAGGACTTCTTCCTACCACAGTGACAACCTCTTATCTAGGTGTCAATAACTGTCCCATGTTTGTATTCTGCTGTATCTGCATGGGTGCTGTGACTGCCCTTCGGTGGATTCAATGGTGCTTGCAATGCCTGCTGCATTTGCAGCGCTTGTGCTTGATACACTGTGTGATCTTTGGCAAACCCATCCCTAGCTTGTGAGCTATATGCTGGAGGATAAGCTGCCCCCCTCTTAAGAATTGCCCATTCTGTACATACCCTTGGCCTCCAAATGTTTGTGTGATGTGCCCTGTCGTTCCACATGTCCAACATATAGGAGGAGCTTTCCTGACTAGCCCTCCTTGGTTGAATCCCCCTTGCACATTCTGATTATCATTCTAAATATTTTGAAAACCACTTTGATTTTTCTGAAAACCACCTCTTCCTCTGTAGCCCATTCCTCTGCCTCTCGGCATAAACCCATTCTCTCCTTGATCCATCTGGCATTGATTATTTGCCTGCGATGCACACACTACTTGCTGCAATCTGAGTCCTTCTCCGCTTGTCAATACCACCCGTTCTATGGAATATTTTGACATTTTCTTCTGAACTAACTTGGCTTCCTAAAATTTTCTAGCATCTTCCTTCTTTTTATTCTTCTATTGCAACAGCCGGCAGTGATGTGCTGTTGTCAACTGGATCTCTGCCCATCAATACGCTTCCATTCCCACAAATTTCTTGAGCTGTCTCTGTTCCTGTTCCAGCAAATCCCTGACACAGAATGTGGTAAAATACTGCCACTGATTTCCCCACGGCTCCCTCATTTCAAGAGTCCAGCATTCCTGAATATTTTGAATGTAAGCAAGGGGATCTTCATCATCTTTCATCTTACGTGCCATAATTGCACCCATATCTGACGTATCAGGATAATGTACCCTGAATGCCCTCCAGACGTCTGCTCTACAATTATTTAATGGTGCTTCGTCATGTGCTGTGTTCTGTGCCGTGACACTTGAATAGCCTGCTCTCATCCAAATGTCATCAACCCTTTCACCAAGAATGGCTGCTAGGAGACCCTTAATGTAGCCTATTGCCAGAGTACTTCCTCCTGTCATCTTTTCTAGCTCTAAATCCATTTCCCTGCACCCGCTGTTAAAGTTTACACCTTAAATTGTCCTTATCCATTTGTGGCCATGGAATATACTGCGGTCTTGCACCTCCTTTCTCCAATAAGGGAAACTGCGTGAACCCAAATCCACAATTGGCTCCCATCGTCTGCCTATCCATAGTAGGGACAATGGCGCCTAATTGTCTTCTGCCTGGCAATGACCTCAGCCTGCTCACATATGGCGGTGACTCTCCCATCTCACTATATGTCCATCCTTTAGGTCGCTCTGGGTAAGCCATAGGATCTGGCGTTGTATCCTTAGTCTGCTCTAGATCAGACCATCTCACTTCCGTGTCTGTCTGCAGGCATCCCTCGGGACCGCATGCACTTTACCCCCCCCCCATGTAAGGTTTCTCTCTCTTCGTCTGACATATCTAGTCCCCAACCCTTATTTAAAGTCAGTCTGTCTAAGGACAAGGCTCTATCCTGGAGACCAAATGGGTCTCTTTCTTCCCTTTGTGATTGGACGGCCAGGGATTGTTCTCCCTTGACTCACCGCTGCTTCCCAATCTGCTGCTTTCTCTTAAGTCTTGACAGGCTTTATCGATTCTCTCCCCGATGCTCCCTATGTCAAATTTCTCCTCTGGGGTTATCCTAGATGGTTCTGCCATTGCTCCCTGCAACGTGAGGAACTTCTTTATATTGCCCCATGGTATTACTGTACTCGATTCCATTAGCTCTTTCTGAATATGATCAATATTGCGTTCCCTTTGTCTCCTTTATAGCACTGTTTCTTAATCTAATTCTCTTTGCCTTCTCGCTTCCTGTCTAACCCTTTCCTCTTCTTGTCTTTTATCTTCCCTTCTTTCATTTCATTCTCTCTATGCTCTTCTTCTTCCATTTATCTTTGTATTCTTATATCCCTTCATTTCTGTGCTTCCTCCTCTTCTCTCTTCTTTTCTCGTTCTTTGATTACTCTCTGCCTGTTGCCATACTTCCTTTGCTCCTCTGCCCTTTCTTCTTTCTTTTGCTGCTCCTCTTGATACATCTGTTCTCGTTTTTGTCTATTCTTTCATTTATGCTCATCTTCTTTCAACATTTTCTCTTGTTCCCTGTCTTTTCTAACCTGTTTGTCTTGATCTTCCCTTTGCCTAACTTCCTCAATACTTTTTCCATCGAGCTTGAGCAATATCTGTCCACCCATCCATTTGTTCTGTACGAGCGTTACCTCGTCGGCTTTATCCTTTTCTTCTTTCCATCTTTTAATCTCTCCATCTATGTCTACAGATATATTCAGTTGTTCACCTTTCTACTCTTTGTCTTGAAAGACCTTAAAGATCTCCTCCTTTCTTTTAGTCTCTTCTGGGCTATCCTCACTGCTACAATCAGGTGGTTCATATATTGGATTACTATGTCCTAATGCCGCCTTTAGTTCCCTTAATGGATACAATTCTACATCTTCTGTACTATCGCTGTTTACTTCAGGCGAGCAAAAGGCTCGACACATTCCTCCCTACAATGATTAAGCATCCAATCCTCTGGAGGCAGATCTTCCCGTTCCTCCTAGTACATTTTCCAGAGTTCTAAAATAGCTAGCATCTTTTCCAGTTTCTTTCTCTGCTTCTGCATGTCCTAGCAATGTGTCACATTCTTCCACAATTCCAACATTGTTGTGGCTATCCACCATTAAATCCTCCTCTTCCCTCAGGGTTTTGAAATCCACCTCGTCCTACTCCTCTAGGCCCATTCCCTCTTCCTCTTGGCCAGAAATTGTACCCACTCTGTTCTGTGGGATATACAGTATTATTTTGCTGTATTATTTTGCTGTTCTGGTCGTAAAGTCAACTAGTTTGTCTGTTTGTGTATTTTGTAATTGAACGGAGGTGTCGAAGAGCGACAAGAAGTAAACTGTGAGGTTAAAGAAGAGATAATTTGTTATCTATTCTAGGACTTTGTCGGTGCCGACTGAATAGATAGATTGAGATAATTGAGAAGTAGAGGCTTTGAGTGGCGAGTTTTGGCATGCACGGATATTTGTTGTTTTTCTGAAAACGTATTTGTATAATTAACGGTAAGTATTGACAGTCAATTGAGACTTATCACAATGAGGGATGTTACTCCACTGATGCATCTGTGCAAGACGCTGGCAAAACATGTGCCCAAGCTCAGGCAGTATAGTGCGGAGTGGGTAAAGGGCACAGCAGATAAAATATTCATACCATGGCCACAAGGGGAATCGCTGTCTGAGGCGGTTTTGCAACACATGACCACATACTTGCACGCTGCATACAAATGGAAGCAAAGCCATGGACAGAAATACAATTTACAATTGTGCATCACTGTCGATTAATGCAGAAGAAGAATAAGAAGAAAGCAGAGAATAGAAAGGGTGAGGAAGCAAAGTTAGTTCAAAAGAAGTTGTCCAAAATAGCCATTGAGGGAGCGGTATTGATGAATAATGAAGGAGGGGTGACATATGCAACATAATTGACAAGCTCCAAAAGGGAGGATGGGTTATTCTCCATAATATAATGCAGGACCACAGGGATATTATGCCCAAGATCATATGAAGGCTCAGACATATGCCCCGCAACCCCAGCAAACACAGTCGATACCACTGCAAATGCAAGTACACATGCAAGCAAAACAAGTACAACCAGTAACAGGTACAACTGCAGCCAGCGCGGACACAGCAGGCTATGGTATCACAATGAAATTTGATTACAGGAGCTTAGCAAGCTCCTGCACCCAAATTGGGAAGTGTGATTGTGATAGGAGGAAATCTTTTCACAGGTACGGGGATGAATTTATACCCACAATGGGAAAGACCACCCCACCTGTTTTTTCAATTGCTGTTGTACTGGCTCGGGCAGCCCCTGACACAAAATGTGGTAAAATAATGCTACCATTCTATCCCATGGTTCACAAGCCTCCTGCCGCCATTTTCCTGAATTTCTTGAATGTAATCATTTTAGCACTCTATATAAAGCTCTTCTCTTTTCTAGTTAGAATGGATCACATGGCTCTCCCTTGCGCCTAACCATTAAAGAGGTAGAGCT
Source organism: Ambystoma mexicanum (assembly GCF_040938575.1). NCBI lineage: Eukaryota > Metazoa > Chordata > Amphibia > Caudata > Ambystomatidae > Ambystoma > Ambystoma mexicanum. The sequence goes on from NC_090929.1 coordinate 120,378,702, forward strand.
GGCTATAAGTAAGCAACTCCCTAATCGTGCTCCGGATCAGATACCATGCCCGCTGATATTTTTTGTAATGAGGTAGATCTGTGGGCCCCATTACTAACCAAGTGCTTCAATGCACATCTAGAACTGGGCACCTATCTGGCAACATGGGGACAGGCTATAATCTTCCCTATTTTCAAGAAGGGGGACCCTGGTAGCCCTCTTTCATATTGTCCGATCTCCCTTCTGGACACCTCATTCAAAATCTTTGGTAGGGCAGTCTTGGCACGATTTGACCAATGGATCGCTGACTCGGGGGTACTTACAGAGACCCAATATGGCTTTCGTCCGGGCTTGTGAACTAGGGACCAGGCCCTGAACCTGTATTTGGTGGGTTCCTCATCAATTTATGTTAGGGGTGAGCCATTATATTTGGCTTTCATGGACCTGAGCACCGCATTTTATAAAGTGGACAGGGCGATGCTCTGGGCTGTGCTCAGGGGTCCATGGGCTGTCCGGAGGATCTGGTCAAGGTGCTCCAAATAATCCATAAAAACACATCAGCCTGCGTGAGATTTGGTGACCAGGGACAGTGTACAGCTTTTTTTAGACCTTTTTGGGTGTTCGCCATGGTTGTGTTGTGGCACCCGTACTATTAGCCTTGTATATAAACAGCGTTTATCAGGTTCTTGTTAATTCTAATGCTGATTTTATTAGGATAGTAGGTTTTCCCCTTCCTGTCCTAGGCTATGCTGATGATATGGTAATCATAGCTCATAACCCCATAGCCTTACAATGCCTTGTGGATGTTTATACTGAATTTATGGCCACTCACAAACTCTCGGTGAACTCCAAAAAATCAGCTGTTATAGCTTGCAGGAGCTCAGGCGTCAGACACCTCAAGATGTGGAAGATACTGAGTGGTGAAGAACCTATTCCTAGGGTTACTAGTTTTGTATATTTGGGAATTTGTTTCACTGAGAATTGACGAGGGTTTGGCCATGTGGACAAACAATGTATGAGGATGAGACAGGCATTGGGGGCCCTGTCACGTTTTCAAAATGACTGCCTGGGGCATCCACTCAAGCTACTCCTCGAAGTCTACCGGGCACAAAGCAAAACAGCCACTAATTATGCGGCAGCACCCTGGGGCATGGAAAAGATCCCAAGTATTGAAAATGTTGAGAACACCTTTCTAAAAAAATACTTGGACTACCACAGTCTGCGCCAAGCTATGGCACCCATTTGGAACTTGGGTGCCCCATCTTGCTGACGAGTGGTTATTGTCCCCTGTTGCACACTGGCTGGCAATATGGTCAAACCAGAAAGCCGTTCTTTCACATAAAATCATAACAGCATTGGTGAGAAGTACGGCTGCAAAGAAAATACTGTGGCTCATTTACATTCCGAAATGTGTCAGTCAGTTAAACTGTGCTAGCCTCATTTCTCCTCCATCTTTTTGGACTTTTGTGTTGTAAGGGCCCATAAGCAACTGTTTAAATCCATCCTTGTGTCAAACAGAGAGTCCTCTGCCTTAGGCACTCCTGCAAACAGAAGGCACGTTGTTTTAACCATTGCAGACACTATTCAGCCGTATTTGCTACATAGTGATAAACCTTATGACCGTTGGGCACTCACAAGAGCACGATTTGATTGTCTATGTCTTGGAGCCCAAACTAAAAACTGGTCTCACAATGTACAGTCTCTGGCTTGCTCTTGCTGTCGGTGCCCTGTGGTGGACCTTCTGCATTTTGTGCTGTTTTGCCCAACATACGCGGACTTAAGGAGAAAAACACTCTTGCCCCTACTGAGGTCTACTAGAATGTCTCAAGCTAGACCGGCCCTGTGTTATCCACTCCCAGCTGCCACGTGGCCAGTGGCCTGGGGCTCAGTGGACTATTTGAGAAAGGCCTGGCACTGGAGAACTAAAATCATCTCTCAAAATTTGACTGAACATTGATAAACTAATGACTATTCTGGTACTCTTTTGGAGGATATTAACTGGCATACACACATGCACTTTTTTTGAACTTTGTTTATTTTATGTAATGTGTTTTTATCTCTGTGTTATGTATTTTTGTATTATTGCATTTTATCTTGTATTTGCTGTTTATGGAAAATTTGTTTCCGAATAAACGTATTGATTGCTTGAATGAATGTAAGCAACAGGATCTTCAACCTCTCCCATTTTGCTAGTCATAATCGCTCCCATGTCTGATGTATCAGGGTATTGCACTCTGAGCACCCACCATACACATGCTCTGCAATTATTAAATCACGCTCCATTCTATGTCGTGTTTTGTGCACTCACACTTGCGTATCCTGCTTGCTTCCAAATGCCATCAGCTCTCTCCACTAGAATAAATTCTAGTAAACCTTTTACATCACCTATAGCTAACATCATTCCTGATGTCAGTCTCTCTAACTCATAAATCCATTTTCCCGCACCAGAAGTTAGACTCAGCAATTTACACCTTAAATTATCTTTATCCGTCTGTGGCCATGGCATATATTATGGTGGTCCTCCCCCTTCTCCAATAAAGGGAATTGTGAAAATAACAATAGATAATCATTCCTGCCCATGCTTCGTGTTTTCCAGGCGGGGCTTGTCTCGCCAGTTTGTCTCCGTCCTGGTAATGCCCTAAATCTACTTACATAAGGCAATGAAAAATCCCCTGTACTGCACAATCGTTCTTGTGGTCAATCAGCATTTAATGTTGATTCTGGTGTTTTCTCCTTAAAGCCTTCTAAACCTGATTATTTTGCCCCTTTGTCTATTCTTGATTCATTTGAAAACCTTCATGTACCCTCTCTTTGTGCCCTCTCATTCTCCTCCTTTTCTACATATGATATCGTTATTCCCCAGCTCGTGTGGCTGCTGTCTTTCTCTGCATCATCGAGATCTAATCTTTTTAAAGACAATGTTCCATACTCGTCTGTTATGACGTCATCTAACCTACCTTCTGTTCCCCTTATTAGATATCCTTCTGCATTCTCTTGGGTTTTATACCCGTCTTTATCCCTTATTTGCCTGTATACATCCCCAAGCCTTTGCTCTATGTCTTCTCTGTCCTGCCCATCAGCCCATGCTGATCTCGGCATTCCTTACAGCTTCCTACGGGGCTGTTGTGACCCTCTCACTTCCTCTAATCGTTCTTGTGCATCAATAGGCATTATGCTCTTCTGGCATAAGTATTCTATCTCGTCATCTTTTATTCCCCTAATCCTGACAGTTTTTTCTTCTCTTCTCCTCATTACCCTCAATTCATCTTCCTCTCAGCTTCTGCAACCTTTTCCTTTCTTCTCTTCTAATCTCTTTTTCTTTTCTTGCCTCATATCCTCTTCGTTCTCCCCTTTGCTCTTTCCTCCTCCTGCTCTTTCTTTTCTCGTTCTTCTCTCTCCTCTCTTTCTCAGACCTCATCAATGGCCTTATTGTCCAGTTTCAGCAATATTTGTTGTGCCATCCCTTGATTCTGTGCTATGCTATTCCCATAGTTGTAGCCTTTATTTATTTTGTTTCCATGCTTCTTCCTCTATTTCCATTTGTCTGTCTTGTCTGTCCTTTCTCTCATTGCGCTGTTGACTTTCATTGCATGCTGATATATTTTTGCATTCTCTGCTCATGCTCTCTTTCATATTATCCTCACTGCTATAAGCAGGGGCTGCATACGTTGGACTAAAATACCCCGTTGCTGCTTTTAATTCCTTTAAAGGATGAAATCTCTTCTCCTCTGTATCTGCACTCTTATATTCAGGAGGGGAAAGGGGAGCCAAAGGCGTTTTATCCTCCCCTTGATGCTGATAGAGCAGCCACTCTCTATAGTCTGGATCTTCTTTCTCGCTCTGATACATTTTCTATGGCTCCGAATTGGCCCAACCTTTTCTGCAACCTTTTCCCCTTGTATGCGGCATGCAAATATGTTGTCATATGCCGCAATACAGTTTTTGACAGCAAACCCTCCTGAGGCCATGGCATGAGTGTCTCATTGGTCATGCCTTGAACCCATTCCAAATAGTATTTCCTTATCTTCGATGTGTATCTCAGTAATGTCCTACACAAATGTAAAAGAGGTGTGTTCCCTATGATAATGAATTGGTTTAGATCGTCAATACTTGTCTGTTTATTTTGTATTCTTTATTTTATCAAATATACCACGTCGGTCAATTGGCATAGGCACCATCAAGCACTTTTTATCACCCTAATCCGAACATATTTAACTGCTCACTTTTTTATTTTAAAAATCTATACAATGATATTCTGCTTACTCCTTCGTTGACACATTTTTTGTCAAGTTTTATTATCACGTTCTTTTATTATTAGTATTTTAAGAGTCTCTTCTTTACTATCGCTCTATATTTATTAGTCTAGACACAACAACAGATTTATATTGACATTTTTATAACCCCCACACATGCGCACTTTTTTCATTTTTACTGTGTACGGCTTCTTTTACTATCTTAGTAAATGTATCCATTCTCTGTTTCACTCGATTTTTGGAGTTTGACACACACTCCTCTGCGGGCCTTGCCTCAGGAATCCTTAACACCCTTTACTTTAGTGCGTACCCTTCTGTCCCCTTGTTACCAGGAATCGAGATATCTATTTCTTTTTATAATCTCCCCAAATAATTCAGTTACTTTTTACACCTATTATGTACAACACAACCCCCCCTATTTTTGCCACTTTCGCTGTTCTACTTACATGCATGACTCAGATCAAGTCCTCCAGCATTGACTCTTCCTCAATCGACCAGTTCACCTTCCATCCACAGGGCACCTGCGTGTACCAGGCAGGTATTTTGTAAAAGGGGGACCTGCTGACCAAATCTTATTGCATGTGACTCTGCGGGCCGATCTCCACAGGAAACCCTGCAGTCTTCTAATTAATGGCGGCAGCAGCCAAGCATCCCTGTGTCTGGCCTAGTTCGACTACAACATGACCATCTGCACTGATACCAAATGTGCTCTAGGACCTTGAAGCATCTTTTGTGCTAGATGGAATTATAATAATGATCTCAGAGCAAATAATCGACCGACTCAAGGAATATGGCAAAGTACTACTTTATTCTTCCTTAATAAAGTAGCGAGAACTCACAGATATCAGGCTGCTCGATGCACACTTGCAACTAAACTTGATTACATGGAGGTCTTATACTCTAATATGCGACATTTATGATGTCATTCTATGTGGCAAAATACAAAACCTATTGAGGGAAGGGATTGGTTAAGGGAACATATCTACTTACTGAACATATAAGGATTAGTGAATTATTGGCTACCCCTCATCTGCAGGGCAAGCCTTGAACTACCTCTAAACACATATACTACAGATTATAGCTGACTAAACAACAGTGGATTGGCCTCTGCAACATTGAATGTTAGGTTGTCCCTCAACCGCACTGATTGGTTGGGGTAAGATTTGAACCTTGAACTTTTGGCTCTTTTAGCAGCACGTGCGTGAAACTAAACTAAGGTGTTTGAATCCTGTCAGACTTCTCTGCATTTTTCTAATTAGTCCATCAGCTCTCATCGGTAGGCCGTAAGGCAAAGTCTACCATTTGTAGTTGACCTTGTTGCCTGCTCACTGTCCTGGAACATTCAAGGGAGTGTGAGCACATCACTATCTCAACTTGAGGCTCTAATGAATAGCCTTTGTTGCAACTTCTGAGTCACTTGTAAACAAACCACAAATGTGTCAATTTCAGCCTTCTATTTACTGCTATTTCTTTTAATTATGCAGGGCGCTGTTACTCCTTTTGGCCTCTAGAGAATTCTATCTCACATGAACTTTGTATACTTTTAATTGACCAGCAGTTTGGCTCTCACAGATGTTTTCTTCTTCTTCATTCTAGGAGGAATGTCCCACATTCAGAGCTCATCCATGTAACTCCCTTTTTTGTGTTTTGTGCTTTGTGCTTATCCCTTAAAATAGAATCCTTAATTCTAGGCCAACCTTGAATCATCGCTGTCAGTACAAAAAAGAAGGTGGGTGAGGCGCGCACTCCCGGTCCTGGTCAATTAAACCTGTTGCAAACAATAAGTAGCTGGGTCACATCCCAAAATGGACAAATATTCACAGGGTTAGATCCCTTCTGCTGCAAATGAGGTACTCAGTATTAACAGGGTTGGATCCCTTGCTGCAAATCAGGTACTCAGTATTAACAGGGTTAGATCCCTCAGCTGCAGTTCTGTGGTCTGTAGTTGTTTTCCTCCTAGCACTTTCTTATCTCAAATAATCATCAGGGAGGCTGTTGAGCAGGTGTGTCGAATTAGACTCAAAGGATTCTGGTAGCTGTAGTGAAAAAGTTTTTTTTCTGTTCAGGTGACCAGCAACCGACACCCATCCAAAGCACAAGTCCTTCCCAAATTTGGGGAAGGGGAGAGAACCATCTTTATGATTCTCCAGAGTGGGGCACAGTCACCCCATGGCGCTGCCTCTGGAGCCCGGGACTCCCATAGCATTCAGTACAAAAAAGAAGGTGGGTGAGGCGCGCACTACCGGTCCTGGTCAATTAAACCTGTTGCAAAAAATAAGTAGCTGGGTCACATCCCAAAATGGACAAATATTCACAGGGTTAGATCCCTTCTGCTGCAAATCAGGTACTCAGTATTAACAGGGTTAGATCCCTTGCTGCAAATCAGTTACTCAGTATTAACAGGGTTAGATCCCTCAGCTGCAGTTCTGTGGTCTGTAGTTGTTCTCCTCCTAGCACTTTCTTATCTCAAATAATCATCAGGGAGGCTGTTTAGCAGGTGTGTCTAATTAGACTCAAAGGATTCTGGTAGCTGTAGTGAAAACGTTTTTTCTGTTCAGGTGACCAGCAACCGACACCCCTCCAAATCACAAGTCCTTCCCAAATTTGGGGGAGGGGAGAGAACCATCTTTATGATTCTCCAAAGTGGGGCACAGTCACCCAGTGGCGCTGCCTCTGGAGCCCGGGACTCCCATAGCATTCAGTACAAAAAAGAAGGTGGGTGAGGCGCACACTCCCGGTCCTTGTCAATTAAACCTGTTGCAAAAAATAAGTAGCTGGGTCACATCCCAAAATGGACAAATATTCACAGGGTTAGATCCCTTCTGCTGCAAATCAGGTACTCTGTATTAACAGGGATAGATCCCTTGCTGCAAATCAGGTACTCAGTATTAACTGCACACTGAGCTGTTTTTCTCCGTCTCCTGATTTTCCATCCCCGGTCTGTCCCTTAGGTAGCTTGGTTAAGTTCAACATGAGCCAGCGTCCATTTTCCCATTATGGCAGTCCTTGCCTTGTTACATATACCTTTATAGCAAGCTTCTATGTGCTTTCTTTCTACCTTGCTTCACTGCATATTTACAGTTATTGGTCAGTGCATTACTTCATCTTCTTTGTATCCACGATTACTTTAGCTTTAGATACATGTTTCTCTTGGTACTTCAGTTACATTGTTACTCTTAAGTATTTTCATATCGTTTCAACCTTGGTTCATATATCTTCTTTATGATATCACTCAACCCTCGTCAGATTTCACTTTATCGTATGTCCATGATGTCCATAGGTACATTCTTACACCCATTCATATGGCATCCTTCCACACTTCCAGTGCAAGGGTACATTATGTATGGCTGTCTTGAGTGCATAACATCTCTCATACACTTGATGCAGTATAGGAACAATACAGCGGGTCCCATTAACTGCTCTTCTCTGACTGTTCTAGCATGATGGTGGTCGGGAGCTAGGACCCTTTTGAGCTTTGAAGAAACTCCCAGTCAGCCTCTTCTCCCTCTTGGAAAGCAGGTCTACTCCAGATAATAGTCTCATCATGGAGAGGGCCCATTCCTGCAGGCAATATCCAGGCTCAGCTCTGACCTATTTGGAACAGGTGTTCTTATTTCTATGTAGCTTTTGATTCCAGAGTCAGATCCTATTTCCTTTGTGTTTCTCTTTTTATTATGGGTGATATTCCCACACTTTGGGACTCATTATGAGTTCCCCGCTCTGGAAAAAATGCCTGAAAAAATGCTGGTAATTTATGGCATTTTTCCTGGACCAGGGAAAGACAGCTTTGCCGGTGGGGGCAGTGAACTTTTGGGCAGCCTGACCTGCCAGGAGTTCAGGCCACTACCGGTAAGAAATGCTGGAATCCCTGGCACCGGTACTACCAGTGCTGGTGGTTCCAACAATCCCATCCCATTGAGTGTTATGAGACTCCATTGAATGGGAACTTACCACGATCTCTGCTGACGATAATATCCCAGTAATACCAGGATATAGGGCAGCGGAAACAGTAAGGCAGTTTTGCCAGTGTCCCAACAGAATTACCGGCAGAATACCAGCAAAATTGTAATGAGGCCCTTTGTCATTGACAACATCCCACCGTTTGATCGGTCAAATATATCCATTGGCTTGCTTAATAATCAGACACTCCCAGATAATACAGCCCCCCCACCCAATTCAAATAGGGTGATCATAACTCTCACAAGAAATGGGTGGGGCTGATAAGCTCTTAAACATTTTGGCTGCATAAATCCTTTGTATTCCATATTTCATTGTGGCAACAAACCACACAAATGAAATATGGATTTCTGGGATCCTTCAGCACTCATGAATGTTGGGACATGCAACATGGATTTGAACAATCACTTTTCATGAAGTTTCTAATAGTCAAAATGGTATTAATATTAAACAATGTAGGCAATTTAATTTAAAAGAAGACAAGCTCATGGTTATAACATACCTCCTTTGTCTCTAGGTTGTATGTTTGTGGTTTTATAAGCACAATTGTTTTTTTATTTGAAATTTAAAGCTGCAAAAATGATGTGCTTTCCTATTAAGGAAAGGCTGGAATGGCAAGGCTTGTCCTCAGCTACTGATTAGCCTGCATCTCCACAGCTACCCTGCTGTGGCACTGCCACCATTTATTACAGCACCAGAGCTCTGCCAATGCTGTACAGGCTGACAGAGCAATGCGTGGGAGCATGCACAGTGTCACCTTCCAACTCTCAGCAAATTGGATAACTAGCACTGCTGCATAATCTTGGGTCATCTGTTTAATGAATTACAATGAGCAGACCCAGAATGCAGAGTGATGTGGCCAGTGCGCAATGTGTGGCTTTGTGTGTGATTACTACTGACTGACATTTAAAATAATAATAATATTGCCAAAAAACCCCAATATCTTAAACCTGAGTCTGAGAGAATAGGTTTTGGGCCTCAGACATAGGCACCAGGTCTGAGCCATAGCAAACAACCCCACAAATGAAGCACTGCAAGCAGGTAAGTCAATATGAAGAGTAAGTGCAATGTCTACTAACGTGTTGCGTGTACCACTGTGAAATGTCCACCAGACACACCTCTATAACGTGTGAGTCAATATGCAGACCCAATACAATGTCAAAGCACATTCTCGGGCACAATATCTTACAAACAGATGAGCAAGGGGAATGAGACATTCAGGAGTCAATTACTATATTCTGAGTGAAAGTTCTAAACATTTTGGGTGGTGGTTCTTCTTTGAAGGAGAACCTCTCAAAGTGTTGTGATGGTGGCACTTCTCTCTGCAATAGGGTTACAAATTGTACAACGGGATATCTGTTCTATTGAGAGAAATAGCCCTAATATTTTTGTTGGGGTGGCTCAGCTCTTACTAAAGCCGTACATGTTTTTGAAGGAGTGACTCAACCCTGCCATGTGTGGGAGCTCCAAACATTTCTGAGATTTGAATATGCTCTTTGGAAAAACCCCTAATATCTTGTTAGAGGGTGGTTCTGCTCCAAGGGAGAGCAAGATCATTTTTTGAAGATGCATAGTGCCTCAGAGTTAGACCTAAAAACATTTTGTGGGTTGGCTCTTAGTTGAGGGAGAGAAATACATTAGTTTACGGGTGGTGGTGACTGCGGCAGAGAAGGATAAATGTATGAACGAGTGACTGCATGCTTAGGCTTCCAATAGTCTGACTCAAGAAACGACAAGCCTATAGCCAATGAACTTCACTTCATTCCCCTTGCACGGTTCATCACCAATGCTACTGCTATCCAGCACCACAGCTCCACTTGCCTGCATCTGAATTGTAGCAGTCAACAAGTCATCATCATCAACTGGAAGGGTGGCAAATCCATCTGAAGAATTTTAAGACACAGACAAACTTGCTCCTCGAAACCAAAAAGTTGACAGGATCCAAGGGTTTTCATTTGCCACCTCCCACTTCCCAGTTGCAACCCAAACCTTGATATTCTGCCATTGGAGCAAACAAAACAAGCTTTGACATCTCCTTACCCCCTTAATGCATGCGCTGAAATCAGAATAATAAACATGTGGCATTTAAGATGTAACTTTAGCCGCCCACGATATGGGTTTGTGTGATCCACAATACAAACAGGACACATTATAACAACATCCATGTGGAAGGCATACAGACCATATTATTAATGTAGGATGCAGATCAGAAGCTGTATGAGAAAGCCACAGGTAACCCAGTGTAGATTCAGAATTTGTATTGATCATCGTTTGGAATATATGTATATTAGAGCATTTGGGTTCTGTGTTTATGTGTTTAGCAGCCACAACGAAGATACATGCATCCAGCGTTTATGCAGTGTGGGAGCAATGAGAAAGGTATTCATGCTCTGGACACTCACTATGGAAGACCTCGCTGCCATTCCAGCATCCCACAAGGCCACATCATATGCGGATGCCATCATCTAAGGGTACTTACGCAAGACACTTCTGACGTCAGCACTCCTTCCTTACTTGACAATCATCAACCACTCGCTAACCCAAGGTACCTTCCCCTTCACCCTCAAGACCCTACAAATCAACCTACTTCTCAAGAAACAAATACTGAACACTAATTACCTCAGCAACTACCGCCCCATCACCTATCTACCCCTCCTAGGTAAAATTCCTTGACAAAGCATCAGCCAAGAAACTCCTCCAAGACATTGCAGCCAGAAACCTCCTTCAGACCTACCAATCTGGATTCAGACCCAGATGCAGCACGGAAACAGCTACCACCACCAGACACTTACTGACAAGCTACATCACTGCATGGGGATCAGCGAGATTGTCCTCAGCTGGTTCAAATCGTACCTTGCTAATCGAGACCAGTTTGTACAAATGGATTCCTCCAGATCAGCACATCTACCTTTCTCCTGTGGTATCCTGCAAGGATCCATCCTCTCCCAGGGGATCTTCAATCTTTACTTGAAACCGCTTGGAACCATCCTCGCTCCACACGACATCCACATCCACCAATACACAGATGACACACAGCTATACCTAAAGATATCCTCCATCCAAGACATCCAGAGGCTCATGGCCTGCCTCCCAATGATCCTGTTGTGGATGTCCAATGGTTACCTGAAGCTCAACCCCTCCAAGACTGACATCCTGCTGCTAACCAACAACAATAAAATCCCAGACATCCAGGACTGGCTCTCTGCTATGCACCTTGGGGCTTCACACCCCAGAAGGCCACCTGTGCCAAGTCCCTTGGGTTTGACATCAACAGACACCTCTCCTACAAACAGCACATATTAAGGAAGACACAAACGGCTTGATACCATCTTTTTTTCCCTGCAGAAAAGCAAGCCCTTCTTCCCAGAAAACATTTTCAGATCTTCTGTCCAAGCCTCGGTCCTCTCCCACCTGGATGGTGGCAGTGCTCTTTTGGAAGGCCTTCCGGCGACTACTGTATCTCCCTGAGATGTGCCCTGCATGCTGCAGCACGAATCATCAAAGGACTCTGCAAATTAGATCAAATCACCCGACCCTCATTGAACTGCACTGGCTCCCACTGCAATATCATATTATCTTCAAATACTGCTGCATCACCTGCAAGGCTGTCCTCCAGAAGTCCCCAAGCTACCTCACTGAGAAACTCAGCGTCTTGGGAGGGATACGATCCACCAAAAGTAAGAACATGTGCAGACTTGAACTCGGCTGGTGTAGGAAGGGAAGAAAAAGAAGGCAGGCCTTTTCTGTCTATGTGCCAAGACTCTGTGGAACCTTCACCCCATCAAAATCCGACTCTCCCCCTCACTTCTTAGGAAGTAGTAAAAGAACCTCCTCTTCAAGGAATGACCCCTCCCTAACATCTAGGTCAATACACCATCCACAACCCATTATACCTGGGACTGGGTGATCTGATCCCCACTGTTTCCTCTCCTGGTTAATGGATCCTTGCTGACAACTTCCTTCCCTCCCTTGTTGTTAGATTCCTACTCCCCTGTTTCTCTGCTCCCTAACCTTGTTCTGCCACCCTTTGATTAGTCCATGCTTAATAATAATAATAGGACAAGGATTAGAATCTATGATGAAAGTAAACATATACATACAATCATGCATGTCATAAATGGACAGCCTCACATAGGGTACAGGCACTCAACTATTTATGCATGAGACAGATTGGAAACAACTAGTAACACCACAGCATAGATACAGGATATGAATTAGAAGTTGCCAGATAGGTGCACATTTCTGATCATAGATGTATATAAGAAGAAGGCAATGGTTTCCAAGTGGCATTGCCATCAGAGAGCCAAGACATAAAGAACTGTCTGGAGCACAGTATATGAAAGGTCATCAGTGTATCTATATGAGGAGCATAATGATGGAATAAATGTACACTTTTCAAACAAACTTTTTACATTTCATACATTAATCAATTAACATCTAAAAAATCACATCAAAAGCAAGTGGCAGCTGACTTTGATGCCAGTTTTAAAATGGTGGACAAAATTAAACTTTTGATACACAAACGTACACTTTTCATATAAAAATGTAAACTTTAGGAAGCACATAATACATGAGCTGAGTGAAGGTACATTTTATATTAAAACCATACTCGTACATCTGTCATATTAACATTGCGTATATGAACACTTTGTTGGGTATCTTTGAAGGGCACATTTTGGACAAGGTGATTTCCTTTGGTGTGAAAAATAAAGGGGCCTATCCTGCCCGGATCTGCTGAGCAGGAAGTCCCGGGGAAGTTGAGATCCATCGGATAACAGTGGCCCCAGAGCTATCCAGTGCTGGGTGATTGGTGTTGGGTAGTGGATTGTTTGGTTGGGCAACAAAACCCAGCAGATGAAGGGCCTGCAAAGTCCACCCTAAACCAGAGGTACCAAAGGCCACAAAGGCAAAGTTCACACAGGCAAAGGTTGCAGGGTTGTGCGCCGCAGGTGTGCAAGACTCTGCTCGACCGTCCGTTGGGCCTACACTTCTGCCACGCAGGTGCAACTTCGGCAAGGACTACATATCTTGCAGGTACCGAAGCCCACACATGCAACGCCCACACAGGCAAAGGTTGTGGTGTTGTGTGCCGCAGGTGTTAAGTGCCATGATATGGCGCCCCAACATCCCATCCCATCAGGACTGTGCAATCGCACCACTTGCATCTAGCCCTGCATCTCGTGCCCCGAGCTGCACCTCGACTCCTGCCCAGGCCAACATCCCGCTGCAGTAGGCAAGCGCAATTGCACCACTTGCATCTAAACCCCCCATCTTGTCCCCAGAACTGCACCCTGACTCCCACCCAGGCCCGCTACCAGCTGCATTAGGCAAGCGCAATTGTGCCACTTGCTTCTAGGCCCTGCATCTCGTACTTTGAGCTGCGCCCAGACTCCCCACCCAGGCCCGCTCCCCGCTGCACAAGCCAAGCACAATCGCACACTTGCATCTAAGCCCGCATCTCGCACCCTGAGCTGTGCCCTGACTCCCACGCAGGCCTGCTACTCTCTGCATTAGGAAAGTGCAATAGTGCCACTTGCACCTAGGCCCTGCATCTCATAGCCCGAGATGCGCCTGACTCCTGTCCAGGCCCTCTTCCCGCTGCACTAGGCAAGCACAATCGCGCCACTTGCATCTAGGCCCCACATCTCATACTCCGAGATGGGCCCTCACTCCCATCCAGGCCCACTCCCCGCTGCACTAGGCAAGCACAATCACACTACTTGCATCTAGGCCCAGCATCTCACACCGTGAGCTGCACCACAACCCCCGCCCAGGCCCACTACCTGCTGCATTAGGCAATTGCCTTTGTGCCACTTGCACCTAGACCCCGAATCTCATACCCTGAGATGCGCCCGACCCCTGCCCAATTCCGCTAACCGCTGTACTAGGAAAGTGCAATTGCACTACCTGAACCTAGGCCCTGCATCTTGTACCCCGAGCCGCACCCCATCCAGGCCTACTACTCACTGCAAAACACCCCTCTCTAAATCTGCAGATGCCATGGCCGCCCCACCTACCTCCCCCAATAAATATCAGGAATCAGCATCTTAAACTCTGCACCAGAAGACCCCACTCTCACAATCAGCCCACACCGCCCCTCTCAGCTCCACCCTCAGCTCCACCCTCCATCCATGCCTCCGCCCACCACCACACCCCTCCCCAGTGGCCTCTCACAACAAGCCCCTCAAATGTGCCCTGATCAATGCCAGACCAGTCCCTGCGTATGCCCCCAAAATTCACAACCTCCTCACCTCCAATGATCTCAGCCTGCTTCCCATATCCGAAACATGACTCCACCCTGCAGCAGGCCCTGATCTATCCATCGCTACCCCCACTAGATACGCCATCATGCGCAACAACAGAACCCACAGGAGAGGTGGCGGGGTCACCTTTATCTACAAAAATACCATCACCATGAGGGCCACCAACTCTAGTCTTATCCCAAACAGCGAAATTCTGTCCGCCAAACTCACTCTCTCACCCCCCGATGCGCTCAATATGCACCTCATCTATCACCCACCAGGCCCCACCTCATCCTTTTCGCAATGACCTCATGCTTATCATCAATCACACTATCAAGCTCAGCTCAAAAATCCTAATCCTGGGAGACCTCAACCTCGGCCTTAATAACCCCAAAGACCCAAACGCAAAAAGTCCAGACGCAGCCCTCAACCATTCCAGCTTTGCTCAGCAAACCAATGAGCCTACTGACATCCAGGGCCACACCCTCAATTGGTTTGCTGACCTTAACTGAAACCTGCCCGGCCTCACCACCAGATCCTATCCGTGGTCTGACCACCACACCACACATTTTACCTCCCCAACAAACAAGAGGCCCGGCCCCTGTCATTCAATGACACCCAAAGCCCTAGCCCGTTGCACCAAAAACCTGAACAAGGACCACCTAACACCCCTCCGCTCTCACTAACCCACCCAACACGGACACACACCCAGAGTCCTTGCTGCCTGGTAAAATGACACCATTGCTCTTGCTGTCGACACTCTAGCCCCGCGTAAAAAGCATAAAGCAAAGCAACCTTTAACAAAGAACACCTGGTTCACCCATAAACTCCTTTCCTCCCCTGCCAAGCAATGCACCACCAAAACCATGTGGAGAAAAGGCCCGTCCACAATTTCCAAAGTACTGTACACCTCCCTAGCCAAAGACTACAAAAGAGCAATTCATGCCGCCAAAGCCAGCAGCTACAATGCCAAAATAAACAACGCCCAATCCGACAACCGATCTTATGCAAAATCGAGTCACCAGTCTCCCCTCCCTCAGACCTCAGTATAAATGACACCTGCTGTACCAAGATACAAGAAACCCTCACAGGGAAAATCGCCTCCCTCCACACAAAAATCTGCACCAAACAACTAGCCATCCTCCCCAAAACACAACCAGCCACCTCCACTCACCTCCCTCCTCCCACCAGCCGACCCACCTCCCAATTTGACTTCTGCCCGGTCCCAGAAGTCAAAGTCACAAACATAATCAAAGGCCTCAAACCCACCTGATGCAAAGGAGAGGCCTGTCCGTCCTCTGTCATCAAAGACTGTGCCGATACGCCTTCACCCATCATCACATCCTTCATCAACTCTTCCTTCGCAACAAAAACGGTGCTAACTGCTCTGAAAGAAGCCTGGATTCCCCTTATTCTAAAAATAAAAACTCCCCTGACCCTACCATCCCCACTAACTACCAAACCATCACCACAGTACCCTTCATCCTTAAAATCCTCGACCGCGCAGCATATATTCAGGTCCAACAATACCTCATGGCTGCCAACCTATGGAATAATCTCCTCATCACCCTGAGAAAGGAACCCACCTACTGAACATTCAGGAAAAAAAATGTGTATTTTTGCCTAAAAGCTCCGAGAGCTAACAGACTGAGACAATTGGATACCTGTCTCCCTCTGCTCTCCCCCTCCTCCTCGAACCAATACTTTAAGACACCAGGACACCCCTCTCACCCGTTGTGTTTTGGGCCTGTTTCCTGTATTATCTCTACTCTGTATTTTTAGCTTTTTGTCTCTCTACTCCAGATTTTGCGTATTTATTGGCTCACAATGTAACTAGCGCCTAGTTACCCAAGGGTTCAGTGTGCTGTAACAAATGCAAAAATAAATTAAATAAATAGATAAACACTAATAACGATCTCCTACGACACACGCACCTAATACACCTGTACTTATTACACATAATAGATATAGACAAGTGCTCTCACTTGCATCTAGGACATATGCACCTAGCATACATGCACATATGACACATGCTCTTGTGACCAATGCTCCTCCCACACACACACTCCTACAACACACACTCCTACCACAAACACTCCTACCACACACACTCTTACCAGACACACTCTTAAGATCCACATGTTCTGCGCACTCTGGGAGACACACTGACACACACTCCGATGGCACGTGCTGATATAACATGCACTCCTACAATACACCCTCCTATAATACATGATCCAAAGACAATAACACATACAACACACATGCCTACTACACATAACATGCTTCGGCATGAGCTCCAATGACATGCGCTTCTACATCCCACGGTCCTACACACACTTTCTTACAACACATACTCCTACCACACAGATGCCTACAACATGCGCTGCAATCATGTACACAGAGCACATGACTTTTACAGTTGGTACGTTACAAAATTAAGATTTACTGGAAACTCACATCAAAGGCAATTCATTCGAAGTGTACACAGAGCATATGAGTTTTACTGTTCGTACATTACACAAATAACATCTAGAATTCACATGAAATTCAAATCAGAGCTTACTTTGATGTCAGTTTTAAAGTGATGGAATAAATGTTCACTCTTCATACAAACTGCACACCAAGCATATGAGTTTTACAGTTCATACATTACACAATTAACTTCTAAAAACTCACATCAAAGGCAAGTGACAGCTGACTTGGATGTCAGTTTTAAAGTGATGGCATAAATGTGCACTTTCCATATAAAAAAGGAACACTCTTCTTATGAAAATATACACTTTTCATATGAGAATGCAAACTTCAGGAGGCATACAATGCATGAGCAGATTGGAGGTATATTTTGTATTAAAACCCTACATATACATGTGTTATTTTAAAGTTGTGTATATGAACACTAATAATGTGCTTCTATCACACAAACACCTACTACACATAACATGTAGATGTACAACATGTGCTCTCACATGAACCTAGGACACATGCACCTGGGACACATGTTCCTAGGACACATACTCCTACAACAGATGAGTCTACAATACCAGATGTCCCTATGACACGTACTCCTAGGACACATACTCCTATGATATGTTGTCCTAGCACACATTTTCCTACCACCGATGCTCCTACGGTGCATACTTACTGCACACTTTTATGACACATACATTAATACACACACTCCTACAACATGTGCTCACCTTCTCCATTTGCTTTTTGGCCCCGTCCCCTGCCCCAGCCACCCTGAACTAAGGATTAATCTGGCAAGCGTTTCCCATCACTGCCGCTTTGGTGGGCTCCTGTGTTTGGCCCCACCCCCCTGGATGTGCAGGTGTGGTCATGTGAGGGTCAATGACCGCAATTTGAGCAAGCTATCCGGAGTATCCCTTGTCGCTGTGGTGTGTGGTGAAGATCAGCAGTGTGTGCTGCCTGCTCACCTTCTTTATCTGCTGTTTGGCCCCGGCCAATCTGGATTAAGGATTCATCTGGCAGCGTTTCCCATCAGTGTTGCTGCTGCGTGTTCCCGTGTTTAGCCCTGAATGTGCAGGAGCAGTCACGTGAGGGTCACGTCACCGATATTTGTGGAAGTGCCTCTAACGTGTTCCGCGCCCTGGGCGTACCATCCAAAGAGCATCCTTCTAAGGGCTTTGCCTACACCTGATTGCCCCTGATTACACTTGGTTCACCTCAACATATTTATATTCCTGTGTAGCGATGTGACTGCTTCTGTTTATTACCAAGGTGCCGACAATATAATTATCGTCCCTTTGCTACTTTTTTGTTCTATTTTCCCTTTTCATGTCTTGTCCTATTCCAGTGCACATATGCCACCACCTCCCCTCCCCATCACTATCCTCGCTTTCGCTCTGCCTCCAACCTCATCTTTCTTCCTGTGTTAACTCAGCCTTTATTCCCACTTTCAATTGGTCTCTGGAATGCTAGATCCCTATGCAATACATTGCATGCCACTCTTGATCTGCTCACGAGATCGAGTCCGTCTTAATGTATTTTGCCTTACTGAAACTTGGATTTCTCCCTCTAATACAGCCACTCCTGTCTCTCTTTTCTCCACTGATTCTAACTTTTTCCTCACACCCTGTCCATCCGGCCATTCTGGCCGGGTAGGTATTTTTTCCCGGTCTTCCTGGTTACACAAGGCCTCTTCTGGTCCTTTTGTTTCTTTCTCTTCTTCTGAGTATCATTTCCCATAGTTCTGTAAGCCTTTGTCTATTTCTTTTCTAATTATCTATCATCCTCCTGGACCACTTCTTTCATTTACTTCTGATCTTTACACTCTACTCTACACTGTCCTTCCCTCTTCATCTACTCTCTTCCTCCATCCCATTCCCCTGGTTCTTCTCTTGATCTTATTTATTGGTTCTACTATTCCCTGTGATGCTCTTGTCTCCTCTTCCTAGTTATGCCTCAGATCACTTTCTTCTGTCATGTTTCCCTTTCACTTCCCCTCCCACTCCTCTACCGCTTTCTATGACTTCTTTCCTACGTTGCAATCTCTGCTCTTTTGATTCATCCTCCATTATCTTCTCTCTGACTTCTTTCCTTCCCCCTTTTCACTTTTTCTGTACCGTAACTGCTCATTCTGCTCTCGATGCTTTTCAAACAAATTCTTACTTCTACCTTAGATTCTCTTTATCCCACTCGACCCTTCACTCCTTCTCACAAACCTCCACAGCCATGGCTTACTCCGTCCTTTGATACCCTCCATACCTTGCTCCGGAAACTTGAACGCAGGTGGAAAAAGTTCCAGTCCCCTTTTGATCTTCACCTTTTGTCTTCTGTCCACTCTTCCCATGACTCTCTCCTTTTAGCAAGTAACAAACAATACTTGTCTTCATTGAGTCTATCTCCTTCTCACCACCCTCAGCGTCTCTACCAGCGTCTCAATTCTATTCTCTCCCCTCGTCCACCTGACCCTTCTTTCTCCTCTTTCCTTTCTGCTTATCATCTCACCCACTATTTTACTACCAAAGTTTGCAATCAACATGCCTCTTTTCCTTCCAACTCTCCTTTCTTACACAAGCTCACCCTACTACCACTCCTTCTGACCCTATTACCTACATATTAATTCCTGTGGTCTATCCTCAGACTCTCTCTTATCTTACTATTCTTTTTAATCTCTTTCTCTCCTTCTGTTTTCTCAGATTCCTTAACACGCTCTACTCTCATAACTATTCTAAAACAAACATCACTGGATCCTTCTCCTGTATAAAATGTACAATCTTAATTAACCCCATGAAATGCTAAGGGCGTGTAGGTTCATCCTGAATTCCCGTAAAGAATCATTGTAGGCTCTGCCCAGTCCTGCACTTTTAAATGTAGACCTATAATATGTTAAAAGAAAGTATAGCATATTTTTATAATATCAAATTACTACATAATAACACACTTAAAATATAATATACACAAGTGTCATTCCTCGAAAAAGTACAATAAAAAAAATACACAAAATATTTTAAAAACTAAATCTATAATAACTATATATACATAAGCATTCAAATGTCATACCTTACATATATAAGAATATCAATTAACAAGTTACATGTCATCATTGTAAATACATATATCTTGGGAAGATTTGTTGCAGCCAACAGAAATACGGTTGAATGGTGGTTGACAGTTTTAAGAGGCCAAAATGCCATACTAACTTGTGCAGTAGTAGACTATCTTGATAATTTACTACAAGTTGATGAGGACATGGCCCCTGATTCATGGATTATTTGCGCCAAAAAAAACAGGATTTGTGCGCCATTCTGCCCGCAAATCCCTGTTTAACTAATGGGGATTTGCAGGCAGAATGGCGCACAAATCCTGTTTTTTTGGCGCAAATAATCCATGAATCAGGCCCATGGTCTCAGCCAAGTAATGTATGCAAATAATCTAAAGACAAGAATGTCTTAATATTAATTTGAGAATTGCATTTTAATAGGAAATGATTGAGTACTTACCTATGTATTTGCTGATAGGGGAGTCATTGATTGGATTGTAAATAAAAGTTTGTAATAAACTATAATTTACTAATGAAACACATATAATTTACTAAACAGTAAACATAACATTATAAAATGGAAACATACACTAAACAACTAAAGCAAATTAAAATATCATATAAAGGAAAAGCTTACCAACATTTACTTCTACAAATAACAATGTATACACAACATCTATAGTCATTAAACTATGCATAAAACATGCAAACATGTAACGTGCACTAAATTAAAATTTGTAAATAATTGAAGCTGTAAATACTAACAAAAGCAGCACAAATTTAATACACATTAACACATAAATAAAAACAGTTTAACACTTGTATTATAAACAGATATTCACACAACACCTTATATTACTTTCACTATAACGCATTTTAGAGCAAAAACAAAATATTGCAGAACAAAAAGAGTGTGAGTTAAGATTACTGCAATATTGATTTTCAATGTTTTGCTTTTTAATTTATGAGCACTGTTTATTATGTTGTTACCCTAACATCATTTCTCATGTTTGTAGACTTTAAGTTGTTGTTGTTTTAACCCTAACTCTATTATAAAGAAGCCCACAACCCACAGTTCACCTGGAGGCCAAAGTGTGTCCTGTATTGTGCTTGCTAACCTGGTTCACTAGACCAGTGTTAAGATTAACCATGTTATGGTTAAACATTTTATCAATGAAAGACGTAGTTGACACTTTTGGGGTTTCAACATGAGGTGAAATAGCAGTTCAACAACAGGTGCTTAGCTCGGTGAGCTATCTGTCCTGCAAGTGAACATGCGCTGTGCACACGTGGGCCACTAGCGACCAGCCATCTGTTTTGAATGATGACTGTGGGTGGAGCATGCTGCAGAAATCTAAAGCGTGAATGAATGGCGTTGCGTTGTCTCTGTTGAGGCAGCCCTTGGTTTAGAGGGGTAGGGAGGAGGGTGCTGAGAAGAGGGGCCGGGGGCATCACGCTCCTCTTGGGAACAGGAAGGTGAGAGTGCAACATGGGGTCGATCTAGTTGAGCGCTTAGAAGTTGGATGAGTCCGGCCTCAAACGCTAAACAAATAACCAACTATCAGCCAACATGGAACCAGTTCAGTAGGCGTTGAGGGCACAGGCCTGCTGAGCTGTTACTATAATGGTCAAACCGCTCCGATGTGCATTTCACAACTGTGGCCCACAAACCTGGGGGTAATTCATAGATCCTTTCGTTAGAGGGATTTGCAAAAACAGCGTTTGTTTACTTGCAGTTCTATGAGTTCGCACCTGCAAGTGGCAGTGTAGACGCAGAACGCCGGGTGCAACCGGGCGCATCGTTAATAATATCGCCCATGCATTCATGGTTCACTTCCTTTCCTTAGACTTCCATTCGAACACAGTGTTACAAATGTGCCGCTTTCTGGTGGTAAGAAGCCACCCATTCTTCGTGGCTACGCTGGTATCTGAGACAGTGCCAACCCCTTGGAAACAATGCCAGTTTTCTTTTAATAACCCTGCCCATCTCCGCCTTTTATTATTTCTGTTTGAAATGCTGTTGCTTCAAAAACAGACACCTCGCACCGCAAGAGAACCTGGGAACGCTTCTTTCTGTCCTGGCTGTCAGAGCCCATTTTGCATATCTAGCGCCATCTAGTGTTTCGTGTGAAATTTACAGAACGAGAATCTCGTCCTCTCTCAAAAGGTATGTTAGAAAATATAATTTCTTGGGAGATCGCACACTCCAGGGCCCCAGATGCTGGCACCTAAGGTATTCAACTCACCCACCCCCCAGAATCAATGCTCATCCAGAGCTGCATGTGGACAAATTGACACTGACAAACACACATTCGAATTTTGTTTCCTTTTCCAAGCAAACGTTCAGAACACTCTGATTAGCTAAAGACCACCAGAGATACATTGCAACTTGTCTGGAGCTCATTGATGTTATGATATTAAACAAGTAAAACAAGTAGAAAAGTAGGGGGAAGCCCCTGATTCTCCGGTCGAGGGTTCACAGAACTCCCTTTGTCGTAGTAACTACAGAAGAGCAGTAACGCCGTCGCTCGTTAAACAATCTGCGGCTATCTGGGTGTTTTACACTACAACTCCCATGAACCCTCACCGTTGATCAAGATGACTTCGACTAAAGGGAGTTGCAGTCCAAAACACCCGGTTAGCCAAATGTCACAACGCAGGGGTCTGCAAACTCTGGCTTTCCAGATGTTTAGGACTACAACTCCCATTATCGTTAACTAGCATATTCAATAGCCAGATAATATGGGAATTGTAGTCTGAAACATCTGTAGAGCCAAAGCTTGCAGACACCTGCCCTAACTGGACAGGGATTGCCCAATAACTGGTGAAGAAGAGTGGAACCTGTCTCAGCATGCAATTAGGAAAATCAGGACTGGCTCGAGGTGTCACGCATGGAACAGGGAAACTTGGCAGCGATGGTAAACCTGCAGGGCCCCCTCATAAATGTGCATGGATTATTTAAGATCTATGAGTGATACCTGACGTGTGTGTACCTTTCTTGCTGCATCTTCTAATTTTGCCGCATAATTTTATTCATATTTCCTTCTTGTTTCATGTGCCTGATCAAATTTAAACTTGTGATAAATGAGAAATATATTGTTTATTTGCTATTCAAATCCATCACACAGCCCACCTCTCCCCTTTTTGTAGGGATGTTTCCACCAGAAGAAAGGTACAGTGAAAGTAATCAGTGATGAGTGGGGTCTGTGGCGGTCCTTCAGATGACAACACTTCTCCCCAGGTGAGAATCCCTCCCCATGAGGCTAGGGAGGTGAGGCTGCTAACCAATAGTCCCCCTAGGGGTTGTAACACGTGGGAGGATCATATAGGAGGGACTAGGGTGACCAGACGTCACGGTTTTCCCGGGGCAGTCCTGGGAAATCGGCCTCCGTCCCGGAAGTCTTTTTCTTTTATAAACCCCGTCCCGGAATTGGAAGGGTGGGTGGTTATGGTGCTGGTTTTAGCCGGGACCACATTTTCAAAATCCTGAAATCGGGCCCTGTGCGTGAATGCTTTTCACGCTCCCATTTCCTCTCCCTTCCCCTCCCCGGCCATTCTCCTCCAATGAGAGGAGTGTGCCTATGAGCAACCCCCCTCCTACAGCCTGCAACAGGCCAGCGACATAGAAGTAGGACTACAGTTTTATTTGTGTTTACTTTAGTCCTACTTCTATGTCCATGTTCTGTCCCGTATTGTTTTTTTATCTGGCAACCGTACGAGGGACTTCTCTAATGGAGACAACGGCGTGATTGGGCACACTAACCCTTTAAACCCCAACCCAGTAGGCTGACTGTAAGACCTGAATCTTATGAGTCTAAACTCATGCATAAAACCATGCGCTTCTGTTAAACATCTATCGACCCAGATGGTTTAGGTACTGAGACGAAGATGCTCCCAACAAAGCTACAAGCGAGCAGGAAGAACACCAGAGCAGCTGTAGTCAATAGACTTGACGTTACGTCAGGGGGGACCCTACTATATCAGGGCATCAGAAACAAATGCAATGGAAGGATACCAGGAAGGAACCTGGAAAGAGAACCAGAGAGCAGTCGAGGTGGAGAGAAAAGTCCAGAATCAGAAAGAGATCGAAAGCCAAGAGAAAACCTGAAGGCTGCTCCGAGAGGCTAAAGCAAGTGACGTGGAGGGTGTGGTTCAACGGAACGCGCAAGGATGTCTCACAGACCGATCCGGGTGTTGGCCATAGAGAAAGCAGAAACAAAGAAAGGAATAGGTATCCTGCATGGAGGCAGAACACCAAATGCTGTACCACTGAAAGCGGGTTAGCGGTGGGTGACGGGCAAGCCAAATTTGAGAAGGGGAGGCAAAATACCCTGGTTGACCAGTAGAACATTGTTCACAAGATGCAGGGACAGTGTCATACCAGCGACTGAGAGTCGGCCATGCAGACGGACAGAGACTTGGTATGGTGGGGTGACCTGTAGTGAGTGGACCGGGTGGTCCAGCAAATGCACCAAAACTGCTAACCCTATCCATTCGACAGCTTCCTACACCAACTTGAACAATATCCAAAGAGGTGGTGGCTGGATTTTATTTACAGGGAAGGAAGGTTGAGTCCTGGTTTGCTTCCTGACAGTCAGTTGTATAGGGGCCAAGAAGCAAACCCCAGTGAGAGTGGGTGAATGCAACTGACCGTCATTCGAAATCCTACCGGCCCGGTGAAGCATCCCGACCCCAATACAGGTAACAGAAAATGACGAAAGTCTGTGAGGGATCAGATGAGCTGTTGAAGAAACTCTTAGACATTCCATGAAACTCAAGGCCACAAGAGTGAACAGTAAATCATATGAACGTAGAACACTCATCTCAGTGGTTGAGAAGATATGGTGTACGTGAACCCAAAAACCCAACTCCCTGAAATACCATAACAGGCAGTTATCTTATTGAACCTGAAAAGTACAGCAAAAGGGGCCTAAAAGAGTTGGAGGCCCAGAGATAGATTATGCTCTCTTTCTTTGTCCAAACGTCAAGTGGCTGGAAAAACCTGTTCCAAAGGAGAGATGCACGGTACACACCACAGAATCATCTAGGGCTAGCACTTTGAAACATACCCCAATCATCTTCTGTCGATACAACTGTTTATCAATGCTGATTGTTCAACACCAGATCCTGCCAAGAGTCCTGTATTTTCAGCTCATGAGCTTAATCTTACCTTCCTCAGAGATAAGAAAACCATTAACCTTGTCATTTTCCTTTGAGATTAAACACCAAAAGAAATAGAACAAAAACAATTTGGACTGGAAAATATGAAGAAAGAGCTGGGATGGGCAGGGGAGCAGGGGAGCTGGGATGTGTGGGGTAGCAGTGGAGCTGGAATGGGTGGGGTAGCAGGGGAGCTGGGATGGGTAGGGGAGCAGGGAACCTGGGATGGGTGGGGGAGCAGGGGAGCTGGGATGGGTAGAGGAACAGGGCACCTGGGATGGGTGGGGGATCAGGGGAGCTGGGATGGGCAGGGGAGCCGGGGAGCTGGGATGTGTGGGGTAGCAGTGGAGCTGGAATGGGTGGGGTAGCAGGGGAGCTGGGATGGGTAGGGGAGCAGGGAACCTGGGATGGGTGGGGGAGCAGGGGAGCTGGGATGGGTAGAGGAACAGGGCACCTGGGATGGGTGGGGGATCAGGGGAGCTGGGATGGGCAGGGGAGCCGGGGAGCTGGGATGGGTGGGGTAGCAGGGGAGCTGGGATGGGTAGGGGAGCAGGGGACCTGGGATGGGTGGGGGAGCAGGGGAGCTGGGATGGGTAGGGGAGAAGGGGAGCTGGGATGGGTGGGGGAACAGGTGAGCTGGGATGGGTAGGGGAGCTTGGGAGCTGGGATGGGTTGGGGAGCAGGGGAGCCGGGATGTGTAGGGGAGCAGGGAAGCTGCGATGGGTGGGGGAGCCGGGATGTGTAGGGGAGCTGGGGAGCTGGGATGGGTGGGGTAGCAGTGGAGCTGGGATGGGCAGTGGAGCATGGGAGCTGGGGTGGGTAGAGGAGCAGGGAACCGAGGGTGGGTGGGGGAGGAGGGGAGCTGTGTACTCACATGCAGCTGTTGCCACCTCATGTGAAGTGATCATGTACTTTCTGACTGCTGCATGTAATTGCTAGGCTAACATGGATTTCTTCACCTCAGTGTCTTTTCGACAGCTCACGCCTTATCCCTGCGTCTGGGAGCACTGACGTGAGGCATTGTGCTGCGGGCACATCAGGTGTCGGTGAGGCGCAGAGTCTCCCAGTGGAAGGGGCGTGTAGGCCTTGGAATGTAGGAGCACAGCTGTACGCAGACATGCCGATGTATGTGAATAGGCCCCTGAGCTCCATCGTGCCAGTTTCTAGCGACACACGATGACGCACCTGGAAGCCTCCCAGCAAACTATCCCTCATGGTTTAATTGTGTCTTTTGAGTGCAGCGCATAAGTAGTTTCTCCAATTGAAAGGAAACAAAAGAGTGGAACCGTTTCAAGTTGAATCGTTTGCACGTTTTTTTTTTTGGTCTTACATTATAATGGAAGTGACCTTGCTATGGATTTAGGTGACTTTGCAGGGATTTGGCTGTGAAGTCACCGCCGTGTTTTTCAAGTACTTGATGTACATTTAGCACTTGTAGGTGTCTACTGGATCCAGTTTAGATTACATAGGATTAATCAGAAGTTTAGCATTTTAGTTTAGTCTTATTGAGGATGCAAGTCTGGCAAGGCTAATGACTGTATTGTTGTGGCTTCATGTATTTATAGTATGTATGTAGCTGATTTAAATAGTGCAAACCTATCTTGGAAACCACAGAGCACTGTGCAATAAAAGGAGTGGAACTTGCACGGGGAGAAACGCCTTGCCGAGCTATGGTGTTCATTTTTCGGTGAATTGTTCCTTGAAGAGCAGGGTCTTCAGATCTTTCCTGAATCACAGGAGTGAGCGAGGCACGCTGGTGTCAGGAGGAAGGTTGTTCCAGAGCATGGGAGCAGAGCAGGAGAATGCCTGTTTTCTTCTCTTCTCCTTCTTGCACTTCTTGGATCCCAGTTCAGCGATCTCTTGGCTCATGGTGCTACATTGACCTCCTGGGATGGTGATCTTTTCATCTAAGCATGACTGCGTTTGCACATTAGAACCTTGTAACTGACGCAAGATGTCTTGAAAGTGATGACAGCAAGAAGGGATGACCAGGGTAGTTAGCTGAGAGTGTGGGAAATGTTCTCGAATTTCTTCAGTCCTTCAATAAGGGTTTATAGTGAACATTTCGAAACCAATAATGTCGAAAGTCATTTTTTAGAAAAAAAAATGTCGAAAAAAAAAATGTCGAATTTTTTTTTTTTAATTCATTTTTTTTCAAAATGGGGGGGTTCCTCCCCAACCCCCCTTTTTTATTTATTTTTTTGTTTTACCCATTTTTTTTATCCCGAACCCCAAAATAAATATATAATTAAAAAAAACAGAATTCGACAATTTTTTTTTCGACATTTTTTTTTCGAAAAAATTGTCATTCGACATTATTTTCTCGCAAAAAATGACCGACCACCTTCAATAAGATGTGCTGCGGCATTCTGAGCAGATTTCAGAGGGTCCAGTGTAGTTGTTAGACACCTGAATGGATGGGCATTTCCACTATGCATGTGAAAGACCACCAGAGCCTGGCGGATGGATCTGAAGTTTGAGGTGCGGACGAAGGATTTGTTTCAGTGCTGGAGTGAGAGCTGGTACCATGCTGTTTGTTTCTTCTTAGCAATGCATGCTCTGAAGGGGAGGCCACGGCCAATGGCGAAGTTGAGGTTAGAAGCCAGAGAGATCCATGTGTGTCAGTCAGTTTTGTACTTGGAAGCTTTTGACGGCACCACTTAGCAGGGTGAACTTTGTTCCCGGCTTGGATAGTGGAGAGGCAGTGTTTCAATTGGTGAATGCCGTCAAGGCAGCTGACCTTCGGATATAGCTTTGTGTCATCAGCGTGCTGGTGGGTTGATACCACCAGTGGCTGCACAGAGAGGTTGAAGATGGCAAGGGAAAGAATGGAGCCTCATGGCACTCCACAGGTCACTGGGCATTGTTGGCATCTGCAGGTGCCCAACTGGATGAGGTAGTATCTGTTGGTGAAGTAAGAGTCAAACCATCGGAGTACAGTGGCATCGGATTCCACATGAGAGGACAGGTTTAGTAGCTTTTTGCGGTCAACTGTGTTGAATGCAGCAGGGAGGTCGTACAGGACCTGGAGGCATGGGTCTCCAATGTCTGTAACAACTTAAACATCTATGAACTACTAACAGTGTAATATCTTACTAACGAAGTTCATAGAATGGAATAGCAGAATGATAGACACTAACCTGACCCAACAGCAGACCGTCTGGAGCAACAACTGCAGAATGGAAAGATCACCCGAGAGTCCCTGCCCCTCCCAATCACTGGAAATGCGAGTACCAGTGAGGGAGAAACACGAACCCCAGGGAAACCCTCTGGGGGAAAAAACCCTGGACGTCCTGGACCGGTTCGCCTGATTGAATGGCTCTTCTCAGGGCGAAGTGTGCTGGAGGAATATGACGAGAGTTCTAGAGGACGGAAAAAGGACAGGTAAGTAACAGGTAGCATGGCAGGTCTTTGAATGAATGTCTTGTGGAAGGGCTCTACATTTACGGAAGCCCGGATAGGCAGGGGTTAGATCACTTGTGTCGACCGACCCTGGGAGCTGGTAATGAAGTTGATTGCTGGAGAGGGTATGGTTCCTAGCAAGGGAAGGAATGTTAGTAATGACACAAAGGGAAGGAGGGAAAGTAAGAGTCGAAAGAAGCCACAAGAACTTACTTTCTTGCTACGGATCTCTTTTCTATTTCGGGTGCTTGAATCGAACAGGAAATACTGCTCGGAAGTACGATTGAGGATTGGGGATGCGAGAAGTAAGCGATTCTCGCCAGAACAAAGGCTTGACAGATATCTATGATGGAAAGAAAGGTAGTTAGAATGGGGAGAGTTAGAGAGTACTTGCTAAAGTATCAATAGTGGGAAAAAGAGTATCCACGAATTTACAGAGCATCACAAACAGCAGAAGCGACGCACCGAAGCGGTGTTCCGTGTTCCTTAAGTGGAGTCACGTGATCCGTCAATTGCGTCTGCCGGCAGCGTGCAGCAACTAGTCTGTTACAATTTGTGCACCAGTGCTCACTAGCCATCTTGCAGTTCACTCGTAGCATTCCTCCGTATAGAGACCAAGAACGCCTACTTAGCCATCGCTGGAAAGGTGTAACAATGTCTGTGTTGAGGAATGCTTCATCAACACCCTGAATGGTGTCCGTCTTGATGTTGCATCTTGGTCAGAAGCAACACTGGTATTCTTGAAGTCGATTGTGGTGTCCAATTTTTTCTGTAGTTGGAGCATGACAGTCTTAACACTGATATTGCCAGTGAAGGGTAGATATGTGATGGAGAGACAGTTTGCAACATCACCCAGTTACAGTGTGGGCTTCTTTATTAGGGGTAGGAAATAGCAAGCTTTGAATGTGTCAGGGAATGAGCGAGATGTTGGTAGTATTGAGGAAAGAAGTGAGAGACTTTCCTGGGATTTTCTTCAAGGTGGAGTTTGGCGTGGTGTTGTCCTTGTACAACATGGCTTTTTATGGCTTGTGGAGGTTTGTAGGATCTTCCAGTGTCAAAGCTTTGAATTCTGAGCATCTTGGGACATGGCAGTGGGTGTCTACAGTGGGCAGAGAGTTGCTAGTGTGTCAATGGATCTTGTCAATTTTTCTTTTGAAGAATATGTTTTTTGCATCACAGTTCACTGCAGGGAATGATATTTATTTATTTATTCATATTTTTAAAGTGCACATCAGCCCTGGGGCATAGTGGCGCTGTTACAGATAAAGACATCAAGCTGGTTACAATGGAAGGCAAATGGTTACAAGGCCATTTTCATTACAGGATAATGTATACATAAACTGGAATAACAGACATATCGTTACGGTACGGTTGAGGGCAAGTGAAGGTGAGGGAAGGGAAATGGTTAATTGAATAGTGTAGTTTTGAGAGATTTGTGAAAGGTGTACAGCGAAGGTTCTGCTCTGAGTGAGTTGGGGAGAGCATTCCAGAGCTTAAGTGCTATGTGGGGGAAGCCAATGCCGCCGGCTTTGGCTCTTCTTATAGTGGGAACTTGGAGTTGGTTAGCATGGTGGCTTCTTTTAGGGCGGATGGAAGAATTCTTAGTTATGGTTTCTGATAAGTAGGGGGGGGTGCTGTGTGATTGATGCATTTGTGTGTGAGCGTGAGTATTTTGAAATTGATTCTTTCCTTGACTGGGAGCCAGTGTGCGAGTCTTCTGGCCTGTGATACATGGTCAAATTTGGGGATGTGTAGTGCAGCGCAGAGAGCATTATTTTGCACTATTTGGAGCCTGTTTAAGTTTTTGGTTGATGTGTCAGCTAGAATGGCGTTGCAGTCGTCCAATCTAGCTCCTATAGTTGCTCTGGCTATGGAGAGGCAGTTGGGTGCGGTAAGGTAGGGTTTTATGGCATAAATGAGTTTGGTGGTCAGTGCGGATGCGGAGGAGATGGCGCTAACTTGTCTCGTCATGGAGAGTGTGGCATCTAGGTAGACTCCTAAGGTCTTCACGGCTGAGGAGACAAGTATGTTAGCATTGTCGATGGTCATGTGTGAGTATTTGGTGCTGAGTTTGGTTAAAGTTTTGCTGGGGGCTAGGATGATGATCTTGGTTTTATCGCCGTTTAAGCAAAGACCATTAATAGCCATCCATGTTTGGATAGTGGTATAAATCTTAAGGAGAGTTGCTTTGTCTTGGTCATAATCACCAGAGAGGGGGAGGAAAACTTGTGTGTTGTCAGCATAGTTTGTGTAGGCTATGCCGAGAGAGTCCAGTAAGTCAAAGAGGGGTTTGGTGAATAGGTTGTAGAGGGTCGGTGCGGTGCATGTCCCTTGTGGAACTCCACAAGTGATGGTGGTGGAGGGAGCATTGGCCTGGTCTGCGTACACCTTCATGGCCCTACCCTCTAAGAAGGAGGTGATCCATGAGGTTGCCTTGTGAGAGAAGTGAGGTGTGAGGATGCTGTGGTCAGCTAGGTCAAATGCCGCAGAGAGGTCGAGCAGTAGGAGGAGAGCAGGTTTGCCTGTATCCATTATTTTAGTGATTTGATTCTTTAAATCTAAGAGGGCAGTTTCAGTCCCATGGCCTTTATGGGAGCCTGATTGTCTTCTACCTAAGATGGTGTGGGTTTCCAGGTAGTGTTGGATTTGGTTATGGGCAGCTTTGTCTAAGATTTTGAGAAGGAAGGGGAGGGCAGCTTTGTCTAAGATTTTGAGAAGGAAGGGGATGGTGGTGATGGGGCGATAGTTATTGGGGGGGAGGGATCAAGGGAAGGTTTTTTCAGGAGCGGGCGAACCCAGGCTTCCTTTAAGCATTGTGGTACGGTTCCAGAGGAGAATGAAGCATTGATGAATGCAGTGATGATAGGGGTGAATGATTCTGTACACTCTTTGATGATAGTGGGTGGGCAGATATCCCCTTTGCAAGAGGAAGGTTTGATGTTTTTGAGAAGGTCAGAGACTTCCGTCTCTGTGACTTCTCTGAAGGCAAAAAGGGGTGTTTGCGAGGGAGTATTTTGAGTAGAAGGTGGGGGGTACTGGTGGGGGTATTGAGAGCTTTACATTGGCAGGCTATTTTGTCTTGGAGTGTTTTAACTTTATTGAGGAGGGCAGTCTGGAGGCCTGTGCACCATGCTTCATCCTTGATGATTTCATCCGGGCTGGAAGCGGGTGTGGTAAATTCTTTGAATATAGAGAATATTTCTCTTGATTTGGAGCTGGCATTAGTGATTCTCTGGTATAGGATTCGGATTTAGCTTGGAATATAGCTTTTTTGTAGGTCAGTGAGATCTCTTTGAATTCTTTGAGAGAAGATTGATTAGGTGCTGATTGCCACCTGGATCGGGCTTTTCGTTTCTTGGTGCGAAGGGCAGATAGTTCTTCGGTGAACCAGGAGTTGGAATGCATAGATTTCTTTTCTTTTTTATATTCTAGAGGGGCAATTGCTTCAATGGCTTGAGTGAGAGCATAGGTATCGATGTTGGCGAGAGAGGTAGGGTCATGGATAAATGGGGGTTTGAGTTCAGGGATATTGAGGAGAAGAGCGAGGTTGGTAGCAGTGAGTTTTTTGGAGCTTCTTACTTTAGCGGGGGGGGGCATGAGTTAGGGATTTGTGGGTAGGAGTGGTGGGAATGAAGAATTGTATGAAGTAGTGGTCTGTCCATGGGAGGGCCGAGATGGAGGTGATGGCAGATGAGCAGTTGTGATCATTAATCCAGTCAATGGATCGGCCTTTGCTCTGAGTAGGTGTTGTAATTTTGTGTTCGAACCCCATGTGCAAGAGTTCTTTGGCTAGATGTGCGGCTACTTTGTCCTGAGGGTCAGATAGGCCAAGGTTAATATCACTTATAAGGATGGTTTTAGTAGTGCTTCTAAGGTTGTTACCTATGATTTGGAGGAGTTGCTTCTGGTAGTCTGGGGGTGATCCTGGTAGTCTGTAAGTGATTATGAAGTTTATGGTGCAGTTAGGGGAGAGGGCTAGTTTGGCAGTGAGAAGATCGGTGTTGTTGTCCCACTGTTGGTTACACATTCTAATGGTGAGGGAGTTTTTGAAGATGAGGGCAATGCCGCCACCTTTAGAGGTTTTGCGGTCCTGTCTAAGGATGGTATACCCTTGGGGGAGGGCAAGGTGGATGGATGGGCTGGATGCTTCATGGATCCAGGTTTCGGATATGGCTAGTAGGTCTAAATTGTGGGAGGTAATGAGTTCATTGATTTGAATAGCATGGGCATGGACAGAGCAAGCATTGATGAGTGTGCATCTTAAGTCTAGGTTGACTGGTGATGGAGTATGTGTGTTGGTGTTGGGGGTATGAGAGGAGGAAGGTGCGTGTTTGAATGGGGGAGGTTGGAGTGTGGTAGGTGTGGAGTGATGGGGGGATAGGGTGGTGTGCATGGTCAGAGAGATGGGTGTGTGCGAGTGATGTGTGGGTGCGAGAGCTAAGTCTGTTGTTCCTAAGGTAGGTGGAGGGTGGTGTGCTGCGGTGGGAGAAGAGGGGCTTGGTGCGCGTTCTTAGTCTACAGAGCCTGAGATGGTGAAGTGGATGTCCAGTCGGATTGGTGGTACAATTGCTGAATGCAGTTTGTAGTGCTGTGGATGATGCAGTGTGCAAGAGTTCAGGCAGTTGTGTAAGGCATGGGTGAGCAGGCGGCATGCTGCAGATAACCCAGAGGGAGAGACTAGTGAGGAAGATGGAGGAGGGGGAGAGGAGAGGAGTAGGCACTGTGGAGAGGATACCTGGGGAATGCATTTGTAGAGAACAGATGTTGTTAAGTGCTAGTGCAGAGCTAGTTAGGCAGATTCAGTAGCATAGTATTCAGTGCATTAGTTAGGCTGGGCTATATAGGCTAAGAGGCTGGCAGTGGCAAGTACAATCAAAGGCCGCTAGGGGCAGGCAGTGGCACAAACTATCAATGGCTACTAGGGGCAGGCAGTGGCAAATCAATGCCCTCAAAGGGCAGGCAGTGGCACAAACAATCAATGGCGCTAGGGGCATGTAATGGCAAATACATCAATGGCCGCTAGGGGCAGGCCATGGCAAATACATCAATGGCCGCTACGGGCAGGCGGTGGTAAATACATCAATGGCCACTGATGGCAGGCAGTGGCACAAACAGTCAGTGGCTGCTAGGGGCATGCAATGGCAAATACATCAATGGCCGCTAGGGGCAGGCAGTGGCACAAACAATCAATGGCCGCGAGGGGCATGCAATGGCAAATACATCAATGGCCGCTAGGGGCAGGCAGTGGCAAATACATCAATGGCCACTATGGGCAGGCAGTGGTAAATACATCAATGGCCGCAAATGGCAGGCAGTGGAACAAACAGTCAATGGCCGCTAGGGGCATGCAATGGCAAATACATCAATGGCCGCTAGGGGCAGGCAGTGGCACAAGCAATCAATGGCCGCAAGGGGCATGCAATGGAAAATACATAATGGCCGCTAGGGGCAGACAGTGGCACAAGCAATCAATGGCTGCTATAGAAAAATTAGGTCAGGCTGGTGGTCAATTACATGTTCGTGGGCAATCAGGAGAATTGCCATGAGACACATACACCGTTAGTGTGAAAGGGGCTGGAGTACTAGTAGTCTGCTAGCGTGGAGCTGTGCAGGGCGTTGCAGGAGGATATCCCTTAGTGCGTGGTACTCTGTGTGAAGGGTTGGCATGGGGTGGACTCACTTATAGCTGCCGGCGTGTGGAAGTGCGTGCAGGCAGCATGGCGGCTCCTAGTGCCTGTAGTGCTCTGTCAGCTCAGACAGGATATGGCCTTCTTTCCTTGGCCTTACCCCATTGCCCGGCAATGCCTGCCGGCGGTTGGGTGGCTGATTGTAAATATTGGCGAACAGCTAATCAGCTGTGCAGAGGGACAGGCACACTGCAAGACAGAGTCAGGCAGCAGTGGGTATCAGTCCGGTGGCCATCTTAGTGCAGTATGCCTCTTGGGGATTTCTGTAGTTGAGGCACTAACTGTAGTAGGTAGCGTGTGGGCTATCTCTGCGAAAAATACAATACAAAACTGAGGGCGCAGTGATGGGATAGCATCGGGTGAGCTGTGACTTTTACGCCATGATGCGCATAATCATGAAGAGAATCTTTCAGCAGTGCGAGCCACAAAAGGTACATATGAATCCACGTCTGTCCGCTGAGAGCCGCAGACAGCCGATGGGCCTTAAAAGCCAGTCCTTAAGAGGCGGGCTTGCCGGCTATCACCTTCCAATTCCTCTGGGGGAACAAGAACGAAAAAAAGGCCAATTAGTGGCATGCATCAGTTGAGGTGTGTTGCTAGGCAGCAGGTCTGCCAGATCTGGCGGCGTCCATCTTAGTAGTGCCTCGTATGGTGCACAGAGTAGTAGATTCCATCCAGGAGTGGCAATACTATGCAAAGACTCCCCACAATCTTCAAGGTACAGATTGCAGGTTTGTGCGTGTCCTTAAATGGGTAGAGAGGGGTCTGTGAAGGCAGGAAGTGCAGCTTAGCACTGACCTTATCCCGGATGCAAATTCCACGGAGCACAATGGTATTCTCCAGACGTAGATGGGGGAAGGAGGGCTCCTGCCCTCCTTCCAAGATCACGACGAACTGGGAATGGTGGGGGGCTGATACAGTGTTTGAATTTAAACATTAAATGAGCCAAGCTCTTGATGGAGGCTTCCACAATGAACGCTGTGCAGCTGTGCAGAAATATGCTTTTCCTGAGGTGACAAGTGTCTTGCAGATTGAGCAGAGACTTTTCAGGGTGATGTGATCTTCTTGTAGCTGATTTTATCTCCAGATGTATTCTTGTTTTGCAAATGGCAAATTACTGTCAGTGAGGTCTTGTGTTTACCAGGGTACAGATGGCCTTGCTTTGCTGGTTCATAATTTGTTTGGTGCATTGGTGTTGATGAAGTCAGAGTTCAGTTGAGCAGGTTTAGAAGGATGTTGACAACGGATGAAGGAGTTTGTTTGGAAGACAGGTTGGTGAGATTTTCATCTAAGGCATCCACCGGGAAGTTTTTGAATTAATTTTGGGGTGTCTTTGTTGGTTTCAGTTGCCCTCGATCGGAGGGTTTTGAGTATTGGAGCTTGATAGGTATTTCTCTGTGGTCAGTCCAGTTGAGTTTCAAAGGCTGGAGACCTTTTACATCTGGCGATCAAGTAAATACTAGGTTCAGAATGCTGTCTTTGGTGTGGGTGCGATCAGTGATGGGTTATGTAGGTGGATGGTGCCTGGGAGATCAAGGAGGCTTTTATGCTTGTCATGGTTGCTTGTGCTCCTGGTAGATCGAGATCACTTAGAAAGATGTTGATGGAACGGTGGACAGTTGATGCAGTGATGAGGGTAGTGATTTCATCCAGGCAGGCTTTGGTACTTGGTGGTGGGTAGTAGATTAGGGCGAGGGATTCTGGATGGCACATATCCATGGCATATTGTGGATGATGGCCTGTAAACTCTAATCTCCACCCTTGTGCTCAGCAAACTTCACAACTGCTCAATACTACTTCTTGGCCTTAACCTCTATTCCTTTCTCCTTCTAGACAAAGTCCTCAACTTTGCTACCCTCACTCTCTACAACCTACCCATACCTTCTCCCATTTCTACCTACCAGTAACATGTTAATGGTCTCTCCATTTACAACCATTCCCTTATTAAGTTCCTCTTCCCAGTCTACAATGATACTACTCCTAGGTACCTGCCTGATTGGATCTGAGCTTACTCCCCATCTCGTTCCTTCTGATACTCCTCTGAACTCAACCTCCCTGTCTCATACCCTCCCTGTGCCTCCTCTCGCCCTCACTCTTCTCCCTACTCACCCCAATCCACTGGATCCCACTGCTCATAACAATCAAAGTCAGCCCAACTGTGGAGCTCTTCAAAGCTTGTCTTAAACTGCTCTTACTTGCTAAAGAGGGAGCCTACCTAACCCCTCCCCATCTTCCCTTCCTGTCACCACCACTGCCTCCCGGGATGCTTAATAATCTAATTTTGTAGTATTTATATAGTGCTCCTCTCTAGCTTGACACATTTGAACCTTTAGGTAAATGTAACTTTTGTAAGTCACCTGTAAGTCACTTGTTGTCTTATATATGTTTCTGTTTGTTTTGTCCCTGGTATATTTCCCTCTTTTTTTACATTCTTGTAAACTGGCTCATGACTTGTTCTCACCTTTGTGCTATTGTACAGGCTCTTTTCGTGGGATTGCCTCTGACATCTGTAAATGTGTTTGAAATTGACATCCGTGTACTACAAATAAATACAAAAACTGTGAATAATCCAGAAGGGGTCTCCTTCTCCCCAGTGGGGCACCACCTCCTTTAGGACTAGGGAGGTGATCCCTCAACACAATAGCCTCCTTAGGGCACAGGGCAGGTGGTATCTCACTGGCGGTGACCCCTTTTAGGGGACAAGGACACTACAAGCGGCCTCCACACTCTACTTGCATTCAGAGTCCCACATGTCCATGACTTATGTAGGAACTGAACAGTGTCAAAAAATACAGGGCCCTTGAACTGCATGTATCCTGGTCTCTGACCCAGTGTTACTGGCTCCTTTATCTGAAGAATGGAACCAATGGTCTTCTGTCTCTTGTTCCAGGGAGGAGTACAAGGAAGCCGACACAGAGCTAAGGAGAAAGAGAGAACCTGCCTGAGCGTGAGCAACTGTACGAGCAGCCATTGGAAGCGACTCCTCACTTCACTGAGTAACCTGGAGGCAGGACCACATGCAGAACATTGTGGGCAGAGAGAATCCCGAGCCTGTGGAACCCTGCCTCTGCCAGGAGGACGGAGAGCCTGAGAGATGTGAAGCCACCGTACAAAGGAAGAAGCCGAGTCCCACCACAGCTGCACACTGGCATCCAGCTAGTTCAACACCGAAATCCTGCTGGTCAGGGGCATGAAGAACTGACATACAAAACTACAGTTGACAGAGCCACGGTCTGGTGACCCAAAGTAAATTTGCACTCCCAGTGAAACCGTGCCTGCAGCCGAGCAGGTACAAGGCTGAGAGCGAGAAGCGGGAGGAGGGCAAAGAAGGGTGTGAAAAGCCATGGAAAGACAGACCCTGGGAACAATCAACAAAAGGGTGAATCCCACAAAAGTTTCAGCAGACCTGGAGGGCCTAATATCTTAAAAGTGGAAAAACGAGAGAATACCAAATGAAGGGGTGAAGCAAACCTGAGAATCATGAAGTCTAGAGGGCTGAGTAACCCTTGAAGGATTGAACCGGAAATGATGTAACAGAGGGGTGAAACTGCATGAAAGAGCCTGAAGGCCTGGATGGAAGAGAGCCCCACAAGTGGTTGAAATAGAGAATATCGTACTAAGGGGTTTTATAACCTCAGCAAGCAAACGCTTAAGCATTAAGGGGAGACTGTATGGGTGGTTAAATCCAGAACAAGATAAAGAACAGCGTTCACTTAGAGGGTGCAGAACTGAAGGAAACAAACTGTATGAGCCTTTTGAACACTGTGAACTTTACAAGAATATTTTGATCTTTGAACTGTGTGAGCAGGTCAAAGCCTGAGAAGGAGAGAGAATCCTAAAACATTATCAGGTAGGGGTCAGGGATAAGCCAACTAATGTCTGAATTAGTGAGCTTAACTAACATATTTAGAATGTATGTTATTTAGGTTATTAGATGTAGGCAGAGTATGGGACAGCTCAGATTGGAATGGAGGGCTGTACCTTTGTAAGACTTACAGACAAGGGGCCTCATTCCGACTCAGGCGTTAAGGGGTTTACGGCGCCGTAAACGGCGCCGACCCTTAACGCCTGATTACAAGGTTAACTTTGCGGGATGGCTGTTTAACGCCTGCTTTTTGCAGGCGTTAAAAGCCATGCCGCAAAGGGACCTTGGCGATAATTACGGCACCGTAATTTACGGCACCGTAATTTACAGCGCCGTAATTATCGCCTTTCCCCATTCCCATTATGCCTATGGGGCAAAAATGGGAATGGGGAAGGGGCCATTGGTGAATGGGGAATTACCGCCCCACTCACCTTGGAATGGGGCGGTAATTCCGCCATCCACCATGGCGGAATTGCAACCTTAGCGGCATGGACCATGGTGCTAATAGCACCATGGTCCTCCGCCAAGGTTGTAATGAGGCACAAGCACTGGTTTTGTTATTTTCTTTTTTTTTTAGCATAGGGAACAACATCATTACCGTAGTTGGTATGGATAGGAGCAGTATTTTTTCTCTAGTCTGTCTCCTATCTCTGGCTTACCACAATACAAATACGGAATGACAAATACTCTTAGAGACAGCGCCAAGTAAATCTCCATCACCAAAGTTTAATGGTAAATGGTTGGTGTGTGCCCTTCTGATGACATGTGTTTCGGTAGTTTGCTTTGATCAAATTAGGGCATATATAAGTTCAAAACAAAACTGTATGTAGATTCATTAAATCAAACACACATGATATGTGAAAACACAGTGTTGTTAATTAAGTAGTAGAACTCATACATATAAATAAATGACATATATTTAATTATACAACATTAAAAT
Source organism: Ambystoma mexicanum (assembly GCF_040938575.1). Taxonomy (NCBI): domain Eukaryota; kingdom Metazoa; phylum Chordata; class Amphibia; order Caudata; family Ambystomatidae; genus Ambystoma; species Ambystoma mexicanum. The sequence goes on from NC_090929.1 coordinate 120,417,693, forward strand.
TAGCATGAGCAAAAGTATATGACAGACATTAGGGTTGGTGTAGGGAAGGATTGATGGGAGTTTGGAGAAGGGAAAATAAAGAAAGCATGTATGAGATAAACTTTAATTTATCCAAAATCGGTGTACCAATCATTAGTTGGTTTATCCTTTGAATTGTAGCTGAACAAATACACTTCATGAGCAGTTAGTGTTATCATTTGTTAATGATAAACTTAATAGTAAACTCATGTTAGTATGTTACTATGTATCAAAAAGCCAGTCCTTATTACTCCTGGTATGAGATTGGAGTGTCAAATACCTATTTGAGCTTATATCGCTAAAGTTACTAATGTTAAATATTCCATGTTCATCTTTAGTAGTGGTTTTACCATCTGTCTTCTAGTGTCCCTTAATTTCAGGTTTGGTTTAATGGGTTAATTCTATAGTCATTCTTAGTCATCATTATTTAACATGCAGTGAAATAATGAATGTCACTTAAGGTTTCTCTGCTACTCATGCTTCACATTCATGATGTTAGTAATTGTATTCTACAGCATACGCTTGCCCGTTTTAGCGTGCGCTGAAGTACATGTCCCAGCCAGACTGCAGCGTATTTTAAAACCACCAATTAGTAAAGAGATCAAGGTCTCTTATGAAATATCTCTGCATCCTAATCATCTGTGTTGGCTTCTCCTAGAACGCAAGATGCCGTTGCCATTGGACTAATGTTGTGTTTCGCTGTCATGGCAACCGTGGAGCAGATTGCCCGTCTTCTCTTTCCACACTCCAAATCCCGTCGTTATATTTTGGTAGCATGTTCCCTATTAGTGCTTGAAAGCAATGTTATGAGACCCAGTCCATTATACACTGGGTATTCGATCTTAAGCAATGCAGTATATTTTTGTTAGACCTGTGTTTATAATGTGCCTGATTAATCCTTATCTATTTATCTGTTGATTTTGCCATTACGTGGTACTTTATTTACCTGTTTCTAACAACATATATGAATAGCATATCAGTGATACGAGTCTAAAAATTCCCATACATATAGTAATAATATAATCATATTTTAAATTGCCTATTAGCTTCCTAAATCTTACAGATACCTATTGTTTTTGCTGAGACAGACATTCCAACGATTGATCACTATTTGTCGAATAGCTATGAATAAGCGTTCAATAACTTAACTTATTCTAATGCGAACCTCTTATGAATAATGCATCTAATACCTGGGGAAAGTACCCTATTAGATCAATTTGTATGTCTGTCTTTGTTGCTGTTTATTTGTTACCTGTATCTGCGGCATGATCCTGTGAATGCTTTTACTGTCATGTTATTAGGCCTAATATATTTAAAGCGGTACAGTAATTGTGAAAGGTACAACAACCTTATCTTCAACATTGGTGCGCGCACTTGCGCTTGTGTCTGTTGTCTATCATTCATTACCAGTATTATCAGTATAGCACAACTCTAATATTCTACTTCTTTATTATAGCCTCTAAATGCTGTATATCTATTTTTATAGAACTCAAATCTCCCATATAGTTTGTACTTGTGCAATACTATTTTAGATGGCCTGATGGCTCTCCAATTGTTACATACGCCTATGCTTTCTTCACAAGAAACATATTTCATCAGTCATACGTTATAGCAAACTATTCACAATTTCAGTTGTCATATTTTGACAAGTTAAAATTTGAATCTTGGAATGTACCATCTCTGATAATATAGTATGATATCATATTACACCATATTTGTTTTTAAATTTCTAACGTCATACAGTCTATGACAATGTTTACATGCGCTAACCATACTCCTTCTGTTGTTAATCTTCATGATATTGTCTGATACAAATTGTCATTCGCCCCTAACATTTGCATCTGACAACGGAATACATTCCAACAGTAATACAACCTAACAAAAATGTTCATGATTAAGGGTGTCATATTCTTGCATTTCCAGTTTGGAACCCTGGGAAGGTATTCCTCAAAGATGTTTTTAAAGAAAGGATATCATCTCATTGTCTGAGTTAAGGCCAGTAACAGTGGTGGTCAATTTACATATTAGTCTTGCTTCAGCTTGTCTAAGAGCTTTTTCTTTGTCACCACCTCTTCTTCCCAGAACAATTTTCTGAAGTCCTATGTATCTGATGTCTGTCTTACTGTTAATTTGATGTGCTGCTTGCAAATGATACGCTATAGGAAACTTGGGATCCTAACTCCCTATTTTGGCTAGGTGTTCTCTTATTCTTGTTCTCAACTCTTGTTTTGTACTCCCAATATAAAGTTTCTGACATTTGCATATGATCCTGTATACTACATATTTCATCCTGCAATTTATTGGCTCTTTGATTTTAACTGTCTTTCCATTCCTGGCGGAAAATGTACTGGTTTTCTCATGTGCAAATCTGCACATAGTGCATGTCCCACATTTTCTAAATCCAATGTTGTCTCGCTGTAACCATGTTCTGTTTGTTGTGAATATAATCTTTGGCGTATCATCCACATATTCTCTAATTAGTTTAGTTTAGTTTTGTTTATTTACTTATATAGCGCACCTAACCCAGGGGTATCTGGGCACTTTTGCTTAGAAACATGTAATGTTACAGTACACAGTATAGACGAAAAATGTACAAGTTACAATATCAGACACTTTCAAGATTGCCATAGGTTTGAAGATAATGTTATCATCCAGTCTCAATAGGTACCTGTTACGCTCACCTGGTCTCCGCGGGGGTGTTGGGTCACAGTTGGAGCCCTCCCTTGACTTGACTCCTTGGAATCGCCTTCCCCTCCAGATAGTGGTTGGACCTGCAGCTCGGGAAATGGGTGTTGCCCCTGAGTGAAGAGAAGATGCAATGAAAATGGAGTGAGGATATCGTGATTTCCTCCAACCCTTTCGTGCCAAAATAGGGTGTGCAAGCGCTTTCCCATATAAACTCACCCATAGTTTTGTAATGTTGAGCTATCCATCCTGCTTATCCAAACAGGGGCGCGTAGAATGGACCAAGTTACTTCACTGGTCCTTGGGAGTGTTGTTCCAGACCAGCTGCAACCAATCCACTTATAAGGTAAGTCTTTTGTTATGACTATTGTTCGATTAAACTGTCTGTATTTCGTCTAATACTAATTCTTGCAATGTCTCATTCCATTCCCATAGGTACGGAGAAGTAAATCGGGACCGAAGAGAGTCTGGAAGACCTTAGAGGCTGATGGAGTTTCAACAGTGACAGGTAAGTTGGTCTTTATAAGGGAACTCTAGTCTCTTGTATTATGCAGCCGTGCGTTCGATATGCATATGAGTTCTAACCTGTTGTGTTCTTATTTCCTCGTAGGTGCAGGCCGACTATGAAGAATGGTGTCTGGATTCTCGATGAAGATTTGTGGTTGAAGGAGGAAGACTCCGACTCTGATCGTGATGGAATGCCGGTGAGAAAGAAGACTTTGGCTCCGACCGTGATGGAATGCAGGTTAGAAGAATTGTTCGGCTCCAGCCGCGATGAGTTGCAGGTAAGAAGCGCACTCAGCGATGTAGCGGCTGGCAGCAGGTAAGATGCATGCTCAGCGATGTATGCGTGGCCAGCGATGTTGCAGCTGGCAGCAGGTAAGAAGCACCCACAGCGATGGAGTAGTTGGGGTGAAAGGCGCTCGTGGCGATGTAGCGGTAGACTGCAGGTAAGGAGTGCTCTCAGGAGTATCTTCAGGATGGGGCTACTGGAATCCAGTGATGCCCTCGTAAGCACAGCGGAGAGCGTTACGCTGCTAAAATAAGAATAAAGTGAAGCGAAGGCACGTGGATTGGCTGGCCTTATATAGGCTGGCTCAGACCCCCCCTTTAGCCTCGCCTACTGACTCCACCTTGCCCTTCTTTGGGACTGTAGCACGTGCCTTCCAATTCTGTTCTATGGCCATGCCCGGCCCAGCTGCACACTCCCCTTGGCATAGAGTGTGCAGCTCACACTTTTACATGAGCCTGGCACCAGAGGCGCCAGGACTGGGTGCAATGGGACCCTGGGGATGAGGTAGGACTGGCCCCTTGACTAGTGGCCATGACAGCACTCCCCTGCAAGGCCCATCTCACGGGCGATCTTCTCCCTGGTCCAGGCTTGGTGGGGTTATTGTGATGAAACCGCCTGATTAGTCGAGGCGCATGGATAAACTCCACAGGCTCCCAAGTGCGATCTTGAGGTCCACAACCCTTCCAGTCGATTAAGTAGTACAGTTTTGACAGCACCATTTTAGAGTCCAAGATGTCCTTAACCTCATACTCAGATTTTCCTTCGATAATTTTGGGTTCCGGTGGTTGTGTAATTCTTGTCTCAGACTTCACAGGCTTTGAAAGGAAAACGTGAAATACAGCGTGGATTCGCAAATTGTCAGATAGCTCTAGCTTTACCGCGGCTGGGTTGATGATGGCTTTGATGGGATAGGGCGCATGATACCTGAAGCGGAAGACCCAAGGCCCTTTTAGCGGGATATTTCTGGCCGCTAACCATACTTTGTCTCCGATTTGGTAGTGTGGAGCTTCCCTTCTATGCCTGTCAGCAAACTTCTTTTGTTGTTCTTTGGCTTTAGTTAAGCTCTTGGTTGCTTCCTTGAGAGTTTGAGTGATAGTTTTATGTAGGGAGGTAATAGCCGGCATTTCTAACTCATCAAGTGGGTCAAAGGAAGATGTCTGGGGGTGCCTACCATTCATGATGTAGAATGGGGTTTGTCCCGTGCTAGTGTGGATAGAGTTATTGTAAGCAAATTCCATTAACCAAAGAACATCTTTCCAGGATCCTTTGGTCTGTTACAGCATGCACCTCAGGTACTGCTCCAGTGTCTGGTTAGTCCTTTCGGTTTGACCATCAGTCTGGGGGTGGTGACTGGTAGAAAGGCTGAGGTTAATTTGGCTATCTTGCAGTATCTCCTCCAGAAGGCTGAGACAAATTGTGTCCCCCAATCAGAGATCAGTACTGAGGGGAAGCCATGCAATTTGACTACTTGCTCCAGGAACACGGTGGCCAGGATTCTAGCTGTAGGAAGTCCTTTTAATGGAATAAAGTGTGACATTTTAGAGAATAAGTTCACCACTACTAAAATGGTGTTGAGGCCGTCACAAGGAGGTAAGTCTGTAATGAAGTCCATGGACAAAGTAATTCAAGGAACCGGTGGTATGCTTAGGTGACGTAATAATCCTGCGGGGATGGTCTTTTGAGATTTTTGCTGTGCATAGACTCCGGAGGTCCCAATGAATTGGGCCACATCCTTTCTCCAAGTTGGCCACCAATAATTCTTCCTGATCTTGGCCCATGTCTTAGTAATCCCGGGGTGTCCCTCCACTAGTGAGTCATGGTAGTTGGCAATGATCTTGTTTTGGGTTTCTTTATCGTTAATGTATAGTCTCCCCTGAAAATAGGGTAAGTTGCCCACGACAGAGTACTGATCTCCCTTATTCAACCATTCTTGTTGGGCGGTCTGATCCATTTGCGATTGGAGGTCGGTCTTTAATTCTTCCCAATAGGTGGTTACTGCAATCTGGTTCTGAATTCGTTCCTCCAGAATCATGGGTACTAGTTCTGATGGTATAAATGTGTCCTGGTTATCGCCCATTTGTGACAGAGCGTCAGCTTTTCCGTTCTGCACTCCAGGTTGGCACGTGATTTTGAAATCGTACTCCACGAAGAAGAGAGCCCATCGAAGCTGGCAAGATGATTGGGCCTTGGCTGTCTTTAAATACTGCAAGTTGCGATGGTCTGTGATAACGGTGACAGTATGCCTAGCCCCCACGAGGTAATGTCTCCAGTTTGTAACGCCTCCTTTGATTGCCAATAGTTCTTTGTCAGTTATAGCATAGTTCTTCTCAAGGTGCTGTAAACTTGTGGGACCAAAATGCTACAGGATGTAACTGTCCGGTGTCTTGGTCTCTCTGTGATAACACTGCCCCCATGGCCACATTGGATGCGTTGGTCTCAACCACATAAGGTAGATCGGGTCGGGGATGCCCAAGAATAGAGGCTGAAGTGAAAGCCGATTTCAATTCCTGCAATACCTTTTCGGCGTCAGAGGTCCAAGAAAACTTTTTATTCTTTCTTAGCAAAGAGGGGATAGGATGGACGATTTGCAAAAATCCTGGAATAAACCACCGATAGAAATTGGCAAACCCGAGTACGCTCTGCACTCCTTTGATTGATATTGGAGATGGCCATTGGAGAATTGCTTCCACTTTACGAGTATCCATGTGTACCCCTCGTGGGGTAAGCATAAAGCCCAAGAACTCAACTTCTGTAACATGGAAAACACATTTTTCTAATTTGGCAAATAATAGGTTCTTACAGAGATTTTCCAAAATGGCTCTTACATGGCCCACATGCTCCTCCTTGGATGCCGAATAAATGAGAATATTGTCGATATAAACAAGGACACAGACGTCTAGCAGTTAGTGGAGTACGTTGTTCATAAAGAACTGGAATGCGGCTGGTGCATTGCATAGCCCGTAGGGCATAACCTGGTACTCGAAATGCCCATATTTGGTTCGGAATGCTATCTTACATTAGTCACCTTTTTTCACTTTGACAAGGTGGTAAACTCCTTGCAGATCTAGCTTCGAATAGATTTGAGCATTCTTTACCTGGTCGAGTAGCACAGGAATGAGTCACAGAGGATACCTATTTTTTACGGTAATCTGGTTTAACACCCTATAATATATGCAGGTCCTGAGGTCTCCTTCTTTCTTTGGTACGAAGAAGAGAGCTGAGGAGGTTGGCGACTTGGATGGGTGGATGATACTGATAATATTAGCTAGATACTGATCAAGATATGTTCGTAGATGCTGATTTTCCTGCTCAGTCAGAGCATAGATTCTGCTGCAGGGAACTTGTGCTCCAGGGACCAGATCGATTTGTCAATCGTAAGTTCTGTGTGGTGGTAGGGTGTTGGCTTGTTCCTTTTGGAACACATCCGCAAAGTCTTGATATTCTGAAGGCAATGAGCCTGACATTCCCAGGATGGGTTTCTCCTTGTGTTGTAATCTCCTCACATCCTTAAGGTAGTAGCTCTTGGTGCATTCTCGAGGAAAGGTCAATTTACTGGTGCGCCAGTCAATCCTTGGGTTATGGGTTTCCAGCCATGGCATTCCTAGAATCATTTGGAACCGGGGGCCCCTATGAGGTCAAACGAAATGCTTTCCCGGTGACCATCCTGACATGTCAGCATTACCTCATCGGTGTGTTGAGTTACTGGCCCCGAAGACAGCTGAGAGCCATCTACTGCAGTGACATTTTCCGAGTGCAGTTTTTGCTGAAGCGGAAGGACCCCCATGCAGCCAACCCCTGATCGATGTAATTTCCCACTGCACCACTATCGATGTAGGCTTCTAGAGCATGTACTCTCGATGGCTGTTGGGGGTAGGCTATTAATACTGGAATGACCAGGCGTGCGGTTGTTACAACTTTCTTGACTCCGCTCGACAAGTGGACCTCTACACTTGCCGGGCGTCTGAGTTTTCCGGCTCCTGTTCCTTGTCCTTGATGTCATTGTCCGTGGCACCTACCACCTTCTTGGGGGGTTTTGTAGGGCAATCTCGTAAGAAATGTCCAGCTTTTCCACAATATAAACAAAGCCACTGTTCTCTTCTTTTTTCTCTTTGAGCCTTAGAAATGGGAGCCCGTAATACCCCTAGTTGCATAGGTTCAGGGGTTTCATGACCCTTGGTCTGCGTGTCCCAAGGCCTTATGTAGACTGATCGTCCTTCAACTCTTGTGCGGTCCATTTTTCGATCTTGTAACTGGTGATCTAACTGCACAGTTAGGTTGATATAGTCTGCACAGCATTCGGGTGAGTTAACACCTTGAGCTAGTAAGTCCTTTAACTCACCACGAAGCCCCCGGTAAAACAGTGTGGTCCTTTCTCCTCCGGCTAGTTGGTCTGTGCTACGAGGCGGTTGAAGGTGGCAATATAAATCAATAAGTCGTGGTTTCCTTGCCTCAGAGACAGTAGTTCATTGTCTAATGCTTGCCCTTGAGTGTGCCTGGTGAACAGTTTTTCTAATTCCTGTTGGAATTCTGCAAAGTTCCGAAGTATTGGATCATCCTGAGCCACTAATTGTATGGTCCAATCAGCTGTGCAGCCTCCCAAATAAGAAAGCACAAAGGCCACCCTAGCACTGTCATTAGGGATGGCTCCAGGTCGACACAAAAAGTGGAGGCGGCACTGATTCATGAACACAGCGCATTTGTTCGGGTCGCCAAAAAAGCGTTCGGGTGGAGCAAGTGGAACCGCCCCTGGGAGTACCACCTGTACTGGTGGTGAGGGTTGCGGCAACGGAGTTGGTGTAATTCTGAGTAACGGGACTTGTCCTGCATGTGCCTGAAGCATTTGTCTTGCCAGGTCATCTGTTCGGGCTATAATAAGGTCTCTCCTCAGGGAATTAGTCTCCTGTCTTGAGGCATGCACCTCGACCCGCAGCTCTCGCAATAGTTGGGCTAACTGGTCAGTTTGAGAAGTTTCCATAACGCCCAGGTGGAAATTTGGAGAGGCTTTGTGTTCTGTTACGCTCACCTGGTCTCCGTGGGGGTGTTGGGGCACGGTTGGAGCCCTCCCTTGACTTGACTCCTCAGAATCGCCTTCCCCTACAGATAGTGGTTGGACCTGCGGCAGATCAGGTGATGGGTGTTGCCCCTGAGTGAAGAGGAGAGGCAATGAAAATGGAGTGGGGATACCATGCCTTCCCCAACCCTTTCGTGCCAAAATATGGTGTGCAAGCGCTTTCCAATATAAGCTCACCTGTAGCTTTGTAATGTTGAGCTATCCATCCTGCTTATCCAAACAGGGGCGCGTAGAATGGACCAAGTTACTTCACTGGTCCGTGGGAGTGTTGATCCAGACCAGCTGCGACCAATCCACTTATAAGGTAAGTCTTTTGTTATGACTATTGTTCGATTAGACTGTCTGTATTTCATCTAATACTAATTCTTGCAATGTCTCATTCCATTCCCATAGGTACGGAGAAGTAAATCGGGACCGAAGAGAGTCTGGAAGACCTTAGAGGCTGATGGAGTTTCAACAGTGACAGGTAAGTTGGTCTTTATAAGGGAACTCTGGTCTCTTGTATGATGCGGCCGTGCGTTCGATATGCAAATGAGTTCTAACCTGTGGTGTTCTTATTTCCTTGTAGATGCAGGCCGAATATGAAGAATGGTGTCCGGATTCTCGATGAAGATTTGCAGTTGCAGGATGAAGACTCCGACTCTGACCGTGATGGAATGCTGGTGAGAAAGAAGAGTCCGGCTCCGGCCGCGATGAGTTGTAGGTACATAGTGCACTCAGTGATGTAGAGGCTAGCAGCAGGTAAGATGCGCACTCAGCGATGTAGTGGCTGGTCGCAGGTAAGATGCGCGCCCAGCGATGTAGTGGCTGGCAGCAGGTAAGATGCACACCCAGCGGTGTAGTTGGGGTGAAAGGCGCTCACGGTGATGTAGCGGTAGACTGCAGGTAAGGAGCGCTCTCAGGAGTATCTTCAGGATGGGGCTGCTGGAATCCAGTGATTCGCAGGTAAGCACAGCGGAGAGCATTACGCTGCTGAAAGCAGAATAACACGAATCGAAGGCACGTGGATGGGCTGGCCTTATATAGGCTGGCTCAGGCCCCTCCCTTTAGCCCCACCTACTGACTCCACCTTGCCCTTCTTTGGGACTGTAGCACGTGCCGGCCAGTTCTGTTCTATGGCCACGCCCGGCCCAGCTGCACATGCCCTTGGCATAGAATGTGCAAGGCACACTTTTACATGAGCCTGGCGCCAGAGGCGCCAGGACTGGGTCCAATGTGACCCTGGGGATGAGGAAGGACTGGCCCCTTGACTAGTGGCCATGACAGCACCAATGCTTCCTCAATATCTTGGTGATTAAATGGTGATTACTACTATACCTCATTACGAACGCCACATTTGCATGTGCAACAGTGTCATATGTTTTCCTATAAGCTTCTTTTAGGCATTTGTTTGTGTATCCTCTTTGCTGAAAGTATGCTTGCAGTAAATTACAATCTTGTCCAAAATTAGGTTGTTTCTGGCAATTGCGTTGTGCTCTTATAAACTCGCCCATAGGTATGTTGTATATAGTTGGTGCATGGTGCCAACTATTTGCGTGTGGTGTTGAATTCACCTCGGTCTCTTTCCTAAAGGTCCAAGTCTCTAGGTGGTTACCATCTGCATGAATCGTTAAATCTAAAAAGTTGATTACGTTGTTGTTGCATACTCCTGTGAAATGTATTCCAAAGTTGTTAGTGTTAATCCTGTTTGTGAACTCTTCAAATTGTGTTGCTGTTCCTTTCCAAATAAAAAACACATCATTGATGTACCATGTCCATATTATCATCCTATTTTGGAGTTTTTCATCTATATATACAACCTTGTCTTCAAATAGTCCCATGAATAAGTTGGCCAGGGTCGGGGCGTATTTGGTGCCCATGGCCACACCTTTCGTCTGCTGATAGAATGTGTTGTCAAATGTGAATCTGTTATAGTCCAATGTTGTTTGTAGCATCTCTTTAATCATATCAATCTGTTGGTAAAATGACGCTGAGTCTTCTCTGAAAGAGTATTCAATGGTAGTAATTGCAAATCCATGCTGTATAGATGTAAACAGGGCCTTTATATCTAGGGTGGCCAGGAGATACTTGTTTTTCCATTCTACCATCTTCAATTTTTTAATCACGCTAGTAGTATCTGAGATTCTTTCTGTGGCCCATCCAATTCCACTAAGAATGGGCGACCTTCTGCGATTTTCTCAAAGCTTTTGTGTATTTTCAGGAGGAAATACATTGTGGGTATTATGGGTTCCTTGATATAGGTTTTCTCCTCATCCAAAATTATTCCTTTTCTGTACCAACCCAAAATGTATTCCTCCAGTTTGTCAATGATTTCCTTCTTGGGGTTGCACACTGGGATTTTATAGCAGCCAAGTGTTTTCAAATGGTTATTAGCCATTTCCAGATAATCTTTCCGGTCCATTATGACAATATTTCCTCCTTTATCAGCCTCCTTTATTACCACTGTCATATCAGAGGCTACAATGTTTTAAAGTTATTCTTATGACCTTTGAATCTTCTGTTTGATTCTTTCCCTGATACAGTATACAAGTCGTCTGTAACAGCCTTGTAAAACGTATCAATTACATTGTCCAGGGTAGTTGCGGAACAAATCTTGATTTGGGATTGAGTTTCTTCATCTCTAAAGTATCTGGTTTGATACATAATTCTTGTAGTAAGTTCCTGATATCAAAGGTCTCTGGTTCTCCTAATGATATTATAAGGTAAGTATCTTCGATTTCTTGAATAGATAACTCACTTCTCTCTATTTGAGCTTGTCTTGTAGTTACATCTGGTGCTTTGGTGGCAAAGAATTTTTTTAATTTAAGTTTGCGAACAAACTTAAAAAGGACAATATGTACTTCAATATTGTTAAATCTTGATGTTGGGGCGAATGAGAATACCTTGCTGAGAACCATTCTTTCTTCTTTTGTAATTACTCTGTTTGATAGGGTCAAAACCAGATCCTTTATTTTTTGCTCCTGGTCACCTCTTTTGCACTTGCCCTTGTGAATCTTTTGTTGAATTTTTCTAGCCCATCTGGGTTTCCTTCGTCTTCTACCCCCCTCCTTCATCTCCGTCTGATATTGGTTGGGTCAATCCTGATGTTGTAGGTAGCTGAAAACGGACCTGCTTTTGTGGGAATTTTCTATTACCCTTCTGGTAGCTCCTTATTTGATTCATTTTACGCGTGGCTACTCTTTTCAACATCTTTTGCCGTAACCTTCTATTGCTGTGCTGTCTCCTTCTGATTCTGCGTCTAAACTGCCTGAAGAAGTGTTTGGTGTACTGCTTCTAGATGTCGGTGTCTGGTATTGGTTATACTTTTCCTGAAATGTATACACCCAATCCTCACGATAATCACTCTAATCTCGAAAGCATTTTCTTAGTTTCCTTAATTTGACTTCATCCTGATAATTGTTTAAAATTTCCTACATCTTCTCATAGTTTTTCTCTTTCGTGGCTTCCAAGGATTTCATTTCCGTTATTGTTTCTTAATAATCTAATGGCGCAGTGTATAAGCAGTGTGTCCTGTGTTGCTGTGTGGAGAGGCTGACATTACTGCCGGAACTTGGAAATTTGGGAAAAAAAATAGAAAACAATTTCTTTTTTTTTCTGCCAGAACTTCAGTCCACTTTCTATCTTCAGCAAATTTCTCTTTTTTTTCTACTAAAACACTGCGCATGCGTGGTGTGTAAGCAGTGTGTCCTGTGTCAGTGCCCGGTGAACAGGGCGTGGGCGACTCTACTTTAAGGGTAAGCCTAAACACTTTGCCTCGAAAAGACTCACAGCAGACTTTTGAACTGTGTGGATACTTCCATCTTTCACAGAGCTAGTGCTTTTGGAACTGAATCTTTGTACAACATCCGTTCCTTGAACCCCACATTAACTGTGCGTTCCTCTGCATCTGTGGGGCCTGCCCTTGGAACAGCCACTTTCTCTTACTTATCAGTGCATGCCATCATTCAATGGGGCTAGGTCCTTTGACCAGTCTCTAACCTTTTTTTGACTTTTTTTTCTAAGTGTTTGTGGGGGTGACTAGAACTGCGGGGCAAGGCCCTTTGACCAGTTTTTAGCCTCCTTTTTTCTGCATCTTTTAACTGTTTGTGGGGGTAACTGGAACTGCGGGGCAAGGCCCTTTGACCGGTCTTTAGCCTCCTTTTGCCTGCATTCATTAACTGTTCTCAACTTCCAAAAAAAAGAAAACTAACACTATTCAACAGTTAGCGCATTAGGTCAATTTCTGTGAGTTGGCAGTTTGTGCCTTTTTCGATCTACTCCCTTAAATCAGGTATGCCTATTACTCTCAAGACATCTAGTGCCTCTTTAACCTTGAAGTCAACGCCGGTTAATTCTACAACGGCCAATCTTCTCAAGCGCAAAATGATTAATCAATCTCTTGTCAACTCTGATAAGAAAATGTGTGCAGGCGATATTCAGGACTTTTGTAAGCCTGCAATTACAACTATCATTCCTACTATGGACAGCCTTCCACAGCTGGTTGCAAGCTCCTTGCCGGTGGCAGAGCTGACTTTGGTGCCTTCTAATGTTACAAGTTCCGGTACACAATTATTGTCTGTGGAAGACACTCCAACATTGCACATATCCTTGACAACACAACATTTGGAAGTGACACCGTTCACAAATGTATCCTCACCATCTGCCTCGCCTGGTCACAAATTGCAGGAGGACCCGCTGCCGTCACTTGATCATATGGCAGCAGAGAATTCCATACAACGTATTGACACTAGCATAAACACTGTTGGAAACATTTCCATCATTGCGTCATCTTCCTTGGTATGCTCTCAGTCTGCAAATTAACAAGGGGGGTCCTGGGAGTCCCTCTGCCAGACATTAGTCCTGGGTACGAGAGACTTACCTAGAGTCTTTAGCTCACTATCTTTCACAGAGAAGAAATATCCCAAACATATCAGTTTTTGTCCTGCCCTGGGGCAGTCCAGCACCGAAATGCTAGGCAATTCTCCTCTGAACAAGAGTACCAACAGAAACCCCAGACACGTGTTTCTGTCTAGTTGGACTTCATCAGTAGGGTGGTTCTGTGCCTCTCTAAGAATAGTGAGCAAGGGGTCCACGTCTGGATTCCCCTAGTAACTTAGGGTGAGACCCAAAGTTACTTGAATATGCAAATTAACAAGGGGGGTCCTGGGAGTCCCTCTGCCAGACATTAGTCCTGGGTACGAGAGACTTACCTACAGTCTATATCAGTCCCCTAGTATGTTTGACAACTCTGTGCAGGCTGTTCACTCTTCTCGATCTAGGCAGTCCACCATTAGTCCAGCCTCATGGAGAAACAGTGAAGAGATTGCATCTTGTACTTTACCTATAGTGCAACCCCAATCAGTCTTGCAAGAAATAGCATTGAATACAATGAATATGAGCATTGTTACATTGACCAAACTGTTTAAAACATTAGAACATAAACTTACTGATCAAGCAAAACAGATTGATCAACTGGCCGTATGGACGTGTAAACTTGTGAACGATAAGACAAATGGCATGGCTATGAAGGATGTGAATATTGGTCTTGTTCCTGCATCTTTAGCTGATACCCCAGTCCAAACTATTCCATCTCAAATCCCTGTTTCCCTTTCTTCAGCTGTACCTGAAATCTCCCAAATCATTTGTCTGGGAGAGCATGTAGAGTGTGAGGGGAGCCATCAGAATAATGTTGACTGTGTGAATGAATCTGCTTCTAAAACCATCTCTCTTCCTTTGTGCCCATTGACTAGAGATGTGGTGTCAGTGTGTGATACAGGTACTGATCCAGTCACTATATCCATTGGTTCTGAACATGATTCTATTGTAATTGAGGACCATGTGGAGCAAAGGGTCTCATATAGTCTTTTTAACTCCAAAACTTTGAAGGGAAATTGTTTAGTGGCCCCAAGAACAACAACAAAATCCAAAAATCAAAAGGGTTTGACACAGCAAATGAATACCAACATCAAACAACTAATCAAAAGTTTAACATCTAACTATAATTTGACATCAGCAGGCCATGTGGCTACTTCAACTCAGCGCGAGGGTAAAAACAAGTTGCCACTGAACTTGATAACAAGGCCTCTGAGGTGGAGGATTACTCCCCCCCCCAATGACCATTTGGGCCGCTACTCCCCCTCTCATTGATCTTGTGGCACCCATTCCCTGTGACAAAGCAGTGGAGAAACAAAATGGCATGTCCGAAATCATTACATCTGAATCTAATTTGCTGACCAAGAAAAAAAAGCGAGTTACCTTTATGGAAGCCGACCGTGATCAGAACGTATTTTCTGCTTTGGATGACATCCGCAACCAAATCGAGAGATCGATTAATCAATATGTCACCCTGAGCAATCTAGCTCTGGCACTGTTCAGTTGCCAGTGGCAACTATGAGTTCCAACTTTGACCGTGGTCTAAGGTCGAATATTGGCCACATACGTCCAGCTTCTAGTGCGGTGATCAACAATCAGGCTGCTGGTGGTCATAAAACAATGGATGATGATGTTGGGCTGTACAACCGAGAAGTTGAAAAGATGGTCCCCCACCAATATGATGCTTTCTCTAATGTGGAGACCTTAAAGACTATTTCTTGCACACCCATGTCACACATTAACCTAAGTGATAAATCTACCTTCAATCCTTCTGAGGCTGCACTCAATAATCACTCTAACCTCAGGTTACAGAATTCAGCCAGTCTACAGATTGATGATCAGATTGCTAAGGCTGTAGAACTATATGTAAACCAGTCCTTTACTACCAAGTCACTAGCTCCGAAGGTGGCATTTTAGACTTTGGTAGGAAAGAGCTGGTAGTGTCATGTAGCCTTGTCGTAGGAGACAGAGAAGGAAGGTATGATAGCTCAGCTGTGGGGCGAGTTAATCCCAATGGTAGGGACGAAAAGGAAGCCCCCTTGTACAGTAAAAAAAAAAGCATTGGGACAAGTTCCATTGTCTCATTCTTAAATGTCGCCCAGGTCCTTATCCCTCATATATGATGAACAGGACTAGCATTTTGGGTATTTGTGAAGATGTTAGCTCATTACAGGAGATGACCTCCTCTTACTTCAAACAAGTTGAATTCATCAGTGAGAGAGACTCTTCCATAGTTAGACTATGGTTACACTCTAACTTAGTAAGAAATGCTCTTTGGCAGGCGCGTATGGAGTTATTTGCCCTTGGGTTCATGCTGGCACGTGACCCTGTCATTATGGACAATAATGGCGAGCTCAGATTAGGGAAATTCTCAAATTCTGTGATATCTGCATCACAAGAAGTACCTGCACAACATGGAGAAAGAAATAACATTGATCATGATCACACAGTGACCTCTGAGATAGAATGTTCAAGCCTAATTTATAACCGTCAGTTAAACAGGCACATCATTCTATGTCTCTCATCAGCTGGAACACATGTGGGTTCTCTCATTTATTGGGCCAAAGTGTTGCTTTTCTTGCCGATCATGACATCATAGTTCTGCAGGAAACCTGGTTACTTCAGCAGCCAGTTTGGGAATATCATACCATTATATTGCATGCCGCTAAATCATCTGGTCGGGGTTGTCCTTCCTCAGGACTCCTAGTTGCTATTAAAAATCACAAAAATTGGCAACTTTTTGGGCTGCTCCTAATCTGTACTTACTCATGGTGAAACTATCCTTTCCTGGGAGCGTAGTAGCCATTGTTAACAAGTATAGGAATCCTGGGGGGATGACTGATGCCGTATTTGTTGAACACCATTGCTGAGGTGAATGAGATAACCGGTGTGGTTTTGATTGGTGATTTGAACCTGCAATTGTTACCTGCGAATAACCCTAGGTTTAATCTCTGCTTAAGATGGAAGTCATTGATGCATGATAGATGGTTAATAATGTGTAATGGGGCTTTACCCGGGGACATCCCCTCTAAGGTCACATGGCGAAGAGGAACTAGTGAGTCTACTATTGACTACGCCTTTGTTGATTCTGGTACGTTTGAGGCAGCCTCCAGCTTTAAGGACCTTACTCAGATCTACAGTGACCATGAAATGTTAAATCTTAGGTGACAGCTGAATCATCAGGTGGTAGAGTCTGTTCACCAACGTTTAAACAGAGCTCATTGATTAACAACATGAGAACACGCTTCACGTGGAACTCACATGCTCTAATCTCTTTTAACAACAATGTTGAGAATGCTTACTGTGACGGCATTACTACAACAGCTGATTACACCTCCTTTTTGCATTTACATCAGACTTATACCCACCCAAACCTGTTGCCTCATTATAAACCCACTCATGAATTTGATGATGCAGTCCAGCAAAAGAAATCCTTACTATGCAAACAGAAACAGATTGTTCTGGCCTCTAACTTTACGAACAAGCGTGAATTGATTAGATCCTTACAATGCCGCTATACGAATTGGCTTAGTGCCCACCGAATGGTCATGTTGCTAGCTGATGAGGAGGCCATGTTGCGTAGTATCTCACATAAAAACACTGCTCAGATATGGTCTCTCATCAATATTTCCAACAATGCTGCACAAAAGCCGGTACAATTAAATGGGGTCAATGAGAAAGAGTGGGTGCTGTTTTTCACTAATCTTTATGTGAAACCATCACTCAATCAAGTTGGACAGATCTCCGAGGTGCCAAAATGTGAGGGTTTAGTGATCTCTGATGAGGACATTTTGTTTTTCATTAGTAAACTTAACAACTCGCAGGCGCCGGGTCCTGACGGGCTGTGTAATCTGATGTTCAAGTAGCATCCTCCTCCTTGGTCTAAAATCTTGTTTAGGGTCTTCAATCAAGTTATAATATCTAACACAATACCTATGTCATGGCGCACCTCAGTGATCTTTCCCATCTTCAAAAAGGGTGATCGCTTGCTTCCTGGCAATTACAGACCCATTGCGCTTCTGGACACACCTAGCAAGCTCTTCTCCAAATTCATTTTGCGTGACTTCAACAAATGCTCAGCTGATCATTAAAAGAGGGACCCTTTTCAAACAGGATTTATCCCAGGCATGGGCAGTGGTGTGAATCTACTAACCCTGACATCGCTTATAGAACATCATCGCATCGTGAACCAACCAATATATGTCACCTTTGTTGATTTAAGAGCTGCCTTCGACTCCGTTTTGCGGGAGCTCTTGTTTCAAAAACTGCGCCTGCATGGGTTTCCCTCATACCTTGTGTCGCTCATTGAATCCCTCTACACACAGAACACCATACATGTGAGACTAACATCTGATGGCAAACTTTCTGAACCTATTGAGACGTTTAGAGGGCTGAGACAAGGTTGTACTTTGGCCTCGGCTCTCTTCAACTTCTTCATTTCAGATATTGGTAGAGCTTTTTTACATCTTCTCATTGACTCTCCTAAACTGGCGAACGAAGCGGTTTTGTTTTTGCTGTATGCCGATGACCTTGTGCTTGTTTCATAAACACTGAAGGGTCTGCAGACAGCCTTGAATGCCTTGGCCACATACACTGAAGACAATCTTCTCACCATAAATCTAGAGAAAACAAATATCATGCAGTTTCTTCCTCCCAAGAACTCCATTAAGAGAACCCCGAAATGGTTTCTGGGGGGAACCCAACTCGAAATTGTCAAACATTACATCTATTTGGGCACCCTGATCACCAGTCAAAGAGGATCCTGTGCTTACCAACAATTATTACAAGATAAAACTATTACCTCTAGTCATCAAGCCACACTAATCCAAGCCAAGTTTGGTAAATGTAGTATTGTGCTGTAGAGGAGGTCCCAGATATGGCCTGCACTCCGGCCACCCATTTTCAAATACCAGGAACATACTCGCCGAGATATGTGACGTATGAGGAACAAATAAACCAACAGAGAGCAGCACTAGGGCTCTGCCCAGTGCCCATCAGAAGAGCAATACCTGTTGAAGTTCCAATAACCAGACAGCCATGGGCAGCATGGTATCCATTGAGACAACCGTACCAGCAGCTGACACGACATGAAGACTACTTACAAACTGTCCCCGAAGAGACCCAATGGGCCTTAATCGAAGGCCAATAGTGACAACACAAGGGCCTGGACAGATTTACAGATGAACAAAGTAACAACCAAAGGAGGACACGCAAAGATGAAGCGATATGAATAAAGATGTAATGGACTTAAAAGAAGAGACGATGTTGAAATATAAAGAAATATAACCATAAGCAGGAGGGAAAATATGCAATTGGCTAACGCTTGTAAATAGGCTTGGAACGCAAGAAGCTAAGGAAACAGTACTGCTTGCTATGCGTAGTAGAAGAATAGGGCAGCAAGCACCAACTATATAGCTACCTCAAAGAAGCACATTATATAAGTGCAAAGCCACTTTACACAAAAGCGGAATTAAACCCAGGAAGTTAGTGGTCAAACAGACCAGGATTCACATACCAGCACAAAGCCAGACGAAAGAACGGAATCAAAACTTAGCAAGAAGGGCTCATGGCTGGGAATTCGAGGTCACGCAAGGAAGGGAGGAGAGCTGCAACTTCAGAGAACCGAAACTTAAGAGCATAGCAGCCTGCCAGTAAAGGTCGAGATAAGGAGGCCCAGGCAGGTGGCAAGGCTGAAGGGAGAATCAAATATGCAAATAGAAGGAAAATGAAGCAGCTTCACGGTGTACTAACACGTGACCAGCCAGGCGCGGAGAGGTACCAACGTCTGATGTCACCCAATACCAGAGGATGACATAACTTTTCATGATAAGAAGCTACAGTTTCGAGGCCATCCTCTGCCAACTAATTGACACAACAGCCTTAAAGTACTGTTTGATGGAAGGGAGACAGAGTGAATCTTGGGGCATACGGCATCTGGGTGACCATTCTGCATGCTGCTAATTAAAGTGGAGATTTATGCCTAGGGGTGTAACCGACCCAATCACAATGGTCCAAATAATCAAGGGTCCTATAGCTAGTAGAACCAATGAGACGTTGTACTTTTAGTGACGTCTAGCACAAGTGATGTAGAGGGATGTAGAGGGATGGGCTTAGACGCCAACCCGTTAAGAGTTATTCAATCCTCACACTCCGTTACCATATACAGATATAGTACCTATACTTACGTTATCTTTTTAACCAATAGAATTGCATGACAAACTTTTGAGTGTTGCACGTCAATGATAACGAGAAGTTGCTATAACTATTGCTGTCTGAATGAAGAATTTGGGAGTTGAAGTGAGACGTGCGATCGCATCACTGATGATTTCCTAATGTTTCCCCGTTTTTTGTACTTGTCATTAAACAGACTTCCCTTTGCCAAACCATTGAGTTGTTCTTATTGATTGGTGTTGGAGTAAGAGAATCCTGCACCCCATCCACCTTAAGGTGACCATCAATTATTGATTATTGATTAAATTACAACACCTATGGACTGTCGACACGAAATAACTCTAGTTCTTCGGCAATATCACGAGTCCTTCGCCATTTGGCCGAGTAGACTGTGAAGCTTCCTGTGGACAATGATAGTTTAAATTTATCCAAAACTGCAGTGGGTCTGAAGGGACCCGTTTTAAAAAACATAAACCCTTCCATTCCTACGGGCAGTGGAACAGGCGAAAGAGTAGAGGAGGCGGTAACGGAGGCGGTGATCCTGAGGGTCCAGAGAGGAACGATGCGAGCGGTGAGTGAAACAAAAAATTGAAGGCTTTTGCAAATGTCATAGGGATTAGAACAAGTAAAGGAAAAGGTAACGGAGGGAGGTGGAGAAAACAAGATAGTCACAAGTAGAGAAGACTGTATATATATAAGGGGATAATGACTCCAGAATTATTGAATAAATAGTGAATACCAGGGTAGACACCCGAGAAAAGAGTGAATACCGCGGTAGACACCCGAGAAAAGAGAGAATACCGGGGCAGACACCCGAGGAGAGAGAGGATACCAGGGTGGACACCTGAGAAGAGAGAGGATACCAGGGCGGACACCTGAGATAAAGAGAGAGGATACGCCTTACTTCTGCGCTTTAATATAGCGGTCAGAAGAAACGTGAACTCAGAGCCCACATAATAGGGGACGATTAGGCTACTACCACGTTTAAAGACGTCGTAAAAGGGGTTCGTTTAAACTCCATGTCGGGGTGCAAATTAGAGGCAGAGATATTTGTGTCCAGCTGCTGTCTGTCTAGTCTGTCAAGTGTCTGTTGTACGTGTTCTGTTGTATGTCACATGTAAGGAATTTTGTCTCTTTGTTGTTTGAAACTAAGTAGGGTTTTTACGTGATTCTATAGTTGAGAGGGAATTGCACACAAATTGATGTTCTTGAGTAAATTAGTGATACAAAAGTTTTGGCGGGAAAAGATTGGATTGGCGCTTGCAGTATTTGATGCTCGCTCATATTGTTGGGAGTGTTGAAGTTGCATGAAAGTATTGTTAGAAACAGATTTAAGCATGGAAGACATTACTCCATTAGCACACTTATGTAAACAACTGCCGAAACATGCACCCAATCTTAAGAAATGCAGCACTGAGTGGGTTAAGGGTACCGCCCACAAGATGTTTATGCTGTGGCCACAAAATGGGTCTTTATCAAAAGCCGTTTTACAGAATATGATGACTGTTAGGCAGAATCCAGGGAAGTTCCCTTAGGGAGCACTGCCCCAGATTAGGACTACAGGTGAGAGCAATAAATCCCCTTTGGTATCAGTCTGTACCACAAAGATTTAGTTGGTAGCTGTGGCTGAGCAGTCAGACATATCTCAAGAGGGAGATGAGCAGTATTCAGGGTTGACACAATAGGTAGTACAGTACTATGGAGCAAGGAAACACTGACCAAAGCTTTGTATTAAAAAGAGAATATATATGTATTTTATACAATTCTAAGTCAACACATAGATCACAGTTAATAATGTAAGTTAAGTTTAGTCAAAAGAAAAGCATATACAACTCCCTATTCAATTGCAGACAAGTTTGCGGTAGAGTGAAAACTGAGCAAAATGGCACAGTGAAAACCAACTACAAATGGCACTCTAACAATTTAACAAAAGGGAGGGAAAGCACAAGTTAAACCGAAATATCTTCAGACACCCCCTAGCAACACTTCCCTGAAGTTTTGTGAACAAGTAATGCACAGTAACACTTTAGCCAAAAGATAAGTGAATGAAAACTAAGCAAAATGGCACTCCACAAGTTAAAACAGTAGGAAGGAAGAGGGGTTAGAAGATTTAGGTGCATCCACACATTTCTCATTGAAAACTGATCTATTGAGAGCAGATCTAACACATCAGCCAGAGTCAATAGGTCTGAGCCAAAGTCAGTGGTGCAGAGCCAAGGCTTAGGAGCAAAAATGTTCTCGTAGCTGCAGTCAAGTCTTTAGTAGAAAATTATTGAAGTGGTAGATGCAAGGCGAAAGACAATGTTAAGAGAGACTGCAGCCGACCCCTCAAGTATTTAAAGGATTTAAAACACGTTTAGGGCTACCACGGAAAAAGGGCGGCCTGGCGGAACAATGTACCTTAAACGTGAAGAATTGGCTCCTGCGGTGGCGGTTGTTCCTGGTAGTTCCTGCAGGTTGAGGGATCCAACAGAAGAAGAGAGGCTCTCGTCGTGAGTCCAACAGGACTCAATGGGAATGGGGAAGTGGAAATACCAGCACCATCTCGTGATGGTGCTGGTGTTTCCACGTCCGCCTGCAGGACTCGGGATCGGGCGGTCCAGAATTAGCAGTGGCGGCGGGTTTACCGCCACTGTTAATTCCAGACCACCCGACCTGTAATAAGGCCCACTGTCTTTATAATACTCTTTAGTATTAGGAGGGATAGAATTATATACATCTAAATTATGTAGTTCCCACAACCCAAGAGATAGTAAAGATACACTAGCTGAGACTCCAATGGGATCATCAGCCAGCAATTGAAAGTTTCCACTGGCCATCTGTACTTCCTCCTCTGGAGCGAAGTCTAAGGAGACAGTGTGGACCCCTGAAGGTTTACCCTTACATCTGGTCAGTTGAGCCACAAACATAACATTTTCCAAATGCTTTTATGAATGGTGGCTTGTCCTGACCTCCTTCTGGTCTGGGACCAGTAGGTACCCCAACCCTCATTTGGTTTCCCTTGTGGCTTACCCTTAGAATTTTGTTTGTGGCCCTCTTTGGAATTGGAATTATTTGAATTCTCTTTGGCGTCTTTCTTAGGCTGCTTTCCCTCATCCTTTTTCTGAGTTAACCCTGAATCCTTGTGAGTAGCCCTGTTGGCAACCCACAAGTCAGCAGCCTTAGCTAATTTCTTAGAATCCAATTCTTTTGAATCAGCCAAGTGCTGTCTGAGCTCAGGAGAGCAGGCATCATAGATAGACTCCATCATAACAAGATTTCTCATTCCTTCATAAGTGTTAACTTTATAACCCTTAACCCATCCCTCTAAGTACTTCAAACATTCATTCACCCAAGTAGCCCAAGGGGTACTATCATGCTTTTTGAGGGTCCTAAACCTCTTAAGGTTTCTCCCCAAATCTAGCTATCAGAGCTAGCTTTACACATTCATAGTCCATCCTATCCACCTCCCCCAACTCCATTACCACATCAGATGCAACAGGAGGGAGCCTCGAGAATAACCAGGGGATCAACTGATTCCCTGTGATATCCTGGAGCCCATGATTGTATTCAAACATAGCAAGCCAATCTAACACATCCAACTTAGGTTCATACATACACACAATCTCTCTAGGCATCCAGGGTCTTTTTGGACTGGAAGATCTAGAGGATTTGGGGAGAGAAGCATTTTCCAAAGACAATTTCTTCATCTGAAGCTCATGGTTGAGCTCCATTTCTTTGAGCCTTAGTTCTTGATGCCTCTGTTCAGTTTGGGCACAGATTCTTTTGAATTCAAGTTCAAGTCTCATTTGTTCTAGAGCTATAAATTCAGGACTTAATGTGGGACCTGGTAAGGGTCCAGTAGCTACAGGTTGAGGCCCTTGAGCAGGCAAAGGACCCGAGGGAGTGACATAGTTATCCTCCTCTTCCTCATCTGTCTCAATAATAACATTTTCAACATTATCCTCATTACTGTTTGCCACATTTGCTGGAGTAGTAGGACCTATAGCACCACTATCCAGACTTTGTTTCTCTAACAGCCCATCAATCATTTCTGTTTTCTTGCCTTTGACAGGAAGACCTTTCTGTATGCACAAATCTTTAAGATAATCAGCAGTTTTTGTGATTGTTAACCTTGTGGTTAGTTGCACCAAGGCACTAGTAACACACTAAAATATCAATCCAATACTTTTATCCTCACCGCTGCACACCAGTGTTAGGCAGAACCCAGGGCAGTTCCCTTAGGGAGCACTACCCCAGATTAGGACTACAGATGAGAGCAATAAATCCCCTTTGGTATCAGTCTGTACCACAAAGATTTAGTTGGTAGCTGTGGCTGAGCAGTCAGACTTATCTCAAGAGGGAGATGAGCAGTATTCAGGGTTGACACAATAGGTAGTACAGTACTATGGAGCAAGGAAACACTGACCAAAGCTTTGTATTAAAAAGAGAATACATATTTATTTTATACACTTCTAAATCAACACATAGATCACAGTTAATAAACTAAGGTAAGTTTAGTCAAAAGAAAAGCATATACAACTCCCTATTCAATTGCAGACAAGTTTGCGGTAGAGTGAAAACTGAGCAAAATGGCACAGTGAAAACCAACTACAAATGGCACTCTAACAATTTAACGAAACGTGAAGAAGTGGCTCCTGTGGCGGCGGTTGTTCCTGGTAGTTCCTGCAGGTTGAGGGATCCAACAGAGGAGGAAGGTTCGAGTCGCTGCACTACCCAGGGATGAAACCAGCCGCGGTGCTGCTTATCAGAGATTAAAAGGTACGCTCCTTTTAATCGTGGTCTGGGGCAATAGCTGTCTGGCTATCTGGTCTTCAAGTGCTGGGGACTGTCGGTTCGACCAAGGCAGGTCGGAGGAAGCGATAGGTGAACTGGTTGACCCCACCAGCTCAAGGGAAGGAGGCTCTTTCGCTGAATATCTCCTCTCGTCGTGTGGAAGAAAAGTGGTGAGACGATCCGGCAGGGCTTCACCGGTGGTGTAGATGCGGAAGATGTATCTGGCTTCTCTTCCCTTCGGTTCTGTAGTTCCAGTGGCAACGTCTTGCTCTTCCAGTCCTCAGGACCCTGTTTTTATGCAGAAAGAGGCCCATTCATACAGCCTAGCTGTCACTCATACAGTGGAGTTGTCATCTTGGCGGGAGACCCTCCAGCCTATCAGGTTAGAGTGTGACGTGAGTTGCTGTGGCAACCCTGTCCAGGGGTTCTACTCCCCCTCCCAAACAACAGACCTACCCCAGACTCAGAAGCGCTGAAAGGAGGGCTTCTGGGCAGAAGCCCGCCAAAAGAGCGAACAAAGAATCCCGACCTGGAATCAGGAATATAGAGTAAGACTCGAGAAAGAAGTTTTATCAAAGTTCTGGCAAATAAAACCTACCGGCGTAAAGTTAATAATAAAATAAACCGGCGGTATGTTAGAGGCTGTCAGTAAAAGTATTAGCCTCGAACAATGGGAAAATCCCATAGGAAAATATTTGCGGTCGAATATAAAAGGTAGTAACCACTGCCACCAGCCAGAAACTTTGTAGAGGGGGACTTTAAGGTACCCTCTTGAAAATGAACACAGGGGAAAAACTATGAACCCCTTCCACATACTTCCATATTAAGATGGGGTGTACTGGTTTAGTTCAGAGAGATTGACTAGTAAAGTCAATGGGGACTTTACATGCCCTGGGAGACAGTAGTCAGTCCCAGGGAATGGAGTCTATGTTTGGGGGTCGCTACGACACCCCTGTGTCACTGCACGGAGGGTGCTGTGTAACACATGTGCATAAAGATGGTTCCTATGGGTGAGGGAAAAGATCCCATAGGCATTAAACACAAAAATAGCCTAGAACACACATAGCAAAGATGCCTTAGAGTGGGAAAAAGAGTCTCACTCTTAGCAGGTTAAAAGAAATAAACCCTTAAAATCCAGCAACGCTGCTGGGGAACTCTATAGGTAAGGGAAATTAGCCATAAGTGAGAATTCTCCCTTACCACGACTTACTTGCATGCCACATATACAGGTAAGAAACTAGAGAAACGCCTTGCTGTTCTAGAGCTTTGGAAAATGTTCGAACAGTCGAAAGAGGAAGACCCACCTGCAGATTGGATATTAAATGTATGCACGTTGGGGGGGTGAGACGACTACCGCGCCACCTGCCCCGCCTGAAACAGAAACCGAGGGAAGTAAGCGTAAGGGACTCTACCCATTAAGAGAGCTTAAGGCAGCCACAGGGTACAGCAACCCCACATATGAGTCACCTACATACAATAGTGATGAAAATCAAGGGAAGGATCAGGATAAAAATCTTACCTCCACAGTCCCGAGGGACAAGGAGAGACGCGATGATGAGAGGAAGGATCAGGCACAGATTAGTGCATCTCTCGATAGAGAGAGAGAGAGAGAGAGAGAGAGAGAGAGAGAGAGAGAGAGAGAGAGGGAAAGAAATGGAAAGAAGGTGAAAGCAGAACCGATGAGATAGCATTCGCAAAAGACGAATGGATGGGAGGACAGATATGGTTGAAACTCGATGGAAAAGGAAGTGATGATGTGAGACCTAAAGAGAAGTCAGATGAGGTACAGAGAAGGGAGAAGGAGAAGGAAAAGGAGTTAAGGGACTAAAGGATAAGAAGGAAAGATAGGCTGAGGCAAGAACAGCTTTATCGCGAGGAGCAAGAAAAGCAGGTCGATTGCAAACAGAAAGCAGCCTATGACCAGTACAGACAGAAACAGCTAAGGTTGGAAGAAGAGCAAAGGGTACGTGAGAAAAGGATAAAGAGACGAAGGGATGAGGAAGTCCAAAGGACAGATGAACGTAGAAATGAAAGGAGAAGGGAAGAAGATAAAGTCAGAGAAGAGGCGAGGAAGTGCAAAGAGTTTGATGATGATATTGAACGTAAGCATAGACAGAGGGCACGCGATCTCGAATATCTGGAGCGGGAAGTTAAAAAACCTGATCCTGTTGTAGAATGGGAAGACATTGAAGAATTCTTTCCTGCGTACGACTCAATACCAGCCACGACTTGGACAAGTATTGAAGATGACTTCGACACCAGAAGCATTGGGGAGACAATTGATAAAATATATGATGAAATGGGGTTAGAACAAATATCCAGAGGGAAAAGGGAAGACGAGCGCTTGGAAAGCACTCAGCTGTATGACACCAAGGATGTCCCCCAAAGTAGTGGGAACTGGAGACTGTCCCTGGACAGACTAGAAATCAGTAAAAACGATGATGACACTAGGAGTTGCGTGAATTGGGAAAAATCTATGTCTGACTCCGGAGAGGAGACAGAGTGCAAGACAAATTGACAGGGGCTGTCACATTAGCTATAGGGGACATTAAAGCTCTCCTGGTTGCCATGCTTGGTGAGAGAGCAGATGATGTGTGGACACGGCAGGGTACCCTGGTGTAACCATAATTAACACTGCACACGACGGAGCGCCATTTAATAATTGCAGAGCAGCAGTATGGAAAGCGCTACGAGTGCTTTACCCAGACACTTCCGATATGGGAGCCATAATGACTCGACAAATTAAGATCCGTTGATTTATATCCAGAATTTCCAAGACGCGTGGGTGCTCAAAACGCATGAATCTAGGACGAAATCTATACCAGTGTTTTACCACATATTGTGCCAAGGGTTGCCCGAACCAGTGCAGAAACAACTCAAGAAATTGGTAGGGGTTAAGGCTAAACCTTGGGCTGAAATACAGTTAACTATCGTGCATTACTGTAGATTGTTGCAAGAAAAGAATCGGAAAAAGGAGGCAACTCGATAGGGTGAGGAAGCGAAGCTGGTGCAAAAGAAATTATCAAAGTATGCTCTTGAAGGAGCCATGCTAACTAACCCAGCTGACCAGAACATACAACAGGTGGTTAACCCACAGCAGAATAACCAAGGTAGCATAGGAAAGTACCCAAGGGGAAGAGAATTTAGAGGAAGAGGATGGCAGAGTAATCATGGAGGTTTGCAAAGTAATCAAGGAGGCTTTCAAAACATGAAAACGGGCAGCCTAGATATGTCAAATGGACAAATAATCCGACCACCGCCAATATATTGGCTGTGTGGAATGACGGGGTATTTAGCCCGCATGTGTAGAAGCCAAGATGCATGGCAGAATAGCCAAGGAATGGGAGCAGGCATGGCAAATCCACCTGCGATCTCACAACAGGGCGGTGCACAGAACTACATAGTGCAGCAGCAAGCACCAGGCGTGCAGCAAGGTGCGCAACAAGGGGTTCATCCCCCGAACATGGGGAATTTGAAACAAGGGCAATGCAAACAGGCACCACCGCAAACATCTGAGGGCACAAACTCCGAAAGGGGAGCCAACCCAGGGATTGGAGAGAATCCACAAGTGTACAGTGGACCGAACTTAAATATGAACTAGGACAGCTCACTGGGAACCCTGATGTGCTCTATCCTATCAGTGACACCAGACCCTAACAGGGAACCTAGGGTGAATGTCGTCATAGGGGGTAAAGATTATTCCTTCTTAGTAGACACGGGTGCAACATGCTCGTGCATACGAGAAGGCAAATTTTCCGTGTTCGGCGAGGCCATAGATACTCAGAGTTTTACAGGAGCTAACAGTCGAGTTTCCTTTACAGACGCACTCCCAGTCTTCGTAGGAGAGTGCGAGATGAATGTATCTTTATTATATTCACGTCAGACCCAAGTAAACATTTTGGGTCGAGACTTAATGACAAAATTGAACATGACGATCTTGTTCACGGAGGAGGGCATAGTATGCTCCACTTCAGGAATGCATTATTCAAACGTGTGCGAAATGATCAGGGCGTACTCAGTACACATAGCCATGAGAGCTATACCATTAGAGCCAGAAGTTTTCACATATGGCATGCGTGTGCTTATGGCAGGATTACCTGGCATCGCAGATAGAACTATGAGAACCCCTGATGAGTCTCTATTCAGACCAAGAATGCCTATGCATGAAGAGGAGGGACAAGTATTTCCCTTGATGTTACATGCAGCAGCAGTGTGAGGGAAAGTCGCATTGGTCGAAGGCTACGATGATGAAGGCAGACAACCGTGTAATGAGGGTATCTAGTGACTGATGTCACCAATGACGATCTGTTTGAAGAACAACCAGACTCAGCAGAGACAAGGGTGGAAGTGAGTCTCATATTTTGGGTAAAAATGATCAAAAGAGAAGTGCCTCAGAGAATGATGTTGGCGCTGATACATCCTGGATACTTTGGTACAGGTGCCTGTCTCAGTGTGGACTACAGGACCATATGACATAGGCCTCCTGAAGGGGGTGGAAGAAGTGAGAATTAAACCGAAACCAGGAGCAATTTTACTGAAAACGCGACAATATCCCATGTCCGGAGAGGCGGATGAAGGGATCGCAAAGACAATTTCCGTCATGATGGACCAGGGCATTTAGCGACGTCAGAGTCAACCTGTAATACAGTGATTTATCCCGTCAAGAAATCAAAGGGAGGGTCTTAGCGTTTAATCCAAAATTTAAGAGCATTAAACGATATTGTTGAAGCCGAGTTCCCTCTAGTCCCTAATCCATCTACAATCCTATGTAACATACCCACCGAGACAAAATATTTTACGGTGATTGCATCAAAAAATGCCCTTTTCTCAATCCCGTTGCAGTAAACTTCTTGATTGCTTCTAATCTGGGTTCTGCACAGGACATGGGACTGAAACTTTCTTGGTCTTGGTATGGAATGATCTTCTCCATTTCACAGATCAGGGCTGAACATCCCTGGTGGTGACAGTGAATTTATCTTCAGCCTTTCACACAGTGGACCACAATATTCTTATATTCCAACTTTCAGCCCAAGCTGA
The DNA here is from genome assembly GCF_040938575.1 of Ambystoma mexicanum. Lineage (NCBI taxonomy): Eukaryota > Metazoa > Chordata > Amphibia > Caudata > Ambystomatidae > Ambystoma > Ambystoma mexicanum. The sequence continues at coordinate 120,447,095 of NC_090929.1, forward strand.
GACCTCAGGGACCTCCTTGGATTGGTTTCAGAGTGTGCTCTCCAATAGGCAACAGGCTGTTAAAATTGACTTTCACCTCAACTACTTCGGTAGTTCCTTGTCGAGCTCTCCAAGGTTGCCCCCTTCTCCCCTTCTTTTTAACATTTACATGTCTCCTTTACTGTCCATCATGAAGAAATTTGATGTCCATTTTCATTCCTATGCAGATGATCAGGGTCTCAGGCCCTCAGGAGAACTTTTCACTGCTACAATCTAGACTTTCCGGGATCATGACTTGGTTGGGCAATAATATATTCCAAATGAACCCTTATAAGACTGAATGAATGTTGTTGGGACGCCAGATCATATGAAAAATCCCATGAAAGGCCTTCTATCACCGTCATTGGTTGCCCTTCACACCAGATTTGACAGTAAGATAGAAAACCTAGTAGTTATCTGGGAACCAGAAATTAAACTTATTTCTCAAGTTAATGAGGTTACCAGATTCTCCTTTTACTGCTTGTGGATGTCATTGCATATGCTTCCATACCTACTGCACGCCACCCATGTTTCGGTTATCAGTGCTGTGGTGAATTCCCAGCTCAATTATGCAAATGCTTAGTATGGGGGTTGCCAAACCATGTGCTGAGCTGTCTTCAAGCCACCCAAAATGCAGCAGTTAGATTTATTTGCAAAATACCCAATTTCTCTTCTGTTTCTCTTGCCAGGCATTCTTTTCACTGGCTACTGGTCTCTAAACTGATTATTTTCAAAATAACGTGATTGATTTTGGCATTGCACTTAAATATGTATGCTCTAAAGTAAAGCCATATTCTACATCCCACCCTCTTTGTTCTGTGAACCAACATTTGCTGCACATCCCGTATGCATGCTGCTCTACCAGAGGTGATAGATGCTTCTCTATTCTGGGCTCTACCTCTGGAATAATCTTCCACTACAGCTTAATTCACTCAATTCCCTGATGACCTTTCGTTAAAAGATTTAAGACTCATCTTTTTTCATAGTCCTCTCTTTCTCTTTTGCTTGTGGACAGTGGATTTTGTGTACCTCTTCTTCCAAGTGTGCCCAGATGCAGACAATAGAATCATTACAAGTTTGGTGGTCTTTTAGATTTACCATTACCGGCACTTGGTCTGCCAGAATTAACAGCAGATTCCAAGTGCCAGTAAGAGTGGGTATTCTCCATTTCATGGAGTCCCAAAGGTCTCCATGGGGGGAACTGCTGGTGCGGGTATATCAGCATTTTTTGTTGGTGGGGTGCCATAATTACTGCAGCTTGGAGAAGGTAAATCCGGCCACCCCAACACCAAGATTGGAGTGTTCAGGTGCAGATACAAGCCAGTACGTGGTAATACCGGCATTTTATTACTGCACGAACACATTTTTAATGAGGCCCAGCTAGGTTACCTTGGTATATGCACAACAAAAATAAAACACTAAATATTCAAATACATGATGCTCGTACCACACTATTTTTATGTTTAACAAAATGATCATTTAAGTTTTTTTTTAAGTCATTAAATGTACCATTGGATTCATCCTGCATTTTACAAATGATGTCTTGGACTGACGGCCCGCGACCAGTCTTAGAAAGGCTTTATTTTGGCCTAACGTCCTCGATCATGGCAGTAGTTATGTCACCAGTGATGTCATCAGTGATATCATAATTTTGGTCAAAGGCTGGGAAATGGGGTATGAAGTTAAGGTGGGATTAGCTGAATTTCAGGGGTTTGGTTGCGTTAAGTTGTCACTTTAACATCCCTGCAACAATAAAAAATGTCCTTGAATTTCAAAGGTTTTATTACAATGTATTGCTCACCTTAATGTCCCTGCAACTAAATGTATTTCCTTGAATTTTTAGGGTTTTGTTATTCCATGGATCTGTTCCGCACATGGCCAGTGCCCAGAATCTACAGCTGTGCCTCCTGTGTATTTTAGAACACTACCAGACCACTAGCGATGGCCTTTGGTCAAGGCCAGTGGGCAAGGCCTTTGGACGTAGCCACTGTACATTTTAAAAAACTACCAGACTCTAGCCATGGCCTTTGACCCTGGCCGGAGGCACGCTCGCTCTATATTTAAAAAAAAAAATAGTCCATAGGCGCCCCTTTGAGAGCCCATTGAGCCCATTGACCTGTTCTATAGGAAGGTACCCACTCGAAAGTCTGCAGCTACACTTTATCTCACTGTACCTTTCACAGATGGGAAATACCCATTTGCATATCAGTCTTTGTCCCACCCGCATGGACAGACCAGCACTGAAATGCTATGGCAATTCCCTTCTGAACAAGAGTACCACCAGCAACCCCATTCACATGTTTCATCCTTGCTGGGCCTCATCAGTGAGGTGGAGCTGTGCCTCTCTGAGCAAAGTGAGCAAGGGGTCCACATCTGGATGACCCTAGGAAACTTAAGGTGAGTGACTAAACGTAAGTCCCTTAAGAAATCAAAAAAAAGTCCATAGGTGCCCCTGTGCAAGAACGAACACGGCTTGTTGACCTGTTCTAGGGGAAGGTACCCACTCCAGAGTCTGCAGCCACACTTTAGCTCACAGTACCTTTTACAGATGGGCAATATTAATTTGCATATCAGTCTTTGTCCCACCCACATGGGCAGTGCAGCACCGAAATGCTATGGCAATTCCCTTCTGAAAAAGAGTACCAACAGCAACCTCATACACGTGTTTCAGCCTTGTTGGGCCTCATCAGTGAGGTGGAGCTGTGCCTCTCTGAGCAAAGTGAGCAAGGGGTCCACGTCTGGATGACCCTAGGAAACTCAGGGTGACTAAACCTAAGTCCCTTAAAAAATCGAAAAATAGTCCATAGGCGCCCCTCTGCACGAACAAGCACGGCCCATTGACTTGTTCTATGGGAAGGTACCCACTCGAGAGTCCACAGCCACACTTTAGCTCACTATACCTTTCACAGTTGAGAAATATCTATTTGCATATCAGTCTTTGTCCCTCCCACATGGGAAGTTCAGCGCCAAAATGCTATGGCAATTCCCTTCTGAACAAGAGTACCAACAGCAACCTCATACATGTGTTTCAGCCTTGTTGGGCCTCATCAGTGAGGTGGAGCTGTGCCTCTCTGAGCAAAGTGAACAAGGGGTTGACATCTGGATGACCTTAGGAAACTTAGGGAGACTAAACCTAAGTCCCTTAAAAAATCAAAAAATAGTCCATAGGTGCCCCTCTGTGAGAACGAACATGGCCCATTGACCTGTTCTATGGGAAGGTATGCATTTGAGAGACCGCAGCCACACTTTAGCTCACTGTACCTTTCACAGATGGGAAATATCCATTTGCATATCAGTCTTTGTCCCACCCACATGGGCAGTCCAGCATGGGAAATGCTATGACAATTCCCTTCTGAACAAGAATACCAACAGCAGCCCCATACACATGTTTCAGCCTTGTTGGGCCTCATCAGTGAGGTAGAGCTGTGCCTTTCTGAGCAAAGTGAGCAAGGGGTCCATGTCTGGATGCCCTAGGAAACGTAGGGTGACTAAACCTAAGTCCCTAAAAAAAAATCGAAAAATAGTCCATAGGCGTTCCTCTGCACGAACAAGCACGGCCCATTGACCTGTTCTATGGGAAGGTACCCACTTGAGAGTCCGCAGCCACACTTTAGCTCACTGGGCCTTTCACAGATGGGAAATATTCATTTGTGTATCAGTCTTTGTCCCACCCTCAGAGGCAGTCCAGCACCGAAATGCTATGGCAATTCCCTTCTGAACAAGAGTACTAACAGCAGCCCCATACACATGTTTCAGCCTTGTTGGGCCTCATCAGTGAGGTGGAGCTGTACCTCTCTGAGCAAAGAGAGCAAGGGGTGCACATCTGGATGACCCTAGGAAACTTAGGGTGACTAAACCTAAGTCCCTTAAAAAATTTAAAAATAGTCCATAGGCGCCCCTCTGTGAGAACGAACACGGCCCATTGACCTGTTCTGTGGGAAGGTACCCTCTCGAGAGTCTGTGTTTTCCCATTTGTGGAAGGTACAGTGAGCTTAAGTGTGGCTGTGGACTCTCGAGTGGGTACCTTCCCAAAGAACAGGTCAATGGGCCGTTGTACTTTCTCGCAGAGGGGCACCTATGGACTATATTTTGACTATATTTAAAAACACTTGTAACCCATCGCTCAAAGACGTTCATCAATCACAAATGATTTCAACATGTTTTGACAGTGGTATTGTTATGTATAAAAGAGTGCAGATTTTGAGAACTCACTATGTTCTAAGGCAATGCACAGTGATAGTAAATGATTTGCCAAGGATCACACACTTTGGATAAGCAGCATGCTACAATCCCCTTGTGTTTTGGCAGGTCTTTGGTGAATGTTTTGATACATCGCACAACCCCAATGAACTGCATTTAAGCAGCAGGTAAAAGGGAAAAAAATGACCGGCTGTAAGAATAGCATATGCCTATGTACTTTTGCCCCCATTGCAAAAATCAAAAGCTGGCACCCATGAATATATGCACAGTAAGTGAACACACATCTGAAAGTGAAATATACAAATGTAGTTCAATTGACCTTCCCCTTAGAAGAAAGTGCACAAGACAAAATAGCATTGAACTTTTATTTTCAAGTAATGAACACCAGAAAATAACCTCAGAGAGGAAATGTTTCAATACATATGATGGCAAAGTATAAAAGGTGCTCACCTTTTAAAGCCAGTAATCTGTCATGAAATATTCCCCAGAAAACAAAATCCCAATACAAAACAATTACTTGTGGTCTTGTGGGTAAGCGTCTGCACTGGGAGCATGACAACCTGAGCAAAATCCTGGTCGCCAAATATTTGAACATGCTTGCCAACCTCAAAAAACCTTAAGGGCTTGAGTCTGCCCTCTGAGGAAAAGTTACACTCCCCACTCACATGTGTCCTTTTCTGATGCCCTGAAAAGCAGCCACAATCAGGGGAAAATAACTGCAGCAGTGTTCAGGATTGCAAACCCCTCTTGCCACATCATGGGAAAATACTCATGACTTACTTGTCCTCTAATAATTTCCCCGCCTCATCCACAGGTTTGGCTTTGAACAATACTCTGCTTTATAAAGATAACTTGAAAAGTATACATACCATGGTGTAACTCAAATATATAAATCCTTATAGATTTATTTTAGGTAAAATGTATACAATTGTGGCTTTATTCCTCCCATCTTGACTGGGAGACAACAAATACCAGAATGCAATTTGGCAAAAGGCAAAAACATTGTGTCTAAGTGTAATACTTTCAAGGACTGACAGCATGGTTTTTAAAATAAATAATGTGGATGCCGTATGTTATCTTAGTGTGTTATGAGATATTTAAAATGAAGAAAACTCACGGGATCCGGGAATGTGGAGTGGACTGTCTGCCATACATGCAGTAACCGGGACCAACCCTGCTTAGCTTCAAAGCGAAGAAGGGATCTGGCCGCTAACTTGCTTTGAAGCTAAGCAGGGTCAGTACCAGAAGGCCACGGCCAGTACCTTACTATTTTAGCACGCCTACTTTTAGAACTGTGTAGAATTGTGTATTTTTAACTTTGTTCTTAGATCTTTGAAGCTTACAGTAGTTAGAATACTGCTCATTAGGCTAGTATTATTTAGCGCTCTATAGTGACTCATCTGTTTAATATACTTTTAAAATCCTGTAGAGGAGGTCCCAAATATGGCCTGCACTCCAGCCACCATGTCGAGATGCCAGAAGCATACTCGCCAATATATGTGACTTATAAGGAGCAAATGAACCAACAGAGAGCCACGGTGGGGCCCCGTCCAGTACCCATCAGAAGGACATGTATACCTATTGAAGTGCCAATAACCAGTCAACCGTGGGCTGCAAGGTATCCACTGAGACAACCATTCCAGCAGCTGACACCAAACGAAGATTACATACAGACTGTCCCCGAAGAGACCCACAGAGCCTTAATGGAAGGCAATTGGTGACGACATAAGAGCCCAGACGTGACGTATAGATAACCATAAAATGACGAGCAAAAGAAGGTACGCAAGGATGAACTGTAAAGAATAATGATGTGACAGACGATTAAGAAGATACCACGTTGCAGCACAAAGAACGTATCCAAGATTGAATTATGCAACTGACTGAATGCATGTAAATAGGCTCAGAACGCAAGAAGCTCAGTAAATGGTACTGCTTGCAATGCTTAGTAGAAGCTTAGAGCGCCATGCGCCAATTATATATCTACCTCAATGAAGCACGCTATACAATTGCGACTCCATTTTGTGAAGCAGAACTAAGCCAAGGCTGTAAGGGGCCATCAAGGCCGAGATTCATATTCCAGCTAAAGCCAGAAGGGAAAAGCGGAATCGAAACTCAGCAAGAAGTAGCTCATGCTTGGGAATTCAAGTTCAACTCCAGGAAGGGAGGAGAGCGGCAACCATGAAGAATTGAAACTTCAGAGCATGACTGCCAGCCAGTGAAGGTCAAGATAAAGAGGCCCCAGGCAGGTGGCTAGGCGAACAAAGACTCAAATATACAAAAAGAAGGAAAATGAAGCAGATTCACATTGAACAGACACATGACTAGCCAAGGGCAAAGAGGTACCAACGTCTGATGTCACCCAGAACCCGAGGATGCCATAACTTTTCCTGATAAGAAGCTACAGTTTCAAGGACATCCTCAGCCAACTACTTGACACATAGCCCTAGAGGTACTGACTGATGGAAGGGAGGCAGGGTGAATCTTGGGGCACTCCGCATCTGGGTGTCCATTCTGCATGCTGCTAATTAAAGTGAAGATTTATGCCTAAGGGTGTAATCCACCCAATCACAATGGACCAAATAATCTAGGATCCTATAGTTTGTAGAACCAATAAGACGTTGTTGTCGTAGTGACGTCTATCATGAGTGATTTAGTGGGATGGGCGTAGACGCCCGCCCGATGAGAGTTATCCAATCCACACACACTGTTACCATATATAGATATAACACCTATCCTTAAGTTACCTTTTCCAACCAATAGAATTGCATGTCAAACTTATGAGTTTTACACGTCAATGATGACACGAATTTGCTATAAAAGTTACTGTCAGCATGAAGGAGTTAGGAGTTGAAGCGAGACAGGCAATTGCATCATTGATGATTGCCATTTGTTTTCCCGTTTTTTGTACTTGCCATTAAACGGACTTCCCTTTGCCAAACTATTGAGTTGTCCTTATTGAAGTGTGTCGGAGAAAGTGAATCCTGCACCCCATCCTCCTCAAGGTGCAGCTATCTTGTTTTACAGGTAATAGAGGGTGAGTTCTGACCTATGGGCCCATCAGAGGATGCTCTGCCCTCCTGTACACTCTGCTTTCATTTTTGCTCAAAAAGAAAAACCTTACCAATTTAGTAACTTCCTGAATCAGGGGACCTCACTGTGCTCTATCTGTTGAACCGCAGTGTCTTAGGACTACAACTCCCTTTGGGATTGTAGTTTTCAAACCGTACTTCTTGACACGTCTGGCATGTCTACTCTTTTAAAACTTATTCTTAATTAAACATGACATCTCGGTGTGATCTCGTAACAATCATCTCACAGAATTGGAGAAACAGGTTACACTTGGTATCACACGAGAATACTATTGCTACCCCTCTAATTGCCCCAAAACCTATCACTGTATTACTCACATCTGAAAATCCTATTTCTGGTGAACTTAAGCAGGTTTTGACATCTGAAATCCACTCTGTGGCTACAAACACTTCGAGTAAAATAACACCTAACAACACAATAGTAAAGTATTTGCTAATGAACACATGTTCACTGGTCAAGCACTGTCATGAGATGGCTGACCTCATTGTCCAAACCCAATGGATATCTGTGCCTTAACAGAATCCTGGGTAAATGATGCGGCTATTCATTCCCTTCAAATGGCTACCCCGCCTGGCTATTTGTTTTATTATCCAAACAGGCAGGAAACACAGGGTGGAGGAGTGGCTCTAATATATAGATCTACCCTTAAATTAAATGGATCAGGTAAACCCGTATTGGATCAATGTGAGGTGCTTTTCCTCAAACTTGGTCTCGACCCAACATCTTCCCTTAATATACTGTTGCTTTATAGACCTCCTATCAACACACCTCTATTTGAAGAACAAATATTGCCTTTTATTGGTAACTCCTGCAAGTCACACTCTCCTTCCATTATTATAGGAGATATTAATTTATGGGCTAATGATTCATCAGATGGAATTTCCATTTTCCTTGCTGAGTCCCTATCACCATTATTTTCTGCTCAGCATATTAAGGTTCCCACTCATATAGGTGGTAACTTATTAGACTGGGTCTTATCCAAAAATGTTTCTATTACAAATATCGTAGAGGATAAGTGTATCTGGTCAGATCATCATTTAATATGCTTTGAGATTGATCACCAAAATATTGTCTGTATTGGCAAACAGTCCTCTATACCTTGTATGACTAGGAATGTACGAAAAATCACTCAAGATGTTTTTTGTGCTGCGGTTCTCCTTTTGTTGCCATCACTTGAAGAACCGATGCCTCTTGAAGCCTTTGTAGCCAATATAAGATCTGCAGTTGATGAAGCATTTGACACACTCGCCCCTCTTAAATCCTCTGTAAAAAAAGGGTAATGATCCATCTTATATCTCTTTTTCAGCTGAGATAATTGAAGCTCGTGCAAAAAAACGCCAACTGGAATGATCATGGCGAAAGCCCCCGACGGAAACAAGTCTTACCCTATATAGGCTTGCCGTCAGACATTATAAAACCCTTATCCTTCTCACTAAAGAACTACAATTGAATTCTCGGATTTCTAAAGCTAAATCAAGCTCAAATGAGCTTTTTACCATCCTTCAGGAACTGAAGGGTTGCTCTATAGCTACCATGCCTTATGCTGATAGCCTGTGGTGTCAAGACATCCAAAACAGTTTTATTAATAAAACTTCTACTCACCAAAATGATATCAACGCCCAGGTCAAACTTATATCCAACCACACAATCCCTATAATAGATAATATAGAACCTGTCAGGGATTCCCCTGTTTTTTCCTTCAGCTCAGTCTCTGCAGAAGAGGTTATTGATATAGTTTCTAAGCTTAAACCTACTTCGTGCAAAGGGGATGTATTTCCTGCTACACTATTTAAAGAATACATCACAAGCCTCACCCATGGGTGACTGCCTTTATTAACCAGTCTTTCCATGAATAATTTGTACCTGAAAACATAAAGGAAGCATGGGGTGCACCCTTGCTTAAGAAGGAAAACCTAGATCCAGCAGAGGCTGGTAACTATCGGCCGATCACAAATGTTCCTTTTATCCTGAACATTCTGGATAAAATCGTCTACAGTCAATATCAGACCTTTGTTGAAGAACGAGACATACTAGCTACACAACAGTCTGGATACTGATCCAATCATGGGATTGAGACGGCATTGCTGGATTTGAAATCTCATATTGCCGGTATAGTCGCTGAGGGCAATACGGCCTTGCTGTTGCTTTTGAATCTGTCCGCCGCGTTTGATCTTGTTGATCATCAACTTTTGGCAAACAGGTTAAAGTCAGTTGGCAAATGTACCATAAAAGCAACAGCCTGGTTTAAATCCTTTCTGGGTCCACAAAATATGAGAGTAACCAAGGACAACGCCTTTACCATTGCCTCTACTATATTATGTGGTGTTCCTCAGGGGTCGTGTCTTTCGCCCTGGCTCTTCAATATCTATTCACGTGTCCTCTGTGCTCTCCTGTCGGCCATGGGCATATATTCTGCCAATTATGCCGACGATACACAGATTGTTATCAAGCTCACTGGTGAGTATCAAAAAGATCTAGAGTGTATCAATTACATCTTTGCGGAAATCCAGAATTGGATGGCCTTGAATTCCTTGGCTCGTAATAATGCCAAACCTGAGTTGCTCATCTTGGCACTCTGCAGCAGCTAAATAAGCTGGATATTAAATATGACAACTTTCTGATTGGTCAGCATGTTATTTACGTATCAAAAAATGTAAAAACTCTTGGGGTCTTTTTTGACCATCAGCTGTCTTTCACTCGGCAGACCAACTACCTTAAGTCTTCATGCTACTTTTATATCATCAGCTCCTCTGGCAGATTCGGCCCTATCTGTCCAGAAAAAATCTTGCATTGATAGCGGCTGCAATTGTGAACTGTAAGCTGGATTACTGCAACAGCCTCTTGATTGGCACATCCCAGGCCACACTTAGAACGCTACAGGTGAACCAGAATAGTGCAGTGCGAGCTGTGCTTGGACTCGGGCGCAATATGCATGCCTCTGAAGCTAGGCACAGCCTGCACTGGTTGTCTGTTCAACAACGGCTGCAGCATAAGGGGCTGTCCATTGTGCACAAATGCCTGTATGGCAAGGCCCCGTCATATCTTGTGACTAGGTTAAAAAAGAAACTTGTTGGTCTTTTACTACGATCAAATGGCAATATCTCTTTGATCCAACCCCTGTCTATTTTGAAGGGATTTGGAGGAACCAGTTTTAATTCCTGGGCTCCTGCCTTATGGAATTCCATGCCAAAACATCTGGCTGACATCAGTTCAATAACTTTTTTTATGAAACAACTCAAAAGTCTCTTGTTTGATATAGGCCTTGGATAAAGCTTCCTCTCCACTTGCAACTTATACTCATCCCGACATTGTCATCTTTGTATAACATCACATGATTGTTTCCTACTTTGTAGGGTGAGTTCTTTCCTCCCATCATGTCTTTCTTACATTTCATGTTTTTTGTTGTCTGTCACTTCCCCTCTCTTGTGTGCGCCCTGAGGCCTTAGGATTAGTGGCGCAATACAAGAACATAGATAGATAGATAGATAGATAGATAGATAGATAGATAGATAGATAGATAGATAGATAGATAGATAGATAGATAGATATATTTTCACCCCCAACGTCACTGCAGCTGTGATCTTCTTTTTTATAGCCGCAGGTACAGAACTACAGAACTATCTGTAGTCCTTTTATGTATGGACTACAGATAGCTGCGGCTATCTGTTATTTTTTATCGCTGCAAACATCAGAAAAGCGTCCAGACAATGAAATGATTTCTTGCCCCCTAAGCCCTCACTAAGGGCCGCACTAATCTGTTCCAGCTACCCCCTTCCCAGATGGCCACCTCACCTGCCCTCACCCGTTCCCCGACTACACATGCTGTTTCTGTGACGCAGTCTGCTTTGATTTGTTCGCTATTCGCAGATATAACTGAGGTTACAGAAAAGCTTTGTGTTGGAAACTCAGTCCTTAGACCCACCTCCAACTCCCAAATTTCACGTGGTGTCCTCTAGCCACCCACCCTCAACATCTAGCATGATGGCATTTGTTTTTTACCTGCAAATCTCTTTTTTCCTGCGTTTCATTTTCCGATAACCTTGGCTATATCCACGACTATCTATTGCATCAAGCAAACACACAGATGATGGCTGTTTCATTTCTAAAACCCTGGTTTTGGCAATGTACCCGAGATATAAACGGATGAGCCGAATAACCCCAAATCACAAAAAGGCCCCAAGTCAACGCTTCGTGCCCAAGTTGTTCTGGACCTGGTCCAAATCCATCCAGGGGTTTGGGCTGTGCGGTACAGCAAAAATTGACATTGTCTGTCTGTGGGAAAATGAATGGGAAGTGAGACACAACTTTGATTTTTTGGTTTTTGTTCTGTTTTCTGAATAACTTTTTTATTTTTTAACACATTTTTCCCAAACCTTGGAGTCTGGAGGGGTAGGGGGAGCTGCGCACGTCCCTAATTGACTTCAAAGATTTGGCTAAATCCATCAAACAATTAAAAAGTTATAAATTATATCATTTTTCTAGGTTCCAATGGTAGCCCGAATCACCTTACCTATTGGGTGACTACCGCCGCCCTATGATCCGTCTGTCTATGCATTTGCCTATCTATGTATCTAGAAAGTCAACAAAAAGAATACTCAATTATTCAAGCTGAATGGCAGAAGAACTCTGGTGTGGCAAGTAAGGTCTGTTCGTTTGTTGACATCCCTCCTTCATTCGCCTGGATGTCTGTTGCATTCCCAGCTCCAGTGCACAGCTTGGAGGCGTGGTTCCCTGGCAGTCCCTCAGCAAGACAGCCAAACACAGGAAGCAACTGTGCCTGGCTATTCTTCAGACGACGCCCCGTGCCGAAGGGCCCTTCAGAAAAATCCTGCACATGTGACTGCCAGCAGTCTTCAAATTATTAGCCGCGAGGGTGTTGACTCGGCTTTGTCCCCCAAAGGTGGCTTCTTGTGGGAACCATGGTTCGCAATAATGGTTCCCGGGGAGCAGGTGGAGAAGGGGGCATTGTGTGCAACGAGTACACTTGCCGAGCCTTTTAAGGCACAACAAAACAGCTCTCTGGGTCCATATGTGTAGCAACATTGCTGGTCGAGAGGTAATTTTTCGCTTTCTAAAGATGTATTTAAAAGCCACAAACAGGGAAAGCACACATTTAAAAAGCTGTTATGATTCACTCTTGGGGCTTTTGGAAGGTCTGACTTCCACCCCTGGCGAAGGCAATTATTTTATCACTTTCTTCTCTCAAGTGGAGAAAAATATTGAAATCCCATTACAAATTATTCAAGGGAAAGGGGGCTAATGTGATTACAAAAGGGGAGGAGAGGGCCGCAATGAATCGCCGGCAGATCTTCATGGACCCTTCAAAAGGGTGGTGCTGTCCCCATGTCCGCCCATTTCTCTTCCGGCAATTCCTAAGAACGCGTCCATCGTTTTATGAAATGTTACTAGGCCTGCAATAAGGCACTTTGTGTGTTTGTTACACATTCATGGTCAAAATTATCTTTCAAAAGCGAGATTTCAGAGAGAAAAAAACAGAGAAAAATGTTCATTGTTGTTTCTCCCCATCTGCATATCCTCATGTTAGTGAGAGTGTGTGCATGCGGTTTGCCCGCACTACCCTTGACATGCAGTTATGCCCTTTGCAGATATGCATGCCTCTGGCAGGCAACCATTCTGGGAGAGCAGAATCCCCATTTAGCTGCTAAATGTCACAATTCCACAGAACAACCATGTCTGTGGTCACTAAGGGCCCAATTCATGGAATCCAGTGCAGAAATAGCGCAAGCGCTGCGCGCCGAGAAGAAGCGTGCGCCACACGTGCGCCAGCCATGATGCAAACCAGCAATTGTGCTGCACATATATGCATGGATTTTCCGAGGCATCAGTAGCTGTGGTGCAATGAACATCAAGCAGCCCCGGTTACAACCCCAACACACCCCGTGCGCAGGAAAAAGCCAGTGAAATGCCTAATACGGCACAAGGCCCTGTGGCATCCATGGGACAGCACACAGACCCCCATCATAATCCCGGGAGGATAGCTCAGCGGCAGCGTGCGCGTCTTGGAAGCAAGACGACACGAAGCAACAACAGGTTCGATCCCCGGGTCCGCGCTTAGAAACCTCTGGGTGTTTAAGCGCGTTATAAATACGTAACTAAGACAAAAAAAAAAAACACAATTACGCAACTAAGAAAAACAAACAATTCCTGTAACAGCGCCTCGATGCCTGCGGGCTGTGTGAGCGCTTTATAAATGTAAAAATAAATAAATAAATAATCGTGTGAAAAACCAGGGCGTATCCCAGTCGCACTACCAGTCGCACTAGCCAAATCACGTGGAAAGGCCTGCGCGTACCCCTTACGCACCCAAGTGTAATCGTGTACCCCGCTCGCACCAGCCAAATTGCGTGGAAAGGCCAGCATGTACCACGTCCACACCCCAGCGTAATTGCGTACCCCGCTCGCACTAGCCAAATCACGTGGAAAGGACATACCCCGCGATACACGAACAACTCCCCTGGAAGCAGACGCCTCCTCAAGGGACAGCCAGACCCCAGCAGCCATCAGCCGCGAACACACCACGCATGCAGTCCACACCACATGGCCCCCCATCTACCGTGACCATACCCTGCAGGCAGCCCACGCCACATCGCCCTCTTATCAACCATGACCATACTTCACAGGCAGCCCACACCACATGCCCCCCCATCACCTGTGACCATACCCCGCAGGTAGCCCACACCACATGGGATCCCCCCATCACCCGTGACCATACCCTGCAGGCAGCCCACGCCAAATGGCCCCCGTATCACCCATGACCATACCCCACAGGCAGCCCACACCACAGGCGATCCCCCCATCACCCGTGACCATACCCCGCAGGCAGCCCCCACCACATGTCCCCACCCCACACCTGTGACGGCAACCCGCAGGAAGCCCACACCAGATGTCCCCACCCCCCACCTGTGACGGCAACCTGCAGGCAGGCCGTGCACATGTCCCCAACCCACACCTGTAATGGCAACCTGCAGGCAGGCCCTGCCACATGTCCCCACCCCCATCTGTGACGGCAACCTGCAGGCAGGCCCCGCCACATTGGACACCCCCACACCCCAATGACCCGTGTACCGACAGACATAAAAGCAGCAGATGTGAAATGAAATGCCACCAAACGCTGCGCACTCCAAGTGCACCTTAACACCCATCCATTGGTCATGCACACCACAACATATCACATGCCATTGGAAGTCAAACATGACACATGTATGTATGGGTGCACACACATGAAAAACATAGGCCAGTATCATGGACATAGAACAGAGTAAGCAAGAGTGAAACTTGGTCTAAACCATCGAGACCAGACACCACTTTGATTTTGAATAAAAAAATATATTTTGAATACAATATTGATGTCATACCCATATAAAACAAATAAATTAAATCAGCATCAAATGAGCCAATAAATGAAAGATTGTCAAAAAGTAAAAGAAAATGTAAGTCAAAATAAATTAAGATGAAAGCAAAGATGTGGTCCATGTCCATAAAGTACTTCAAAAAGAAAACACAATTAAAAAGAAAACCATTACTCCATGGTATACTCAAGATGATCCCTGGAAAAGAGAACTATGTACAAAACACAAGGGTCCACTATCCCAAACCATGTCTAAAAATGATGAGGAATAAAAACAACAAAGAACTAAATACAAGCAGCGGAGGAAAGTACAAAAACTCCAAAGAAAGAAAAAACAAAAGGAAACTTACACCTAAAGAACTATGAACAATGGCAGGGGGCTAGTCCTTTAACTCACCATTTCCCCTCAAAGTCTTGGCCAGGGCATCATTGAACTCTGCGTCGATTTCCCCTAGTCGGGCCTGTGCTCTCCCCTCGAGTGCTTGCAGGGACTCCAACATGCTCCTCTCAAACTCTCAAACTCCCTGCAGGACTCCTCAAGGAACTCGGCCCACCTTTCTGCCCGACACAGGGTATTCTCTGCCCTGGCAACGGTGAGTTATGCCCCCTGGGCCCGCTGCCGCTGTGCTCCGATCTGCTGGCCAAATCGCCCCAACACGGAAGAATCCTTGTTGAAAGGTCCACGTTTCCTTCCTGCCTGATGGCTGATACCTGCCCCTCTGGTGTTGAAAGCCCAGAGGCCTGTCACCCCCTAAACCGAGGCTGCTGCCGCCAAAATGCCTGGTCCCTGCGCCCCAATTACAGCCTCCGGGATGATGAAACGTGCCCTGCTGCTTGGTGCCTGCTCTTACTCCATTGCCATAGCTGCTGTTGCTGTGGTGACCATATCTGTTGACTCCACCTCGACTCCCGACTCTGGCAGGGATGTGATCTCCAACAGACTGGCTGCTGAGCGTGGGACAGATACACAGGGGGCCCTGGTGGTATCTGGGCTGGAAGACTGCAGGGAGGATGACTGGTGCACAGAGGATGGCCAATGAGGAGGGGGTCACATAAGTGGCCAGACCGTGGACCCATTGTGAGACCAGGAAATATGCTAGCCAGTTCAACAGACGCCAGACATCATCGTGATGACGTACAAGCCCCTGATTGGAAGCCTGCACCTCATCACAGATCTTGCCTGTATGCCTGTAGAGACCGGCTAGCACAGGTTCCACCCTGTCCCAAATGGTGGCATCTGCAGGTATTGGTATTTCCGTTTGAGTGGAAACATCTGCCACCTGCAGATGGGTCCGGCCTGAGGCATGCCCGCAGGTGCATACTGATGCAGTCGCAGTCCCAGGGCCAAGAATCAGCAAAGGCACCTCCACGGCGACACCAGTCAAACCTACGTAATCAAACCCTCTGGGCCCCATGGACTGGGCTGATGTGGCTTCTTCCTCTTCCACCTCCTCCGCCAACCTGGATGCCTCCCCACCGTCTCCCACAGTGTCTTGCCCCTGTGTGGGCTCATCTGTCCCTCCCACTGCTGAGGAGTCCTCCACCACCTTCACCCTCTTGGACCTACCCTCAGCAGCTGCAGCCGTTGACTCTGACGCGGCACCAGCCTCCTTGCTCCCGGAAGATGACAGATCCTGGGAGGACGACTGGGCCTTGCGTCTGTGCATGGTGGGGGACTTCCTGCTGCCGTGCTCCACAGCGCCTTCTCCGCCCTCTTCCTCCATTGTCACTGTGGATATGGAGACATTGAACACAAGCATCAGGGTACTGAACAGATGTTCGTTTGACACAAAGCAGATGTACATGAGTGGCATTGTTAAACGTCACAACCATCATCACCCTCCACAACACACAGGTCAGTGCAATCAACACACATGCACAATCATGCATGTCATGTGCAACAGACATTCACATCCATGTACAAGGCACTGCTAGCACATCAAAATAGGGGCTCAACCTCACATGTTCCTTGGGACATGCACATCTCATTCACACATATCACCTGACAGTCATGCATCAGGCCATGATGACCTCACGTCAGAGTGCACTTGAGGACAACTTGGCCACATGAGTCTATCACACATTGAAAAGCTCATATGTCATACATCCATGGGGTTGGCCAGTTACACACCCACTTCCCTGGCACACGCACATGTACACCATGCATGCCCGTAATGTTGCCAAAACCACACATTTGTCATGCCAATCACATGCCCCTGTACAGTCACATGTATGCAAACATGTGCCGGTTGCTACATGCTTGCACGCATCATGCATCCAAACCAAATGACATCACTGTCACACATGTTTGAATGGACTCACATGCAGAACTGTCTTGGACACAGACATCTGTAGAAGAGGTATGCCGGACATGAGGCCAAGGTGCACACTCCAACCATACATCATCATGCACATGCACCATGCTGGACATGAACACATGGACACTTACCAGTCAACTCCAGACGGAGATACAGATCCATGACTTGGGCGTAAAGCGCTGGGTAAAACCTCTCCAGGACCTGATACCCGTTGGTGGTCAACCTGCCCCGGTGCCCCCCTTGTTCCTCACCAGCTTGCGGGCGACGCTGGGCCTTGTTGTGGGTCCTAGCCTTGAAATCCTCCCAGTGCTTGTGGACATGTGTGTAGTCACGGGGTGTCACCCCTTCCGCGTTGATGGCACCCACAATGTCCGCCCTGATCTTCCGCCGTCCTTCCTTGCTCACTTGCAATGGTCCATGGAAGAGGGCATCATAATGCCCCAGGACCTGCTCCACCAGGATGCCAACTTCCCTGGCTTTGAAGCTGACAGCACTCTGTCTCGCTGCCGGGGGGCAGGGGGTTTGCCACTTGCCTCAGATGGTATAGGGTCAGACATGCAACCCCCGAGGCAAGTGTGGGCTGGCAAGGTGGTCCTGGGGCTGGGCTGTGGAGTGGTGGTATGGCCGTCGGGAGTCTTCGGGATCAGCAGATGTGTTCACAGTGACAGGAGCACTGGCAATGGCTGTACAGCAGTCACCAAATTGCAGGACACGTGGGCAGCAAGCACACAGAGTGGGCAGACAGCAGCAGATGGCTTGTAGGAAGCAGCTCGGGGCACTTAGAGGCAGGTACATTGGCTGGTAGGCAGGAGCGTGGGTCTTCAGTGTTACTCGCGTGGCCAGCCGGAAACAGAGTTACTCTGCACGTGCAGAAACAGTGCATTAGCGTGGAATCAGAGGAAAGGCCCTAAGCGCGTAAGTTACATGACACGTGATGTACGTTGGGCCTTGCCGTTCAGTATTGGGATAAAATTGTGTGTAGGACAACAGTGCAATGTACATGCTTATCGTGGAGATCGGCGCATACACTTCAGTTTTTTTGGGGGTCACACACGATTAGTTCAGCACTGTGGCAGTGCATACTTCTTGTTTTGGTGGGGGAGTTGTCTATGTGCACACGCGCGTATAATTTTCCTTTTTCTACGAGGCAGACGGTGAGTCGCGCACACTTTTCTTAATTATGTGGTTGCCCTTGTGTGTTGCGTACCCCATCTTCGAGGTCATAGTATCCTACGTGTTCCTTGCGTATGCATTTTTTGTGTTGCTGGGTGCCTCGGCGTACTGCGTGATGTTTTTACTTCACACGTGGGCTACCGAGGGGTCACACACACATTTATTGTTGTTTTTGGGGTGCATGTGCGCTATGCGACCAGTCATTTTTTCACCAGGGGTTACATTGAGCCTAACTGAAGTACAGTGGTACGTATTTCATCATGTACACTGCCCAACTCACTGAAATTGCCCAGGAGAATTCATATTTGTGGCTCCCATTGCATAATTCCATCATTGCCATGAGTGGGAGGCCCAGAAGTGGGAAGGGGGGCAGAGGTGGATGCGGTGTTAGCAGTGGCAGAGGTGGCCGAGGTTGCCAAGGCCATGCAAGGAGAGCTATACCCCCACCCCAACAGGATCATGGACATGGAGCTCATGCTGATGTCCATGCACTCAAGATCCTGGGATAGCATTGTCATCTACTGTACCCACCAGCCAGGGTGAGGGAGCTGCAGGAGCAGCTGCAGCACACCCGCGACCAGGCTCAGGGGCCAACTGCCAGGCCTGTAGAGGTCCAGGTACAGGTCCACAGAGACCCAGGTGCCGTCGTCCCTGTCTCCAGGGGGGAGGGACATGTTGTGGAAGTTGTCAACACCAGCACCAGGGGTCACAGTGCAGCATCGTCATCTGCTGTCCAGACCAGCCACAGCCATGAGAGTGCAGTGGCAGCTGCAGCTACTACCACCCAGGCTCAGGGTCAGCCAGCCAGGACTGTGGTGGTCCAGGCACAGGTCCACAGAGACCCAGTTGCCGTCATCCCTGTCTCCAGGGGGGAGGGACATGTTGTGGAAGTTGCCAACACCAGCACCAGGGGTCACAGTGCAGCATCGTCATCTGCTGTCCAGACCAGCTATGGCCATGAGAGTGCAGTGGCAGCTGCAGCTACTACCACCCAGGCTCAGGGTCAGCCAGCCAGGACTGTGGTGGTCCAGGCACAGGTCCACAGAGACCCATGCCCAAATGTCTTTGTCAGTAAGGGCAAGAGACGTGCAGCACAGGGTACTGGCACCAGCATCGAGGTACAGATGCCTGTTAGGGCAGCTACTGTCATGCCATCAGTGGCTGAGGCCACGCCACAGTCCATCAGTACTCCAGCCCCTACAGACCCAAGTGGCCCCAACCACTCAGAGTCTGCACACCCTTGCAAGAAGCAAAAACATGCGGGAGCAGACAGGGCTCAAACCCCAGGCACGGCGCAGCAGACCAAAACGTCGAGGAAGAGGAGTTTCTGTGATGAGGAACTGGACATCCTTGTGGAGTACGTGTTGGAAAACGAGCATGACATGCTTGTGCTGGCAGGGAGCACACATAAGCCTGCTCAGAGTATGTCCCACTGGCAGCGTGTCACAGATCGTATTAACGCCTTGGGTTATGAGAGGCGCACACCGCGTGAGGCAATGAAGTGTTGGAATGACCTCTGACACAGAGCCAAAGCCAAGCTTGGTTCTGCCTACGCCAATACTCTTGTGACTGGAGATGGGCCAGTGCAAGAGGATGATCAACTCACTCCACATGAAGTGATCGTCAGTGATATGATCGATGTGGAGCAGGTCCAAGACATGGGAGACCTGCCAATTTATGAGGACATGTCCGTTGAGTGTTGATGCATGTGCACCAGGGACATGTGCATGTCGCTAGGATGTAGTGTGATGATTTTCAGCAAGATGTGCATATATGTACATGAGTAGCTGGGCTGAGCCATGTGAATGTGTATTGATATGTGCTTATTGTCGTGCTAACTGCATACGAACGATGTGCTGCACAACATGACAATCCTCATCACCACACCGGATCACTGATTGCATGTCACTGTCTGTCAAGTCTCTCTTGTGCATCTTCCAGTTCCAACCTGTGATGGAGGATGGCCTGTGATGTGCTTGCACTACACAATCGCCTTCTCTGATCACTACTGCGCCATCTCAGGGAGATCACCCTGCTGGCTGCACTTCCTCTGGGGTTCACTACCTTTCCTCCCCTTCCACCTGAAGATCACTGTCTGCAGAGGACAGTTCATTCCTAGGGTGGACTACTCCAAAGGCTTCTAGCACGTTTCTGTGCTTATACTCTCTTCCCTCTGCAAATCACCCCTGGCTGCACTGTGGGGGTAGTCCTGTTCTCCTGGGGCCAGGTATCTCACTAGGACTGTGATGTTGTCACTGCATCACAGTGCCTGCATAGGTTATGTTATGTTATGTTAACAATTCTTGTATAGCGCACGGTCGCCTGAAGGCATCATGGTGCTTAAGAAGAGAGAGAACAGACACCTAGGAGAGTTAAAATAAGTGGGTTTTGACCCTCTTTCTGAACTCAAGATAGATAGAGTTTTTTTTATGGCCAGTGGAAGTTTATTCCACAAGGATGCCATGGCAATCGAGAAGGCTCGACCGCCTACACGTTCACGATTGTAACTTGGTACCAGAAGCATTTTGGCAGTGGCAGAACAGAGATTATGAGTAGATTAATAATGAGAAAATTTATCTTGGAGATATTCCGCTCCCTGGTTATGACGGGCAAGATGGACAATGCACAAGGCCTTAAACTCCACCCGCTGGGCCACTGGGAGCGGTCCGAAGCACCGGAGAGATGTGTGCTCCATAAGGAGTATCAGTGGCCACCCGAATGGCCAGGTTCTGCAGTCGCTGCAATCGCTTTATCAGGTTCATAGGTTCAGCCAAATATAGAGTGTTACAGTAATCTATCCACGATAGTACCAGGGCTGCAACCACTGAGGGTCGTAGTGTGGCCGGGATCAGAGGCAAAACCTTCCTAAGAGTTTTTAATTGGAAGTGGCCGGCCTGACAAACATCCGTAACCGTAGGTGGATTTCAGATCCCTGTGCATTGTCTACATGGCCATATTGCCCTTTCCTACTCCCTCAGCCTCAGTACCTACTCATTGGCAATTGGTTTGCCTCCATACCCCAATGGAACTGGTGGTGTGCCATCTCGGGGCATGTAGGCACTTGTGTTGCTTCCTTGTGTTTTGTGCTTTCTCTCCTCGCCTCATCTCCTGGAGTCTGGGATGACTGCGGGCATGAACTTGTCACCTGCCAACACTCTGATCTGCTACACAGTCCTCTGAGCCAATGTGTGTACACATGCAGTGCCCCCTGAACTTCACCCGCACTTTTGGGGGGCTTTTTTGTATCCCTACGGCCCACTACCAACAATTGGCACCTGATGTGTGCACATACCCTACCACTGGCATCATCCTTCAAAATTGCAGTGCAGGTTCTGTAGTAATGTCCTTATTTTCGCATGTCCACATGTGATGCACCGCCACCTCCCAAATCCAACCCAAAATGTCCACTTATGCATGGCACTTCACTTGCATGATGTCAATGGGAGTTGTAATCAGGGAATCAGTGTGCCTGGCTTCACTCTATTCCGCCAACATAGCTTCATTGTACCTTGTGACACATTTGTGTTTCTGACTAGTGATTACCATTTCCTGCCAGGTCACAGCCATTGGACATGGCTCTTGGACAGTTCTCATCAAGTTGCATCTTAAAGTATCTGTCATTTTATGAATGGCCGTGCTACATGGCATCTGTGTATTTGGAACAGGGATGTTGGTGATAGGACTGTAGAGGTCATGTGCTTGTGGGTGATGCAGGTGCTAGCCAACATGCACTACATGTGTTTGCGTGGCCTTTAACACACTTCCGTGGCTGCTTTCATGATACACTCCCCTTCAATTGAGACTGCGTATGTGCATTGGCATGTGCATTGACTGTGCATGCAGGTTGATGTCTTGCTTGACAACATTGTGATGCCTATGTGTGTGGCCTATGGTACAGGTGTCTTCATGTATTATTCTGTCCATGTGCAGGTGATGAAGCACTTGATGCAGTGGAGGAGGTACAGGAGACTGAAACACAACCTGGCACGAGTGGAGGACATGGGGAGGTAGCCCATGAAAATCCTGTGGTGCTACAGGCCATCCTGGCCATGAGTCAGTCTGACTCTGCCTCTGAGGAAGCCTTTGGCTCATGTGGTGAAACGGGTGTAGATTCAACATTGCTGTCGCAGGTGAGTGAATCAACTGTGGGTGCTGTTCATTCCTAAACTTCTGCAGGGGGGAAGACACCACACAGGGCCAGTCAGTGTTGGGACGTTCGTCTGCGGTGGCTACGGGTGCAGGGTCACACTCCACAACATTGACTCTTGGGGCAGGTGGTCAAGTGAGGGTTGCAGTTCTGCAGCCACAGACAGCGGCAGAACATCAAGGGCCACTTTTCCTGAGCCAAACAGATGTGGGGACCGCCAATGCAGTGGCCGTGTGCCAGCAGGCAGTACTGTGTGGGAGCAGTCCATGTATTCTGTTCCACAACAACAGGGGGCTTCCTATGAGGTGTTGGCACAGGGCATGGAAAGGGTGGGCAATTCCATTTCTGAGGGGTCTGCGTGCAGCCATGGCTGCAGAAGGTCGGGCCCACAGAGCTACCCTGAGGGAGGAGAATAGGTCCCTCCGAAGTACACAGCAGACGGTCATAACAGCACATGCAACAGTTGACACACCCCATCTCAGAGGAACTGCGTGCAAGCCGTGCAGTGTTGCAAGTGGAACTGATTGGATCCCGTGAGGTGTTGCATGCAGACCTCAGGGCCATCATGCTGGTGATGCGAACATCTCAGTGCTGCATGTTTGCTGCCATACAGGACCAGGCCAGGGCCTTGCATGGTGAACCTCCCTTACCACTTGCACCATCTAATGCTACACCAGAGGGTGGCGACAGCAGCGACGGCTCTCCCCATCCATGCTAGCCGTGCGGGCCCTGAACCGATGGAGGGTTATTGTTTTTTTCATCATCCACGCATGTGGTAGTTGATGTGTACCCTGCCCATCCACCCTCCTGGGTGGCCCTGCCCCCACCATGGGCATTTTTGATTTTCTGTATTATTTTGTCTATTGTGCATTTATGTAGCAGTGTGTTGGTTTGTGTGGCATCCGCTGTAGGTTCCAGCTGGGCCCATACAGGCTTGTCTTGTGTTTGTGTTTGTGTCTTGGGGTCCGGGCACATATGCTACTCCTGCTGCAAGGAGTGCAGCGTGTGAAAGTAACTTACAAAGGGACAATGGGCTTCCATGATATATGTGGGCAGTCTGAAGTCCAAACTGTGTATACATCCCAATTGTGATTCCTGATTTATTAGGCCTGTGCATGGTTGTCATCCCTACTTTTTTTTTTACATTGCAGACCATTATTCTTTTATTGTGATTTCACACGTATTCGCTTGCCTGTCTCCATTGCTGGTGGCCTTCATGCTGTTTGCACTTCCAAGAACACTTTAGTTGGCGGAGCCACACTGACTATGGCAGTGTGACATGGGACACACTGAGACAACAGTCGTACTCTGATTTCTCGCTATCAGACAGACTCACTGTTTGCTCCTGTGTTTGTGGTATGTTCTACGGGGCAATTGATGTTCCAGGGAACATTGCTCTTTTGATTTGTGAGAGTGAGTTCTTACAAGAGTACTTTTCTTTGTCATTCTGCACTTTGTGACAGTAGTGTTATGTGGTGGCCATTTATTTTGTATCTTTTCTAATTGCATGACATGGCATGGTGCAGGCAAGGAGATGACATGGGGATTTTGAGTGTTCATGTGACATACTGCTATTTGGATGTGCACTTTTGCATGGGTTATTGGTGTACAGCATCTTCCGTGTGTGACGTATGTGCACGCCAGTTTGAGTAGGTTTTAGTTTTAAGGGATGCACACAATGTGGCACTTCCAAGGACACATTCTCAGGGTGTTGTGGTTGGGACAATGATTGTCCCTTTGTCATCATCGATTGTGACCTGGAATGTGCCAGGTCTGTGTGCACTCCGCAGGGGTTGGATTTTAGGTGAAACATTGTTCCACAAGCTGGGTACAGGCAGCCTCGCCACGTGCCCATTCCCCTCCCATGTTCAGCCGCCATGAATGTGGTTGGGGATGTGGGGGCACCACCATGTCCACCGGTATGCCACGCTGTGTTGCAACGTTGTGCAGGACACATGCTGTCATAATGATCTTGCACACTACTGGTGGTGCATATAGTAGCTCGCCACCACAGTGGTCGATGGAGCGGAAGCGTGACTTGAGCACTCCGAATGTGCGCTCCACTATGGCCCGAGTTGGAATGTGGGCTGTGTTATATCTTACCTGGGGTGGTGTGGTGGGGTTCCATATTGGCGTCATCATGTAGGTGCTCAAAGCATAGGCACTGTCCCCTGTGGAGGTGACAAGATTTGTCAGTGGTGTGTTTTGGTCTGTGTGAGACATGCATGCATATGCAGCGGCATTTGTACTCACCAATGAGCCATGTGTTGCCATGTCTCCCAGCTTCCAGGGCCTGGTGTAGGGGTGACATTCTGAATATGAAACTATCATGACTGGAACCGGGATGGTTGGCATATACAGAGGTACTCCTTTGGCATCACATACGACCTGCACGTTGATGGACTGCCAGTGCTTGCGATTGCGATAGATGTGCTCTGTGGCCCTAGGTGGACGTAGGGCCACATGTGTGCAATCAATGGCACCAAGCACTTTTGGGAATTGTGCCACACCATAAAAATCCTGGACCACGGCCTGCCTTTCTGCGAGGGTTCTGGGCATGTATATGTGCCTGCGGACTGAGGGCCGAGCAGTTATGATTGCCAACACCTGGTGTAGGCAGCGTGACTGTGTGGCCTGTGAGATTCCCCCGACAATGGCAGTTGTCCGCTAAAATGACCCAGTGGCCAAAAAATGCAGGACATTGAATACCTTTTCCAAGGGGCTCAATGCTTGGGAGCACAGGGTGGGTGGTGTGAGGTCATCTTCTCACTCCATGACCAGGTCTAATATGATATGAGGTGGAAACCTATACCTGGCATAGACCTTGTCATCAGGCATCCCAAAAAGGCTGGTCCTGCGTAAATAAATGCATGCTGTGGCTATCCTCCTCCTCCTGCGTTGTCTCACGATCACTGCTGCAAAAAAAAGGCACATTCATCATAGCTGTATACGTACGTTTGTTTTCGCACTGTCTTTTTATGCATTGTTTTTGGTGCGCGGTCACGCTTACGCTTGCTTTGGCGTGGCGAACGTGTTTCCGGATTAGCACATCTTTTTCTGTGTGCCGGTGAGCCCTGTTTTATTCCATGAATATTTGTTGCTATCGCGCATGTGGGCGTTGCATGCATTTTACTGCAGCATTTCCCACGTAACGCCCACATTTTTGCCTGTTGTTCCACATTCCATGTGTTCCGCCCCCTTTTGGTTAGTATGCACCTTCGCTGGCCGTCTTGCGCAAGGCGTTCGTGTTGTCGCAGTGACGAATGTGTTCCATGAATCACCGAACAGGCGCTTGCATGCATTTTGCACACAAGTGCCCATTTTTCCACGCATTTTTATTCCACAAATAGCTATTCTCGATCAGGGGTCTGCAATGAAAATTCAAGCGAGGCATGGTGATAAGATGGTATTAGCATAAGGAACCTAAAAACATGTGACCTAAAACATTTGATCAAATATCTTTGACCGTTCTTTCGGTCAAATTGAAATACATATATATATGTGGGTGGGTAAGGGTATATTAGGATGAGGGGAACTATTTTAGGTCAGATAGACCCAAACAGGCGAGATAGAGGTTAAAAGTTGGGCGTAACTCTGAATTATTGCTACTGTGATAAGCGAGTGCCTGGAAGGTGAGGCATTGCTTTGGAAAGGTGAATAGTGGTGAGGCATGATTGCAGCTCTGGACTTAGTATATTTATCAGCGGCTCCATTTAAAAGCTGTGTCAATGGGATCCAAAACTGATTTTGCAGAAACCAATTATCAGTGATGCGAGGAAGAAGGAACTAGTACGCCAAAGCACGACGAGAAGAGCAATTTCCAAAAGAGACAAACTCTTCTATTTTTTATATGATGAACTATTTTGTAAACTATAAGGCCAGACAGAAAAGGTTGCACTTCTCTGCCAAATGGGCACGGTGAGGTGGAGGCGGTGTTAAGGGCTGATGTGCTTGACATGAGTTTACATCATGAGCCTCATTATGAGTTTGGTGATATCTTAGCGGTAATACCACAGAGATACCACCAAACGATATTACCATTACTACCACTTGGTCCAGCGGTATTACCAACAGTGGTATTACCAGCAGTGGTAATTCGATTACCACCAAAAAGTGGCAGACACAGAATTAATGTCAGATTTTTAATGCACCACTGAAGTGCAACATCAGGGCCTATAGCCAATATCTTGGAATGGAATACAGTGGACAAGAGAATGCACGTCACTTCAAATTATTTCTATATAATTCAAAGTGTTTTCTAATAATAAGAAGCTATTTTCTTGGGATCGTGTTTTTTACCAATATTTGACATTATATCACATCATGGTTTAATGATCAATCTCTCAAGAGATTGGAGGTACTTAATAAAACCTTGCAGCTGTAAACACTGGCATACCTATGAGCCATTTAATGATCTACTTCCTTGTTTGAAAATTTAGCTTTTCAGACGTTTTCTAAATGCCATCATACACATGAATTCACACTCCCAAGCACTCACATATGCAAAAATAATGGAGTGGACCAAATTGCAAGAAGAAACTGCTTAAATTACTCTGTTCATAAAGTTAGTTTGGCCGAAAGACGGTACAAGACATTCTCAAATAACTTCTGTTACATCAGGGGTTATAAACCAAACACTACATAGTCATAATTCTTAAAACCATTACTACAGTCTGCTGATTGGATATTAGGAAGCAAATACCTATATGATTCTATATATTATAAATTTTCATTGGTTAATCCCTAATCTCTGGATCCGCCCTTGGCCCTTCCCTCTAGATTCACAGAGAAAGTGGCTGTAAAGTTCAGTCCAGAAGCATTTCTTTTTTAACTTAATTAGTGATTCACTGGACATTTGGGTGGATTTCCTGTGGGATGAAAGAGTGAGGGACCTCTGATGAAGGCTGCATCCCATACATCAGTCATCATGTGGCGTGGCCTGGAGGGAAGCCTGGAGACTTTAAGGAAGATGGTTGATGTAAGTGTGGAAGGGTGTGGGGGATTTACAGGGGGAAGGAGGGAGGGGCAGAAGACTGACCTTGCAGTGGTGGGGGGTGGTGGGGTTTGTCAATGCCTTCCACAAAGTCAGTCTTCTGCTTGTGGTGTTTAGACCCGGGACCAATCTTTTGCATGAGTGAAAAGCCATGCCAAGGCAGTGTCAGAAACACCAGAGGAGGACAGAGAAAACAGAAGAGTCGAGTAATCATCACTATGGAAAGAGAAGAAAGATCCAGAAGCACCAAGTCTGAGTAAAGCTTCTGTGTTTATGTGTGTGTGTCTCTCTCTCTCTCTGGGCGAGAGTCACATTGTCAGTTGCAGGGCTGTTGCAAGAGCCAACCCTGGCATTCATCACAGCAGCATGGCCTGAGAAAAGCACAGATATCTTGAAGGAGGGCTAAGGGTGCTGATTGTTATGGATGAAAGTAACATGAGAGCAGTAGCAACAAAGGTTCCCCCCAGAAGGTGGGCACCAGGCTGATATTTGGAGAAATAATGTGTCATTGTCATCACATGTTTCCTGCAAGAATGTAACAATCACACTGACTGTGCATTGTCCATACTGCAGGAGGAAAGAGGTGTGGGCAAAAGTACTGCCAGGGGTGCTTGGGTTCAGGCAGAGCTTGTAAGGGAACAGAGGACCAGACTTCATGGTTCGCTGTTTTCTATTTTGTGTTCATTATTATCTTTTTTACACACTGTAACAAATGGCAGCACTACCAACCACCCAATGGCCAGCAGGAAAGAATTAACATTCCTGTGGTGATTTCAGAAGAAACAGTTCCTCGATTTTAAAATCAGTACAACCATGTCCAAGAAGGATGGAGATTCTGAGACACACACTGGTGTACATTCTTGGCAAAAGAAGATACTTAAAAGGGGAAATTAAGGAATGGTAATAATATTGTAAACTGGCTCTTGCTAAAATGTCAAAAATAAAGGGGATAGCCCAAAAATCTAGGATCCTGTGGGCTAAATGTATAATACAAAACAGGAAATGAACCCATAGATGGAGGATGACATCATGTACATTTGTTTCTTCATAAATAATAACAAATGATTCAATCTGTTTTACTTCAACACAACATTTTTTCATAATATTGTATATCTAAA
The DNA here is from genome assembly GCF_040938575.1 of Ambystoma mexicanum. NCBI lineage: Eukaryota > Metazoa > Chordata > Amphibia > Caudata > Ambystomatidae > Ambystoma > Ambystoma mexicanum. The sequence goes on from NC_090929.1 coordinate 120,475,521, forward strand.
AGATACCCAATGGTGTAGAAATAATTTAAAACATAGAACACAATTTACACCTTTTCTGTTGTGGATCTTTAAGAAAAAGACACTTTTTCTGCGGCTTGACACTTGAAATGCATTTGTGATGAGCAGTTATTACAGTTGGCACACAGAGATAATCATAGTACTGGGGTCAGTGGAACGCCGCTGTATTACATGGATGGTTCCCCTTCATAATGCCACTATCACATTCAAGCAGCGGAGAAGAACTTCGGTGGCCCTGGTAGATGTTGGTTGCCGGTGTCAATGTGTGGGACTTTGATATCTCGTTCAGTGACACCTGGACGGCTGAGATGTATTGGACCCTGTGTGTCCACAACACCCTTTTTTGGCTGGTTTATGAAGTGGCTCCTGTTATGACTTGCCTTGTGTTGAGCAATTTCATCTTGGCTTTCAACCTCCTCCTTCACCACCCCACAGGGCTTGAGATGTTGCTAAACTCCAGATTAGTAACTAAACCTCATCAAGCCATCCTTCCATGGCTCTGGACTTTAGTTTAAGGCCAGCCCCAGCATGACTCCCACTACATAACAACCATCAGGCCCAAGGGCAGGCCAGTGCTGTAGGTAGATGTTGGTGTCATTGGGGGCAAAGAGCTAATCATTTGGAACCAGCCAATACCATTTCACTGCTTTGCGGTCGACCCAGAGCACCGGGGCAATCACCACCTGGAACCTCAACTATCTCTGCCATTGCATCTGACAGGAAGTAGGTCTGCGTGTGCCACGATGGCTTGGGATCCTTGGATGGGACCTCAATGCAGGCAAGCAGTCAGCATAAACATCCACATCCATCTTAAAAGGTTCACTTACCTGTATTATCAGCCAGCCGGTCCAAAACGCCATCTCAAGTGCCAGTACCTTTGAACTGGTCCATGAACACCTGCACCGCATTGCGGGAAGGTGCAGACCTGACAGGGTGCATTGCGGGAAGGTGCGGACCTGACAGGGTGGGTTGCATCGGGAACACTACAACCAGGAAACACTGAGAATAGCCACCCCCTGTGTGTGTGCAGTCACTTTGAGTGTGGTTCAGCCCATAGCACATAGAATAATTCTTCTATTTCTATTGATCACAGTGCTTGTTATTGACGCAGTAGTTTCTCTTGGTAAGTCACTAGCAAGTTCTAATTAGACCTCCTGCCGTGCCCTCGTGAGGGTGCTGCACGTGGAAGAGTCACCCTCAGGCCACGCCCAGCTTCTCCCATGATTGAATGGTCTCAGCTCGTGCCAGACTTAGAGAGAGAGAGACTCAGTATGCGATGTTGAGGCGAGGGGCAGGACGATGGGGGTTCTCACTGCTTTGGAAAGAGCTAATTGCAGTGCAGGAGCACACACATTATTATTTATTTTTCGGCTTTTATTGAGTAGGAACCTAGTTCCTGAAAGCAATGGAGTGCTTTACGATGTAATGGGGGAACTTCAGGATGGAGGGAGGAGTTGATAAAGCATAGGATCTGGGACACTGCCATGAAGGGGATGCGGCTGACAATGCAGAGACGCAGGCGACTGAGGTTTAGCGCCAGGTTCTGGCGAGCCAGACACGCCTGAAGGATTAGTAGAGAAGAGGGCACAGAAGAGACGGGTGGAAAGACCAGGGGAGCACAGCAGGTAGGTTATACAGAGGGGGACTGGCATTTTTTATTGTGAACTGGTTTCATCAAGTATTTTCTCCTGGCAATGACGTTTACACACATTTTCTGACAGCCCATCGGTCATGAGTTGAGGGTACACAGGCCAGTAAAGTAAGCAGAGAGTAGGCAGAAATCCTCCTGACCTTTCCATAGTACCACATCTGGTGCAGACGTCATACCCAGGACGGTAGCTGCAAAGGAAAATTGCTGCAAAGGAAAATTGCGTGCAAGCTACAAATGCCACATACTGGGATTCTGCAGAAAGACTCAAAACGACGGGAGCAACCCTGGGAAGGCACAATGACAATGATGGCAGACATTCTATTTGGCTCAACCTGCTCTTATTTACCACATCTGTTTTGTTGCAATAAGCTGCTGGGAGAGACCAGGTCCCGGGCTAGGAAGAACCGAAGAACACATGCTTTGAAAACATTTGAACCTCCATGAGAGACACTACATTGAGTTGACTCCAAGAACTGACCACATCCTTGTAAACGACTGCCTTGACACAGGTGAAGTCATTTTGTATACATTCATGTCCCCAGGGGAATTGATTTAGTTTACCGCATTGCATACCCCAAATAAAGAAGTGTGAAGAGAATGAATGTGCACTTGGCCTTTGTTTGACCCCACTCCGCTTCATAAGGCTTGCCTTCCCTGTGTCCACACATGTCTCCCAAATCCTGTTGATTTGCCCTTTCTGGGTCTCCAGAGGTCCCTGTTCATGTTCATGGCCAGAAGCACAGTGGGTAATGGCTAAGTCTCAAAGGGTCTGCATATGAGGGAATGGAGAGCAAAAGCACTGAGGGGGGCTTTGCAGTAGCTCTAGTGAGCCATGGGGTGTCTATTCGGGGAATCCGTGCTCTTGCTTTTCTTTTAAAGACATGCAGGGGTCTCAAAGGGTGATAGCTTAATGACCTCAGTGTGTCCTTTCAAGAGTAGGTGGATGACGCCATCATACTCCTGCAAGGGAAACGACAATGCAATTTTCAGGAAATATTTCTTTCAACGACACACTTCCTTGTTCAACGGTACTTTTGTTGCTGCAGCATCCTATGTAAGACACCAAAGAGAAGGCATAACTACGGGAACAATATTTCACTTTTTAATAGTGAAAGTGTTTACTTTTACATGTTACCTAATTTAGGAACCTTTTACATGGCCCCATTTTAAGAACTACAAAATAAAATCACATTTAATTTACTGAGCAGCCAAACTGGTTATCAGTCCTTGAAGAACAGTGAAGGTGAGATGTTGAGGCATCCCTTGATAAGTTGCAAAGAGAGAGCACCAGCAGAGCCAAGTTCTTCATTTAATTAAATGCTATAAAATGGGCTGATTCATGGTCTCCTGTCATGTGAATCTAAGATGGAAATAGATGTGGTCATGTGAGCCTGAACACTGCCTTATATTCACAGAGACGAGAAGCAACTACAAGGTCAAGTTCAAAGACAATCTGAATGGCAGACAGCATGAGTGATGAGAGATGGTGGGCTAATTGGGTGTGGAGGTACGGTCAAGTCCACCCACCAGCACATGGGGTACCAGCTTACGTGCAGCTAGAGAAACGAATGTTCCCGAAGGGTACAAGCATGCCAACCAATTTAGGGGGCCATATAATGAAGGACATTATAGTTTGAGAGCCAATGATATGTTGTGTACTTAATAACTGTTGAAGATGACTTGCATTAAGGGAGGGCATGAATGCCCACCTGACAGTAGAGACCCAATCACAATCATATCCCATAGAGAAAGTATACTTCGATACTCCCCTTAGTCCTATCACAATCCAGTATAGGTTTTTGTAGTTTGCCACGTAGTTTGATGTCACATATCACAGGTTTTTGTTATAAAAGTATGTTTTTTTAATGAAATGCTTTGAGATGGCGCTGTGCGACATCCGTTGATGTCCGCTGTACTCCCTGTTTCAGACAATTGAGAATAAAACAGAAATGTTGTCAACTTCCTGAGTCGTTCTTCTTGCTTGGTGTGATAGTTATTCTCGATCCCATCCATCGGATGATGTGTTACCTTAATTAAAAGGACCTTCAGGTTTCACTTGGAAGCATGTCGGATGGTTGGATAAAAAGACCCATCGACCATTAGGATTCCAGAGTTTCGGACTGAAGAGGGAAAATGGGACGATCCCTTCCCCCGATTCTCATCCAGATCATGGCCTAGCACATCACGACCCAAGCACCCATCGCGGGAGGAATTCTACCATCTCACGGCTGCCACAGATGTCAAGATGTCAAGATTCACTGTGGCCACGTCTCACACAGCCAGGGAAGCTGCCCGTCAATGAAACCGCGGGCCAGAGCCTCAGATGGAGTCGATACCGATCGTATGGATCAACTCGACTAGACAGCAACCAGAAAACACCGCCATCGCTAGAGATGCCATGACGACATAGCCAGCGGACAAGAACACACATGCAACCAAGCACATTTTTCATATATACACCAATCCACACGAAGAACATACTCATTGCTATGATGTAGAGGACCATTTACACTCACACATACATTGTTTTATTTTTCACATAGGCCAACTACAGCACTGCAGAAACGCAAGACGCCAGAAGAGATTGTGAGCATGCTTGCAGACGCTTCCCTGCTACTAAAACCACGAAGACATAATGAACTAATGTATAAGGACCCGTGTCGCCCCGCACGACCCCGTGTCACGAACCATACACCGCCATCCATAGTCCAGGCCAGAGTAGGCCCCCCGAACTGTAGTAGGCTGCAAAACCAAAATCCCAGGCCCAGAATGGCTCAGACAGAGCTGCAAGGTGCTGACCGTGCAGAACAAACCCTGATGAGGGCCTTACAGCCAAGGCCACGAAGTTGCAACTTACACGCCACGCTCCATGAGCCAAGGTTACACCTGCCAATGCTAAACGCTCCCCAGAGCTGAAATGCAAATTAAATACTCATAATTCTACTCCAGCCACGGTCTCTCAACATGTGACCAGGCCGATCTGATGCGATGCCAAGTTCCAAGGACCAGGAAAACTCTGGGGTCTCACGTTTGGGACACAGACTGCAACAATGAACTGACAAATTGGACACTGACAGCGGTGAGAAGGAGCGCTCCTGCAGCAAATGGCAGACCTGTCCATTGTCCTCAACCGACACATAGTCATACATTGTTTCCAACACCAGGTACACCGCGAGCTGGGAACGACGATGGTCCCAGGCTTGGGGGCTCGTGAATGGACCAATCAGGACATGGGGGGGCCAACTACTGACAATATTACAATTCAGCCAATCACTAACCCACTCTATGTAACCACGTTTGTGTAACAAATTTTAGGGACGAGCCAAGCGCACCACCTGACCTCTTCTCTACCAATAATTAACTTTTTTATATGTGTCTATACTGACCATACGGTTTTGGGGGATGTTTCCCAGATGACGCACGTTGTTGCATCATGTAAATAGAAAAAGGGCCTGCGAGCCCACTATTGCTGAGATGTCCCTGGGTTACCTGTGATCGTGGAAACAATCCCTGCCTGTTTGTGCAAATAAACAGGAGTAACTCTCTTGCTCGTGTGTGTGTCTCATACTCATTTGGAATGCGGGAGGAGCTGGGGCCTTCCCAACACCGGAGGTCCGCGGACGGCCCTGCCGACCCCCGGAAAATTACCCCGACAAGTTGGAGGCACTGCTGTTGGATGTTCTGCCCACTGGCTCTGCCCTGCAACATCACTGTGTGTTGCTTTCATCAAGAACAACAGAAGGGCCGCCAAAAAGCGCACTAAAAATCTCTGAGAAGTGCTTAGGAAAACCTGAAAAATAGGCTGCCAATCCATTTTGCCTATGTCAGTGGTAAAACAGGAGACCATACTGCCAAAATCTGGCATTGGGCTGCCCACAGAGTGAAATAGAACTACTGGAAAAGGCAGTGCTGCATTGCCAGGAAAATCCAGAAGTGTTTAAAATCAGTTTATCCTTGGCTGTTGAAAGTGCAAAATCATGGCTCCCAAACAGCAAAGAAGATCCAACATTCTTGTGGGGTGTTCACCATCACCTTATTTAAGGAATCCCCATAAGCACAATGTCAGGAGAAGCACCTTTCATCATAAAAAGAAATCCACATTCAAAAAAGGTGCTTGCTTGGAAAAATATGTCAGATATGGGCGCAGTACCACCGCTCGCCTGCGTCCTAACTATCATTACTTATACTGTCAGTTTAAAACTTGTGTCTTAAAATCAAATGGTAGATAAGAAGAGACTTGCCATCAGAAGCAATATGGGTTGCTACAATTCAATTTCTATGTTTTAAAAAGACTGGAATGAAGAGATTTGTGTGTATAGTTGTGGAAAATGTAAATTGTATTTTGGAAAGGACCATTTTTAAACAGTGTTTTAAAGTGAACTAATGTCAGCCACACTGGACTTCAAAGACATTCCACAGCTTCTCCCCAAACAAAGGAATCTTCCTCCTGCTCTCTGCTCAGGAACTGGCATTGAGTTGTTAATGGAAGTAGGAGGAGATTTTAGCCTGTTGCTCTGAGTAGGGACAAAAGGATCCCTTGACTGAAAGGAAATGCAAATTTCGGGCGTTAACAGAAACCAACTGCGAAAGGAAGAGTGGCTCAGGTTGCTATGGCCCAGCCAAACTTAGGAGGCGGGACTAGACTGATATGTCCAAGGAAATATCTTTTTGGAAAAAGACTCATAGAAGACTTTGTAAAACTTGGAAAAATCTCTGTTTTGTAGGTTGTGAATATAAAAATTCTGCTCACAATTTGAAACTACTCTGAACCCTGTGCGATATTCAGAGACCGGACTACTAAAATGTTGATATTGTAGCAATTGTGATAATATGAAAGGAATATGAAAATTTACAGGATTATGCCCAGATGTCATGTGCATGTATGTGGAAAAATGTGTATAGATCTGACACTGGGTAACGAACCAAAAGCACAAAAAACTGTCAGTTTGGAACCGAAACTCTCAAGAAGATGGGACTTGGACGGAGACATGCTTTATTAAATATGTGATGTCAATATGTATTATTAGCAAGTTGGTGATATTGTAGATATGCTTTCTATGAAAAATAGATTTTCTGTGTAGGAACAAAGGGGATATTTTCCCCGGATTGTAAATTGCAGCATCAATATGACACTAGGTTTGCTTCTCAAATCAGGAGAGGGGGAATACTCTGACCAATCAGATTCCTAGAGGGTGGGCTTAGTATAATCAGCCTATCCACCCCTTTGGGAAATACATAAATAGGGACTGTTTAGGTCCTGGATAAACACACATTCACCCATCAACTGATTTACTGGCGAAGCGCTCTGCAGGAGAACCCAGATCCAAGACTCCAGAACTCTGAAAGCAGAAGGCCCATTCCAAAGCTGAACCCTTCTCAGCTGGCCTCTAAAATATTGCAACCTGATTTTAACCCCAGACTTCCAAGGGGCACATCAAAATTGAACAGCCTGGCTGTGCTATTTTCTGCTTCTTGCCAAGAACTCTTGCTAGAACCAAGAGATCCAAAACCAATAGAGCAGAGCTGAAACCAGATAGCTGTAAACCCCATAACCAACCCGTCAGATCCAGTCCAGAGTGCCGTGCAGAGACCAGAGTGCCATGCTGAGTGCAGAACCATGTGCCTGAATCCTGTCTGGTGGGCTAGCCGAATTCCAGTCCAAAACCTTTGACCAGATCCTGACGGGCTTATTCTAAAACCATAGTTGTGAGTATTTAGCATAGAATTGTCCATAGCCAAACTCTTATCCTTAAGTAATCCTATCCAACCCATTCCAACATATCCAGAACTGCATTGTAGAATCTCTTTTGTCTGTTCTGAATCTTTCCCTCATCCATATAGTCCTTTGTTAATTGTAGTGATAATATCATCTTTGCGCTAATATATTTGCTGAAGAAATATAAGTGTCTCGGTGGGCAAAAGTCAGAGCGGAGGCGCCCTGTTCTGGTGGCTGTACCGTTGGGTATCTTGCATATTCATGGCCTCCCTAGTTCCAAGAAAATTATTGTTTGTAATATTCAAAAGCGCATCTTTCATTGAAAATCTTGACTCTTTTTTAAAAAAAATCGACCTCTACTAAAACCTTCATACCTTTTGAACCGTACATACTAGAAATGAAATTTAAGTGTCAAATTGAAGCTAACATCCTCAGATTGCAAACGAACCTAAAACCACATTCCCTATAGTTTGCCCGCAATCACGTTTCTGGCGCGCTGAAAAGTTTGCCGTGAATCTGCATTTGGCTCAATTTCATCACATGTAAAATAGCTATTTCTTGCATTCAACCTCTGAATTCAGTTTCCAAGCTGCTAGTCATTCAATCTCATTGCTAGTGTTTACCTGAAGCGATCCAAAGTGGCTCCCACTAGTTTTGAATCCAATTCAGAGAATTAAATCCATTTTTAGCAATTTTCACATTCATTCCAAACCACATTCAAAGCATTTGACCTGTGTTGAAATCATTCCTGTTTCTCTCTAAGCTTGCTGGGGGGAATTGAGATTGAAACTGCATTTGTAGAGTGTTTATTCCTGAAACCTGTTTTCTCTCTTTCCATCTCTATACTGCATATTAGGGGGGATTGAATGGTATCAGGGGGAAAGAGTGATTACATTGCATTTGATTGAATTCATATCAAGTTTTATTTCTGGCTGCATTAATTTCCTATCATTGCATTTGACTGAACCCACACAAAGTTTTATTCTATGCTACAGTATTCTTCTCATCCATACTCATACTGATTAAAGAGATTGTTGATTGTAATATCACACAACGCTGATCATTGTATAAATATTAATAGTGTGATATCTAGATGTTGTTCAAATTCATAAAAGTGTGATATATATCTTGTTCAAATCCATTAAATAAATCTTTTAACTTTGCAAAACAACCTACTTCTTGGTTCAGTGAGACCGGGGGGGATTCAAAGAGAGGGGCGTGATATAAGGGTACATCATTCAGAAATAAAAGAACTTGAGACATAAAAATATATAATTAAGGGTTCCAGCTGGGCATCACACGCTAGGCATTGACTTAGGTGGAGTGCTGGGTTGAAACCACTTACACTGCTGAGATTGAGAGAGAGATCACAGCGAGGCCGCCTGTGCCAAGGTGGTCCGGCAACGCGGCCCCCTCTGCCGTCGCCCCCTTTGGAGGACTACAGGACCATCGCAGAACTGCGAGATGACCGGACTGCGTAATCTGGAGATTGGCCGTCGGGAGCCGAATTGAGAAGCATCCCACCCGTGGTTGACGAGTGTCTAGACGTGGTCCAGACGAAGGGAGGTGGCAAGCTGATTGGGAGGGGTGCCCCAGTCGAGCGGCACCGGCAGGTGAAAATCGATGTGAGTATGGCACACACAACCAGCAATGTAATGTTGTGTGGGTGGCGGGAGGAGCTGTAACAATGGTGGCAGGTGGTTTTTGCAGTGTGTCAAGAAAAGATTTTGGCCATTGAGCGGCGGTTGATGTGTAAGGCTATGTGGGGCCCGGCATGAGGGCCGCCCCGTTTAGTATTATAGAGTGAGCTGGGTGGGGCTTAAAGTACCCACATGTGACTGGTGAATTGCACCGATTGGTCTTGATCGTGGACACCTGTGTAAAGGGTGTGTGACATTCCCACGAGTTGGCGTTTTTGATCAATGAGTAGATGAGAATTCTTATTGATTGAGTGTTCTAGCTGGGTAAATAGATGACGTATTCCTGCAAGAGGTAGCTTGATTGTTTCTCGGTGCAGAAGATAGTTGGCTGGTTAAGTTCCCCCAGTGAGGGAGCGTATCACATGCGAGGCGACACAGCATGCTCAGTCCAATTATAATAACAAAGTGATTAATGAATACTCCACTACAGGCGCAGTGGGAAGACAGTTGTAGGGATTGTGGGGAATAACATTGTCAAAATAGCACGCATCTTATTTACTGTTGTAACGTCACCCATAGTTTGCATAGGACTCCTCAATCTTTCTGAATCATGATCGGGGCCCAGGCACGCGGTAAAGGAGGGGTGAAGGGGGAGAGACGGCCGTGCACGGCGAACGCTGGTGCGTATCAATAAAGGGGGTTGGAGAAAGTGCAACCAGCGGGAGGGGGAAGAGAAGGACATACACCTAGCAGGCGGTTAAATAGGAAGGGAAAGGAGGAGGGGTTTGAAGTACGATTAGAAGGCGTGCCGAGTAGCGGCGGCGCAAGGAAGGCGGGGCAGTTCAAAAGCACGCCACAAGGGACACGAAGCTGAAGGGGGCTTGGCGCGCTATGGGTCGAAGGGGGCCCTAGCTCCGGAAGGAGAAAGAAAAGGAAGGTGATATTGCTGTCAAAGTGAAGGGGGCAGTGGCGCCCGACACAAAATTATTGTAATAAAAGCTTGCTTTTCTTTACAGCGGAAAGTCGGAAGACCCCAGTTTACGGTGCTGAGAAAGTAAAGTTTTAAACGATGTCTGTGTACTATGGGATAGGAGCAGGGTATAGGGCCAGCACCCTAACCACACCACTTCAACACATCTGCACCACACTAATACCGCACAGGGATAAAATAGTAAAGTACAGCATTGAATGGACACAAGGGACAGACAACAAAATAAGAATACCATGGCCGCCCAACGGCAGTTTTGACATGTGTACCCAACATTCACTCCTAGCGTATCTACATACCACATACAAGGGTAACAAACTAGCGAGTCACCTAGAAGTGTTTGACCTCTGGAAAATGTTCCAGGGGTGTACACCTGGAGTACTCGGGATGTTCACTATGAAGGAAGCAAAGGGGGAGAAGTTGAAGGAGGAGGGCGGGTGTAGCGCACCCCCAGGTCCCCCCAGCGCAGAGGAAAGTGAGGAAGAATCAGAAGGATCATACTCAGTCGCAGAGGTAAAACAGGAAGGAGAAGGTGATACACCAATAAATAAAGAAGTAAAGAAAAAAGCAGAAGGGCAGTACCCAATAAGAGAGTTGAGAGAAGCGGCACAATCACAGTTAATAGCAGCTGAAGGGTATTCAAATCCTACATACAGCCCACCGCCATACGCGCCAGCAGACAACTATCAAAAGGGGAGAGCATGGGGAGCACAGCAGACACTCCACAGGTACCGGTGGACCCCGGGAGCGCACAAAAGATGCACATAGACTTGGCAAATATAGGACCAGGCGAATGGATAGCAGCCCAGGTGTCACTGAAGCTCAGAGGGACGTTAACAGGGGAGGAGGAAGGAGCTGTAAAGAAGGTAGGTAAAGAAGAAACAGAATACACTCAGAGGGTGTGCGAGGTTACTACAAAGGAGGAAGGAAGAATGACACAGGAGGAAGAGGAGATGCTGGAGGAGAAATTAGCAGAACTGAGGGAGGCATGGAGCGCACTGATCAGACAGTTCGAGCAGGAAAGGAAGTAGAAGAAGAAAGGGTGTAAGGGGGACAAGGCGGGGTCAAGCCAGCAAGAGTAAGAGCGAAGGAAACGAGAGGAGGAACGCGTAAGGGGGATTGCAGAAAGAGTAGCACGCATGGAGCAGTGGGAAATCAGGAGGAAAGAGGAGGAACGAGAAGAGAACGACTTAGAGATGACGATATGGAAGAGGAAGATTATAGTTGAAAGTGCACGTAAGTACGAGGAGGGGAGAATAAGAGAGAGATTATTGACAAAGGAGAGCAGCATATGGAATGACAGGATAGAGACACGAGGATATTAATAACAGGTACGTGACACAATAATGAATGACCTTTGTAGGGCAAGAGCGAAGCTAGAGGATGAGGAGAACCAACAAAGCAATGCAGAACTAAGAGGAAAAAGCAGGACACATGAGGATATGCCGCCTGCATGTGACAAGAAGGAGGTAACGATGGCACACCCGCAGGGAGACACGAAGAAGAGAGGTGAGTACACAGACATAGACTTAGACACAGTAACAGCGGGGGGAAAAGCCATAAACACAAAGGTGACATTCTCAGACAGGTTTTGCGGTGAAGAAGAAGAAGGATCTTGCGGAGGACGAAGTGATGGAAGTTGGGAAGGGTTAAGTAAACTATACATAACACGCACAGACTGTGGGCCGTCATGGGAGTGTATGACACAAGACGAGTAAGAAGTAGGAAGGGTAAGCAATGAATAACAAAGAGAAAGGACACAATGACCACTAGCATCACCAGCACAACACACGCCATATGTCAATAGGCTTAGGGACCTCCCAGGACATAGAATGGAGGGGTCAGCAACACCACAGAACAAAGACAAGATAGACCCACGTAGAGGACATATGGGCATAGGAGAGAATAGGGTTACACAACATCTTACTGACCTTACTGAAGAATGTTCTGACATGGAAGAGGATAGCGAATACACACATGTAACACTACACAGACGCAAACAAGGGGAGGTTACAGAGGGGGAGCCAGACCACAATATGTTCCATGGAAGCACACAGATAAGGAAAACATTAAATTCAGGTTACCATCCTTGAGTGGAGGAGCTGGGAAATGGATATATGAAATGGAAAAACAAACTGCAGGACAAAAGCTAGCAGTGGGTGATGTGAAGGGGTTATTCATTTCAATACTGGGTGATGCAGCAGATGACATTTGGAAGAGGGCGGGATTCCCAGGGGTAATAGTAAGTGACACATCACATGATGGGGCGCAGTTTGAAAATTGCAGACAAGCACTATGGCAGGCGCTGAGGGTGCAATACCCAGACACTTCAGACATAGGAGCTATAACGTCACGCAAAATGCATGAAAATTAAGATCCTGTTGATTAAATTCAGGAAATACAGGAGAAATGGCGCATGGAAACGCGGGAACCATGGGACAAAACACTAGCAATATTTTACCACATACTGATTCAAGGCCTCCCAGAACCAGTACAGAGACAATTAAAGAAATTGGTAGGAATGGAAGCAAAGGCATGGCCAGAGATACAGCTGACAATACTACACCATTGTAGGTTATGGCAAGAAAAGAAGAAACAGAAAGAGGCAGACAGGAAGGCAGAGGAGGTGAAATTGGTACAAAGAAAACTGTCCAAATATGCCACAGAGGGTGCGCTAATAACAGGCCCCACCCAGACCACTCCGGCTCCAGATACTACACAACAACAAGTAGCATCACTACAGCCAACACAAATGACAATGCAGCAAATTCCACCATCCCCACCATACCCAGCACAGCTGGGAGGTGGATACACACAGATGGGAAATGGATACACAAATAGCTACCGGGGAGGGGTGGGGTAGCAAGAGGCAAAGGATTTGGACCAGCAGCGCCACAGCAAGGCGGAGGGTTACGAGGATACAACGAATATGGACATCAGGGGCACATAGACAACACTGGAGGGTACCCATGGCAAGCCCGAGAGCCACCAACATGCTGGACATGCGTACTGGTAGGGCACGTGTCACGCACATGCAGGGCAAGACCGGCACAAGCAGGATGGGGAGAGCAAGGACAACAGGATTACAATGGGGGACAACAGTACTATAAACAGCCACAGCCACAACAGGTGACAGAAACACAAGCACAACAACAACAAATACCATCACATCAGCAACTGCATACGTACCCGACGCCCCCTACAACACAAGTGCAGAACCAACCAGCACAGCAGCAACCACAACAGCAAATGGCAACGGCACAACAACAACACGTCCAGGCAGTACAACAGCTCACACAAATACAGGACAACATGCAATCACCTACAGACATACTAATGCAACAGACACAATTGGGTAGGGTGACAATAGTGAGTCCCAACCCATACAAAGGGAACGGACAATCCCTATACCCCCAATAGGACAGAACACAGACGCCCTTGTTGTGTCCCATCCTGTCGTTAACACCTAACCCTGCAGAGGAACCATGCATAAAGGTGGCGATAGGTGACAAAACATTTTCCTTTGTAGTAGACACAGGTGCCACTAGGTCCTGTATCGGGGAAGGTAAGTTCAACTTGTCAGGCGAGGCCATGCACACTCAAGGATTCTCTGGGGCTCGAGGGCTGGTTCCTTTCAATGATAACAACTCCTTATCTGTTGGAGAACACGATCTACCGCTGCCATTATTATATTCAAAACAATCACCAGTAAATATACTTGGGAGAGACATATGAGCAGCTCAACATGACTATATCCTTCACTGACAAAGGTATAGTGTGCTCCAAACCAGGCATAAACATGCTCACAGCACGGCACATACTTCAGGCTTACTGTGGCAAGAAAGTGGCAAGGGCAGAACTAGTGGACAGGGACATCTTCCAATATGGAACAGACATGGCAATAGCATGGCTGCAAGGTGTGGAGAAGACCAGCAGCATATATTTTCAGGCCAGAGACGCCATCTAGCGAGGAGGAAGGGCCGATAAGATCAGTGGACATCGAGAGTATTGTGGCAACACAAGATTACATTGCAGTTCACGCCCAGGATGGGGAAGGGAAAGCATGGAGAGCAGTGATAGCATTGGCAGAAGGATTCAGGCTAACACAGGTGTCAGATGAGGAACTGTTCTCAGACGGGAAAGGAGATGGGGATATGGGGAGATGGTGTTCGGGATGAGTGTAGTGTCTATGTTTGGCTGAAAGTGACATACAAGGATGCAGCTCATGAGATGGCAATGACACTAGAAGCGCATTCCCCTGCCGAAGTACCCTTCTATGAGGAAGACTTAGCAGCTGTACCCGCTTCTCTATGGACTACTAGTCCCTATGTCATGGGTTGCATAAAATGCATTGGAGGTGTACAAATAAAACTAAAGAAAGGTGCAATGCTGCCCAGGCTGAAGCAGTACCCACTATCTAAAGAAGCTGATGAAGGGATCTATGAAACAATAACTGCCTTAGTGGATAGAGGAATATTGGTACCATCAGAGTCACCATGCTACACTGTAGTGTATCCTGTTCGCAAGGCAAAGGGAGGGTCCTGGCGTTTCATACAAGATTTGAGACCCCTCGACCACATTGTAGAGGCAGAATACCCAATAGCAGCTAACCCAGCCACTATACTGTTCGAGTACGAGGCGTCACAATCCACTGTGATCGAAATCAAGAATGCTTTTTTCTCAATACCGCTACACCCTGATTCACAAGACTTAACAAGCTTCACATACCGCAACACAAAGTGGAAACACACTAGACTACCTCAAGGGTACTGCGAGTCACCATCTATCTTTAACAGAGTGATACAAATGGATCTAGGAAACATAGAGATGGAAGGCACAGTGCTGCAGTATGTAGATGATATCATAATCTGCAGCACCAATGAGGAAAAGTGCAGAAGGGATTCTATTAAAATGCTAACAGTTTTGGCTGAAAAAGGATACAAGGTTGACAAGGAGAAACTGCAATACTGTGAGGAACAGGTACTATATATCGGGCAGATAATTTCACAGAAAGGAAGGAACATTGCACCACAAAGGGCACACGCAATAAAGAACACACCACAGCCACAGACGGTAGGAGAACTGCAGAAATTCCTTGGCCTACGCAACTACTGCAGGGCATGGGTCTTTCATTACAGCTCATACATAGGAGCAGTGCTAGAGGCCCTCCGAGAGGCACAGAGAGGGGCAAGGAAGTTGGGATGGACAAGAGAAATGACAGATGCATTCAATGAATTAAAACATGCCATTTCAACTGCACCAGTACTAGCTATCCCTAATTACGAAAAATAATTCTACATCTTCTCACATTGTGATACTGCAGTAATGAAAGAAGTACTGACTCAGAAGACAAGCATGGGACATAAACCAGTGGCATTTTACAGTGGCCATTTGGATCCTGTAATGATGGACCACTTCCCGTGCGAACAGAGCCTAGCCGCAGCAGCATTTGAAGTAGAAAAATCTTCCTCAGTAACAATAGGATGCTCCACCACACTGTACGTTGAACAAGCTCTCTTTGCAATACTGAACAAGCCAAAATCCACACTGACCACCCAAAGAGCTACAGGTTACGAGATCATACTGTCCAGACCAGAGCTCAAAATAGTAAGGTGCAGTAACGTCAACCCAGCATGGTTCATAGCAGAAGTAGTGGAAGATGGAGTGTACGCACATGATTGCACACAGACAATTGATGTTTACTCGAGTACCAGGAAGGTGGAGGAAAATGTTGTAGAGTGGGGAGAGATCATGTACATAGATGAGTCATCAACAATTGACCAAAGCGATGGGATAAGGACAGGGGCAGCAGTAGTACAATTGAGGGAAGACAGGATTTATGTTCCAGTGAAGTGTGTACAATTACCACAGCACTATTCAGTGCAAGAAGCAGGGCTAGTAGCACTTATTTTGGCATTAGAAAAAAGCAATCAGAAAAGAGTAACAATATACTGAGACATTGCCTATGTTACATCAACGGTACACTCAGGATTAATAAAATGGCAAAGAAGAGGATTCAGAAGAGCAGACGGTACCCCGGTACAACATGCTCTCCTACTGGCTGATCTAATAGAGGTGATCAATTACCCAGAAGAGGTAGCATTGGTTAAGTGTCAAGTCCACACTAATGGGGATGACCCAATATAAAGATCTAACGAGACAGCAGACGCACATGCAAAACATACTGCATACTTTGGTGAGACATGGGCCCTCCCAGAAAAACAAAAAGATAAGGGGGGGATAAGACAGATTTTGATGAAAGATGGGTACACACACCCCAGAGAAACAGATCATGGAGCTAGAGGCATCAGCACCAATGGCAGAAAAAGAACTATGGGTCAAAAGAGGATGCACCATGTCCCCCACAGATGCATTATGGAGGCAGAATAATACAGGGACAGTTGTCATGCCGGTGGCCCTATTGAAAACAGCTCTGACCCAATTACACTGTCCCGCGCATACAGGGAAAGACGTAATTGCTGCATGGATAAAAGAATCATGGTTTTGCCCCGAGCTAAACTCACATGTTGCAAATTTCATTAGCAACTGTGTCACATGTCAGTAATTCACGGCCGGTCACACGCTGCAAGTGATTAAAGGTACAATACCCCGGCCTCAAGGACCCTTTCTGCATCTCCACATTGACTACGTTGATATGATCAATTTATGTCAAGGCTATAGATACATGATTGAAGTAGTGTGCCCATTCTCAAGGTGGATCGAGGCTGGTCCATGCTCCCATGCAGACGCATTCAGAGCAGCCAAATTCTTGGTGAGGGAGGTGTTCCCAAGGGGGGGAGTATGCAAAGTGTTGCGGTCAGACAATGGCCCCCACTTTGCCAATGAACTGTTCCAACACGTAACTGCCCTTTTGGGAATAAAACATAAATTTGCATGTGCGTATCACCCCCAAGCAAATGGCATCTGCGAACGCCTCAACGGCCTCCTAAAAGAAGAAATAGCAAAGATCCAACAAACAACCAAAAAGAGTTGGCTGTACTGCTTTCCTTTGGCCTTGTTTGAATTGAGGAACAGACCAGGGTCGTACCACCACCTCACACCCCATGAGGTGGTGACCGGACGCCAAATGCACCTTCCACTCACACTACCATCAAGGGCAACAACTGACTGCCACAATTCCAGCACTGTTTTTGGTGATGAAATGCACGAGTATGTCTCTTCCTTGGTTACTAGTGGTGCTTTTATCTCTCAACAGATCCAACGGACACAGGGCGGGTCGAAGAACAACCAACAAGGAGAAGCAACCAACGAGGAACAGACTGCACAGTGGACAATAAAAAAGGGAGATCAGGTCCTTATCAAGATTTACCGCAGGACATGGAATAACCCCAGATTCACAGGTCCACATTTGGTGGAAAAGATAGCACCTAGAGCAGTCAAGCTGCAGGGCAAAAGCGTATGGACGCACATTCATGACATCAAGCCCTACAAAGCACAGACCCTCCCTCACCTCAGCGAAAGGGGCCAACGCTTCAGCAACAACAGCCGACAACGCCAATGACACAGCACAAGATCAAAACACCCGAAAAGACACAAACAATCAACCACCCATAGGCCACCCCATGATCACAAGGTCCCAGCAAAGTAAATAAACTTAGCATGAACTAACACTTGCCAGCCACCAGCTAATGAAGAACATTGTCAAAGGAATTTGTAATATACACCACACTGTGTAAACACATGCATGCTTTCTTCTCTTTTTGTCTCGCACATGCAGGTATTGCATACTGCTTTTTTTATCTGTAATAAAAGGACAAAAGTACATACACAATTGAAACGTACGTCACTGCCCAGGGGTAAATGCTACCCGCAGACGAGAACGCCCCAGAAGCACTGTCACACCAATTTGTATATGTTATAAAAAGGCCAAACTACTTAAAATGAAGGAGAATAGGTGTATATTATAACACATTCCTTATGATAATAGTTCAATCATTTCCACACCTCCACATAGCATTACCCACCCTAAGAGATAGGACGGTAAGGAAAGCGTGGGAAGAGCTTTTCGTCTGGGCATTAAACGACTACCTGATACGCAAGGCTTGAATAAAAATACTAACAATAGTAACACATATTTTGAGAAATTTTCAGGTGGGCACCTATATCATCTAAAGGAAAGTAGCTGCAGGACCACAGCAAAGGTAAGAGGGACATGCCAATGGTATTAGAAACTGTAATAAAAATGTTAGGGATATTTTTCACCACTGGTCTGATTACTGATGCTGTCTGGCAGGCATACTATGCTTTCTATGTGGCTGCAACTCCCACTACTAATATCTCCCCACCATGCCTGCAAGGAGCACTGTGTCAGGTGGTACAAGTAGCACGGGCCAAACGTAAAGAGAGATAAACATAGTGTTTCTATTGACTTCAATGGGGTGGACACATTTCTCACAGAATCAGCACATGTCTCTAACAACATGTGGTATAAGCATATGTCCAAAATTGGTAAGGACACGACAAACGACAACTGCTATGTATGTTCGTTGATTCCATACTCCATGAGCGCCTCAAGAACATTTGTGGCAACTGAAGTACCTGCAACCACTGCTGAATGCTTGTAATATCTAGCATTGTTCCAAACACGTGGGTGATTTCAAGGGAAAAGAGCAACCCTAAGATGGAAGTCAAGGTCAACCTACCTCTATGAAGATAACTTCACCCGAACACTACCAATGTATGACGAATCGTGGCAGCAGATCAAAGGGCTCAAGTACATAACAGAGGGACCCAACAAAGGAGAGACAAAATAAATTACATTGAATTACCTACCATGCGAATGGTATGCAAATGAAGCTGCTGGAGAACCAGGATGCTGGGAAAGGCCACTGATATTAATATATGGCAAGGTGTACACTAAAGGTGGATGGGTGGATGGAGTTGTGGGAAGCAAAATGTTGACATTGGCAAAGTCACGGGTGATGAAAGTGCAAGAAGAAAATGACAAATGCTATAAGGAATGGACAAAGAGTGCAGCACTCGTGACATGGTTGGATAAAGAGGAGGAACACATAACAATACTTGCGCTCACAGCTCCAACACTGTGTTACCAGCATGATGGAGAAGTTGACGTTGGAACAAATGAAGGATGCAAGAGAACGATCAAGCTTCCTGAGGGGGCTGCAGGAACAGCAGTTTTGGTGGACCACTATTGGGCCTGCGGAGCAAAGGCATACAACAGCTTGCCACCATTGTGGAATGGAGTATGCACCATGGTACATATCAACGTACCATCGCTGGTAGTACCACAAAAGTATGTCAACATGGAGAGCTTCCCTAAGATGGACGAAGGTAATAAATGGAAGAAAAGATGACTTATCTAGGTTAAAGAGACAAGGAGAACTGCTGAAAGGGAACTATCTGTGGGGAAGTCTGAAACAGCTCTGAGTGACATCCCACTAGCACACAGACTATTCAGCAGAGCAGCAATGTTCTTCTCCTCCAACATACATCCAGGAGTGCAACCATACGCAAATGCAAAATGGATACAAATAACCCGGTGGGAGCTGTTGATGACGATCAACTCAACAGTGAACGGATTCAACGCGATAAAGGAAGAATTAAGAGCGATAAGGATGTTGGCCCTACAGAACAGATATGTGCTGGATCTCTTAACGGCAATGGAAGGAGGTGTTTATACAAAAATGGGAAGCTTGTGTTGCACGTTTACACCTGCCAATGACAAGGACAACTGTACTTTATCTGAGGTAGTATCACAGCTGGCCAAGATGCACGCCAATATTGAAGAGGAAGCAAAGGGAGTGAAGAAGGACAGTAGCTGGTTCTCTTACATCTGATCCTGGATGCCACCATGGCTCTCTGATGGTCTCAAGGTTGTGGTGGGTGCATAATTTTAGGTATGGCTCTTTGATGGGGATAAAGGTATGGAAGTAGAGATCAAAGCTTACTGCTGAAGAAATGATCAGCATGCACGTCCTAATGCCAGCTGAAGACGACCAACACACTGACGTCATTATTAAGGAACGTGAACGGCTGTGCCAGCAAATAGTAGAAACAGACTTGTATCCACCCTCAATAAAGGTTGAGAACCCAAGAAACCTGAAAAGCTACATTGGGAAATGGGTCTATGGCAAACCTGGTGGCGGATGCGTTTATATGTACTGTCATTTCAAGATCATGTGGACCGTATGGACACTTGGCCGGAATAACGAAGGCATGGCAATTAAGAGGAGACAAGAGAGTGGATAATTTTGTGGATGACAAGTCGACCAGAGGGGGGACTGAAGAGGGAAAATGGGATGATCCGTTCCCCCGATTCTCATCCAGATCATGGCCTAGAACGTCACGACCCAACCACCCACTGCAGGAGGAATTTGACCCGTTCCCGGCTGCCACAGATATCAAGATCCACTGTGGCCACGCCTCACACAGCCAGGGAAGCTGCCCGTCAATCAAACCGCAGGCCAGAGCCTCAGATGTAGCCGATACCGATCGTATGGATCAACTCAACTAGACAGCAACCACAAAACACCGCCATCGTTAGAGATGCCATGACGACATAGCCAGTGGACAAGAACACACGTGAAACCAAGCACATTTTTCATACATACACCAATCCACATGAAGAACATACTCAGTGCTATGACGTAGAGGACCATTTACACTCACACATACATAGTTGTTATTTTTCACACAGGCCAACTACAGCACCGCAGAAACGCAAGACGCAGGAAGAGATCGTGAAAATGCTTGCAGGTGCTTCCCTGTTACTAAAACCACAAAGATGTAATGAACTAATGTATAAGGACCCGTGTCGCCCCACGCGACCCCGTGTCACAAACCATACGCTGCCATCCATAGACCAGGCCAGAGTAGGCCTCAGCACTGCAGTAGGCTGCAAAACCAAAATCCCAGGCCCAGAGCGGCTCAGACGGAGCTGCAAGGTGCTGATTGTGCAGAACAAACCCTGATGAGGGCCTTACAGCCAAGGCCACGAAGTTGCAACTTACACGCCGTGCTCCGTGAGCCAAGGTTCCACCTGGCACTGCTAAACGCTGCCCAGAGCTGAAATACAAATTAAATACTCATAATTTTACTCCAGCCACGGTTTCTCAACATGTGACCAGGTCGATCTTATGCGATGCCAAGTTCTAAGGACCAGGAAAACTCTGGGGTCTCAAGTTTGGGACACAGACTGCAACAATGAAGTGACAAATTGGACATTCACAGCGGTAAGAAGGAGCGCTCCTGCAGCAAATGGCAGACCTGTCCATTGTCCTCCACCGACACATAGTCATACATTTTTTCCAACACCAGGTACACCGTGAGCTGGGAACGATGATGGTCCCAGGCTTGGGGGCTCGTGGATGGACCAATTAGGACACAGGGGGCCAACTACTGACAATATTATAATTCAGCCAATCACTAACCCACTCTATGTAACCACTTTTGTGTAGCAAATTTTAGGGATGAACCAAGCGTACCACCTGACCTCTTCTCTACCAATAATTCACTTTTCTATATGTGTCTATACTGACCATACCACTCGGGGGCCAACCCGAGGTGGCGTTAGGTTTTGGGGGACGTTTCCCAGGTGACGCACGTTGTGTGTCATGTAGATAGAAAAAGGGCCTGCGAGCCCACTATTGCTGAGATGTCCCTGGGTTACCCGTGATCCCGGAACCAATCCCTGCCTGTTTGTGCAAATAAACTGCAGTAACTCTCTTGCTCTTGTGTGTTTCTCATACTCATTTGGAACAGGGGAGGAGTTGGGGTCTCCCCAACACTGTAGGTCTGCGGACGGCCCTGCCAACCCCCAGAAAATTACCCCGACAGGACGATCGAGAACCCTCTGCCATCTAGCCAGAAGATCACAAGGTTTCCTGTGGAGAGCACAAATGGTCATTAGACTAAAAGAATGACAAACTGAGGGGATGGGATTGTGACAGTAAGAAAGCAATGGGGAAAGTAATGGGGAAAGTAATGGGGAAAAGTAACAGGTAATTAGAAAGTAATGGGCAAAAGTTCCCTGTGATTTTTTATGTATAAATAAGAGAGAAGAAGGCCCGAGGGCCACAACCCAAGGGGTTCAGAAGGAGTTGTCATACACTTCAGTCCATCCCATCCATCGTATGATGTGTTACCTTAATTAAAAGGACCATCAGGGTTCTGTACCAAGGAGCAAACCCCCGCCCCAGTTGAGTGGCAGTTTCTCGTATGACTTGTACCTACACGCCCAATAATGATCCATCAGCATGATCGATCAGTACTGCGGTGCTGACCTGCATTGCTGGATGCTTTTCTGTGCACCTACATTCTGTGTTATCCCCAATTGTTACTGTCCCTTCATTCGTGTAGCACAATGCTGGTTTCTTCAGAGGTATTATAGGCATCAGTCCAGCTTCATTGTCTACCCAAGTGAGCAACTTGGCACTCGCATCCCATTCCTTCAGGCACTTGTAATTTGCTCCTTGTTCTGTATTCACTGGTGATTGTACTAGAGTATGTGCTTTGCTTCCTATTACTCCATCTTTCCATCCTTCCTCTGTGTATACTTGGCCATACACAAGCATCTATGGTCTCTCCCAACATCCTGGTTCTCCTCTTGTTTTGTTCACGCCCCTCTTCGGCCAGGCCAGCTTTTCCATGCTTATCGTTTCCGTGTTACCTTTCTGCGTGCCATCAATTATGTACTGTATAGCTGGCCTAACTGCCAATATTTTTCATCATGTCAAGAGTCTTTATGTAACTGAAATCAGAGAATAGTCCATAGGGGCCCCTCTGCGTGAACAAACATGGCCCATTGACTTGTTCTATGGGAAGGTACCCACTCGAAAGTCCGCAGCCACACTTTAGCTCACTGTACCTTTCACAGATGGGAAATATCTACTCGCATATCAGTCTTTGTCCCACCCACATGGGGAGTCCAGCACCGAAATGCTATGTCAATTCCTTTCTGAACAAGAGTACCAACAGCAACCCCATACACGTGTTTCAGCCTTGTTGAGCCTCATCAGTGAGGTGGAGCTGTGCCTCTCTGAGCACAGTGATCAAGGGGACCACTTCTGGATGACCCTAGGAAATCTAGGGTGAACAAACCTAAGTACCTTAAAATATCAAAAAATAGTCCGTAAGCGCCCATCCGTAAGAACAAACACGGCCCATTGACCTGTTCTATGGGTCGGTACCCACTCAAGAGTCTGCAGCCACACTGTACCTTTCACAGATGGGAAATATCTATATGCATATCAGTCTTTGTCCCACTCACATGGCCAGTCCAGCACCAAAATGCTATGGCAATTCCCTCTGAACATCTGAACAAGATTACCAACAGCAACCCCATACATGTGTTTCAGCCTTGTTCGACCTATGCAGTGGGGTAGAGCTGTGCCTCTCTGAGCACAGTGAGCAAGGGTTCCATGCCCGGATGACCCTAGGAAACTTAGGATGACTAAACCTGAGTCCCTTAAAAATTTAAAATAGTCCATAGGTGCCCCTCTGCGAGAACAAACACGGCCCATAGACCTGTTCTATGGGAAGGTACCCACTCGAGAGTCTGCAGGGTCCTGCTGATTTTTCCACTGCAAATGCGGCTGCAGCCAAAGCTTGTTCGCATGGATAATGTCCTCTCATTACTGGGTCTAACTTCCCATTGTAGTATGCTAGTAGCATGTGGCCCAAGCTTGTCTTCTCTGTCACTACTGCTGTCACCACTACCCCATCAGAGTGTGAGAACAAAAATAATTCCTTTTTATAGTCTGGGATCCCTAGCACTGGAGCTGTGCATATCGGTTCTTTCAGCTCATTGAATGCCTCAGTCATTTCTCTTGTCCATCCTATTATCTTGGCCCCTTTTTGTACTTCCTTCAGTGCACTGAGTCGAAGCCTGGTGTAAGTGCTGTAGTCAAGGACCCATGCCCTGCAGTAATTGCATAACCCCAAGAATTGCTGAATCTCTCTTACTGTTGTGGGTTTTGCGGTCCTGTGTATTGCCTCTGCTATTTCGGGCGTCACCTGTCGGCCATGTTGGGAGATCATTCGTCCAATGTATAGTACTTCTTTCTGACAGTACTGTAGTTTAGATTTTTCCACCTTGTATCCCTTGGCAACTATCACTGTCCGCATGTGTACTGAGTCATTTCTACACTGTTCTTCTGTTGTGCTACAGGTCAAAATGTCATCTACGTTCTGTAGGACCGTGCTCTCCATTTTTACATTGCCTAGGTCCAGCTGGATGATCCTATTGAATATGGAGGGTGATTCACAGTACCCTTGAGGAAGTATTGTATGCTTCCACTTCTTATTTCTATACAGAAAGCAAGTCAAGTCTTGTGAGTCTGGATGTAGTGTTATACAGAAGAAAGTATTCTTCAAGTTTATGACCGTGAAACAGGCAGCCTCGACCGATATGCTGCACGAAATTGACGCTGGATATGGAACTAAAGGATATTCTGCTTCTACAATATGATTAAGAGGGCACAAATCCTGTATATAATGCCATGACCCTCCTTTTGCTTTCTTAACAAGGTACACAGCCATGATGCATGATAATTCTGATAGTATTAGGATCCCTTCCTTTATTAGTGCTGCAATTGTTTTATAGATGCCCTCGTCTGCCTCCCTTGCAAGTGGGTATTGTTTCACTCGTGGTAGAATTACTCCTGGCTTTAATTTGATCTTCACTCCTCGATCCCTTTCAACAGTCCTGCATCACAGGAGTAGTGGTCCATAAGATGCCGGTCACCTTGGCTAGATCCTCTTCACAGAAGGTTGGTGGTGCCTTCATCACCTTCGCCATTTTCTGTGGTACCTCTCTGTAATGGGTCTTTATCCAATATGTGACACTCATTTCGAACACCACCTCGTGGTCTGATCTGTTGTCCCTGAATAGTTATTTGTCACTGTGGTCAACCTGTATCCCTCAGCTATGGCGATCACTGCTGGCCATGGCCACCCTTTGTCATCTGTTCCAGGCACTGCTATCCACTCGTCTCACACAATTACTGCCTCATGCTCCAGTGGCACTATTGTCCCTTCTGATTTATCTGTGAAAGGAACCACTTCTATAGCCCCAGAAAATTCTTGAGTATTCATGGCATCTCCTGAAAGTCTGTATTTACCCTCATGGATGCAGGATTTAGTCACCCCTGTGCCTACAAGAAAGGGAATAGTCTTGTCACCTATCGTCACCCCTATGCATGGTTCCTCTGCAGGGTTGGGTATAACTGACAATCTCTTCTTGCTCCTTCCTCCTCCTCTCTCTCTGCTCCTGTGCTTTCTCATCCTCCCTCCTCCTCTCTGCACTCCCTCTTACATGTTGCTTCTGCTCGCCTCAATCTTCTGTCTACTGCCTCCATTATCTCTGCCCAGTCCTTTGCTTCGCTACTTCCCTTAAGGCCTTCCATTTCCTTGGTTGCTCCAGCTGCCTCTCCATTTGTGTTCTCATCGAGCTTTAGGAGAATCTGTCTCCCTACCCACTTGTTTGTGGCTATGCCCTATAGCCTTCCTTTGTGCCCTTCTGCACCTCACTTATCGCCGATCGCTTGCCCCATTCCTTTCTGCCCTATCCTCCTTGGTATATGGTGGTGGCTTAAACAGTGGATTGCAATTTCCTTCTGCTGCTTTTAGCTCCCATAGTGGGTACATCCCCTGCTCCTCGTATGTGTCCTCAGAGTGTTTGCTTGCAGGAGAGGATCGGGGAGCGGAGGATGGGGCGATGGCCTGATACCGCCTGCTGGTTTAGCATCCATTGATGCTTCACCACTTCCCCCTCACTATCCTGGAACGTCCAAACAGCTTGAATATTGCCATGCAGTTTCCTAGCTTCTTCCTTGAAAGTGTCCTGTAAATGTGTCAGTAATGATTGCTGCACATTCTTGGAGAAATGTCTGCTTTGTGGCCATGGCATAGACGATTTACCCTCGTTGCTTTTAGTTCGATATGCGCTATATTTACAAATCTTTTTCTTATAGAGGGGAAGAACCTTACATAAGTGTTGTAGGGGCATGTCACCCCCGCACTTCCATTGATACATTGCATTTGTTCTTAATTGAAAGTTGAGGTTTTCGACAATCTGCTGTTAGGGGAAAAACACAGTGCAATGGTAATTCTTTCAACTTTCTTTCAGCCTCTCTGGCTCCACAACAACATGTCTGGCGCGCTCCATGCACCGCCCTTCCACAAATCACTGCCTCCTCACAAACACCCACCAAACTCACGCATGCGCCTTCCGTGCACTGCCACTGAACAACCTCCTCTAGCAATTTCAAGTTTCTCAACACCGTTTCCACACCACCTTGTGCTCTCCAAATCCTATGCACAAACCTACGGTTGACGTCACTAATTCACTAAGCAAGGTAGTGCTAAAAATCACTTACAGCATGCACAATGCTAGAATCCCGTTACTCAGAAATACACACAACCACACATAAACCCACACCTGTCTTCCTGCCTCAAAGCAGAGTATACCAATATTCTTTTGTGTTCGATCTGTACCTAGAGCGTCGCCTTGTAGATAACTGCTGCGTGAGATTTAACAAGACAAATCACTTTCTGCAATCTAGGCCACCTACCTTTGCTAAGCCTTGTGGGGATACCATCATCTATGATCCGAGCTAAAACGCTCAACCCTCAGGAAATCCAATATTTGCATAACTTCTGCCATCTATGGCCTAGAGTCAATAGTCTAGGCTGCCCACCAGAACATTTTACCTCGAAACCGAATGTGCCCTAACCACAAAATAATGACATATACCTCTGCTCCTGTCCCTACTAAACGTGACAATGCTACACACCGCTAAACAATACTCAACAATTCTCCAAGGGTACTCAAGAATGCCCAATACCACCCTTACATCCCGTTACTTTCCCTCTCCCCTTAGTTGCCATATGGCTGGGTCAATACTTACACTACATGATCTGCTGATGATGCTCAGCTGCCGTGTCCTCCAAAGCTGCCACGCCAACTTTCTGGTCTGCTGGACTCCTCACGGGCCGTGGGCACGATATTTCCCAGGCTGGCTCCTGACGGCCTTTACACGGGGCACATGTTCCCCGCTGTCTCGAAACCCACGAGGTGTCCTGCAGCCCTCCAGACTTAGCGGCATCAGAGTTGGCTTTGTGCTTGACTAGCATAGCTGAACCATCACCTATGCTACCAACTTGTTGGGATAAATACCAGGTATGCCAGAGGTCGTCTGAGGATTCGTCTGACTCCCAAGGGCCCAACAACCCTTTCCCCAGAATGAGCGTAGGACTCAGCCAGGGGAAATTTAGAACTGTGGTTTATTACAAAAAACAAACAGGGATTATACATGACAATCACGATTCACCAGTACATCTCAACTTTCCATGCTGCGTTTCCCAGTTTTGATGCTACATTTCGTCATCACCTGGGCCCTTCCCCAAAACCTATCTCCACTCCAGACAGGTTGCTAAGAGTGGTATCACCTATAACTACCCCATATAGAAGTTATTCTACTGGCTCTTGCATGTCAGGTGGGTGACATTCACCACCCCCAAAATCTATCTATTACATTGTTGCAGGGCTGTGGACTTACCATTAGCCCTTGCCCCTTGCCATCCACCTCTGGTTTTCTGTCTCGTGATTGGCTGGAACTGGTCTCCCCAGGCCTAGGACCCAACTCGGTTCTCAGCTCTCTGTGCACCTCTTCAAGGTGATGTGAAATGACTATGTGTATGACCTGTATCTTGTAGTAGACCACCTTTTGCCTGTGAGAGTGTGTTTCCATGTTGCAAAACTTGTTTCACTTCTCATCTGTGTTGCTGAGAACGGCTCGTCTTCCCACCATTGGTGAATGCCCATTGTCTAGTTCAGCTGCATCACGTTATAGATCACAAAATTGAGCTCTTGGGTCTCCATTTATGAGGATATGTTAAATTTTCCCGCAGCTGGCCCCTTGTTGTCTGGTGCATGGAATGTGACTGTTTATCTCGGACCGTGGCTGTGAGCTCAGTCTGCACTTCGTCCAGCCTGAGTCTGCTCCTCTTGTCTCCTGTTCTTTGGCTTGAGTGCTTCTGTAATTTTCCTTAGACTTATAATGTGATTTCTACATACTCCTACTGTGCTATGTTACCTTTAAATTAGTAGTACATGGTCCTACCAGGCTCCATATATACTCCTGCATTCTTGCTCAGGATCTCTTGTTGCCTTGCGTTTCTGCGTTACTGCATTTGGCTAATGCAAAAAATAATAACAGCTTTGATAGTATGTATGTGTATCTGTCCACTATCTATAGAACTGTGTAAGCATGTTCTTTGTGTATGTGAATGTGTGTTGGTGTAATGCGGTGCAGGGCTGCGAGTTTGCTTCATGACTAAAGCTGCTATGTCGTGGTGTCACTAGTGACGTCAGCACAGTGGCTTCTTGGTGCTTAATCGATGCAGTCCGTTATAGTGTTTGGGTCCACGACCTCCATCAGGGTCTCTGGATCTGGAATGGACATGGTTGGAATTGCTGTCTGAGGGGATACCTTCCCGCATACGTGCCAGCCAGTGGTGCACTTGGGGTCTGTCCGAAAAAGGATGAGTGACTTCGCGCATTCCTGGCTCTTCGGCCTGTTATGTTCCCGTGAGTGAGGAGGGGCATTCATGGGACCCTCTCTTTAAGCTTTTCCCTTACTAACACATAGTTTCATATTAAAATATACCAGAAACAATGATCTACGTATCTTTAACTTTCCACTAATGGACAACAGTTTAATTAGCATTCCAGTTCCTTTGGTATAGGCAGAAGAGTTATGCAACATGTCAGGTGCTTTATATGCCGGGCTGTCAAAGGGTGGGTCTATAAAATAATTTGGGAAGGGGTTCTGTCAGAAGGCGGATCGCTTACAATTAGTAAGTACTGTGATGAAGAAGAGGCAAGTGGAGGTCATGATTTATTATCACTTATTTATTTTATTGTTTCAAGCACAGACCTAGCTCATATGCAGCAAGCTCTATAGCCAGTGTTTTGACTGGCATCTTTTAACAGTAGCGCTGTACTGTATGTTGCGGTCTGTGTGTCATTCTATGAATCCATCTGGTTTAGCCCTTGGTCAGGTATCTCATTGCATATATGTTATGTTATATTGTAATTGTGTAGCGCCTACTCCCATAGATTATAGCATTGAAGCACTCCTTGTCAGAGAGGCAAAGGAGGGGTATCATAGAGCATTCAGTAGTGGTACGTAGGAGCAAAGTCAGGTAGATAGTTGGGATGAGGGTGAGGGATCGATAAGATGCTCAGGCAGGCATTCTAAGGAAAGGTGGAGGAGCTCTATGTACAATTGGACCGAATTCATCTTGGCGCTCGACAGATTTTTATAGGGTGTAGCGCTGAAAGGAGGGACTGCTTTATAAAGGTGTTTGCCTCACTAAGGGCTATTTATGGAATGTACTCATCTCATAGTGAGCCTGGGTACTTTGAATCCATACCCAGGAAGACATACAAAGGAATGCCCTTATGCCCTTCTACCATTTCTTTCCTAGTTCCCCAACACACTTTGGGAAGGGGTTGCATGTCAGAAATCCGAATTTGCCAAGTTTGAAGAAAGGTCCCTAAAAAGCAACCAAATCGGCCTTCATTTTCTTTTTTTGGTTGGGCTTCCTATGTATGTCATGTTTACCAAAAGGATTTTTTGTAACCAGAACTCTAGGCTCAGTACGCTCTCACATAAGCAGCAGCAGTAACGTGCAGGACACTGCAATGCCAGGGCTGTCCAGTGTGCCGCCTGAGGTTCCCTGGACATTGCAGCCCCTTCAGGCTTTATTCAGAGTTCTCTGCTCCCATTTTCACAACATACTAATATACAAATATGGTTGGCTTTTCATCCCCAATGAATCCTAGGTTTATTCTGACACTGGCCCTATTCGATTCCACTGCCTTGAGCTAAGTTACAAATACTAGTAAGTATGATGGCACACTTGGGGAAAAGACTGAAAGTGAAACGTGAAACGTATCTGTAGTTTGGGGTTGAACAAATACTCATTATCTAGAAAATTTGGCAGAACTAATTTGCCACACTGCCCTCGAGTGATTTGTGAAATGTTTGTCCATATGTATGTCAAATCATAACTTCTTAAATTAAAAATGGAAATGACGTAACAAGGAGGCCCTTGCGTCTCCCAGTTGGTCATGCAGGAAGTACTGTCACAGCAGACTGGAAGAATGTCTGCGGGGCAGCCAGTGAATTAAGCGGCATGCAACACAGAGAGCTCAGGAAAGCAGTGTATGAAAAGAAGTAGTGGAACTATGGTCTCTGCTGGCCCACCCCACTCCCCACAAACCACAACACCAGGCCCCCTGTCAAGCGCAACACAAACCCATACCCGGGTCCCGCTTTTCCTCCATTCCACACCCACCACGGTGTAAAGGTTGAAGGACACACAGTAAAAGCAAATGCTTAAAATGCATTTTAAATGATCCCCATTACCTTTATTCATTGTCCCCCACAGCGTGCAGCTTTACGCACCCTGCCCTTTCTAATCACCCACAATTCGTACCACTTAAGGGGCGTGCTAAGGATTAAAGCCACCTGTCCCACCTACTCATGGACTGTGTGCATTTGTGCCTGCAGTATTTTCAGGTCAAGTTACTTAAATGCAAAAGAATAATTCTGATTACTGTAGGAGGAGGGTTATAATGTTGCTATAATGGGACTTGGGAATGGGCCTTGGCCCAGGCATGGCACTGCACAAATTATATCAGTTTAGCTGTTCAGTTTGGGTCATTTGACCAAAAACATTCGACCTAATCACATTTGATCTAATTTATGTGACCTTTTTTGAGTCCAAAATGTGGGGGAGACCCCCCAAAACCCTTCCCACTTCCCCTCAACCTAATCTATACCCTTAGCCACCCCATACATATATATATATTTAATTACAAAAAAAGTGATCAAATGTTTTAGATCAAATGTTTTTAGGTCGCATATGCTAATAGCTAATACTTTAGCTCACCATGATGTAAGGTTGGAGCGGACCTAGCAGGTCCCAGGATCTAATGCCCAGTAAGGGTGCATAGTGCAAGTGTCAACGTATTCCTATGTTTTTATTTTAAAATGAAACCATTCCGGAATTTGTATTTGTATTTGTCTCTTTCTTGAATGACTTTGTTTTAAAATAAAAGTATAGGAACGGCTAAACTTAATTTCAAAAAGATAGGAGAGCACCGCTCTCAACCGCTCCCCCCCACTTGAACCACTGCAGGAAAGCAGCTAAGGCACAGGCTTTGGCCGCCATGCTGTCACACATTGACGATGCCATAGTGTCAAGCTAATGTCAGCTCAATGGCATTGTCAATGAAAGCAATGATGCTTTCAACCTTCACACCCAATCAGCTTGCAACAGGACAGCGGACAGGAGCCACGCCTTGAGTTAAAAATAGCACTAGGAATAGGCAGCCACATCTGTAGGTGATAGGACTGCTTAAAATGCAGTAGCCCACCTCCTAAATTGGTAAGGTTGGCAAGTATGTCATTGCATCTTCTAAAGAGATTTTTTAAGCATGCTACCCAGCATTCTAGTGCATTTCAACACATACTGTAAAAAATAAAT
This sequence comes from Ambystoma mexicanum, assembly GCF_040938575.1. Taxonomy (NCBI): domain Eukaryota; kingdom Metazoa; phylum Chordata; class Amphibia; order Caudata; family Ambystomatidae; genus Ambystoma; species Ambystoma mexicanum. Next base: position 120,507,074 of record NC_090929.1, read on the forward strand.
ATACATGCTTCAGACTGAAAGTGGAGAGGTAGATGAGGGAGTGGAAAAAAGGATTCTATGTGGTGTCATTAACCACACTTACCTTGTTGACTTTTAGTTCCAATCCAGTTGGTCAGACATTTTCTTTTATTTGAATGGGTACACCCTTTGACCTATTCCTTTCTTCGTCCTGCATTCCACACTACAGATACACAAACACACATGTGTACCTAACAGGAGTCGAACTAAAAGTCATTGAGATAAGCGTGGTTGTCGAAATTCTTTGTTGCTCCCTGAAACTACGTCCATGCTAATAATAATAATAATAATAATATTATTAATAATAATAATCATAATAATAATAATAACATTATTAATGGGACTCATACTAACGCACAGCAACACAGGTTGAATCCCGGTCTTATATGAGAACAATTAAAATTATTATAATAATAAAGTCTTATACGTTTTAAGTAGGATTTATAACGTTTGTTGTAAGGTTGTGACAAGGCCCTTATAAGATATTTAATATGAAATGGCAGTATGGGAAGTGGTGGTGCCAATCCATACCCCAAGATACTATTTTGTCCACAGAGCTGGACTGCCTAATTTACCATTTGGCCAGAATCACTACTCACAAAACTATATTACTTGCAGGGCTCCTTTACCAGCAAACAGTACTACAACCATTAACTGACAATACAATCCCCAATGAAGCTGTGAAATGCTTGTGATCCATACACAAATAGCATGTTTGCTTGGTTAGTTTAAGCTTTAGGGATTTAGGTTTCCATATTGTATACAAAGATTTAGTTGTTTCTCTGCAAATGACTAAGGGCCTGATTTCCAAAAGTGTTTAACAATGGCTCAAACTATAAAACACTTAGGTATGTTTCAGTACTCAGCTGAAGCAATGTATCAGTGTTAGGTTGCCCTCTGCTATCCTAATAGCAAAGTGCACCCACTTCAACAACAGCAACCATTTCAACAAACCGAATGAGGATGGTGCTACAAGGTCACCTTCACCACCTTCCACTATCGCACGCATTTAGAGGTTATTTGTTTCCACCCCCACTTCTATTCACACAGGGCACGGCGGTTCCAGTGTCAATGGGCCTCATGATAAATTTGCTGATCCGGAAACAATGGTGCCGGTAAGCCCCGGTAAGGAAGCTAATCTCCGTATGAGAAGTAGAGAGAAACATGCACACAGACATAAATCGAATGCAGAAAAAGCATTAGAGCTTGATCAGCACCACCAGGCAGAGGACCTTAGGAGACTGGACAGAGCTTTCCAATTAGGTGCACAGAAAATATATCCACAACAAGAGTTGCATAAATCCCTCCAATCAGATTTGCATACATCAGATGAGTTAATAAACAAAATCTTGAATGAGCGAAGAAATGAATCTCAAAGTACTACTTACCCAGTAGCGCCTCCTCCATATGTACCTCCCATTCTCGTAGTTCCTTCAGCCCCATCTCCTCCCCCTGTGACACCATTTCCTCCACCGCCTTATGACCATGAGTTAGCCGCTATTGTGGGCAGTTCTACAGAGATGGTGCCTGCGAAAGGAAGCGGTAGAGTGACTCGTAGTACGGTTAGCAATGATAGGAAAGAGGAGCTGAGAAATTGGGCAGAAACGTATATTGAAGGTGGCGATGAAGCAGCCGTGCAAAGTTCCATATCTGATTATAGAGGCCTTGGTGAACAGCAGATATTGTTGGAATGCATGGAGGATTGTCCTGTGAAAAAATTGAGTGATTTAACGGACACTTTGGCACCGCAAGGGTTGCATGATTTGGTTTTTCTTTCTCGTTTGCGGGATAATGCATCGAAAGTACGAGAACATGTAGGCCGAATGTTTGAGTTTAAGTATGAGCTTGATCAATTGCTTAGAGAAATAGGGAAGAAAGATAAACCGCATATGTCATATGTCCAGCGATTTTGTCCACCGTTGAAACCTATTAGCAAAGAAAGGAGGATTTGTACGCGAGATGCGCTTAGATGGATTTCAGATGCCGCCATTTCCCCAATTGAAGTGCACGAAAGGTTCAGTCAGTATACACCAGAAATGCAGAGAAAGGTATTACAACTCATGGTTGAGAATTTGCAAGATGAATGTATGTAGAAAATGGCATGCTGTCCCGCTGATTTAATGACAATTTACAAAATAACATTTTCACCTGAAACAGGGGCGACGGCTTTTTCTCTTGATTTAGATTTGTTGCTTAGTAATCGAGCAAATGTGGAAACACCTAGTTTTCAATTACACATAACGGGAAGTGCCTCCAATGTTTTTCCCAAAAGTAGAAGTGCCTGCAGCTGGAGCGATCGCAGTGCACACTATAGAAGCACATTATACTGCACAGTTTGTGCATGTCCCTTTTTCTAGACAAGAGGTAAATAATATAAGGCAGACAATCCCTGATATTAGGAAGAATCTGTCAGGGTTCTATAAAGAAATTGAATCCGTTTTGAATTCCTGTGTTTTTACATTGAGTGACATTGATTTATTGTTTCCCGTGATTCTTCCTGTAGATATATGGAAACAGGTTAGAAATATAAATGATGCAACGATGTTAGGTGACACATGGGAGAATTTGACTAGAATTGATGGCGAGAGAAAGGCTGGCGAAAAACCGCCGCTGGTCATGTTAGCCTTACCAGCGAATGGTACAGAAATTGAAAACTTTGCTACCTGAAAAGAGAATAGTTTGGGATAAATTAACTGCTTGTTTACAGGGCAAAGATGAAGGAGCGACTGATTATTTTAACCGATTTGAAGACGTTTTTGCAGATTTTAGTGGTCAATATTTGAGCACTGAACCCGGGAAAAGATTGTTTGTGGATAAGTTTGT